>NC_060119.1:499750962-500384087 GCF_021461395.2 Schistocerca americana | reverse complement strand
AGATGTGAACATTTTGTAATTTATAAATAACACATGTCAAAACTGTATCATTCAGATCCCACTGAAGACGCCTTAAAGTAAACAAAGGCATAATGCATCTGGGAGAAATGATTTTTATTTACAAAACAAATATTTCTGTGCTTGCTGTGGAAGATGACCATGCAGACAAACTCGCTTAAGTCATTTTCTTTGACTAGTGTGAGAATCTTCTCTTCATATTTTCTTTTGCAACTTATTTTTCATTGATTTTGCTTCTGCAGCACTTTACACAAGTTAATTACAGAAAACAAGCCGTAAGCAGGTTATAAATTGATAGTAACTACTTACTGCAGAGTTTCAAAGGAGGCATTAGGCCACTACATTTTACCCAAGAATGTACAATACTTCTGAAACTTCCTGGCAGATTAAAACTGTGTGCCCGACCAAGACTCGAACTCGGGACCTTTGCCTTTCGCGGGCAAGTGCTCTACCAACCGAGCTACCGAAGCACGACTCACGCCCAGTACTCACAGCTTTACTTCTGCCAGTACCTCGTCTCCTACCTTCCAAACTTTACAGAAGCTCTCCTGCGAAACTTCCAGAACTAGCACTCCTGAAAGAAAGGATATTGCGGAGACATGGCTTAGCCACAGCCTGGGGGATGTTTCCAGAATGAGATTTTCACTCTGCAGCGGAGTGTGCGCTGATATGAAACTTCCTGGCAGATTAAAACAGTGTGCCCGACCGAGACTCGAACTCGGGACCTTTGCCTTTCGCGGGCAAGTGCTCTACCAACTGAGCTACCGAAGCACGACTCACGCCCGGTACTCACAGCTTTACTTCTGCCAGGAGTGCTAGTTCTGCAAGTTTCGCAGGAGAGCTTCTGTAAAGTTTGGAAGGTAGGAGATGAGGTACTGGCAGAAGTAAAGCTGTGAGTACCGGGCGTGAGTCGTGCTTCGGTAGCTCAGTTGGTAGAGCACTTGCCCGCGAAAGGCAAAGGTCCCGAGTTCGAGTCTCGGTCGGGCACACAGTTTCAATCTGCCAGGAAGTTTCATATCAGCGCACACTCCGCTGCAGAGTGAAAATCTCATTCTACAATACTTCTGTTGATTCATTGTGCCTTTCAGAATTGTGGGATCACCAAGGGATGCCACAAAAAACATTCCCCAGACCATAACGCTCCCTCTTGGTTGCAGGAGGTTTGCCTTAATGTTTCGCACCATGCATGCTAACAGCCACCTGTTCGATGCAGTATAAAATGTGATTCATCTGAAAGGCCACTTGTTGCCATTCAGTGGACATCCAGACTTCATCCTTTATGAATAGCAGTCAGCAAGCACGCATGAACAAGGCGCCTGCTACAGAGGCCCATACACAGCAACATTTGCTGAACAGTCATGTAGGAGACACAGTTGGTTGCCCCTTGGTTCATCTGGGTGGTTAGTTGTTTGAAAGTTGCAAATCCGGTCCCCTGTACACATCTCCACAGCCATTGCTCTCCCCCGTCATGAACGGCCCGTGGTAATGCTTCCACTCTTGACCGGAAAGCTTATCATCATATCCTTTTGGACACCGGATGAATCTC
The DNA here is from genome assembly GCF_021461395.2 of Schistocerca americana. Taxonomy (NCBI): domain Eukaryota; kingdom Metazoa; phylum Arthropoda; class Insecta; order Orthoptera; family Acrididae; genus Schistocerca; species Schistocerca americana. The sequence continues at coordinate 500,382,523 of NC_060119.1, read as the reverse complement.
TCCTTTTCTGCATTATGACGAGAACTGCACTGTTTTCCATGTCCCACGACACACATTATATACCCTCCATTGCTAGTGCTGCCACATGTCATCTGTGAGTAACTATTATATGTCAACCTAAAAATAGGCGGTGGTCAAGTTAATGTGACTGGAACATGTAATTACAGGTTCCAAGGCCTTCGTAATGATATAGCCACTACCACGATTGATAAATGCTTCCTTTGCTCAATCTAGATTGATTCTTTAATGACACAGTCCCAGAAGTAAGACAGCGGTGTCCGCTGAAGTAGTTCACTGGCTGGGAGATGGCAGTCATACAGGAACTAATATATCATGGTCTTATCAATCAACAAAGGCAAAAAAAGTCCCATGACCACTCCCCCTTGCAAAGACCACTATTTTATCCCTCGGTTTTCCCTGCTTTTAGATTTGGACTACCCTTATATACCTTCTACTGTGGGTGTTTTAACATCCTCGTTTTATAGTTTGACTCCTCTGACTGGACACATCCACTTTTAGCAGACACATTCTCTTCCGCATGTATCTTTGGAATCATGGGACTGATGACCTCATTGTTTAGTCCAATAACCTCCCTCAATTAATCAGTCAGTCAATCAATGGCAAAAAACCGTCATCCTGTCTCACCAGGATTACATTGAGAAAATGCTTAGTGGGTTCTTAAAGAAGCCGGCTTGCCACCGAGGTTGTTAAGAAACTGCAACAGAAAACACCAGTTCCACTGAGACTTTATGGACTGCACAAAGTTCACAAAGATGGGCCGCCTAAGCCCCATTGTTAGAACTCTGGTGCCTTGAGATACTCACTTGCCTGAAGTATTTGCTTAGTCCATATGTGGGAAGCATTCACGTCACACTCGCAACTCTGTGGGTTTGTGGGATGCTTTTAAGCTGAAGGATATCAGTATCCATGCGAGCTCAGATGGTGTCTCTCTCTTTTTCTGTAGACTACCTTTACGATGATAATTAGAACTTATTGGCCAGAAATTTGATGTAGAGGTGACCAACCTTTTTGGGCATGTATTGATATCAACGTACTTTCTTTTTGATGATGGCTGTTGTGACCAGACAGGAGTAGTAGAAACGGGGAGTCGACTTTCACCATTTATCGCCAGCATGTATGTCGAACATTTTGAGGAAGAAGCCCTGGAATCAGCACACTGGAAATGTACAAGTTTCTTGTAGTAAGTACAGGGTGTCTTTGTCAGATGGCAAAATGGATGATACAACCTGAATGACTTTCTCATTCATCTCTGTTCCATACATCAGAACATCAGTTTTAGCATGGAAGTCAAAAGTAGATGTAGTGGTCCCCCTTCCGTAAGAAGACACGCACATCAACATATACTTACATGAGGACAACTGCCACCACCCATTGCAGAGGAATGGTGTGCTCAAAACATTGGTACATAGGGCTTGCGCCCTCACTGACAATGAAAGTCTCAACCAAGAACTGAGTATGGTGTCCGGAAGAATGGCTGCAAGGTTTGGCGGATTCGGAGAGCCGTGTGTCCTATACCTGTTTTACAAGTTATGGAAACATAACAGGAATCTCTGGAGGATCTAGCCATTGCATTTATTCCTTTTTGTGATACACTACCTGGAAAGATATGATGAACTCTAGAAACATAAAGTGAAGATGTTTTCCATCTATCAACAAGCACATGGATACTGCTTTGTTGTGTCAAAAGACGATGTCTGACTATGGAAAACTGGGTCCTTCAGATACCATGCCAATGCAGCAAGACATATATTTCAGATGGTACGTGTCCTCGAAGATCGCTGTCAAGAACACCAGCAATATACCGACTGCAGCAGTCGTCACAGATCGGCGGTCATGGATTACAACCATACTAAGGTTCTGATACAGGTATCAAAGTTTTAGGACTGTGTTATTAAAGAATTTATTGAGATTCGAGTGAGGGAAACACTAATAAGTCATGACAGTGGCTACATCCATATTAATATCTGTGAAGCTGCAGTTACTATGATTAAGAAGAAGATGGAGATACCCCACAAGGAACTGATTTCGGGGGCAGGTGGAGGAACGGCAGAGGTGTTGGCAGAATGTATACCTGGGTACAAATCTAGAACGGAGCATTGTATTGGCGGGAGGAGTGGGAGAGGAGATGTTGTATGCTGAAGGACGGGGGAGGAGATAAAAGTGTTGCACTGGCCATTGTTCAGTACATCAACACACCTGATGGTGGCAACGTGATTCCTGAAATATTATGCCCATTGCACACTGACATCCAGCCATTCACCTTTGAACTATTTTGTCATGAAATACTTTGGGAGAATCTGAAAAATTAAATGAATAATCACTCACAAATTTGTATATCAAATTTATTGTTCTTTGTGGATAATGTTCTGTGTATATTTTCCCTACAGCCTTTGGCTTATGCTGTACATCGTATTCGCACATTGTTCTACATATGGTTGTCTTGTATAGAGACAGCTAGTATAATATCCTTTTAATCATTTTTGTGATGAAAAGTCATTTTGTTGTATCAGTGTTTTCTGTCTACATGGTGTAGTGAAAGTATATTGAAGGCAGTGAGGTCTCTCATTTTCAATTGAACATTTTTGAGTTTCCTGTTTTTGTTTTCCAGGATGTCAACAAGTTTGCTGAAGGGCTCAATGAACCATTCAATTCCAGATATCTAAATACAGGTGACTGTTTTATATTGTGTCTTTTGCCATTACCTCTGTAATATTGTGAAATTCCTTTAATGTATTTTTGTGTAATATATCAGTGATATCTCTGCATTAATGGAAACTTGTGTTATTTCATGAAAATATATGTATGCCAAGTTAGTTATCTGATTAAAATACATTTGTCCTCATTTGAACTGTTATATATCCTTACATGGATAGCTATTTTTGCTTTGGCAGTGTGTGTTGTCTTTTGTGTTGTTTATAATGTTTGCTTGTATGATGCAGTTTATAACATGTTGAAAGGAATTTGACTAAGTGTTAAAAGTTTATAAAGGAGTCGTTGAAATATTCAACATAATATATAAACTTGTTCTTAAATAGACATCCAAATATATTTGAAGTGATTGAAGAGATTCACACTTGTATTCTTATTGTAGCATTCAGTCTGTGATGGAATGTGCCCAAATTAAAAAGCTCTCTTTTATGCATTTTCGTATACAAAATAATTTTAAATTTACTTTGTTTCAGATAAGCTTTATTTATAAATGTATAACTCTTGCCAGTTCTGTTCTGCTTTCATTTTTCGAGAATATTATCTAATAACTTAATCAATATTTGAAGAGTCTTGTTGAGTTTTTTCCAATGATGTCTACTGAAATATAATTTTTTAAAAAGATGATCTGTACAGGCTAATTGCTACAGTAAATTTTAGTCTGTGGGAAGTATTGGTGATGTTAACCACATAGTTTATGAAAGGCCTGAGCAGATAAGTGAAATTGGTAAAGAAGGTAACAATACAATCGGGTTGCAGTGTAGATGTTTACATAATATATTGTTCCAGTAAGTGGGCATTGTTATAGTATATTAAAGACTGAATGTCACTGATCTGGCTTTAGTTAATTTCAGTGCAGAACTCAGTATTTCTCTGCAGTCATTGCATTTATAATGGCCTTATTCTTTTTTTTTTAATTTTTATATATATTTTCCTGTTAGACATTCCATGGTCATCATGACATGGAACATTATTGTGTCATAAATAGCCAATTTTAAGTGCTGACTGTGTGCCATTCTGACAATTTAATCAAAGATTCATCTTCACAGGGTACTCGTTAGTTTGCTTAGATATAACATCTGAAAACTTTGCCTTGTTCCAGTGGTATCATTAAATAAATCCTTCTGTTACTTTTTTAAAATTTAATTCACAAAAAATTACATGAATGAATGTACTTACTACATTATTTTGTAATACTATACTTTTATGTGATTGTTATGCATTTTGATGCCATATTGTAGCTGTATTTGGAAGCACATGTGTCTTTTGTATTGTGTACTACCCACTTTGTGATAACTTCTCAAAATAAATATAAGAAAAGCATTCTAGGTGTTTTATTTTACACACCACTGTCAACTTTGTCACAAAATATACACAGGAACTTTATTCACATTCCTGGTTATTCCAGTCCATCAAAAAAATGTTCATATTTACTTATTGTAGAAGTGTCGTATTGACCCTTTCAGTTTAACATAAGTAGTAATATTCTGATCCAACCATCATAACATCGTGGGACCGTCAAGTAAATAAAAAGAAGTTAACAACAGCTATCCTTTGTATAACAGTATACTTTAATTATTATAAACCTCTTCTGTTTGGCGTCATATCTTCCAGTCCTGCAGCCACACCTCAAAATAGCTAGTTAAGTTATAACTATTTATCTAAAGTATAAAAACCAATCCATCTTTAATTACCAATTTATTGTATATTTCTACATAATTACATACAAACTTAGTTGATCTATCTTATGAGGCCTATCCCCTGCAGTGGTTTGATGATAGCATACCAAATCATGCCTCATTAAAACTGCGAGTCATGCAGTGTGTCGTACACAGCGTGCGGGGCGTGATCAAGTGCGGTGACCTGATTGGGCAGTCGCATGAGGGCAGGTGTCATTGACTGTTGTCTATATTGCGAATTTTATGGAGTAAATTAATTAAGGCTTAGACTCAGTGATTAGATGTTGTTTTGATATTTACCTATGTTGCCTAGGTAGCTTACCTGCATTTAAAATTCATAGTTCATCATTTTTAGATGTATTCCATTTTTATTTTATATGCTTGGTGGGCCCTGATGCAACGACACCTGCATCAAGATACTACTCTTGTCTTAGCTTAAAGGGGCAGTACATACTATTTTTTACCTTTTAGAAGATTTCTTTGTTTTATTTTCTTTAATTTAAGCTTTGTTTCATGCTTTTTAAAGTTTATATTTTATTTGTGGACACTATATGATCGACAATCTAATAGTGTAATCAGATGAGACCGATTTTCCTGTGATCCATTTCTGCCATGAAGGAACACTTGAAACCAAGACAAGTCTTCTGCTCATCCTTCCACATAATTTGTACAGCTGGATAATTTTTCTACACAGCTGATGAACTGGCAATTGAATACAACTACCGTTGTCAATAACAGTGATTAATTCAAGAATGGGTTCGTCCATAACACGTAAAGTGGAAGAGGTTATCATTGTATATTATCATTGTCACTTATGCAATTCATGCTTTTCTTTTTTTAATTCACGCATATATTTATTGACTATGTTTTAGTATACAATTAGCTAATTTAGGCAACATAAACAATAAGCAGTGGTGATAATTCCAAATAAAGTCAGAAAAAAGTGTGCTGCCATTGCACTCTCTTGCAATAGGCTGCGTAAACTATTAGGGTAAAATCATCTGATTTAATATTGAATTGTAGACTTCATAAAGAACTACTAAAAAATCTGTGAGAGCATATGTTTCTTTTACAGTTGAGTCACCATCACCCTTTTTCTGCTTTGTAGGTAGTGAAACTTGTGACTTCAAAAGACAGAAATCATCATTGTTCATAAACTATAAAAGATAAACATTTGTCCTTGTGGACTTTTATTTAGTACTAAGTAACTTGACGTAGCTCTTTGCGTATTATGTAGTGTATATAAAAAGAGCGTGGCTGCAGAAAACTTTGTTTAATTAATGTAGCTGATGAAATTTAAACAGCTGAACAGACTGTAAGGAACATAGCTAAGAACCATCCTGATTTTTTTTTTTAGCAGTGTAATTGGACCTTTTGTTTGAGAGCTACGATGCCACAGACAGATAGACAGATACACACATTAAACCTATAACACCTCTCTGTTTGCACTGAAGGTTAAAAGAGGGGATAGTTGGGGTTCTAGATATTCTAGATAACAAAACCAAGACACACACATGTTGCTCTTGGTTTTCAGTTCTTAAAAGAATGCTGCAGATGGAACTGCTGTAGAAGTTTAGCTCTGTAGGAGAGCTGGTTTTAATGAGTTAAGAAACATGATTTTGCATATATATTTTTGTATGCCTTAAAGAGTTCAAAATTCTGAGAAAAATAGGGGTAAGCTATTAGTAGTGATGGGTAATATACAATATGTACAAGCACCAAGAAGTGATAACAAGTGGTTGACCAGGAACAAAGCGCTCAGCTTAAAAGGGGTATAAGACAGGGATGTAGTCTTTGTGCCTACTGTTCAATCTGTACATCAAAGAAGCAATGGTGGAAATAAAAGAAATATTCAGGAGTGGAATTAAAAGTGAAAGTATATCGGGGATATGATTCGTAAGGACATTGCTATCCTGAGTGAAAGTGAAGGAGAATTGCATGATCTGCTCAATGGAATGAACAGTCTAATGAGGGTGGAATGTAGACTGAGAGTAAATTGAAGAAAGGTGAAAGTAATGAGAAGTATCAGAAATGAGAACAGTGAGAAACTTAACTTCAGGATTGATGGTATATGAATTTCAGGAATTCTGCTACCTAGGCAGCAAAATAACCAATGACAGATGGAGCAAGAAGGACATAAAAAGCAGACTAGCACTGGCAAAAAAAGGCATTCCTGGCTACTGGTAGCTTAGGCCTAAATTTGAGGACGAAATTCCTGAGAATGTACATTTGGAGCACGCGCATTGTATGGTAGTAAAACATGGTCTGTGGGAAAATTGGAACAGAAGAGATTTGAAGCATTTGAGATGTGTGCTCCAGATGAATGTTGAAAATTGGGTGGACCGATAAGGTAAGGAAAGAGGAGGTTCTGCACAGAATCGGAGAGGAAAGGAATAAACGGAAAACATTGACAAGGAGAAAGGACAGGATGATAGGACATCTGTTAAAGACATTGGGGAATGACTTCCATGGTACTAGAGGGAGCTGTGGAGGACAAAAACTGTAGAGGAAGACAGAGATTGGAATACACCCAGTAAGTAATTTAGAACATAGGTTGCAACTGCTATTCTGAGATGATGTGATTGGCACAGGAGAGGAATTCGTGGTAGGCCACATCAAACCAGTCAGTTAGAGATATCAAGTTGAAATTTATGTCAAATACTAAGGTCTTCATTCCCTTGGTGGTGTAAAAGTACAGTTAAGCTTCTGAGTCAATGCAATCAAAAGCTATGGTAATTGATGACATGTATTTTGATAATTGCAAAATCACTCATCAAAACCTACAGGTGACTTTATGTATAAACATAATTAAGTTTGTACCAAATCCTGAAAGCATGGGCCCTACTCACACTTCTACGGTTTTTATATATTGTGCAACTGTTATTAGAATCAAATGTTCCTTTGTTACAATTGCATCTACTTTTGTTCGGGATTCTAATTTTGGTGTAGTAACAGAACTGCAGCTGTGATACTCTATTCAATTTTCAAATGAGAAAATGCAGATTTTGTAATTACTGGGTTGAAAAGACAGACAGTTTGAAACGTAGAGTCTCTGCATGGGAGGAAAAAGTTAGTGAAAGCGAACTATTTTGCAATATGTTCTTGTTCTATTAATTTTGAAACAAAAGTTTTCAGGCAGCTTTTTAACCACTCACTTTCAACAAAACATAAGTGCAACTTCGAAATGAAATGTGGACCACATCAGTTAAAGTTACAACTTTCAGATCAGATGCAACCTTAAAGTTCGTTATGCGTGCCAACAATACAGTTGTTAAGTACAAAGGGCACTGCCATTGCAGCTGAATTGATTTGCACGATGATGTCACTGATGTCCAATTACTCTATGGATCCATCAAATGATATTATAACTTTTTTAAGATGATGATCCCCGATAGTGTTCCTGAACACTTTTCCCTTTTTTACAAAAAAATGAAATAACTAATTGACTGGCACAGTATTTCTGTGAACACATATTAGAAGAAGCATAACACACAGAGTTTCGATGAGACTACTAATGTTAAAAAGTCCACCCAGTTGGCTGTGCGGTCTAACGCATGGCTTCCCGGGCAGGAAGGAGCGCCTGGTCCCCGGCATGAATCCGCCTGGCAGATTTGTGTTGAGGTTCGGCGAACCGGCCAGTCTGTGGATGGTTTTTAGGTGGTTTTCCATCTGCCTCGGCGAATGCGGGCTGGTTCCCCTTATTCTGCCTCAGTTACACTATGTCGGCGATTGCTGCATAAACAAGTTCTCCACGTACACGTACACCACCATTACTCTACCACGCAAACGTAGGGGTTCCACTCGTCTGGTGTGAGACGTTCCCTGGGGGGCCGAACCGCACAATAACCCTGGGTTCGGTGTAGGGCGGCGGAGGGGTGAAGTAGACTGTGGTAGTCGTCGTGGGGTGTGGACCACTGCGGCTTAGGCGGGGATGGAGCACCTCCGTCGTTTCTAGGTCCCCGTTAACATACAATACAATACAGTGTTAAAAAGGAATTACAAACATCCAATATATTTTGGTCACAGAGCAAGTGTTGCATAACAACACACCACCTAAGAACTTTCTTCATTGGCAAAGCAGATGGCGAAACAGTACTTTTGACATTACATGAAGCACTTTCTGAAGGTAACTTGTTCTGGGATGAGAATGTTAATAAAAATGTGTTAAGGCTTTACGCTTTTAGACAGTGATGTCCAGGAGACCCAAGGCAGACAACATATAAACATTGGAGCTTGCAACAGTCATACGATGCATAATGCCTTTGTAAAGGCTTGGGAGTGTTTAGGTGAAGAAGGCTCCAAATTTCTGGTGAATATTTACCATTATTTTGATGGTTGGCTTTTTTGCTGGGAAGAATGTAACGAAATTCAGTCTAAGTTAAAGATTCCATATCACAAGTTTATGAGGCATGCAACCACAAGGTGGCTTACTTTAGAACTTTCAGCCCAAAGGATTTTGGAACAGTGGGATGCTATTCAGTATTACTGTCTTAAGCATGTACCTCAAAAAAATAATTCTGGTACTATTCAGTCCAAATCCTACAATGCCACTACGAATTCTTTCATAATAATAAAAAAAGAAGGTCCCTTGTATGGAAGCAAATCTTCCTTCCATAATTTCATCTACAGAACTATTGAGTAAGTCCACTTAACACTTTCAAAACCAAACCCCTTTGATTCTCAAGTTGCATACAGAAATAGGAAACATACTTTAAATCTTATTGTCTCGTGTTTTGGAAGTTTCTGCTTTGAGTAAAATTGAGAGTACCGGTATTTATGAAGTTCGTCATTATGAACTCTTTACAATGGATAATCTGCTTCCCCTTTTTAGTGGGCAAGTAACTGAAGAACTTAGTAAACTGGCAGAATGTCACAAGTTGTGGTTTCTAAAGAATGTCCAAAAACATTACATCACAGCTTGGAAATGTGATGGAAAAGAATTGATTATCAAGTACCATACACTGCTGAAAAGTTTTAGATTTTTAGGCCCCAATGAAAGAATAAAGAGCAGAAGATTCAGTGACATCTCAAAAGTTGCAAAAATGGTGCTGTTTGATGTCCAACAATATTGCTTATTAGATGAGTGGGAGGTTCTACTGCTTGAAAAAGATGACCCAGCTTTACATAACAAAGTTTTTGACAATTACTGGCAGCAGCACAGCTCAAAAAGAGACTTATCAGCCACAGAGTTAAAATACCCAACTATTTCAAAGCTCATTAAGGCTTCTCTTACATTGCCCCTTGGAAATGTGGACAAAGATAGAAGACACTTCATTTCGACACAGATATTGGGAGAAGACAAAGCTTCAATGACCGAAAGGCTTTTAAACAATGCTTTGACTGTGAGGTGTCTTTGAGACATAACCCCATTGTCCATTGACTCACAGCTCATTAGGTATGGCGCAAGCACATTCAAATTATACTGCTTATAATTAAGAACATGGAAGGGAAAAAAAACATGAATTAGAAGAAAAGCAAAAAGAGGAACAAAAGCATCTTGAAGAGGAGACGAAAAAAGTGAATAACATGAAAAAAAATCAAGTGACTGTGAAAGAGCTGCTCTGAAAGAAAAGAAAAAAGAGCAGCTATTGAAGGAGGCACGATAAAAACTTCTCTCTCAAGCTAGCTAAACTGAAAAAAGCACTTTGAAAAAAATGTTTAAAGGCAGCTAAGTTGGCCCTGGGCATGCTGGAAGGTGCACAAACCATGAAAGTAGAAGAAAGAGAGGTGGAAAACATTCAGAAAAATCTGAAGTAAAGAAAACGTAGTGGGTTTACTTCAGATTTTGCTGTGGTTCTCAAGAAACAGTAATCCAAAAATATTTTTTGATCATTTTTCCAGTACTGTAGTGTAGAATGACATTAGTTTTAAAAATGTGATCTAGATTTTATTTGTGAGTTACGAAAACCAGTACCAAATTACCAATGTACGTGTGCATATTAATAAATTTATATGAAGAGAAGATGGCAATGCCTCATCCAGGACCATAATAGAGAAATTTATTATGGTCTTAAAATGGCCTTTTTGCTAGGGGATTCTCAAAAATGAAAACAATTCATTTATGCCGTAACTGTTTATTGAAATAATTTGTCACCATATAATCACTTTTCTAAAATATTTTATCGCCTTTTTCGAGTGCCATCATTGCTCCTCACTCTGTGCACTGATGAGCAATATTAATAAATTGGTGTCAGAAATGTTTTGTAAGACACTTATTTTGTGAGTGAACTGTTTCTGTAACATTCTTTCAATGAATCTCCGCCTATCATCATCTTTTCCAAACATTAATTTTAAGTAGTAATTCCACTTGTGGTGGTTCCACTCACAGCTGTGCACAGAGGCCCCACTTGCAGGTTACACTGCACTACAACAGTCTCGGATGAAGCGTGCCGCCCGCATCTCGTGGTCGTGCGGTAGCGTTCTCGCTTCCCACGCCCGGGTTCCCGGGTTCGATTCCCGGCGGGGTCAGGGATTTTCTCTGCCTCGTGATGGCTGGGTGTTGTGTGCTGTCCTTAGGTTAGTTAGGTTTAAGTAGTTCTAAGTTCTAGGGGACTGATGACCATAGATGTTAAGTCCCATAGTGCTCAGAGCCATTTTGAAGCGTGCCTCTGATGCCACCGTATGGGCCGACCAGTGCTGTCAGCAAGCACAAGGCTCAGCAGAGTTACGCGTAGAGGTGCAACCTGTGGGCCACAACTGCACTGAGAGAGCCCATGACATCACTGCACGCGCCGTGTGTCCGACCATGAGCCTCGATGGGCCGGCCAGTGCCATGAGCAAGCTCTCGTGTGCTGTGGCCTATGGGTCAGTGACAGCACTGAGTGCAGTTGCGAGATAGGCTGCGGTCATAGCGGCACTGATTTTGGTGAATTCCACTGATGACCAACGTCGGCTGAAGGCAGTCGATCTTTTCAAATCGTTACACCACTATGAGTGCAGTCACACTATAGTCGATCTCATCGCCCGAATGTATAGACATTGGAAGACAATCGGTGAAATTCAAAAAAACAGTTTGTTTTCTTTGGTCATATTGACTGATGTTCTCACATATGAGCTGCGAGAAACTGATGGTTAATCCAAGAAAGAATGAGTTTGTGGCATCATGAGGATAAAAATATCATAATTGGAATATAGTTCGGAGTCTGTCTATTGATATCACAGGTTTATTGGAAACCACAAGTAGGCAAAATCGTATCACAAATTTTAGAGGTGAATTATAACCTAAAAAAATAATTTGTTCAAAGTAGAAGGATGGCATATCTTATGCTTAACTGTAGTGGATCTTTTTTGAGTTGTGGTAGAGGTACATTAGCTGTCTACAAATTATTATTACTGCTTACTGACGTTTTTATGCCATGGGGTGTGAGTCTGTTACATAAAGTGGTTTGCAAATGTGGTGTTACGTGTGTCCACTTTTCAGTGCTTTAGGTGTTGGAAGTATCTTATTCTAAGCTTTGTTTATCTTTCACAGGTATGTTAAATGATAGTCATCAAAGATTAATTAATGTATCCCTGTTCAACTTAAAATAAATTCAGCAAAACATAGTGTTTGTAATCTTGCTTTTCAAGATCATCACGAATCGTCTTGAGTATGTAAAGCTGAAGATTCGTACGTGAAACACTTTTGGATAACAAAAGCTAATTTTGAGTACTTGTAGAGGCGTGATTCGAGCTCTGTTAAAAAATCCGATACATTAAAGATGCAGCTCTGGCACAAGCAAAGTCATGACACTTCAGTATTTGATATCTGGCAATTACATCTCTTCAACATTCAAGCCTATACCACGTTCTGTAAAGTACAATTTCAAAGTTTTTGTTTGATATGTTGGATGCTATTTAAAATGTCCTAAAGACAAATATAAAAGCTAATGTCTTCACTCTTGAACCTAAAATACTACAAAATGTTAAATTTACTCTATAACAAATTTTGAAGCTATGCTTTGTGCAAATGCACTAAAAAGACACGGTGGTAAGTTATAGATGATTTTCTTTATTAAAAGCTACACTCAATCTGAAATAATACTGCCACCAGAAACCTTGTTACTTCCTTTCTCAGATCCACTGAGCAAGCGTTTAAGCAGCTCTTAAAAGAGCATTGAAGCTTCCAGTACTAGTATCTAATTATCTGAATACTGTACCAACTTTGCATTAATTTCCACCATTTTTGGAATAAGGTGAGCTGCTGTGAAACCACAAATCTATCTTTCATTAATTATATAATTCTTCCTTAGTCTCACACAAATTTTATCCGTGTATCACATAATAGAAACTGCACCTGCTTTCATCACATAACTTAACCATCATGTGCTCATAATGTGATTGGCAAAACCTGTCTTCACAGAAGTCACACATCCTACCACTGTTGCATAATATACTATGCTGAGAACAATGCGTTTGGGAGCAGTGGCAGCTGTTGTGTAAGAGCGCAAGAGCTTTGAACATCCTAACTTTTGACACCTTACAGGTTTATCGGTTATTTTTCTTTGAATGCTGCTAAACGTAATGTAGATGCAGTAAGTCTACTGTTCTGTGCTACATTGCTCCACTAGACTTGCTGAAACTTGGCATCAGGGTCGCGAGCATACCTCCACGCCCATTTTAAGGAGCTTCTGCACATGGGCAACTGGCATGACATAACTGCCTTATGGGTCAAATATATACAGATTTGATAAAGAATGTGCACAGTTTATGGTGAGCACTACTAACCCTTACCACTCAACTACAAGTTAACATCAATGCCACCAGGTGGTAGCACACTGTAGCAAACTTTTATCCACGTTCACTTGGCACAAATCCCACTAGACGGTAGCACACTTCACAGACATGCCAATTCACTCACCATATAGTAAAATCAGATTGGTCATCAGTGTATGTTATAGATATACTGATAGAAAAACCTGTTTTGAGGGGTTCTGAATGAGATGTAGTACATTAAGTTTTGGATTTTATCACATGGTAATCCAATTGATGTGTTGAGAACCATAAAGCACATTGTGAGACTTTAGCATTGATTCATGCTTGTAACATTTTTTGATCTTATGGTGGGTCAGGTTTATCTGGACTGTAGGCCCACATTGTACTCGTACTACATATGAACATTCACGAAAAGCTGTCTCACTCGTTTCTCTGATATTCATTTACATGTTGGGGGTAACTACTCAGGGGCTGAATGTATTTTCAGATGGCAGAAGAAAGCAATCAGGTGCATGGAAGGGTTAGCACCCAAGGATGTCCTGCAGAAATTATTTTCAATCTCTTGGCATAATGACAGTGCCAAGCATGTACATATATAACTGTTTAATATATGCCAGAGAAAATCTGAAAAAATTGAACATGAGATGTGACGTGCATGCCCAAGACTTGCTGTATTCCATAATAACTATAAGTACTTAAGCATAAAATTTTTCAATAAGTTACAATGCTCAGCTCGTACAGTACCACTAAATAAATATAAGAATACATTGCAAACCTGGCTAAAAAACAACGAATTCTATACAACTGAAGAATTCTTAGAAACTAACCATCAAAATATATGTTTTACCTAAGTTATGAAGAAAATGTTTTGATATTATATAAGCTAGTTATTTACTGTGATTCTTTTCTTATGTGTGTATTTAATTACTGTATAAAACATTGTTTTACATATTGCTGAAGAAAAGGTCTTTAGTTCCTTTTCTCCCCTTTCTGTAACTATTTGAATATCGTACTGAAACTAAAACCGTCTGTAAACTTTGACAAAGCCAATTGTATGAAAAATACTGAAAGGCTAATAAAAATATTCTGTTCTATTCTATTCTATCAATAATTACAGATTTCTGTAGTTGTATACATACGTTTGGATGTAGCTGTATTGCATTGATGTACTGGTGGATATTATGTGGTATGACTCCAGTAGTTGATAGTATAATTGGTATAATGTCAACTTTATCCTGATGCCACATGTCTTTGACTTCCTCCGCCAGTTGGATGTATTTTTCAGTAGTTTCTCCTGTTTTCTTCTGTATATTTGTTGTATTGGGTATGGATATTTCGATTACTTGTGTTAATTTCTTCTTTTTATTGGTGAGTATGATGTCAGGTTTGCTATGTGGTGGTGTTTTATCTGTTATAATGGTTCTGTTCCAGTATAATTTGTATTCATCATTCTCCAGTACATTTTGTGGTGCATACTTGTATGTGGGAACATGTTGTTTTATTAGTTTATGTTGTATGGCAGGTTGTTGATGTATTATTATTGCTACATTGTCATGTCTTGTGGTGTATTCTGTATTTGCTAGTATTGTACATCTACTGTTTCTATTTGTTGTTTGCAAAGTCTGCATTTATCTGTTGTGGTATTGGAATCTTTAATAATATGCTTGCTGTAATATCTGGTGTTTATTTTTTGATCCTGTATTGCAATCTTGAATCCTTCCGCCTCACTGTATATATTGCCTTTTCTTAGCCATGTGTTGAATGCGTCTTGATCGATGTGTGGCTGCGTTAGATGATATGGATGCTTGCCATGTAGTGTTTTCTTTTTCCAATTTACTTTCTTTGTATCTGTTGATGTTAGGTGATCTAAAGGGTTGTAGAAGTGGCTATGAAATTGCAATGGTGTAGCCAATGTATTTATATGAGTGATTGCTTTGTGTATTTTGCTAGTTTCTGCTCATTCTATAAAGAATTTTCTTAAATTGTCTACCTGTCCATAATGTAGGTTTTTTATGTTGATAAATTCCCTTCGTCCTTCCTTTCTGCTTAATGTGAATCTTTCTGTTGGTGGATGTATGTGATGTATTCTATATTTGTGGCATTGTGACCGTGTAAGTGTATTGAGTGCTTCTACTTCTGTGTTATTACATTTCACTACTCCAAATGAATAGGTCAATATTGGTATAGCATAAGTATTTATAGCTTTTGTCTTGTTTCTTGCTGTCAATTCTGTTTTCAGTATTTTTGTTAATCTTTGTCTATATTTTTCTTTTAGTTCTTCTTTAATATTTGTATTATCTATTCCTATTTTTGCCTGTATCCTAAATATTTGTAGGCATCTGTTTTTTCCATCGCTTCTATGCAGTCGCTGTGGTTATCCAACAAGTAATCTTCTTGTTTAGTGTGTTTTCCCTTGACCATGCTATTTTTCTTGCATTTGTCTGTACCAAAAGCCATATTTATATCATTGCTGAATACTTCTGTTATCTTTAGTAATTGGTTGAGTTGTTGATTTGTTGCTGCCAGGAGTTAGATCATCCATGTACAGCAAATGTGTGATTTTGTGTTGGTATGTTCCAGTAATATTATATCCATTATTTGTATTATTTAGCATGTTGGATAGTGGGTTCAGAGCAAGGCAGAACCAGAAAGGACTTAATGAGTCTCCTTAGTATATTCCACGCTTAATGTGTATTGGCTGTGATGTGATATTATTAGAATTTGTTTGGATATTTAGTGTGGTTTTCCAATTTTCCATTACTATGTTTAGGAACTGTATCAATTTAGGATCTACTTTGTATATTTCCAATATCTGTAGTAACCATGAGTGGGGTACACTATCAAAAGCTTTTTGGTAATCAATGTATGTGTAATGTAGCAACCTTTGTTTAGTTTTAGCTTGATGTATCACCTCTGTATCTATTATCAGTTGCTCTTTACATCCTCGTGCTCCTTTGCAGCAGCCTTTCTGTTCTTCGTTTATAATTTTGTTCTGTGTTGTATGTGTCATTAATTTCTGTGTAATGACTGACATCAATATTTTGTATATTGTTGGTAGGCATGTTATGGGGCGATATTTTGCTGGGTTTCCAGTGTCTGCTTGGTCTTCAGGTTTTAGATAAGTTATTCCTTGTGTAAGTGTATCAGGGACTGTGTATGGGTCTGCAATGTAACTGTTAAATAATTTAGTTAGATGTGAATGTGTTAAGGTGCACTTCTTTAGCCAGAAATTTGCTGTTTTATCTTTTCCAGGGGCTTTCCAATTGTGCGTATTATTAATTGCTCAGGTGACTTCATGTTGCAAAATTATCACTTCAGGCATTTGTGGTATCATCTTGTATGTGTCTGTTTCTGCTTGTATCCACTGTGCATGTCTATTATGTTGTACCGGGTTTGACCATATGTTGCTCCACAAGTGTTCCATGTCTGTTATGTTTGGTGGATTGTCTATTTTAATGTGTGTGTTATCTATTGTCTGGTAAAATTTCTTTTGGTTTGTATTGAATGTTTGGTTTTGTTTCCTTCTATTTTCACTTTTTTGTATCTTTAAGTCGTTTGGCCAATGCTTGTAATTTCTGCTTCTTTTCATCTAATTGCTCTATCGCTTCTTGTTGTGAGATTTTACCTAACCTTTTTCTTTTTTTGTCTGATATTTCATTTCTTATAAATTGTGTTAGCTGTCTGATGTCTTTTCTCAGTTTTTCTATTCTGATCTGTAGCCTGTGTTGCCATGCTGGTTTTGTGGGTTTCTTCTGTGTGTTGGTTGGTTCTGATCTCTGCCTAGTGTGTATATTTAGTGTAGTGAGTGCTCCTATATAAACCAGTAGTTGTAACTCTTCCATAGTTGTATTTTCATTTATTTTGTTGTGTATGATTGTGTTGATAGTTGTTATTGTTGTTTCGACTTGTGGGTTATTTGGTGGTCTATGCAAGAATGGTCTAATGTCTGTATTTGTATCTTTGTGTTCTATATATGTCAGCTGAAATTTTTCTTCTATATCTAACATGTGTTCTATTTGTGCTTGTTCTGGTGGCTGTCTTAATATTTCGTTTTCCTCTGATTGTTTAAATGATGCGTGATGTTCTTTCTTTGTTTGCTCTGGGATGTTTGTATTTTCCATTACTGTATTTTCTTCTTCTTCTGATTGCATATTATTTTGTTCCAGTATTTGTTGTACTTGTTGTTTGATGTTTTCTAATTCTGACTGGGGTATCCTATTATTTTTGATTATTACACGGATCTGATCAGTTAGTCGTCGTTCCGTTAAAAAGTTTAATTCTGGGTATCTGATAATAAATGTTGTGTATACTTGTGATCTGTATTCTGTTGTGTTGGTTCCTAAGTTTGTTGCTTGGTAATAACAGAACATGAGGTGTCGGTTAACTTCATCTGACCATCTCATCCTCTGTCTTTGTTTTCCTTCTAGAGTGGTTGCAGGAAGCATATCCTGCAAAACACCTCTATTTGGATTTAAATCATTTTCCGTGTGGCTAGCAGTGCCGTTACCATTGTGGACGGGCATAGGGTTCAAGCATCGTCCCCGACCATGACAGCGCTTGTCCAAGGCTTCATTAGTTCTGTCCTGAACCAACTAATCACACTAAAAGGGGGTTAGCCCTATTAGTGGTTTGTTCTTTTCGTCGCCTTTTATGACTGGTAGAACATACCAGAGGCCTATTCTTTTCCCGGGCCTCCACCGGGTTTATTATTATTATTACCATTATTATTATTATTATTACTGACAGCAGCTGAAGTTGTATAGATATGTTGATAAGGATAATTGTTATACAGCATATGCTATTAATTTCACACTGTGTTATTTATCTGATTTTAAAAATTTGTCAATACTCAGAATGTATACCCATGAGCCGCCTCTGTTTGAGAGAGAGCCTTAATGCGGTGTATCATTGAAACTACATATTCTCTTAATATGCACATGCAAATATGGAACACATGAAGATTTGTTGGTTGGTTGGTTGGTTTGGGGGAGGGTACCAAACAGTGAGGTCATTGGTCCTGTCAGATTAGAGGAGGATGGGCAAGGAAGTTGGCCGTACCCTTTCAAAGGAACCATCTTGGCATGTGCCCGACGTGATTTAGAGAAATCACGGAAAACGTAAATCAGGATGGCTGGACATGGGTTTGAACCGTCGTCCTCCCGAATGTGAGTCCAATGTGCTGACCACTGCGCCACCTTGCTCAGTAACACATGAAGAACGGTGTTTTAGATTCAAAGATAGCGGATCCTCCTCATGCTAATCTTTGGTGGGAAAAGGAAAATGTTGTCTCAAAGTTAAAGCATTTTCAACTTTTGTAGCATGGCGTTTCCCCCTTCATTTCATATTCATAAAACTTGTGTAATTCCAGTAACTGGTGACAGAGTGTATGGTACTCACCAAGTTCTTTTTGAGATAGATATAGGTTATTTACATGCATTAGGTATCTTTTTAATACCAAATGCCTCTCTGCAGGCAGCACTTGTCTCCAAGTACAGAGGCATCATGGTATCCATTCTGTCCTTTGAGGTTAAAATCTAACCTACACTATGCATAGAATAGGTTCTAACCTAAGCTAACTGCCTTGACCCTATCTAAAACCGACAAATGAGATCGGACGCACAGTGACCAAGCTGTCGGCTGATGCTATTGGGCTGCCTTTGGTGACAGCGTCTGACGACTGTTGTATACTGTGAATGCAGACAAGGTCCGCGAGCAGTGCAACTTCTCTGTTCTATTTTTTCTGAACACATAAAATGAGTGCAGAAACAAAACTTGGTCCGCAGAGGAAGGAGAGCATCTCAAGAAAAAGGGAAATAAAAGAAAAACTAATCCGTGGTCAGTACAGCCTCATATAAATCTTAAAAGTTCAGTTTGGATGGTACTTAAGCCTATAGTGGATGGCGATGGGAAAGACATTAATTTTCTTTGCTGCTCGCTGTGCAGTAAAATTTACGCTCATGCTAAAGGGTCAACTGGCACTTCACACATTTCTCGCCATCTGTGCATGTTTAATGAACAAGGGTCTTGTGTGGATGAGAAATGCCTTCCTATCCAGGAGATAATTATCAATAAATGCATGGCTAAGTGTGCACAAGACCTAAGTTCATACAGAATTATAGGAAGTGAAAGCTTTTTTGGATCTTGTTCAGACATTAGTTGACACTGGAGCGACTTACAGAAAAGTATCTGCGAAGGCTATTAAACCTCATACCACAATCATGTTGCGGCACATGATAGAAAGTGCTAAAAGCTTAAGACATACAATTATGCCTGAGGTAATTGCTCATATAATGAAAACTGAATGCTCAGCATCTGCAGACATGTAGCACGAGGAGAAACTATTATCTGACATTTACTGTGTGTGTTTGTTGACTGGACTCTCAGGTCTCATGCTTTGTTTACAACCCAGTTTCTAGATGAACCAAAAACAAGGGGTAATGTTTGTTGAGAAGATTTATTTCTTTTGGCATCAATGACTGCTTTGAAAGATGTGCGCTTTAATACTGATCGAGGTGCCAACATTGTCACTGCACTGCACTATTATTTAGTATTGAATTGTTCCTGTCATATAATAAATAAGAGGTCTGTTCAAAGAATTCCAAAACTTTATATAATAAATAAGAGGTCTGTTCAAAGAATTCCAAAACTTTGTTCACACTTTTTTTTCTACGCTTATCTTTTACTTATTGTGAATGGTCCCCTTCGAAATACTCACCTCTATAATTGATACACTGCTCCCAGTGCCTTTTTGACTTCTGGAAGCAATCTTGGTATACCTCTAGCTGGATCATACAAAGTGCCGCCTGCGAATTTTCTTTTATTTCTTCTATCATTGTAAATCTTCATCCTTTCAATGGGGTTTTCAACTGTGGTAATAAAAATAGTCTGCAGGGGCCAGGACTGGAGAGTACAGAGGATGAAGCAGCCACAGTGATCTCGTTTTCTGGCAATTGTCATGCACCAAAAGGGATAAAGGTGCAGGAGTGATATTGTGATTCAAGAGCCGTGAATTGTTTCAGCACATTCCAGGCCATTTCCTTCTCACATTTTCATGCAGGCATCACAACATATCCATTGATTAAGAATTTGTCTCTGTGGCATGAGTTCATGATGAATTAATCCTTCAAAGTCAAATAAAACTATCAGCATAGCTGTGACATTTGACCTGACGTGGCGAGCTTGTTTTTGGTCTTTGAGAAGTTTCCCTGACCCATTGTGGAGACTGAACCTTGGTTTCAAGATCATAACCGTAGATCTACGCCTTGTCACCAGTTATGATTCTCTTAAGGAACATCTCATTCTCATTTGCTCGATCCAAAAGCTCTTCACTGACTGCGAGGCAAAGGTCTTCCTGGTCTTGACTCATGAGCCGTGGGACAAACTTGGTGGCAACATGATGCATTCCAAGATGCTGTTTAAGGATTTCATGACATGATCCAACTGAAATATCACAGTCTTCTGCAGTCACTCGGACTGGCATTCTTCGATTGGCATGCACAATTCGTTAACGTTCCTGACATGAGCGTCCTGAATGAGGGTCATCTTTAACCTCTATCCAGCCATTTTTAAACCATATGAATCATTCCTAAGCACTCATCGCTGTAGATTTCCTGCATCATATGGTGTGTCCGTGTACATGTTTTCTTGGATTTCACGCAAAATTTAATGCAGATGCGTTGCTCCTCTAACTCTGCCATCTCAAAATTTGCAAACTGTGTGACAACATTCTATTCAGTGCAGCACTGAACAATAACTAACAGACATACAACAGCGAATCTTCTGGCAGTTACAAAAACACAGGCGTGCGCAGGGTACCAACCACATTTCGCTCCAACATACTACTGGTGCAAAATTACGAATGTTCTGGAATTTTATGAACAGACCTTGTACAGTGCTACAAAATACTTTTAATGCAGAGTATATATGTGTTATCTGTCAACAAATTCATGGTCTTTTGACTGTGAAAGAACTCATCAGTCTCACAAAGAAAAGTGGTCTTCTTAATGCTCTTGACAGGTCACTGGAACAGTCCAGCAATACTCACTCGTTGGATACACAGTTGGTGTTGTTAGAATCAGTAGAAAGTCATAACTGAGCTTTGTGTGGAAAGCTCTCAGAGAAGGGAGAAATAGCTCAAACTGAAGGAATTAACATCATGATGATGAACAAACTAATTTCTTTTCTCACGGTATGTATGCTATTGTATTACTGTAATTGTTAAGCACTACAGTTTATTTTATATTTTTAAAACACAAAAGTTTTTGCAGCTCTTGAAGGAGGCTTCCAACAAATGAGAGCTAGAGAAATCACATCCACTGCACCTTCTGACACTCAACAGTATTTGAGTCAGGCACCTGAGGACAGAGAAGTCTCTAAAATAGAGTTTTTATGTGAATGCGTCAAATTATACTTGGAAAAAAGTTAATTGTCCAGATGTAGCAACTTCCCTTTTGCCACCATTTCATCATTTAAAAATGAGATTTGAAGATAAGAGGCACAAAGTCATGACAGAAGTAAAATGTACAATCTGTTTATTGTTATGTTAATAGCTCCTAAGTGGCCAGGTCCAAAGAGAAATGAATATATGTGAATACTTTTGTTTTCAATATACTTTCATATTCAGAGTTGGATCCACACTGTCACAGATTTGCAAATCTAGGTATTAAAGAACTTTTGTATTTCGCCATTCAGGGAAAAAACATTATGTTGAAAGAGGCACATGTGAGCCACAAAGAGATAATTCTTTCATCAAATTCCATAAAACTCCTCTGCCAGAGAAAGCAAAGAAGTTTACTTTGTGGGTAGATACACTCTGATAAGTAAGTTGGAGAGATATTAAAATCAAAGTTGCAATTGGGAGAAAATTTGGCTTCTTATTGGAAAACGAGCAGGCAAAATTTCTGACTCTTCAGAAGATTGCAGAAAAATATTGTGCATACCAGCATCTAGCTCAGCTTCTGAAACAAAATTTTAATTGTGTCACTTTTACACCCAGACCATGTTGATGCTCTTCTTTTCATTGACAGTATCTCTCCAAATAAAAAATAATGCTGAAACTCTTTTTGGACATTAAGTTTTGTTTTATGCCGTTTGTAGTGGTGGAAAATTTTTGTTCCTTGCACATTTTGTTGCTTGTGTGATTTACATACACTGCTATTTAAATCAGTTTTGAACTTTTGAAATGAAATAAAGTTCAGTTTATTTCCAAATTATCATTGTGCAGCTTTATTTAAGCCTCAACATATCATTTCTAAAATTTAGTATTTAAAAAAAAATACCATTTTAGAGAAAACCACTGCCTCCATATAAGTTCGTCTGTCTGAAAGGAACCGTGATCATCCAAATGCCCAAAAAGCGTTTGAAATGTTGTGTGATGTGGTTGATGTCTGTGATGGTACTTATTTTGATATAACCAAGCTGCCTCTTGACCATATCCATGTGTTTGGCCATACACAAACACCATCTCAGCTTGTTCCTGACATGAATACTGGACCGTTCTGCTGCTTACAGTATGCTGCATCAATCACACAGCCCACAAAACACACAAGGGACACATGGCATGTGGTCAGATGAACTTCCATTTGTCACCACCATCTACCATTGCAATGATGCATTTCCAGACATCTTAACAAATTCAAGCAAGACATCTGCAATGAAAAAATCTTCCAGTAAGGGCAGGTGACAGTGTGCATGCTGCAAAGTAACACCTGGCATGTTGCAAGTCTCATGGGGATACTCACTAGTGCGGTACTTCCACTTAGTGTTGCCCTGGCAACCGAGAGTCACGAGCTGGCAGGTGGTCATGTTGGATATAGTGGACTGGGACAGAGAAGTCCGCAGTCTCAGAGTGCTGGGCAGAGGGCCGCTCTGCACTACTCTGGTTCCAGTGGATTACTCATTGGTATCATATGGTATTCACTCTTTCCGGAATTTTATTGCCAGTAGCATGTTCAAACATTACTAAATGACTACATTACTAAATGTAAAAATATTATGAGAAGGAAAGTTGCTAATCACCATATAGTGGAGATACTGAGTCACAGATAAGCACAACAAAAAGACTTTCACAATTGGCCTTTGTCAACACCACACACACACACACACACACACACACACACACACACACACACACACACGACTGCAGTCTCTGGCAACTGGAACCATACTGTGAGCAGCAGCACTAGTGCATGATGGGAGTGGTGACTGGGTGCAGGTAAGGAGGAGGCTGTGACGGGAAGGGGGAGGGATAGTATGGTGGGGGTGGCAGTCACTGAAGTGCTGCAGCTTAGACAGAGGGCAGGGGAGAGGTGGGGAGGGAGGGGGGGGGGGGGAGTAGTGGAACAGGAGAGAAATAAAAAGACTGGGAGTGGTGGTGGAATGACAGCTGTGTAGTGCTGGAATGGGAATAGGAAAGGGGGCTGGATGAGGGGTGAAGACAGTGACTAACGAGTGTTGAGGCCAGGACGGTTATGGGAATGAAGGATGTATTGCAGGGAAAGTTTCCACTTACACAATTCAGAAAAGCTGGTGTTGGTGGTAAGGATCCATATGGCACAGGCTGTGAAGCAGTCATTGAAATAAGGAAATCATGTTTGGCAGCGTGTTCAGCAACAGGTGGTCCACTTGTTTCTTGGCCACAGTTTGTCAGTGGCCATTAATGCGGACAGACAGCTTGTTGATTGTCATGCCTACATAGAATGCAGCACAGTGGTTGCAGCTTAGCTTGTAGACCACATGACTGGTTTCACAGGTAGCCCTGCCTTTGATGGGATAGATGATGTTAGTGACCATACTGGAACAGGTGGTGGTGGGAGGATGTATGGGACAGGTCTCTTGCATTTAGGTCCATTACAGGGGCATGAGCCATGAGGTAAGTGATTGGGAGCAGTGTTGTGTAAGGATGGATGAGTGTGTTGTGTAGGTACAGTGGACAGCGGAATACCACTGTGGGAGGGGTGGGAAGGATAGTGAGCAGGACATTTCTCATTTCAGGGCATGATGATAGGTAATCAAAACCCTGACAGAGAATGTAATTCAGTTGTTCCAGTCCCGGGTGGTACTCAGTTATGAAGGGAACGCTTCTCTGTGGCTGGACGGTGGGGCTTTGGGAGGTGGTGGGAGACTGGAAAGATAAGGCATGGGAGATTTGTTTTTGTACAAGGTCGAGAGGATAATTATGGTCAATGAAGGCTTCAGTGAGACCCTCGGTATATTTCCAGAGGGACTGCTCATCACTGCATATGTGATGACCACGGGTGGCTAGGCTGTATGGAAGGGACTTCTTGGTATGGAACGGGTGGCAGCTGTCAAAGTGGCATTACTAAATGCCTTCTCTGAATACCACCTAGAACTGATGTTTGGAAGCTCAGTCATGACAGAAATATGTAACATCTAATGACAACAAATACATCTGACCTCTTTGAATATATCCACATTGGGATTATGGTACATACCTATTAGAACAGTAAGTGATAGTGGATCCATGGTACACAGTCTCTGTAAAGAAATTTCTAAAGAAAAAGAGACTAGTGCAAAGAATAGGGCTGTAGATAGATGCTAAATGAAATGCATTTGGCTGTCAAAAGGGCTATATGTGAAGCCTTCAGTAGCTAGCACATCAGAATATTATCAAAAGAAGTCTGACAAAATCCAAAGAAATTGTGTTAACGTGTAACAGTTGTTAGTGGCATCAAAAGTAGTGCCAATACTCTCATGGATTACACAGTAACCACAAGTGAGGGTATGAGGGCAGGAAGGCAAATGCAAAAACAGTGAACTTGATTTTTAAATGTTCGTTTGCAAAGGAAGATGCACAAATGCTGCCCCAATTTAATTCTCATACTACCATGAAGATGAATGATATAGAGATTATTGTCAATGACAGTGAGACACAGTAGAAATTGTTATGGCTGACCGGGAAGTCCAATGTAATCCCTTTCAGTTCCTATACAGAATTTGCCACTGAGTTAACCCACTCTCCTAACTGTCATACCTTGCAGATACCTTGAAATAAAAAACTGTGCCGAGTGGTTGGAAGAAAGTGCATATCAACTACTTTATAAGAAGAATGCTGTAGGTGATGCACAAAACTACCAGACCATATCTTTTACATCCATTTGCTGATTAATGTTAGGATACATTCAGGGATCTAACATGATGTGTTATCTCGAACAAAATGACATGTGCATTAATTCCCTCCTTATAGGTATAGCAATAGAAGGAGATTTCAATCTGGCAGAAATAAATTGGGAGGCACAGATTTTTCAGCATGGGTGGCAGTGAGAGATACCCCTGACAATAAACAGGGAGTGAATTTTTGATAAATCAAATGTAAAGGAAGAAACAAGTGACCATGATACTGTTGTAGCATCGTGGATTTCTGTAGTAGAAAGAAATCTAAGAATATTTTTGTACTTAATGGGCATGACAAGGAAGCTACTGGTGATAATATGGACAATTTCATGTACACAGTGATGACAGATATAGTGGGAAAATATCAAAATTGGGAACTAATGGAAGTTGCTCTATACAGGGAAGACCATTTTACATGACGGGTTAGAATTCACATTGAGCATACATAAGAAATGGCTATTTTCTAATAGCAGTTTAATGTAGATCTTTGAAGCCAAGGAGTTTTCCACACGATCGGAAGAACACCTACGTCATCCCAGGTTTTTGAAGATAGTCATGGGAGAGATGCACAAAGTTACAGACCTAAAGCACTAACATGTTGCGAAGCTATGGGACATGAGATGGGCTCACATATGGTGACATTTTGGTAGATCAGACTGTTCTGTAAATGTGATGGTGGTTCATCATGGTTTTGGTTTATGAGGCCCAGAAGGGTGTAGAGGAAAGGAGTCCCAGTTGGTGACAGTTCCTTGACTTGCAGAAAATGTTCAACACAGTTCCATATTGCCAACTAATCAATAGAAAAAAAACATGCTTAAAAATATCAAACCAAATAAGTAACAGGATTGAATAGTTCTTGGTAATTCTTTTGGCATTGGCTCAAGCTGGACATGATACGCAGGCAAGTAGGCCGCCAATTATAAAATTCCAATGGCAGGTACCGTAATGTTGCTCCTCAGCTTCCCGTAATCCACAAGTTGCCTTACAATGGGCCACAATGCTTCACACCAACACATGGGGCAGCACTTTTCACCCGAAAATATGTCACAAGCTGGGCTTCTTGTCACAACAATGTCAATCAGAGGAGTATACCTAGACCTGCAGTCCAGCTGAAGGTCACTTGCACTCTGGGCATGTCTCTCATGACCCGGCTTTAGGCCTGTCCTGTCCCACATTAGGACATTAGGCCTGTCAGACTGGACTTCTGATGGGACTACCATTGATGCTGTGCTGTGCTTCAGATTCAGTCCTGGCTTCAGCTCCAGGCTCACCAGTGATGCTGTCTCAGCACCAGCCAGCTGTCTCTTCAGTTGGCACTGGCTTCTAGATGCAGTCATGAGCCTGCTAGCACCTGCCACCATGATGCTCTTGGGCAATGAACTTGTCCACTCCGTGGGGGGGGGGGGGCAGGGGGGGGGGGTTCGTTCAGTGCATGCCAGAACCTAGCACTCCATCTTCTATGGATATCCTAGGTTTGACTCGGGCCATACTGAATCTTGTTTGCTGCCTCCAGAACTGCTGACAGCACTTGCTGCTACCTGTTTCTGCAACAGAGCTATGCAAGGCCATTCCAGTTGGCTGCTGCCAGCATTGCAGATGTTGCATTCCAATAAAGATAATATACATTGAGTGAGCATTAAGAAATGAGGTTTCGAGGCTGGATGAAATCTTCATAGAAATCCATCAGCAAGCTGGGAAGAAAAAGATACTTAGCACAGTGAGTGAGGAATACCACATATTATACACTTCTTACAAGTATTGCAATGATTTGGCCTATTCCAGGTCACTATGTATCAGGATGGGTGAGAGAAATACTGAGGGAGAGGCAGAGTCACGCCAGGGCATGCAGCCAAATAGTGGTAGTATTGGCAGGTGTTTATTCAAGCAGCCTCATACAGCACTCTGGCGCCTGATTGCAGAATGCCCCAATTACACTGACGACGTTCATTGTCCTGGGCCATGGGTAGCAGTTGGTGGGTAACCAGGCCTCAATCTCCGCTAATTTCAAGTTGCCGCCACTCATACCTCACCTGTCATTCAACATCATCTTTGCCTCTTCACTTCCGCCTCGACTGACATCTCTGCCCAAACTCTTTGTCTTTAAATATGTCTGCTTGTGTCTGTATATGTGTGGATGGATATGTGTGTGTGTGCGAGTGTATACCCGTCCTTTTTTCCCCCTAAGGTAAGTCTTTCCGCTCCCGGGATTGGAATGACTCCTTACCCTCTCCCTTAAAACCCAAATCCTTTCGTCTTTCCCTCTCCTTCCCTCTTTCCTGACGAGGCAACCGTTGGTTGCGAAAGCTAGAATTTTGTGTGTGTGTTTGTGTTTGTTTGTGTGTCTATCGACCTGCCAGCGCTTTCGTTCGGTAAGTCACATCATCTTTGTTTTTAGATATATTGAACATTATATCAGCTGTTTAACTGAATGAACTTCATATGATTTTGTATACAATGTATTATATTTCAGGCTACAATGTATAAAAAGAAATTAATTTGGTAGTACTTTGTATGTACAGTTAAAATTACTCTTCTTTTAAAAATATTTGAAATTACAAAATTTCTGGTATACTTAAAAATTCCTTTCATTAATTGCACAATCTGATGATAATTATTAAATTGATTTTTAGATTCATTTGTAAAATAATGTTATATCATGGTGGTGATTCTTCTTTTGACCAGAAAGTTTGGAAGCTCTCTTGTTTTGTAAACTTTTTGGAACATTGTGAGGACCACTAAATGTAGGAGTGGTGGGCATGCCTCAGATGGAAGTAGACGTTTTTCTAAGTTTGTCAACAAGAATGTAATTTGTTGTGTGACAGAAGTGAAAATTGTAAAGTTGGTGTGATTTAGAAGAATGGGATTAAATAAAAAGATATTCATAGCAATAGGCAAATCTTCATCAGTTATTCAATTATTAGGAACCCACTAAGTCGAAATTTCTGCCACAAGAATGTACCCCTAGATAGGGTGACCAGATGTCCGGATTAATCCGGACATGTCCTCCTTTTTAGCTCTTCGTCCGGGGTCCGGGCGGATTTTTACAGTGTCCGGCTTTTTCGCAAATTTGAACAGTTAAATTTACAATTTGTCTCGTTCTATTGCTCTTTTCTTAAAGTATCAATAATTGTTAAGGAATGTATGTATGTTATGTCTATAAATAATAAACTCATTTATTAAAATTGGACATATGTTTGATAGGGAATACTGCAGATGAGGATACCACCTGTCAGCTTTAGACAAGTCACGTGAAAGTAGCCAATCTGGAGTGTCGTTTAGGCAGTCGTCTTTGTTAAATCTTAAAACTACGCGTAAATATAAAAACAACTGATGCCACACTGCCACCACAATCAATGTTTTTAATTTAAAATAAAAAACTATTGCTCTGGGAATCACCACGTGATCACCAGTAACAATTAAGTACTAGTTTTACCGGTAATTCCCGGCAGTCACGTGACTTGTCCGAAGCTGACGGGTGGTATCCTCATCTGCAGTTGACCTGTTTGATGTGTCCTCTTTTTTCTTTCTTTGTTCTCCTTTTTGAAGCTGTTTGTCCTCTTTTTTTAAACAATTGCATCTGGTCACCCTACCCGTAGACACAAGACTTGGAGCCAACAACAATGAGATAATGAAGATAAGCGAAAAGTTTTTCTTTTGTGTGTCTTATGCCTCTCAAAGCTTTTGAAAATAGTGAGGAGACTAAGAGAATTTTAATAGTGATGTGTGGAAGGGTAATATTACAAACTGTTCCCTCAGACCATGCTGGCTAACCACTCGAGTGGCAACTGATGCATCAGTGGATCCATGTACTGCACATCTGCATTTATTACAGAAATAAAATATGTAAATACCTAGTAGAAACATGTCACAACTGGAAGGTGAAATGCTTATTCACATACTCTTGTACTGATGATTTTCTTTAAAATTTTGAACATGTTGTAACATTTGCTCCACTGAAATTTTCCCCTGCTGTGACACGATAGATTTGTATAGTCAATACACAAGTTCAGAGCTGAGCATGGCATTAAGGTAAGTTAAATTTTGGGTTAATAATACCCTTAGTGACCCTTCAGGCCAATACAATGATTCTGCGTCAGTGCCTTGACAGTCATACCAGTGAGTGTAGCTGGGAGTTGGAAATCCTTCCCAACCACCTCACAAGCCCTAGCGCTTCCCTGCATCTCTAATTCCCTCAATCCCACAGATTTGCTTTTTTCATAGTGACTAGCCAACACAGTTTCTGGCAAGAAGATAAGAAGATCAAGTACAGCCAGTGCATCCACATCATTTGGAAGTAGGACGATGTGGGCAAGATTCCCTTTAAGCAACTTGTCTCATTCAGTTTCACCAAAAACATATGTGCCTCACATGCCTACATATCAGTCTGTATCAGTCCATTTGGGCAGACAACAATACTCCCTTGAGTGCACTTCTCCAAATCTGCTAACAACATAGCTACACAAGCTTCCCTACTATTTGAAATCAACAGCCCCTCCTCCATCCTTATATGTATCTATTTCCCAAGCACCCAGGATGTCCTCACGAAATCACCACCTGAGGAAAGGTACATCGTACCCCCCTCCTTTTGAAACAAATAACTATCAACAAGTAGAAAACAAGAAACAACACCAAAGAAACCAGAAAACTATCCTACTACAATAAAGAAAAATACATGTGGCAATGACATGAAAACACTAAATCTATCCAGACGCAAACAATGTAAAATATATCCATACACTAAAATATCAAGAATATATTTAACAACACCAAGACATTGCAAAGAATCAAATAACTAATTATGTTACCTCCAAGTAAAATGCATGTCAACTGCCTAGCACCAACTGCTAAATATTCCTTCTTTCTGCCTGCTGTACCTTTACATACCAGGTCGGTTGCAGATAACTGTGGTGTCCCATCCATCATTCTGTTAAACTATTTTACCCCTACTGAATGAGCAATAGATATTTTGGTAGGAAACTGTATCCTTACTTTAACATGTGAGGTTATCTCCATGACCTGATAACATCCATGATATTTGGTCAAGATCTCCTTTGTCTTTCCCTTCAGTGTATAGGTATCATTGACCAATACTCACAGCCCTAAATGATAGTTTGGTAGTTTACCCATCTGCCTATTTGGCTGTTCCTGGCATTCCAGAGCCTTTGTGTTTGCCTTTTATATATCTCTCCTTATTTCCCACATTCTTCTTGCAAACTTCTTTACTGATTCACAATCTGGTCCCAATTTAGGATTTTCATTAAAGGAGGATGTCATCTTCATCCTGTTCACCACCTCAAATGGCGTTACATCTGTTCCCATATGAGTTGTATGCATAAATCATACATAGAAGATTGATATCCCAATAATTGTGTCTAGCATTCACAGAGAAGCTTAGCGTCTTCAATATGGTTTTATGGATAAGCTCCATCCTATAGTTGGTTTAAGGGTGGAACAGGCATGTTCGTAACCTCCAAATATGTAACACATGGGATACTTGTTTCATAATTTCTGAAACAATGCTCATATTCTGATCCACGACTAAGGTATCAGACACTACAAACTTCAATATCTACATCTACATCTATACTCCGCGAGCCACCTTACGGTGTGTGGCGGAGGGTACTTATTGTACCACTATCTGATCCCCCCTTCCCTGTTCCATTCACGAATTGTGCGTGGGAAGAACGACTGCTTGTAAGTCTCCGTACTTGCTCTAATTTCTCGGATCTTTTCGTTGTGATCATTACGCGAGATATATGTGGGCGGTAGTAATATGTTGCCCATCTCTTCCCGGAATGTGCTCTCTCGTAATTTCGATAATAAACCTCTCCGTATTGCGTAACGCCTTTCTTGAAGTGTCCGCCACTAGAGCTTGTTCAGCATCTCCGTAACGCTCTCGCGCTGACTAAATGTCCCCATGACGAATCGCGCTGCTTTCCGCTGGATCATGTCTATCTCTTCTATTAATCCAACCTGGTAAGGGTCCCATACTGATGAGCAATACTCAAGAATCGGACGAACAAGCGTTTTGTAAGCTACTTCTTTCGTCGATGAGTCACATTTTCTTAGAATTCTTCCTATGAATCTCAACCTGGCGCCTGCTTTTCCCACTATTTGTTTTATGTGATCATTCCACTTCAGATCGCTCCGGATAGTAACTCCTAAGTATTTTACGGTCGTTACCGCTTCCAATGATTTACCACCTATGGCATAATCGTACTGGAATGGATTTCTGCCCCTATGTATGCGCATTATATTACATTTATCTACGTTTAGGGAAAGCTGCCAGCTGTCGCACCATGCATTAATCCTCTGCAGGTCCTCCTGGAGTACGTACGAGTCTTCTGATGTTGCTACTTTCTTGTAGACAACCGTGTCATCTGCAAATAGCCTCACGGAGCTACCGATGTTGTCAACTAAGTCATTTATGTATATTGTAAACAATAAAGGTCCTATCACGCTTCCCTGCGGTACTCCCGAAATTACCTCTACATCTGCAGATTTTGAACCGTTAAGAATGACATGTTGTGTTCTTTCTTCTAGGAAATCCTGAATCCACTCACAAACCTGGTCCGATATTCCGTAAGCTCGTATTTTTTTCACTAAACGTAAGTGCGGAACCGTATCAAATGCCTTCCTGAAGTCCAGGAATACGGCATCAATCTGCTCGCCAGTGTCTACGGCACTGTGAATTTCTTGGGCAAATAGGGCGAGCTGAGTTTCACATGATCTCTGTTTGCGGAATCCATGTTGGTTATGATGAAGGAGATTTGTATTATCTAAGAACGTCATAATACGAGAACACAAAACATGTTCCATTATTCTACAACAGATTGACGTAAGCGAAATAGGCCTATAATTATTCGCATCTGATTTATGACCCTTCTTGAAAATGGGAACGACCTGCGCTTTCTTCCAGTCGCTAGGTACTTTACGTTCTTCCAGCGATCTACGATAAATTGCTGATAGAAAGGGGGCAAGTTCTTTAGCATAATCACTGTAGAATCTTAAGGGTATCTCGTCTGGTCCGGATGCTTTTCCGCTACTAAGTGATAGCAGTTGTTTTTCAATTCCGATATCGTTTATTTCAATATTTTCCATTTTGGCGTCCGTGCGACGGCTGAAGCCAGGGACCGTGTTACGATTTTCCGCAGTGAAACAGTTTCGGAACACTGAATTCAGTATTTCTGCCTTTCTTCGGTCGTCCTCTGTTTCGGTGCCATCGTGGTCAACGAGTGACTGAATAGGGGATTTAGATCCGCTTACCGATTTTACATATGACCAAAACTTTTTAGGGTTCTTGTTTAGATTGTTTGCCAATGTTTTATGTTCGAATTCGTTGAATGCTTCTCTCATTGCTCTCTTTACGCTCTTTTTCGCTACGTTCAGCTTTTCCTTATCAGCTATGATTCGACTACTCTTAAACCTATGATGAAGCTTTCTTTGTTTCCGTAGTACCTTTCGTACATGATTGTTATACCACGGTGGATCTTTCCCCTCGCTTTGGACCTTAGTCGGTACGAACTTATCTAAGGCGTACTGGACGATGTTCCTGAATTTTTTCCATTTTTGTTCCACATCCTCTTCCTCAGAAATGAACGTTTGATGGTGGTCACTCAGATATTCTGCGATTTGTGCCCTATCACTCTTGTTAAGCAAATATATTTTACTTCCTTTCTTGGCATTTCTTATTACACTTGTAGTCATTGATGCAACCACTGACTTATGATCACTGATACCCTCTTCTACATTCACGGAGTCGAAAAGTTCCGGTCTATTTGTTGCTATGAGGTCTAAAACGTTAGCTTCACGAGTTGGTTCTCTAACTATCTGCTCGAAGTAATTCTCGGACAAGGCAGTCAGGATAATGTCACAAGAGTCTCTGTCCCTGGCTCCAGTTCTGATTGTGTGACTATCCCATTCTATACCTGGTAGATTGAAGTCTCCCCCTATTACAATAGTATGATCACGAATCTTCTTCACGACGTTCTGCAGGTTCTCTCTGAGGCGCTCAACTACTACGGTTGCTGATGCAGGTGGTCTATAGAAGCATCCGACTATCATATCTGACCCACCTTTGATACTTAACTTAACCCAGATTATTTCACATTCGCATTCGCTAATAACTTCACTGGATATTATTGAATTCTTTACTGCTATAAATACTCCTCCACCATTGGCGTTTATCCTATCCTTGCGGTATATATTCCATTCTGTGTCTAGGATTTCGTTACTGTTCGCTTCCGGTTTTAACCAACTTTCCATTCCTAATACTATATGCGCACTATTTCCTTCAATAAGAGATACTAATTCAGGAACCTTGCCCTGGATACTCCTGCAGTTTACCAATATTACTTTAACTTTTCCTGTTTTTGGTCTCTGAGGACGGACGTTCTTTATCAACGATGATAATGTCCTCTCTGGTAAGCCGTCAGGTATTTTATCATTTCGCCCAAGGGGGGGGGGGGGGTCCCTCTAACCTAAAAAACCCCCGTGTGCACGCCACACGTACTCTGCTACCCTAGTAGCTGCTTCCGGTGTGTAGTGCACGCCTGACCTGTCTAGGGGGGCCCTACAGTTCTCCACCCAATAATGGAGGTCGATGAATTTGCAACCATTATAGTCGCAGAGTCGTCTGAGCCTCTGGTTTAGACCCTCCACACGGCTCCAAACCAGAGGACCGCGATCGACTCTGGGCACTATGCTGCAGATATTAAGCTCAGCTTGCACTCCGCGTGCGATGCTGGTTGTCTTCACCAAATCAGCCAGCCACCGGAAGGAACCAAGGATGGCCTCAGAACCCAAGCGGCAGGCGTCATTCGTTCCGACATGTGCTACTATCTGCAGCCGGTCACACCCAGTGCGTTCAATAGCTGCCGGAAGGGCCTCCTCCACATTACGGACGAGACCCCCCGGCAAGCACACCGAGTGCACACTGGCATTCTTCCCCGACCTACCCGCTATTTTCCTAAGGGGCTCCATAACCCGCCTAACGTTGGAGCTCCCTATAACTAATAGGCCCGCCCTCTGTGACTGTCGGGACCTTGCCGGAGAATCGGCCACTGGCCCAACAGGCGAGGCATCCTGTGGTGGCTCGGAAACGATGTCATCACCACTAGGAAGCACCCCGTACCTGTTGGAAAGGGGTAAGGCAGCTGCCACGCGGCCAGATCCCACCTTCGCCTTTCGGCCAGGCACGCGCGAGCCCACCACTGTCCGCCATTCACCCTGGAGTGATGGCTGACCGGTAAGATGCTCACTGCCGGAAGACGCAGCGACATCAGGGGTTCCATGTGATTCCAAGGCCACCAAAGTAGGCATAGGTCTCACCACAGTTGCCCCAACGCCACTACGAGCCGACGCCTGCGCCTCGAGCTCGATGAGCCTAACAGACAAAGCCTCCACCTGCCCCCGAAGAGTGGCCAATTCTCCTTGCGTCCGCTCACAACAACCACAGTCCCTACACATGACTATGTTTACCCTACTCTATACGGTGACAGATTCCCAAGATAATCTTCTGATGAGCTACTCTGATAATCAAGAAACACTCACTAAATACGAGACGCGAAAACTACGCTAGGTTTTCCCAGAAAAACTATTTAAAAGCTAAGCGCAGCAAATAAGTACAAAAACGCTTTATACAAACAGTACTCGCTGCTGCTGGTGCTCTCGCTCTGGCTGTCACAAGACAACTCCTGATTCAAGTGACTAGTGGCTAACGGCCGCGAAACAAACAAAAGACGGTTTTAGGGCGCTTTCTGTTCTAAACGATCAAGAAAACACTAAGAAATCTAACACGAAAACTACGTAAAGTTTTATCAAGAACTGTTAGTTACTATGCAGAGCAGATAAACACAAATAGAATCCCTTCCTTAGTGGAAGGTCATAAACAAAATGCAAAATAAACGCTTTATACAAACAGTACTCGCTGCTGCTGGTGCTCTCGCTCTGGCTGTCACAAGACAACTGTTAACTAATGCCTTTGTCACAGTACTGGCCTATTGGTCTGGAATTGCTACCATTACTAGAAACCACAAAAGATGGTCACTGATCATAAGCACATACCTATTCCGTGCAGGTGTTTTATTGTATGGTCCATAAATGTCAAGCCCAGTATTTGAAATGCCTTTGACACCCCTGATAACGTCCGCAAAGGGATTATCTGATGTGAAATATCCACTTTTTGCATGCATGGTACACAATCTATGACATACTGCTCCATGTTGTGCTCCACATTCTTACACCAAAACCATTCTGCAACATGCCTAACTGTTGCTTGTCACTCACCAAGAACTGACAACACATGGTCAAGAGCCTGTTGTAACACATGCTTTTGAAAAACTGCCGGGACCATGACACATGGTCCACATTTCATGACTGCACAAAAAAATTTTCATGTATGATAAAGTGCAGTTATGACTTAAAACACTCAGCCTGTGCTTACTGCTTTTCCAACACACTCTTGCCCAAATTACTCGATATGGCCACTTTACCACTTAATATGTCTGTATTCATGTATTTTCTACCTGGCTTATGGATGACCTCATAATAAAATTCACTAAGCATGAGAACCCAATATGTCAGATGACTAAGTGGGTCTTTTAGACTAAGCAACCGTTTCAATGATATATGATCAGTCACAACCATAAATCTTCTTCCATATAAGTAACACTGGAAATACATAATACCATATATGACTGCTAACATTTCCTTCTCAGTTGTCAAGTAGTTACTCTCTGCTTTTCTCAATTTCCTCAAAGCATATCTTACTGGATGTTCCTGTTATTAACCATCTGACCCAAAATATAGCCAACTGCTTCACTAGAAGCAACAAATGAGAGGATGAACTCTTTTTCAAAATCAATATCTCCTTCAGTTTCTCAAATGCTAGCTGACACCCCTGTGCCCACTGAAACTTTATATTCTTTTTGAGAAATTTTTTCAAAGGTTCGCCTATTTTTGCACAATTCCTTACGTATCTGTTTGGTTGTTCGTGATGCCGGAAAATTTTAAATTGCTTGTGTAAAACAAGGATCAGTCTGCACACCACATTCACTAATTATATGTCTCAGATAGTTAACTCAAGTTTGAACAAAATGGCACTTGTCCATGCTCAATGTAAAATGTGCTGACTGTAATACCCTAATCACATCCTCCAGCTTTCCCAGATGCTCTGGTATATCTGTTGAAGAAACAATTATGTCATCTAAATACACAATATTGGTTTAAGGCTTTAACCATTAAAGTACCAAAGTATTTTTCATAACGTGCAGTAGTAAGAAGGGAGAGGAGGGGGGAGGGTTACTTTGTGTCCACCACAAAAAAATTCTGTTATTCAAAGCTCTTTAATTTTTATTGATCTATATTAACAAAATATTGTATGAAGAGCTGATGATGTGTAATAAAGGTCCAGAAACTGCAAATTTCTTCTAGCACTCTACACAAATGCATTTAGTACACACCTGGAAATGGAAAAAAGAACACATTGACACCGGTGTGTCAGACCCACCATACTTGCTCCGGACACTGCGAGAGGGCTGTACAAGCATGCCGCGACAGCGTGGACGTGAACCGTATGTGCAGTTGACGGACTTTGAGCGAGGGCGTATAGTGGGCATGCGGGAGGCCGAGTGGATGTACCGCCGAATTGCTCAACACGTGGGGCGTGAGGTCTCCACAGTACATCGATGTTGTCGCCAGTGGTCGGCGGAAGGTGCACGTGCCCGTCGACCTGGGACCGGACCGCAGCGATGCACGGATGCACGCCAAGACCATAGGATCCTACGCAGTGCCGTAGGGGACCGCACCGCCACTTCCCAGCAAATTAGGGACACTTTTGCTCCTGGGGTATCGCCGAGGACCATTCGCAACCGTCTCCATGAAGCTGGGCTACGGTCCCGCACACCGTTAGGCCGTTTTCCGCTCAAGCCCCAACATCGTGCAGCCCGCCTCCAGTGGTGTCGCGACAGGCGTGAATGGAGGGACGAATGGAGACGTGTCGTCTTCAGCGATGAGAGTCGCTTCTGCCTTGGTGCCAATGATGGTCGTATGCGTGTTTGGCGCCGTGCAGGTGAGCGCCACAATCAGGACTGCATACGACCGAGGCACACAGGGCCAACACCCGGCATCATGGTGTGGGGAGCGATCTCCTACACTGGCCGTACACCACTGGTGATCGTCGAGGGGACACTGAATAGTGCACGGTTCATCCAAACCGTCATCGTACCCATCGTTCTACCATTCCTAGACCGGCAAGGGAACTTGCTGTTCCAACAGGACAATGCACGTCCGCATGTATCCCGTCCCACCCAACGTGCTCTAGAAGGTGTAAGTCAACTACCCTGGCCAGCAAGATCTCCGGATCTGTCCCCCATTGAACATGCTTGGGACTGGATGAAGCGTCGTCTCACGCGGTCTGCACGTCCAGCACGAACGCTGGTCCAACTGAGGCGCCAGGTGGAAATGGCATGGCAAGCCGTTCCACAGGACAACATCCAGCATCTCTACGATCGTCTCCATGGGAGAATAGCAGCCTGCATTGCTGCGAAACGTGGATATACACTGTACTAGTGCCGACATTGTGCATGCTCTGTTGCCTGTGTCTATGTGCCTGTGGTTCTGTCAGTGTGATCATGTGATGTATCTGACCCCAGGAATGTGTCAATAAAGTTTCCCCTTCCTGGGACAATGAATTCACGGTGTTCTTATTTCAATTTCCAGGAGTGTATTTTTCACTTGTTTCATCACTTAAGTTTATTTAGTCTTATTTCTCTTGAGGACTCGCCAGGGTAGCCGAGAGCACTAATGCGCTGCTTC
Organism: Schistocerca americana; assembly: GCF_021461395.2. Taxonomy (NCBI): domain Eukaryota; kingdom Metazoa; phylum Arthropoda; class Insecta; order Orthoptera; family Acrididae; genus Schistocerca; species Schistocerca americana. Next base: position 500,344,475 of record NC_060119.1, on the reverse strand, counting down.
CTGGACTTGGGTAGGCGCGCCGGACCCGGATCGAATCCGCCCGGTGGATTAACGACGAGGGCTGGTATGTCGGCCAGCCTGGATGTGGTTTTTAGGTGGTTTTCCACATCCTGCTAGGTGAATATCGCACTGGTCCCGAAGTTCCACCTCAATTACATGACTCACAGACATTGGGGGGGTATGGAGTGGTGGCAGGAAGGGCATCCGGCAACCCATTTCCATTAACCATGCCAAATCCGTCGTAACAATGCTGACCCTGTGAAAGCTGTGGAACAAGGTGAAACCGAAAGAAAGAAAAAGTCTTTTTTCTTGAGCAAAGTCTCTTTACATTGATAGTAAAAGTTATTACAGAGTTATTGAAGAACACATTAAATACAGACATATATATATTACATAGTTTCTGGGATCACTTTATTTGGAAACGTCTTCACACTTGGAACATATAACAGCTTTCTTGCTGTGTTTACTGCATGTGTATCTCTTACAGTTGTTATGGATCACTGTTGTTTTGTTCACTTTATTGTGCTTCACTGCTTTTGACTGCCTCTCATGACAGCACAAATGACATCTTCCCCTTCCTCCTTCAGCTTCCTTTGCAGTGAACTTCTGTTTGATATTCCTTGTGAGAATACCTCCCAAGGCTGAAACCACGTATTTCTGGAGCGCTGCAATATTCTTGATTTTTTTTTCAGTGTATGGTTTCGTGGGCTGTAGTCCCAATTCTTGAAGTAAAGCCGTCGCTATTACATTTTATCTTATTCCACCCTGGGAAGCTGAGCAGAAACAATGTACAACCATTTAACACTGCTACGTTCACATGAGTACAGAAAATAGATAGTGGACAACTTCTTGTAGCCATATTAGTTGAAAATTTCCTCACCATTTGATCACTTTTTGCCGCATTATAATACAAATTTATCACTGTTTTCTTCTTAGTGTGAGTAGGTGAACCAATTGCAGCATCATAATGTTGAGTTGACAGCAACAGAAGTAGTTGTTGTTGTTGTTTTTTTAATGGATTGGGGGGGGGGGGGGGGGGGAAGGGGTCATGGGGGTTATAAGAAACAATTGTGACTGGGATATTTCCAGTACTAGAATCACTGAAAGCAAATTTACTGAAATATAATTCTCTTCTGGAGATGTCTTTCAGTTCTGGAGGTATATGCTTCCTATTAGCTTGTAATGTTCCCACAAAAGTTAGCTTGTGATTCCTCCACAAATCTTTTGCCAAATCAACTGAAGTTTAATATTTATCTTTGGTGACATTGCAACCTGAATTGCATATGGTAACAACCAGAACCATGGACCTTGCCATTGGTGGGGAGGCTTGCGTGCCTCAGCGATACAGATGGCCGTACTGTAGGTGCAACCACAACAGAGGGGTATCTGTTGAGAGGCCAGACAAACGTGTGGTTCCTGAAGAGGGGCAGCAGCCTTTTCAGTAGTTGCAGGGGCAACAGTCTGGTTGATTGACTGATCTGGCCTTGCAACACTAACCAAAACGGCCTTGCTGTGCTGGTACTGCGAACGGCTGAAAGCAAGGGGAAACTACAGCCGTAATTTTTCCCGAGGGCATGCAGCTTTACTGTATGGTTAAATGATGATGGCGTCCTCTTGGGTAAAATTTTCCGGGGGTAAAATAGTCCCCCACTCGGATCTCCGGGCGGGGACTACTCAGGAGGACGTCGTTATCAGGAGAAAGAAAAGTGGCGCTCTACAGATTGGAGCGTGGAATGTCAGATCCCTTAATCGGGCAGGTAGGTTAGAAAATTTAAAAAGGGAAATGGATAGACTGAAGTTAGATATAGCGGGAATTAGTGAAGTTCGGTGGCACCAGGAACAAGACTTTTGGTCTGGTGAATACAGAGTTATAAATACAAAATCAAATAGGGGTAATGCAGGAGTAGGTTTAATAATGAATAAAAAAATAGGAGTGTGGGTAAGCTACTACCAACAGCATAGTGAACGCATTATTGTGGTCAAGATAGACACGAAGCCCATGCCTACTACAGTAATACAAGTTTATATGCCAACTAGCTCTGCAGGTGATGATGAAATTGATGAAATGTATGATGAGATAAAAGAAATTATTCAGGTAGTGAAAGGAGACGAAAATTTAATAGTCATGGGTGACTGGAATTCGAGAGTAGGAAAAGGGAGAGAAGGAAACATAGTGGGTGAATATGGATTGGGGGAGAGAAATGAAAGAGGAAGCCGTCTGGTAGAATTTTGCACAGAGCATAACTTAATCACAGCTAACACTTGGTTCAAGAATCATAAAAGAAGGTTGTATACATGGAAGAATCCTGGAGATACTAGAAGATATCAGATAGATTACATAATGGTAAGACAGAGATTTAGGAACCAGGTTTTAAATTGTAAGAGATTTCCAGGGGCAGATGTGGACTCTGACCACAATCTATTGGTTATGAACTGTAGATTAAAACTGAAGAAACTGCAAAAAGGTGGGAATTTAAGGAGATGGGACCTGGATAAACTGACTAAACCAGAGGTTGTACAGAGTTTCAGGGAGAGCATAAGGGAACAATTGACAGGAATGGGGAAAAGAAATACAGTAGAAGAAGAATGGGTAACTCTGAGGGATGAAGTAGTGAAGGCAGCAGAGAATCAAGTAGGTAAAAAGACGAGGGCTAGTAGAAATCCTTGGGTAACAGAAGAAATATTGAATTTAATTGATGAAAGGAGAAAATATAAAAATGCAGTAAATGAAGCAGGCAAAAGGGAATACAAACGTCTCAAAAATGAGATCGACAGGAAGTGCAAAATGGCTAAGCAGGGATGGCTAGAGGACAAATGTAAGGATGCAGAGGCTTATCTCACTAGGGGTAAGATAGATACTGCCTACAGGAAAATTAAAGAGACCTTTGGAGAAAAGAGAGCCACTTGTATGAATATCAAGAGCTAAGATGGAAACCCAGTTCTAAGCAAAGAAGGGAAAGCAGAAAGGTGGAAGGAGTATATAGAGGGTCTATACAAAGGTGATGTACTTGAGGACAATATTATGGAAATGGAAGAGGATGTAGACAAAGATGAAATGGGAGATACGATACTGTGTGAAGAGTTTGACAGAGCACTGAAAGACCTGAGTCGAAACAAGGCCCCGGGAGTAGACAACATTCCATTGGAACTACTGACGGCCTTGGGACAGCCAGTCCTGACAAAACTCTACCATCTGGTGAGCAAGATGTATGAGACAGGCGAAACACCCTCAGACTTCAAGAAGAATATGATTATTCCAATCCCAAAGAAAGCAGGTGTTGACAGCAGTTTAATAAGTCACAGCTGCAAAATACTAACGCGAATTCTTTACAGACGAATGGAAGAACTGGTAGAAGCCGACCTCGGCGAAGATCAGTTTGGATTCTGCAGAAATGTTGGAACACGTGAGGCAATACTGACCCTACGACTTATCTTAGAAAATAGATTAAGGAAAGGCAAACCTACATTTCTAGCATTTGTGGACTTAGAGAAAGCTTTTGACAATGTTGACTGGAATACGCTCTTTCAAATTATAAAGGTGGAAGGGGTAAAATACAGGGAGCAAAAGGCTATTTACAATTTGTACAGAAACCAGATGGCAGTTATAAGAGTCGAGGGGCATGAAAGGGAAGCAGCGGTTGGGAAGGGAGTGACACAGGGTTGTAGCCTGTCCCCGATGTTATTCAATCTCTATATTGAGCAAGCAGTAAAGGAAACATAAGAAAAATTCGGAGTAGGTATTAAAGTCCATGGAGAAGAAATAATAACTTTGAGGTTCGCCAATGACATTGTAATTCTGTCAGAGACAGCAAAGGACTTGGAAGAGCAGTTGAATGGAATGGACAGTGTCTTGAAAGGAGGATATAAGATGAACATCAACAAAAGCAAAGCGAGGATAATGGAATGTAGTCGAATTAAGTCGGGTGATGCTGAGGGAATAGATTAGGAAATGAGACACTTAAAGTAGTAAAGGAGTTTTGCTATTTGGGGGGTGGGGTGGGGGGGGGGGGGAGGCAAAATAACTGATGATGGTCGAAGTAGAGAGGATATAAAATGTAGACTGGCAATGGCAAGGAAAGCGTTTGTGAAGAAGAGAAATTTGTTAACATCGAGTATAGATTTAAGTGTCAAGAAGTCGTTTCTGAAAGTATTTGTATGGAGTGTAGCCATGTATGGAAGAGTAACATGGACGATAAATAGTTTGGACAAGAAGAGAATAGAAGCTTTCGAAATGTGGCGCTACAGAAGAATGCTGAAGATTAGATGGGTAGATCACATAACTAATGAGGAGGTATTGAATAGAATTGGGGAGAAGAGGAGTTTGTGGCACAACTTGACAAGAAGAAGGGACCGGTTGGTAGGACATGTTCTGAGGCATCAAGGCATCACAAATTTAGCATTGGAGGGCAGCGTGGAGGGTAAAAGTCATAGAGGGAGACCAAGAGATGAATACACTAAGCAGATCCAGAAGGATGTAGGTTGCAGTAAGTACTGGGAGATGAAGAAGCTTGCACAGGATAGAGTAGCATGGAGAGCTGCATCAAACCAGTCTAAGGACTGAAGATAACAACAACAACAACCAGGCGTTTCACTACAGCTGCAGCTGAATTTGATTGTTATAGACCATCATTTTTCTTCCCTGCATACGGCTCCATGCTAAGAAAATATCTGGTTTTAGTGTCTGTGAGCTTTTGTATAAGTATACTGCACTTTTCAGGTTTTTTCTTCATGAAGACCTGGAAGAGATACCTGCCACAGAACAATGACAACACTTAAGTCCTTGTGACTTTGATTTGATTCTGAAGATGATGGAACCAAACTGTGGCATTCACTTCAGAACTGTTCCAGAGATTCGACAGGCAACAAACCGCTCCATTCACACCATCAACAGAACAGGCTCTGTTAATGGTATACTATATCTTCCACATTGCTTGCAACTACACAATGCTGGTGACTACTCTGAAGGACAGTAACAGGTGCAAGCATGCAACTATTGTGTGTTGGTTGTGAATAAATAGTTGCCACTATTTAAGTTCCATACCTCATAATAGTTCCATACCTAACAGTTACATACAACCACTCACGTAACGACAGATCAATATCTACAGACTGGAAAGTTGCACTAGTCACACCAACACTCAAGAAAGAAAACGGAAGTAATCCACATCACTGACATCAATTTACAGCTGAATTTTTGAACATGGACTATGTTTCAACATTATGAACTATCTGGAAGAAAACTACTGACACGCACTCAGCACAGCACGGGATCAGAAAATATTGTTCTTTTGCAACACAACTAGCTCTTTATTCTCATTTAGTACTGGGTGCTATTGACAGGTGTTCTCAAACTAATTCGGTATTTCTAGATTTCCATAAGGGTTTTGATTCTGTTCCCCACAAGAGGATACTAAACAAACTGCCTATGGATTACCATCTGAACTGTGTGACTGGATTTCTGATTCCCTGTCAGAAAGGTCATAGTTTGTAGCAGCTGACACAAAGTCATCAAGTAAAATGGAAGTGACATCTAGTGTTCCCCAAGGAAGCATTATAGCTCTCTGCTGTTCCTACTCTATACAAATGATTTAAGAGACAATGTGAGGAGTCCTCATAGAGTGTTTGCAGGTGATGGCATCATTTACAATCTAGCACAGTCATCAGAAGATCAAAACCAATTGCAAAATGATTTAAACAAGATATCTGTATGGTGCAAAATGTGGCAGTTAATTCTAAATAATGAAAAGTGTGAGGTCAGCCACATGAGTTCTAAAATCAGTCAGCTAAATTTTGATTACAAAATAAGAGCACACAAACATAAAAGCTGTCAATTAAATTAAATTCAGAGGGATAACAATCATGAACAATTTAAATTGGAATTATCACCATTGCTTAGTTGTGAATTGCAGAGCAGTCATGTAGATGTTGAACAGACAGTTGTGTCTCCATGTCTGGAGCCATTAGTACATACTTCATTAACATCATTGTGATCATTTACAATGGTACAAAATTCCTCTTCAAAATCATCATCTTGAGTAATGGTTTATTCTTCTCTGTTAAGTCTAAATATCCTACAATTCATCAACAACCAGGGTGATGCTTTGCTCCAAAACTGTCTCTGTATGTTTATCTTAAACACACCTACATCTCCATGGAACTATCACCTTGACGTGGTGGGAGGGCTCAGTACCCAATGAACCAATCAACCGGGACAGCTTGCTTGCTGGCTGTTAAGAGGTGAGGGGAAGCCAAGTATAGTCCACAATGCGGGAGAGCAGCGACAGGAGTGAGGCGGCTGTGACTGCGTCAGATGTCCAACGGCTCCAGGAGTGGAAAAAGGAAATACTCCTCAACAGTCAAGGAGGCGGAGGAGACACCAACTCTCTCTGCTGGGGTTTAATTAACAGAGAACAAAAAACTCTTGCTGGGCAACAGCTTCGGATGGATGAGCCAAAAAGAGAAGGGCATTCTTTTGCCCCGGCATCAGGAAACTGGCTCTGAAGGTGGATGGACTACAGAATGTGGTCAATGGCATAAGAATGAGGAAGCAGACTGGACACTCACCTCATTAAACATCCCGAATGGATACGTCCTACTAATCACTATGGCTACGCTTGCAGCTAAATTAGCATCCAGCGTAAGCTACTCAATTGGATCTCTGGGAGGGGCCCGTTACAAGTGCAGAAATAGGAAGATTGAAATATCAAGATAAAATCAAAATTGGAACATGGAATAGCAGGATGATGAGCCAGGGAGGGAAGATTCACAATGCAATAAAGGAGATGACAAGAATGAAAACAGATATACTGGGAATAAGTGAAATGCAATGGCCAGGAACTGGAAACATCAACATAGATGATCACCAAGTTTACCACTCAGGTGCAGACAATGAATTGCATCAACTTGGAGGTGGAATCATACTGAACAAAAGAATCGCAAAATGTGTTGACAGCATTACCCCAGTCTCAGAATGTGTTATGTTAGTTCAAATCAAAGCTAGACCAGTTAACTTAACATTATTCAAGTCTACGCACCTACAGCAGACAAACGAGATAACATCGACCATATTCTGAACAAGCTAAAAAGAGAAGACCTGAGTATAGTCATAGGTGACTTTAACGCAAAACTTGGATCAGGAAAAACATCAAGCTCTGTTGGACCCTTTGGTCTAGGGGATAGGAACACCCGAGGAGATGACTTGGAAGTATCTGCAGAAACAAATCAACTAGTGGTGATGAATACATGGTTTAAACTTCCACCACGTAAGTTATACACATGGAAATCACCATTGGACAAACCAGGACAAATTGTGAGGAATCAGACCGATTTCATGCTAGTGAACAAGAGATACAGAAATAGTTGCACAGATGTCAGAATGTATCCGGGAGCAGACACACAATCAGACCATATGCCACTCATAGTAAATTTCAAAATCAGAATGAAACAGGTTGTCTCCAAAATATCACGAAAATATGACCTGAGAAAGTTGAAAGATGCTACCTTAGAGCAGACAGTCAAGACAGCCCTAAACAACAAATGGAGAGACAGTGGGGATGACACTAATGAAAAACACACACACAGAAGAAGTACAAGAAGTTAAAGAAGAGTATTTGAGACTGGACCTTAGGAAGAAGGAAAGTTGGATGACAAGTGAGATTCTGGACCTCATGGAAGAACGGAGGAAGAAAAAAGGTAATTTGGTGGAATACAAAGCGATACAGAATACAATCAGGAAGAAAATCGGAGAAGCCAAAGAGAAGGAAAAACTGAATTATGTACAGGAATTGAGCTTTATCAGAGTAGGTATGATTATTTTAACGTGCATCAGACGGTCAGAGATGCAACAGGAAAATCTTAAATCAGACAGTGGGAAGCTAGTAGATGACAGTGGCAACCTCATAATCAATAAGGAAGGAAAAAAAGATAGAGTGGGAGAAATATCGAGAACAGTTCTTCAAAGATAACCAGTGGAGGCAAGAACTAGAGATATTAGACACAGAGGGACCAGATATCCTAGTAAGTGAAGTGGAAGCGGCCGTACATCAAATGAAGGAAGGGAAAGCAGCTGGGCCAGATGGGATACAAGCAGAATTCCTCAAACTACTCAATAAAGAAAAAGTAAAAATGATCACAGAAATATTCAACCACATTTACTCATCAGGCAAAATCCCTCCAAAATGGCTTACATCAGAGTTCATTACTCTACCCAAGAAACCGAATGCCAAAGTATGTGGGGACTACCATACCATCAGTTTAATGAGCCAGCTGCTAAAACTGTTTCTTAAAGTGATCCTCAAGCGGATATACAAGATTTGTGAAGACCAAATAGCACCCAACCAGTTCGAGTTTCTACACGCAGTTGGCACAAGAGAAGCAGTATTTAGTGTACAAGTATTGTTCCAAGGATGTAGGGACATCAATTGTGATGTATTTACTTACCTCATTGGTTATCAGAAGGCATTTGATCGTGTGAAGCATGAACAAATGATAGAAGTACTAAAGGAAAGAGGAACTGATGGGAAAGATCTAAGAATAATAGCCAATTTATACAGGAACCAATCTGCAGACATGAGAATAGATCAAGACCAATCACAACAAGTGTGAATAAGACTCGGCGTCAGGCAGGGCTGTATAATATCACCGATACTCTTTAACCTGTATTCAGAACACATATTCAAAGAAGCCTTACTTGATGTGGAAGAAGGAATCTCAGCGAATGGGGACAAAATTTCTGAGACAAGCACGAAATACAACTTGGACATCAACAAAAACAAAACAAAATTTATGATCATCAGCAGGAAGAACATTCGAGGTGTGAATCTGTATATCAATGGCACCATCACAGAGCGAGTTTCACAGTACCCGTATCTGGGCACCATCATTAACGAGGCATGGGACAACTCGCAGGAGATAAAGTGTCACATCAGAAAGGCGAGAAGTGTTTTCAACTCTATGAGCTCAGCCTTCAAGAGTCATGATCTTACCATGAACACAAAAATGCGGCTCCTCAGGTGCTGGGTGTTCTCAGTTCTCTTATACAGTGTGGAAACATGGATCTTTACAAAGGCAACCACTGCCAGACTACAAGCCTTTGAACTCTGACTATACAGAAGAATGTTGAGAATGTTGTGGACTCAAAAAATGACAAACGTCAAGGTTCTATGCCGAGTTAACAAAAGCCCAGAGCTGATCAACATAATCAAGTGTTGCTTCAATGCATCCTACAAGGAAAAATCGAGGGAAAGAGACCTCTGGGGTGAAGAAGAATTTCCTGGCTTGGCAAACTTAGATCTTGGTTTAATATTAGCTCTGAAGAACTGTTCTGCATTGCAACTGATAAAGACAGAATAGCCATGATGATTGCCAATGTCCGAAGAGGACAGGCACGCTAAGAAGAAAAACGAGAAGAAGATCTGTTAAGTGCTATTTCGGTTGTATAATTGTGGGCTATTTCTGTAAAGTCATTCCGAGGTGATGCAGATATTAGTTGTTACAGAAAAAGCCAGTAATATTGAAAACAACTAAAGCTTAAATTCTTATTTAGCCACTATAACCTCCATCAACTGCATAATGGTGGCCTCACCTGCCACTATATGTAACCTCAGTATAGGGCTTCTCCTGTAGGCTCCTGTGGCCAGTCTGATGATTTCATGGTGTAATGACTCCAGCATTTTCAAGCACATTAGTGGATCCAAGTTGTAGACCACAAAACCACGTTCTAGACATTAGTACAGGAATGCAGTAAGAATATTACATAAAGTTGAGAAGCAAACAACTGACCAAAGACCTTTCTGGGACAGATATTCTTACACTTACAAGCCAGCACATTTTTATAATAATATTTGTGCTGCGTAATATGAGGCAGTTGATAGTAAACTGTGAAATTCATAAACAAAATAATAGAAGTAAATTTCCAGACTATGAATACCAGCATGTATTTCATACAGCGAAAGATGATCCACTACAGCCAAGTTCCAGTTCAAACTAATGTGTGTTGTTACCTTGCAGCACACACAGAGAAAGCCATAACGTATAATGTCTGAGTCAGCTGCAACAACTTGCTGTTAATGTCATGGTGGTGACAGGGGAGAACAACAACCCTTACTGATGGAAAAACCAACAAATTGTGCAAGTGTAATGTTAAAAGCTGAGTACGTCCGTGGTGTGCAAATTACACTAAGACAGACAAGATTCTGAGATAGTGGAATTAATGTATCTACCACAAAGAAAAAGCATTGAATTGCACATGATAAAAATCTCGTGGTGATATGGATAGGTACTTGCATGTAATTGGGCAGCAATTTCTGAAATATTATGAACAACAAAAGGAAATGCTAACTTGTGAAAACTTAGCAGCTTCTGTTGGATGGGACTGGGTTTCAAGTTCAGCAAAGCAATAGAAAAACAATCCTCTGTCTACGGAATTTGCTTTTAAAAGGTGCACAAAGAAACAAGCTAAGCCAATCAGTTTTTAATTGTGATATATGTAGGGCGTCAGCAGACAGACACATAGTGTAAGGCAGTGCTGCATTTATATCTTCAATTAAAATAACTTTATGATTGATGATTTTGCAAATCAGTGATACAGGCTGGGCATCAGCCAATGGCAGATGTTTCTTGGGTTCCATGTGCTCAATAGGTTGCCTGTCTGCTGGCGTAGGCAGCAGAATCTTGCCAGACAAGGCATGCCATATAGAAACAATGTACTATTTTGTGTATGCACAATGACTGATTGCTTGACCATATGGCATACTGCGTTTGAGCTGGCAACTCCACTCACCACCACAGATATCTAGGACTTTTTTCCGAAAGCAGTCTTTTCATTGTGCCTGGCTGCAACTCAGTGCGTCCTCTACATGGTGAGCAGCAATCTATCCTTTTCATACGTTGTCGATCAAGAGTTATTTTAATTGACGCACAGGAATAATGGAGTGTGCACTTACTGCATCCTCTTCATTTCTCACCTTTAGACAAGACAATGCCGGCACTCTGACCAGGTCTTCAGTTAGTGGGCAACAGCTGGCTACTGATTTGGTAACAATGAGTTTTTACTAAAGAAACAAACAAAATTGTGTTATGTGATGGGTGTGGCATAGGCATGAAGCAGCTGCACCAAGCCCACTTAGAACAATCACGGACTAAGGACTATTGTGCTCAGGAAGAGAGTTTTATATTCTAGTGCAAATATCTTTGATTGTCAGTAGACATAAGGCAGACAGTTGGAAATTCTCATAAATTAAAAAGAAAAAGAATGACTTTATAGTCATTCCTTCAGTAATTTATCTGAATATCTGGACTGAAGGAGGTAAATTCACTTAACGATAACAGGTTTGCCACAAGTTTCCCCAAGTGAAATTCACTGATTTACAGATAAGTTTTAGCATTTTTCCCTGACAAATTTTGAGATCTGAAGGGTGAGTAAAGAAGAGTATAAGGCGAGGAATAGTTGTGTAAACAAACAGTATAGGTGGTCGCCAATAAAATGTTGGTCCAACTATGTTCATTATCTTCATTTATTACATATTGTGTTATGTCTATTATTTTTGTGGTCTTGTGTATCCACCTACTTAGCTGAGTGGTAACTTGTTTGCCTACCATGCAGCGGGCCCTGATTCAGTTCCCGTCGGGTTGGAGATTTTCTCCTCTCATGGACTGGGTGTTGTTTTGTCCTCATCATTAGTTCACGATCACCAACATGCAAGTTGCCAATGTGGTGTCATGTGAATGAAGACTTGCAAGCCGGTGGCCAAACTTCCCTGGATAGGGCATCCCGGCTATAAATGCCACACAATCATTTCACTTTACAGGCACTGTGTGATTTTTATTTCGAGAAATTTTTAGAATGTACGTGCGGTAAGACAGTCGCAGTTCTTGAAATCTGTCACCCATGGCCTCTGGCCTGCCGAGGAACACCAGAGTACTGGGTATATGACGAAAATCTGCCATACACAAACAGACCCAGCCTCCAGGCAGATTGGTGCTACTAGATCTGATGGGCAGGACCTGCAAATTAGTGGGAAATGAAAGACTTCAGATCGGTAGGCCCAATCCATCAGAGATACCGACAGAAATGGCCTGTGGTTTTGGCCCATTGTGGAAGCCCACTCATGTGGCCAGCTATTCACATATCACAGATACCATGTTGATGAAATGAGACTGCAATGATCAATCCAAGCAACAGATAACTTGCACAAATACTCTGAGAATCAATGCTAATGAGGATAGGTAGCAACTCACCATGAAGATGATCGATGAACCACAGAGAGGCACGTAGAAAAGAATATCACACTCTCACAACTAAATTTTCTGCTGTAGTCTTTGCCAGAAAACTAGACCACACACACTTTCACATAATCACTCAGACACAACTCATGCACACATGATTGCCATTGCTGCCCACTTCGTCAATAGTCTCTGAGAATCAGATCCAAACAAACCACTCAAGAAGCAGTGACGGTGCTGACTACAAGCTGAGGGGAATGGTAGCAAGGGGAGAAGCAGTAAGATTGAGGGAGCAGGGAAGCAGTACTCTGCTGCGCACAGTCAGTGACAATGCATGACATCTCAGTAAACAAACCATTTCATCTACTGACACAAAAGTGAGATTTTTCTAGCTTTCTTTTTTCCTTCAAATTTCACTGATATTTCCCTGATTTACCTGACATGTTTCAAATTTCCTGATTTTCAGAACTTGTGACAACCCTGGATAATGTTCATGTAAAAAAGGTTTTTATTTTGCACTTTTAGAGGTAAAATCTGTTCCATGTTGCAGCAAAACATGCTAATACTGTACACTTTTAATGTGATATACAACAAAAAATGTACAGATTTTGGCTTCAGCGGCTGCAGTCCTGTGTGTGCGGAACATTTGTGTGTGTGTATGTCTGTGTCTGGGTATCTGTAATCTATTTTCGACAAAGGCCTTGTTGGCTGAAAGCTTATATTGTGACAGTTTTTTGTTATGCCTATCTGCGACTCAGCATCTCAGATATACAGAGTGCTCATAAAGTAAGTATCCATTTTCATTTTCCAGATGTGCTACAGCAAAATAAATATTATATTTAGAGAGAGTTGCTAATACTGTTCAACATGTCCACCTTCATTGGCTACACACTGTTCCCATCGCCCTGTGGTTGCGTGGAACACGCGCTGTAAACGTATGAGGGGTTATTAACAAGCATGTCTCTCGTATTCGCCGTTTCAGTTCATTCAAATGTGGCAACAGGATACCACCCTGTTGCAACTGTGGCTCCAAGAACAACTGCAGCAAGTCCAGGTAGGTTGCTCCAGCAATTGTCTTTTCAGTAAACATCGTTCATGAGACCAAGCCACACACTGACTTTGGGAGCCAAACACTGACTTTGGGAGAGTCCCTTTGCCACCCAGTGCATTCATGGGGTTCCTCCTCTGCCCAGATCTGGCAATTGTGTTTGTTGACAATGCAGCAGACACAAAATGTCACCTCATTGCTGAATATAACATGATTCATCAGGTCCTCCTTGGCTACAGCCTCCAACAGGCCACGACACATGGCTGCTCGTGCCACATGGTCTTCATCTTCTAGCTGGTGAAGAACCTGGATATGATATGCCTCCTTCTTAAGGGTATAGTGAAGCACTTTCCACACTCGATTTTGGCATAGATAGTTCATGACTCAGCCGGTGGGTAGATGCCTTTGGACTTCTTTTGATAGCTTCCCTCACAAATTGTACAGATTGTGGGCTGACTGGTGGTCGCCCAGTGCGTCCTTATTCAGTTACAGATCCTGTACACCGGAATTTGTTGACAAGCTTCCGAATGGAAAGTCTTCTAGGGGCATCCTTCCGATACTTTCTCAACATAAGTTTCGCCATGTAAACAATGTTGCAGAATTGTGATTCTTTCGGCAATTGTTAACACTGTGATGTCTCTTCACGGTACCTGTAACAGAAATAATCCATGTGTACATTTTCCACAAAATGGATACTTACTTCATGGGCACCCTGTATAGTGGATAGCAACTTTCCTTTTCATAATATTGTTACACTCCATCCTGGATTTTCCATTGTTTGAAACAATGTACATGTGGTATTAATGTAAACAAATGCAGTTTACCAAAACATGCTCCAACAATTATTCCAAGGGATATAGTGATTAGTGTGATTTTGACTCATTTCTCCTTACAAAAACTTATAGAGTTCTCTCCTGGATTCCACAACCTACATCAGGAAAACAGAAACACACACCATTCATACACACAAGCAAGCACATCTCATGCACACGGCAGTCAACTCCAGCACCTCGGGTTGAGATGCTGAAGTTGGCGGCCGTGTGTGCACAAGATGTGCTTGCTTGTGTGTCATTTCCTACATTGTTGACATAATAAACTTTCTCTTGTGTGAAATGTCAGTAGTTACTGAGGAACAACTTGGCAGAGAGAGAACTTTTGCAATGTGTTCAAAACTGATTTTCAAAAATCATAAAGTATGCCTAAGAAAGTCAGTTATATCCCACAAATCAATCTTTCTGCCTTGTTCTTGTAGCATGTAAACCGAAAACAAAATATAATTAGAAACCATGTCATTACCATTTCTCAAATTTCTGAGTAGAAAACCTCTAAGTTTATCAAATGTATGCATTGTATGCAGGCAGTCATAAACTCGCCCCTTAAATAATACTAATAAAGAATTACAATTGACAATTTAAGCAACCAACACTTTAAAATTTTGTTTTTCACTACCTCATAATTTTCATTTGAGGATAATTTTGTTAGTACACTTGGTGCAAGAACACTACTGAAGGAGCACATCTCCCTGACATAGTAGGCTCAATAGCAGAGTGGACTGAATGCATACAGTACTGTTCAACATACAACAGAATTAGGTTGTCATTATACTGGGTACAATGTTTGATCTAATTTGTGCTGTGGTTAACAGCTAACCAACACCGACTACTTCTGCGATACTGCAGTACAGGCATGAATCTATATGCCACTGCTGCTCGCAACCAAAATACTGAACATATACATCATTCCTGAACTGCTGGTAATAACACATACCGGTAATTGACACCCCACATCCAATGCAGCAATTCATAACACAACCTCATTATAATTCTGTTAGATGTATGAATCATAAACATTATTATGTCTAAAACTTTGTTTCCACCATTTTGCAATATATGGCAAGTGGTGATGCGGGTGGATGGTTGTTAGCATCTTACTAGAAACTTAAGCATCCGTAAACATAATACTATCAAAGTATTAGTCAATTTGTGATTGCATCATAAAGTTATTCTTGAATGAATATGTCAACTTCCAAGCCCATTTCTCGTCATTTGTGGGAGTTTTAATTTTCCATTTTAATATGAAGAAATCTGCACCTGAGGCTCATAAAATTCTGTGTGAGACCAACAGTGAGGACAGAATGTGGAGAGAATAACTTCAGTGCTCCAAGAATGGTGATTTTGATGTCGAAGAACATTATGGTGGAGGAAGATAAGATTTTTGAAGCTACTAAAACTGACGGAAACAGTCACAGGAGAAGCAGCCACAGTACAGTGATAGACAAGAAAAGATTATTTTGCAGCATGACAGTCATCAATCCATATCACAAAACCCGTCAAAAGATAATTGGAAATGTTGAATTGGGAAGTTCTACCCCACCTGCCATCTTCGAGACATTGCTCTGTCTGACTACCACCTTTTTTGATCAATTGCACATGTCCTGGCTGACCAGCGCCTCCAGTCATATGAAGAAGCGCTATAAGTGAAGTGATTCAGGGGTCTCTTCAAAATATGCTCAGTTCTTCAGCTGGAGGATTCATATGCTGCCCAAAAGACAATAGAAATTATTGGCCAGTGATGTAGAGTTTTTATATGTTTTTCACAATTAAGCTTTAAACTTAGAGACAAACTGCGGAAGCAATGGTGTTATCTAATACTATAATTGTTCCTAGAACTGTTGGTGTACTTCTAACAATCATTTAGAGGAATTTATTTTTCATTTCACATTAGCACAAAACAATGGTATTTCTTTATGAATTGTGTAGGAATAAAGGACACGACTCACTGAAAGGCAGAAGCATTGCATTGTTGATAGGCACAGAAACAAAAGGTATAGAGCTTGGCTAGCTTTCGGCTAGCTGTAGCAAAAATATGCACACACCCTCACTCACATCCACATGCCTGTCTCCCTACATTGTGCTCAGTCAAATGCCTGCTCTTTACTCTTTGAATAAAGACCTGGCAGTCGACTGAGCACAATGTAGGGAGGCAAGCGTGCGTGTGCATATTTTTCCTTTTTTTTTAAAAAAAGAGTGCATTCCAAAACATAGGCAAGCTCCATATCTCATGTTTGTGTGTCTATTGTCGAGGCAACGCTTCTGCATTTCAGTGAGTCGTCTCCTTTATCCTTAAATAAATTGTAATTTTCAACCAGAACTTTCCGTACATTTCTTTACAGTTCACTTTAATGTCCCGCTGACACAGAAGTTAATGGAATTTCAAAGCATATTATGAAAACTGTATAAAAGGATTCTGCTAATACACAATTGCCAGAACTGTTAAACACTCCCCTTTACTTACCAAATACGTGAATAGTGATGCTTCCAATATAAGTGCCAGTTTAAAAGAAGAAAAGTACTGAATTATTACCAATTAATGATAAGTCTGTAGAAATTTATGGTTGTCAAATTTACTTTTTCTGGTTATGAATATACAAAGACACCAAAACTAAGGAGTATAAATAGGGTACATGAATCTAAACACACACACTAATCAAATTTAATGCCTTTATTGTAAAATTTCTTATTAAAAACATAAGTGCGATCCATTCAGTAAATAGATTCCAAAATGTAGACTACTTTGGCATCTCAGTTTGGAAAACACTTTCTTACAATGTGAAAATAAATTATTTTTTATATATATTAAAATATGTAAACTGCATGAACTGAAGAAAACACAGGCTGCAGTAAACTATCTGTCAACATGAAAATATATAAATTGTTCCTTAACTAACTTATACATAACAACATAACTTTATTTACATCACTGAAAGACATTTCAGTTGCACATTTTCATATAAATTGATATTTAAATTTTTTCAAGTCCTGAGTAAATACATTCAAAAGATTAGGACGTCTTTTTCAAAGCCACAGTATTCTCTAAATATTGGTAGACAAACAGCTACACTTTTCTGCAACAAAAAAATATGTTAGTTTCTGCGTGAATGTAAATGGTTGAAACAATATATGATCGAAGAAATGGTGACTTACTTGTCACTGGAGTTTGATCGAATGACAGGCATGGCTGGTTTTATGATCTGGAACAGGTTAATGCTTCTGTATATTCCAAGAAAGGCATTATACCATGAAAATAAGCTACTTTGCATGTACTTTTAAGTAAGTAACTCTTTCCTCAGCTAGCAGTTTTAAACCCTACAGTAAAAAGCTGTCCAACAGAGCAAGGACATAATGGTGAATGGTCTACTGTGACATCCTCACCCTGCCAGAGAAACTGCATGTTGCAGCACTAGTTTTAGATCTGAAGATGATATGTGCACAAAATCAAAAACGGGTGTGCAACCTAGACATTCTTCGTTTCATTATACTAACAGTGGCCGTGGTTTCCCAAAGATGCAATGTCCTCAATTATACATTTCAAAACAGATTAACAATACTAATATTATGTATCTGGATTCATTCATTACTACCGCGCCTAATTTCTTTGTGTTAAATTGATAGGATACCAAATGACACTGTCACTAACAGGTCACAATAAAGTTACATGGAACTTACTACATGAAAGGCAGTACCTTTCCAGAACTATTCCAATTATGCATTTAGTTTATTCCGAGTCCACTGGCCAGGTCTGCGATTAATGTTTTAATAAAAGCCAAACAATTTACTTTATTCAATAAATATAAGGTGATCCTCTATCTTCCGGGGGATTTGTAGATTACTGTGATTCAGATTTTTTCCTATGTGGTCAGTAACATCCTTATATTTTCAAAAACAATTTCCATTGTTAGATTTCAACACTTTTGTTCTCCTACTTATGCACATACCTAAGGAACTGCATCATAATTAGTGTTGTTGGGGAGGAGGTCGGGAGATAGCTGACATAACATTTTTTTCTAATGACGACTCACCATCCAAGATAAGTTATTAGTGTCAATCTGTTGAGAATTCTTCAATGTAAATTCAGAGAGGGAGCGATTTGAGTTGATCTGATCACTTGCACCTATGATGGATTTGAGTTGATCTGATCACTTGCACCTATGATGTAAACTATGATATATTGATGGTGCTGTGGTTAACATGAAGGAAGCATCCTGAGTCTATGGAAGTTTCTGGAGAGAAGCTTTTCTTTTCTGATGCATAACATACTTTATATCAGACTACCAAAATCCTTGTCCACACACTGATAATATGCTGATCAATTCTGAATATAGTGGAGTTACCCAGTTTCAGAAATGGAAGAAAAAAAACAATGCTCTAAAACACAGTAGTACAGCATACACACCTTGCTTTTTGTCTGGTTGGAGACAGGAGGAAGAGCAGTGTCAGTCAAATGCTGATGTGGAAGCTCATATGTAAAATTTGCATTCGAGAGTTTCATGCAGTCTTCTAGCGTTCTGATGAACGTATCACAAGTTGCTCCCAGTAAACTCGTTGCTTCATCTAATTTCTATAAGCAGTAAAGAAAAACAATAAATACGTAGAATACCACCCTGTACACAGAAATAAAGCAATACTATATGAACATAACCAGATAATTATTGTACACACAATAATGGTTTGCACTGGCATGTAGGATGAATTTTAGTTCTCAGTTCTTAAAAGTTAAGTATTTTTCACCTTGTTGAATATTGATTAACACCCAAGCCAACATTACCAGAGTAATGTTTAGTCAGTCAATAATCACTTCAACTGATGAAGTTTCTGCAAAATCCATTTCTAAAAATGAATAACATGTGTTACATTACACCGGAAAACCACTATGAGGTGTATGTCAGTAGGTATGTCCCATCACGCTGCACCTTACAGTTTCTTCCCATTTCTTTTATGTGCAGGGAGTGGAAAGAATGACTGCTTAAATGCCTCTGTGCACAATAAGTTTGAGGCGGTGGCTTCCACTGAAGCTGAGTCAGTGAGTCTCACTTCATCTGCTGGGAAACATGCATGTCCTGTGTCAATGGGAGGGAAACGGAAAAGGGTAGGGGTCTATTAATCATTGGCAGGTCAAACGTATAGTGAATAAATTTACCCCATAGTGAAATGGCAGCAAAGGATGGGGAGGAACTTCAGGTGCATACAGTGTGTATGGATAAATGTAAACTTTCATGGTCTGGAAATGTAACAATTAATAAAATATCCCGCACTATTATGTCATAGTTGAATGGGTTTCACATTAAAAACCCATACAGATGTTACATGGCATTCCTCTTACTCATAGTTAAATTAATTTCTGGACGCTTTGCATGCAACAATACTCTTATAGCTTCTACATGGATTTCTTTAGCTGTAACTGTGTCCATACTACAAATGCCTGCTTCTTAAATTTGATAAGTTGCAACCCAATCTGATGAACTACCACTTAGCCACTTCCTGCATGGTTATCAAATTATTCAAACTTCACCATCTGATGGCAAGAGATTTGTGCTTGCCAGGGGTGGAAAAGTAGCCAGTGTAGAAGCAGACATCCAGTGCGGACAGGGTTACAGCCGAAGAATCCTGTGTAGAAGCTGTAAGAGTATCAGCTTGAACAAAGCTGTAAGAGTATCAGCTTGAACAAAGTCTCCAAAAAGTTGTTTAACTGTTCATGAAAAGTTATTTAACTGTCGATGAGAGGAATGCCATAAAACACTTGAATGATGACAATATAACTGTCATTCTTCCCGCTGACAAGGGAAATGCAATGGTAGTTATGAATGCAACCGATTATCGTAGTAGATTAATGACTTACTAGATCTGCAGACACATAGGAAATGGAGTAAAGATCCCACCGACGAAGTTCTTAGAATTTTTATGCGAATGAATAAGTTCTTTCCTGAACAGAGCACTTAGTAAAATCTGTTCAGTTCAGCTGCACTTCTGTTCACAAATCAGCGCAGATTTAGAAAGCATCACTCATGTGAAATTCACCTTCCCCTTTTCTCACACAAAATCATGTGAGCCATGAATGAAGGGCAACAGACAGATTACATATTTATAGACTTGGGGAAACACAGTGCCCTGCTGCAGACTGTTAACAAAGGTGTGAGTGTACAGATTAGGTTCCCAGGTATGAGTTGCTCGAAGACTTCTTATATAACGGAACCCAATGCTTTGCACTTGATAACAAGTGTTTATCTGAGACAAAGGAAGTGTGATAGGATCTTTCTTGTTCTCTACCTATTTAAATGATTTGACAAACACTGGGCAGCAATCTGCAGGGTTTTTCTCTTCTTTGTGGTGCACGGCAAGGTGTCATTGTTTAGTGAATGTAGGAGGATGCAGGATGACTTGGACAAAATTTCTATTTGGTGTGATGACAGCTTAATCTAAATGTAGAAAAGTGTTAATGAATGCAGATGAAAAGAAAAGCAATTCTATAATATACAAATACAGCGTTATTAGTTTGCTACTTGACACAGTCGCTTGGATCAAATATGTTGACATAACATTGCGAAGTGATATGAAAAGGAATGAGCACCTAAGGACAAAAGTAAGGAAGTCAAAAGCTTGACTTCAGTTTATTGTGAGTATTTTATGAAAGTTAAGATCATTTACAAATGAGACCACATACAGATCACTAGTGCAACCCATTCATGAGTACTGCTCAAATGTTTGGCATCCCCACCACGTTGGGTTAAAGAAAGACATCAAAGCAATTCAGAGACATGCTGCTTAACTTGTTACCATTAAGCTTTATCAACTTGCAAATATTCTTCGTGAAATCACACGGGAATCCCTGGAGGGAAGGCAATATTTTTTCCTTGAAACACTACTGAGAAAACTTAGAGGACCAGCATTTGAAGCTGACTGCACAAAGATTCTGCTGGTGCAAACAGTTTTCATATAAGTACCGTGAAGATAAGACTGCAGAAAGAGTCTATTGCTGACAACATACTTTTTGCACAAGTCCCCGATAGGTGAGTGGTCAGCGTGGTAGTCTGTCACGCCAAGGGTCCCGGGTTCGATTCCCAGCTGGGTTGGAGATTTCTCCACCCAGGGACTGGATGTTGTGTTGTTCTCATTATCATTTCATCATCAATGGAAGGCAACGGGAAACCACCACTGGAATCACTTCCCAAGACGCTCATGCAGTGGACTTCTCTGATGAGGCTTCACCCATGACAAGACCTGCCGTACGGCAGAACACAAAATTTTTTAAGGTACTACGAAGATAAGAGAAGTTAGTGCTTGTTCAGAGGCACTTAGGCAATCATTTTTCCCTCACTCCATTTGCGAGTGGAACAGGAAAGGAAATGACTATTAGTAGTACAAGATACCCTTTGCCATATACCATACCATGGCTTGTGGAGTATGTATGTAGATGTAGATTAACACTGCCCCATTATGAGAATCCAAAGTGCATGGATTGTCTTCAAGGGCAAACACTTGTTTCCAAGACCACAGTGATAGTGGCAGTAGTGACCTGGACATGCGAACCATAAGGAGGGAGTAAGGAAAGTAATAAATCATGACCAACCACATGGAGATCAAAACTGAGCCAGTGAATTCTAAGTGGATATGCTTGAATGGTCCTGCATCATCTCGCCAGGGAGAGTACTGCTGGAGAGATGCAGTGTTGATGTACCTAACAGGCGGAACATTGGCGGCCCAGGTCATGATGTCAGAGCCAGCATTTGGCCAGAACACATTATGTCGTATCAAACTTATCATGCAGAACATGCTCTAATGGGGAACGTGCAGGAGGTGCAGCACTCGCTGCTGAAGCAATTGATTTAGGTATGGTTAATGCTGTTGTAGCCAATAGGGACAAAATTTGCACCCGGGAGGCGAGTCAGACCACCCGCTTTGTATAAAGTGAATAAGGGTCGTAACTTTTGAGTTATGAGTGGCAGCCACTACATGGTGTGATGTTAAGGGAAAGGTAAAAGTGTCCAAATACAGATCTAATTCTAGCTGGAAGCACACTGATTGATGTTGGTCGAAGGCCAGGTCAGAGTCCATGGGGAATCGGGACAGCAAGTCTGTGTTTGCATGTTATATTGCTACTCTACAATGGATGTAATAATAATAATAATAATAATAATAATAATGGTAATAATAATAATAATAATCTCCCCCCAGAACATGCCTACCAACAATATACAAAATATTAACTTCAGTCATTACACAGAAATTAATGACACATACAATACAGAACAAAATTATAAATGAAGAGCAAAAAGGCTGTCGCAAAGGAGCACGAGGATGTAAAGAGCAACTGATAATAGATGCAGAGGTGACATATCAAGCTAAAACTAAACAAAGATTGCTACACTATGCATACAATGATTACCAAAAAACTTTTGATAGTGTACCCCACCCATGGTTACTACAAATATTGGAAATATACAAAGTAGATCCTAAATTGATACAGTTCCTAAACATAGTAATGGAAAATTGGAAAACCACACTTAATATCCAAACAAATTCAAATAATATCACATCACAGCCAGTACACATTAAGCGTGGAATATACCAAGGAGCCTCATTAAGTCCTTTCTGGTTCTGCCTTGCTCTGAACCCACTATCCAAAATGCTAAATAATACAAATTATGGATACAATATTACTGGAACATACCAACACAAAAACACACATTTGCTATACATGGATGATCTAAAACTACTGGCAGCAACAAATCAACAACTCAACCAATTACTAAAGATAACAGAAGTATTCAGCAATGATATAAATATGGCTTTTGGAACAGACAAATGTAAGAAAAATAGCATAGTCAAGGGAAAACACACTAAACAAGAAGATTACATATTGGATAACCACAGCGACTGCATAGAAGCGATGTGAAAAACAGATGCCTATAAATATCTAGGATACAGACAAAAAATAGGAATAGATAATACAAATATTAAAGAAGAACTAAAAGAAAAATATGGACAAAGACTAACAAAAATACTGAAAACAGAATTGACAGCAAGAAACAAGACAAAAGCTATAAATACTTATGCTATACCAATATTGACCTACTCATTTGGAGTACTGAAATGGAGTAACACAGACCTAGAAGCACTCAATACACTTACACGATCACAATGCCACAAATATAGAATACATCACATACATTCAGCAACAGAAAGATTCACATTAAGCAGAAAGGAAGGAGGAAGGGGATTTATCAACATTAAAAAACCTACATTATGGACAGGTAGACAATTTAAGAAAATTCTTCATAGAACGAGCAAAAACTAGCAAAATACACAAAGCAGTCACTCATATAAATACATCGGATACACCATTGCAATTTCATAACCACTTCTGCAACCCTTTAGATCACATAACATCAACAGATATGAAGAAAGTAAATTGGAAAAAGAAAACACTACATGGCAAGTACCCGTATCATCTAACACGGCCACACATCGATCAAGACGCATCCAACACATGGCTAAGAAAAGGCAATATATACAGTGAGACGGAAGGATTCATGATTGCAATACAGGATCAAACAATAAACACCAGATATTACAGCAAGCATATTACTAAAGATCCCAATACCACAACAGATAAATGCAGACTTTGCAAACAACAAATAGAAACAGTAGACCACATCAAAAGCGGATGTACAATACTAGCAAATACAGAATACACCAGAAGACATGACAATGTAGCAAAAATAATACATCAACAACTTGCCATACAACATAAACTAATAAAACAACATGTTCCCACATACAAGTATGCACCACAAAATGTACTGGAGAATGATGAATACAAATTATATTGGAACAGAACCATTATAACAGATAAAACACCACTACATAACAAACCTGACATCATACTCACCAACAAAAAGAAGAAATTAACACAACTAATCGAAATATCCATACCCAATACAACAAATATACAGAAGAAAACAGGAGAAAAAGTTGAAAAATACATCCAACTGGCTGAGGAAGTCAAGGACATGTGGCATCAGGATAAAGTTGACATTATACCAATTATACTATCAACTACAGGAGACATACCACACAATATCCACTAGTACATCAACGCAATACAGCTACATCCAAACTTATATATACAACTACAGAAATCTGTAATTATTGATACATGTTCAATTACCCGAAAGTTCCTAAATGCAATGTAACATATACCGTACAGTTAAAATGAAGTCACGCTGGATCAAGGTCCGCGTCACTTTCCATTTTTAACCAGACATAACGCCTGAGAAAGGAAAGAAATAATAATAATAATAATGGGATAGTACTGCACTAGCATCAGGGGTGGATACTTCGGTTGCTACTACCAGAGGCAAACCCGGGGTATACGTAATTAAACATGGTGCCCACTTAAGGCAGTCTTTTAAACCAGGTGTATACATAATTAAACATGGTGCCCACTTAAGGCAATCTTTTAAAGCCTTGAAAGCATGTTGACATCCAAGTGACCATTCAAAATGCGCACCTAGGTGCTGCAACTGGGTCAGAGAGTAAGAAAGTTCTGCTAGGTTTGACCTTACCCAGAAACATTTGTATGTCATTCGCATTCGTGGTGTGGGGGATGGGCTATATTTTATTGAGCACCTCATCATAATCCTTAAATTAAAAAAATGGAAAATCTGGGATGGAATGTAACAATATTATGAAAAGGAAAGTTGCTACTCACCATATAGCGGAGATGCTGAGTCGTAGATAGGCACAACAAAAGACTGTCACAAATAAAGCTTTTGGCCAGTAAGGCCTTTGTCAAAAAAAAAAAAAATAGATGGCACACACACACACACACACACACACACACACACACACACACACACACACCACTGTGTGTGTGTGTGTGTGTGTGTGTGTGTGTGTGTGTGTGTGTTAGGGCTTATGGGCGCTCAACGTCGAGGTCATCAGTGCCCTGACACACATTAAAAGGAACGAATGTGGACAGACCTAATAAAACTGAAGCACACATGCAAAGAAAGCAGGAAAAGAAGGTAAATGCTACATAAGAAAGTAAAACGTAAGGAAAGGGAAAACATAGCAACAAGAATGCCACGGGAAATTGTCATTGGCTGGCCACTTACATAAAATATGGGCGGGCTTGTCACACAGCAAATTAAGATCCTCTCCCTAAAATCTTTGTAAAAACATTTGACGTGGCACAGAACTTGAAAACTTTAACCACATTCGTCTGAGTGTTGTCTAAAAGAGATGGCAGGTCTGCTGGCAAGTCAGCCGCGGCCCGCTGGTCAGAAAATAAAACACAATCAAATAAAACGTGGCGCACAGTGACCTGAACGCCACAAGCACCACACATTGGAGTGTCCTCCCGCCGCAGCAGGAAGCCATGCGTCATAGGGCTGTGGCCTATCCGAAGCCGAGTGAGGAGAACCTCGTCCCGTCGACGGAGCTGATAGGAAGTACACCACACACACGTTGTGGGCTTGACTATACGGAGCTTATTGTCAGTTACTTCCAGCCACTCATCCTCCCACTCACGCATGACTCGTGAGCTCAACAGCGAGGTAAGTGCGTGCAGGGGTATAGCACACCGAGATACTTGTGGATCGAGACACGCCTCCATGGCTGCGAGATCTGCCCTTTCATTCCCAGCAATGCCGACATACCCCGGAACCCAGCAGAAAGCTACCACCTTCCCCAATCGCTGTAGTTGGAGGAGGGCATCCTGGATGGTCTGGACTATTTTATCTGCTGGATACAAACGTTGCAATGAGTGAAGGGCACTTAGTGAATCAGAACAGACAATAAATTTAAGACAGGAAGAATGTCTCATCTGCTCCAGTGCCCGCAAGATCGCAGACAATTCTGCATAGAAGACAGTAAAAGTCTTAGGCAGTCGGACCTTGAGGACACGATCCGGAAAAACAACAGAGCAACCAACGGAATCCCCTTGTTTTGACCCATCCGTAAAAACTGCTACATAGTCGTGGTGCTCAGATAAAATGGCAAAAAATGCTGCATTAAAAATGATGGCAGGAGTGTACTGCAATAAATTTAAAATCACTCTGGGCCTCTTCAGTAACCAGGGTGGCAGGCGGTTAAAACCCAGGCTTTGGGGTTGAACAGACTCCACACCAAGGGACTTTAGCACACGTCGCACTCGGATCCCAAACGGCAACGTAGCCTGGGAACGGTGGGAAAAAAGGCGGTCCAGAGGTGGATGAGCAACAAGATGGTGAGCAGGCGAGGTGGGAGCTGCAAGAAACTTACAAGCCTGGCGCACCAACAGGAGCTGCCGCCGGATGGTAAGTGGCGGTTCCCCAGCCTCAGCACAGAGGCTGGGTATGGGACTGGTCCGATAAGCACCCGTGGCCCGTCAAATCCCAGCATGGTGGCCAGTGTCAAGGATCTGCAAATAAGACGGCCTCGCTGACCCATACACTGTGCACCCATAGTCCAGCCGTGAATGCACAAAAGCTCGATAAAACTGAAGGAGACGCGCCCTGTCCGCTCCCCAAGACCTGTGGCTGGGGCACTTGAGGATGTTCAGTGCCTTCAGGGTTCTGGCTTTCAAGTCGCGTAGGTGTGGCAGCCATGACAACCTGGAGTCAAAAATTAGGCCCAGAAACCGCACTGTGTCTCTAAAATGTAGGACAGTATCCCCCATATGCAAAGCAGGCAAAGTAAAAAGACGACGAGAACGATTAAAATGAACACAAACACACTTATCGGCAGAAAACCGAAAACCCGTCTTTGAAGCCCACTCCTATAACCGCCGCACTGTTAGCTGCAACTGATGGCTCACGGTTGCAACACTGGAGGAGGAATAGAAAACAGCAAAGTCGTCCACAAATAAGGAGCACTGTACTGGACTCCTCACTGTAGACATTATGGTGTTGATGGCTATGGCAAAGAGGGTAACGTTTAAAACACTGCCCTGGGGGACACCGTTCTCTTGCTCAAAGCGATCAGACAGTGTGTTATCAACTCGGGTCCGAAAAAAACGCTGAGACAGTAAAGACCGAATGAAAATAGGGAGGCGGCCACGAAAGCCCCACTGATGCAGTTGTGCAAGAATACAGTGTCTCCAAGCAGTATCATATGCCTTACTGATATCAAAGAAGATACCGATACAGTGATGCTGACGGAGGAAAGCCTGCTGAATAGCCGCCTCTAGGAGGGTCAGGTTGTCGACCGTGGACCGAAATTTTCGGAATCCACACTGAGAGCGGCTAAGGAGTTGCCTGGTTTCTAACAGCCAGACCAGACGTTGGTTAACCATCCGTTCCAGGGTCTTTCCGACACAGCTCGTCAAGGCGATACCATGATAACTACTGGGACAAGTGCGGTCCTTTCCTGGTTTGAGGAGAGGGATGAGGATTGCCTCCCTCCACGAGGTGGGGAACACTCCTGTCTGCCATATGAGATTAAAACATTCAAGGAGGATTTCCTTTGACGCCGCTGGCAGATGACAAAGCATGGAGTACCGGATGCGGTCGTGACCTGATGCAGTATCAGAAGTCTCAGTAACAGCCAATTCAAGTTCCCACAGGGAGAAAGGGGAGTTGTAGGCCTCAGAACTGTTCGACCGGAAGTCCAAGTTTGCTCTCTCAACGGTTGCACGGTAGCGACGAAACGCTGGATCCTGATTTGCAGTGGCAGTACGTTGTGCAAAATGCTCTGCCAGCATCTGAGCAATGGCTCTGGGTGTCGTTTGGAGGCATCCCTGGTTCAGGACTGCAGCTATTGGTAAACGACTGCGTTGACCGGAAATCCTCCGGATGGCTTCCCACACTTTTGTGGAACAAGTGGAACGGTTGATGGAGTCCAGGAACTCCTGTCATGACCTTTTCTTGCTCTCCTTAATGACACGGCGTGCCCTGGCTCTCGCGATTCGAAAGGCGGTAAGATTGACTGCTGTTGGGCAGCATTTAAATCGTCGAAGAGCTGCACGCCTGTCCCGGATGGCTGAATGGCACTCTTCTGTCCACCAAGGCACAAGGCACCGCTTAAGAGGGCCAGAAGACTGTGGTATGGAGAGGACAGCAGCATGATGGATCACAAATGTGATGTGATCCACTCATTCCTGTACGCTGTTGTGGCGTTCAAACACAGCCAACTGACTGAACAGTGGCCAGTTAGCCTTGCCAATCATCCAAGATGGCGGCCTCTGCTCCAGCAATACACCATCCAGGAGATGAATGCGGATGGGGAAGTGATCGCTGGAATGAAGGTCGTCAATGACCTCCCAGTGAACAGAGTCGGTGAGGGTTGGAGAGCAGAAAGATAGGTCAATGGCTGAGAATGACCCAGTAGCAGCAGAGAAATGAGTCGGAGTACCAATGTTGAGGATGCACAACACTTGAGACGTTAGGAGGCTCTCCAAAACTCGACCTCGAGTGCAAAGAGAAATGGAGCCCCACAGGACATGATGGGCATTGAAGTCGCCCAGGAGGAGAAATGGACGGGGGAGTTGTGCGATAAGATTTGTGAGAGCCTCTAAGTTCACTGCATCCAGAGGAGGTATATAAAGGGAGCAAATGGTAAGTCGCCGACGTGAATGAATTTCAACTGCAACTGCTTGCAGGTCAGTATCCAGGGGGAGAGCAGAGGGGTGGTGGTCGTCATTATTGACAAACACGGCAACTCCGCCTTTGGCCCTTTCTCCAGTCAGGTCATCTTTGCGATATAACGTATAGCCCCTTAGTACAGGAGCATCAGATGGTTTGAAATGCGTTTCCTGTAAACACAAGCACAGGGGGCGTTGCTGTGCTAGGAGGTTCAGTTCCTCCACATGTGCCCGGAATCCATTCATGTTCCACTGTATAATGGGAGCCATCTATCAGGGTGCGAGTACCTTCATTCTCACTTTCTGTTGGGGAGGAGAGCCCACAACAGGTGGAGGCTCAGTTTTGGGGCGAGAAGATTGCCTCAGTCTGACATCAACCTCCATCGCCTCTGAGGAGGAGTCGAGAGAGACGTCAGAGAGAATAAGATCGACATCAGCAGACTGTATAACTTCAGTCTCCTTCAGCGGGCGAGTCTTTACCTTTGGCTTAGGTTTTTTGGTCTGAGGTGGCACTGGAGCCAAATCCTCAGAAGCAGTAAGAGGTGTAGCAGCGCTGGGCAGTACACAAGACTGGACCCGGGAAGGTGCAGGAAGGTCCAAGATGTCAGCTACCATGGCCTGGTCAGAAGGCCGGGGAGGAGCGGCAAGCTACACAGGAACTGCAGCAGCACACGTGCATTGACAAATGCAGGTGCTAGTGCTGACAGTAGCAACCTCCGTTTGTGTAGTGGCATCAGTTTTCAAGACTGGCTGTTTCAAAACGGATGAAAAGGAGGCAGCGAATGTGGGCGGCTGCATGGACTTTTAGATTTTCTTTGCCTCACCATATGGGATGTGTTTTGTGGTTTTAAGTTCCTGGATCTTCCATTCCTCAAGGAAAACTCTGCATTCCCTACTCCACACAGGGTGATCCCCAGAGCAGTTGACACACTTGGGAGGAGAGGAGCAACCAACTCCCTCATGGGATGCTTTACCACAATTCCCACAAGTGGCTTCCCCTCTACAGCCGAGAGTAGTGTGTCCAAAGTGTTGGCATTTAAAACACCGCATGGGGTTGGGATAATAAGGCCACACACTGAGACGTAGGAAACCTGCCTTCACATGCTCTGGCAATTTGGTGCTGTTAAATGTAAGGATAAATGAGTCGGTCTTTATGAGAGTACCATCCACCCGTTTCATAACGTGTTGCATGTCGACAATTCCTTCCCGGGACCATTCAGCCTTCAATTCGTCTTGGGGAATGTCAACGAGATCTCTGCAAGTCACAACACCCTTGCTGTAGTTCAAGGTGTTGTGAAATTCAGTCTCTATCGCAAACTCCCCAAGAAATTGTGCTTTCTGAAGGTTCTGGACTTGCTGGAAACTAGAGGTTTCAACCAACAAGGTTCCATTTCGCAAGTGCTTGACAGATTTTAAGGTGCCAGCAATGCCTTCTAAGCCTTTCTGTATATAAAATGGTGAAACTTTATCAAAACTCCCCTCCTTTGTTTTAATTATGAGAAACACATTCTGCGAAGCAGTTTGCATTCTGTTACTAGTAACTGAATCAGGAGGACTGGCTACATGAGCCCTCTTGTTGAATTGGGTGTTAGAACCCACCAGCGGTCCATCCTTTCCGCTGGCAGGAGAAGAATAAAAGTTCGAGGGTTCCATCTCGGTCCCACGAGCAGCTAGGGAACTAGAAGTCCACCTAGACAGAGCCCCGCGTGCCTAGGTAAGCCTTATACAACTGAGGTGCGGCAGGTTCCCCAGAGGTTGCCCGCTAACAACTGTTCCACCTCAACAGCCATGCATCTCATCAGCGCGCAGGACACCTTGAGATTGAGGGGTTGTTTATAGAGGTTTATTCCATCCTCGTGATCCAGGCGGTCAAGCCAAGATCCCCATTCCCTGAGACACACAACGTTCCACTGCCACGCCGCACGGTGGTCGCTGAAGTATGCTCAGAGCTTACGGTGACAAGGGACTGGCGGCGCTTACCAGTCCCCAGCTCAGGAACCCCGGGGTCGCCAAGCCCGTACCCAGCAAATGAATGCTGAGCCCCTGGGGGCGCCATACTGTGAGTAACAGCACCAATGCATGATGGGAGTGGCAACTGGGTGGGGATAAGGAGGAGGCTGGGGCAGGGAGGGGAAGGAGTAGTAGGGTAGAGGGAGCGGACATTGACGTGCTGCAGGTTTGAGAAGGGAAGGGCAGGGGAGAGGTAGGGAGGGGGCATTGCGGAAAAGGAGAGAAGTAAAAAGAGTTGATACGATTGTGTAATGAGGGCTGTGTAGTGCTGAAATGGGAACAGGGAAGGGGCTGGATGGATGAGAACAGTGACTAATGAAGGTTGAGGCCAGGAGGGTTATGGGAACATAGGATGTATTGCAGGGAAAGTTCCCACATGCACAATTCAGAAAAGTTGGTGTTGGTGGGAAGGATCCTTATGGCACAGGTTGTGAAGCAGTCATCGAAATGAAGGAGGTCATGTTTGGCAGCATGCTCAGCAACAAGGTGGTCCACTTGTTTCTTGTCTTGGTCACAGTTTGTCGGTTGCCATTCATGCGGGCATACAACTTGTGGGTTCTCACATCCACATAGAATGCAGCACAGTGGTTGCAGGTTAGCTTTTAGATCACGTGACTGGTTTCAGAGGTAGTCCTGCCGCTGATGGGATAGGTGATGTTTGTGACCAGACTGGAGTAGGTGGTGGTGGTGGTGGTAGTGGTGGTGGGAGGATGCATGGGACAGGTCTTGTATCTAGGTCTATTACAGGGATATGAGCCATGAGGTAAAGGGTTGGGAGCAGGGGATGTGTAGGTTCGGTGGATGGTAGAATGCCACTGTGGGAGGGGTGGGAAGGATAGTGGGCAGGACATTTCTCATTTCAGAGCATGACGAGAGGTAGTCGAAACCCTGACAGAAAATGTAATTCAGCTGTTCCTGTCCTGGGTGGTACTGAGTTATGAGGGAACGCTCCACTGTGGCCGGACGGTGGGACTTTGGGAGATGGTGGGAGACTAGAAAGATAAGGTACTTCACTGTCCACCACCCTTACCCTACTATCTGTCCCCCTCCCTGCCCCTGCCTCCTCCTCACCCCCACCCAGTCATCATGCACTGGTGCTGCTGGTCACAGTGTGGTTTCAGCTGCCTGAGACTGCAGTCATGTGTGTGAGTTTTGGGAACGTAAGGGATTGGTTCAAATAGTGGAATATCAACAACATCAGGAAAAGGATAGATGACAGATTCCTCCTCAGCATAAAGATCACGACTGTTACACATTTAGCTCTTGGCTAAAGCCTTCTTCAGAAAAGACACACACACACACACACACACACACACACACACACACAAACCAGCCTATGGATACAAGATGAGAGTAGTGGAGTGCGTGTTACCAAGTGCTATCTTATTGGCTACAGTACTGTTCTGGTGCACACACTTTCTGATATACAGGACTCTGACATGACTTGGACTGGACTTTGCTTGATAATACAAACTTTTTTAAGTTAGCTTGTACTGTTTCTGACAAGGGAACCTCCCCGTCACACCCCTCTCAGATTTAGTTATAAGTTGGCGCAGGGACAGGCCTTGAAAAACTGAACACAGATCAATTGAGAAAACAGGAAGAAGTTGTGTGGAACTATGAAAAAAATAAGCAAAATATACAAACCGAGTAGTCTATGCACAAGGTAAGCAACATCAAGGAAAGTGTGAGCTTACGAGCGCCGTGGTGCCGTGGTTAGCGTGAGAAGCTGCGGAACGAGAGGTCCTTGGTTCAAGTCTTCTCTCTAGTGAAAAGTTTAATTTTTTATCTTCAGACAGTTATCAAAGTTCAGGCACTCACACATAATCAACTTCGCTCTCCAAAATTCCAGGCCATGTTCAGATTTGCTTGGACATATGCAGGATTTGACGGTCTACACACAGAAACATTTGAAAACGTAAAAAAACATGATTTGACAGAGCACAGGGAAAACTGTGCGACTGTGAAACTGTTGCATTCATTTGTTGCAGTTTATCTGACAAACTCTTATGTTTTCATCACATTTTTGGGAGTGATTATCACATCCACAAGAAAACCTAAATCGGGTAAGGTAGAAGAATCTTTTTACCCATTCACCAAGTGTGCAAGTTAGGTGGGTCGACAACATATCCCTGTCATGTGACGCACATGCTGTCATCAGTGTCGTATAGAATATATCAGACGCGTTTTCCTGTGGAGGAATCGGTTGACCTATGACCTTGCGATCAAATGTTTTCGGTTCCTATTGGAGAGGCACGTCCTTTCGCACGGTTTTGCGGTGCGGTCGCAAAACACAGACACTAAACTTATTACAGTGAACAGAGACGTCAATGAATGAACGAACAGATCGTAACTTTGCGAAAATAAAGAAAGTAAAATTTTCAGTCGAGGGAAGACTCGAACCAAGGACTTCTCGTTCTGCAGCTGCTAACTCTAACCACGGCGCTCCTCAGCTCACATTGTCCTTGATATTGCCTATCTTGCACATGGACTACTCAGTTTGTATATTTTGCTTATTTTTTCATAGTTCCACACAACTTCTTCCTGCTTTCTCGATTGATCTGTGTTCAGTTTTTCAAGGCCTATCCACTGTGTCAATTTATAGCTAAATCTGAGGGGGGTACGATGGGGATGTTCCCTTGTGAGGAGCGCTGCATGTGATTATAGAGAATGGCATTTCAGGAAGTATTGCAACCCATTTTTTTTTCTTGGCTAATTTAGGTTGAAAAAATGCAGAATTTTTTGACACATATTGTGGAATATTCCCGCTTCAGGACCCTTTAGTTTCGTGAAGTTCCTATATGTACCCTTCAAAATGGTGTTTGTAATGCAGATGCATTCTAAATAGAGAGCTGTCACTTAGTTTCTTTTGAAGGACAACCCAAGCATTGAGATTTTGGTAGGCACTTACAGAACATCTAAGGAGACCTGCAGTAAACTAACCATGATGTGTCGTTGGGTGAGGCATCTGTCATCATAGCAACAAGATCACGCAAACCTCTGATATCCTGTGTGCAATCTCAACAGATCACAGTCAAACACCTCATTGCACAACTGAACATCTCTGTTGGTAGTGCTGACACTAGTCCACCAGCTGGGGTACACAGAAGTGTGTGCCTGCTGGGTTCCTAGCTGATTCATAAAAGACTGAAAAATAACAAAGGATCACCTGTATGTTTTACGAGTCTGACAATTTTTTTGTCTAACATCATTACAGGTGATGACAAATGAGTTCATCACTTCGAACTGGAAACAAAACAGCATCTATAGAGTGGCGCCACACTACCTCTCCTCCGAAGTAGTAGTTCAGTGCTACATCCTCAGCTGGTAAACTCGTGGTGGTGATCTTCTGGGACTCTTAAGGCATTATTCTGTTTGAGGTTCTCCTTCATGGTGTAATGATCAACTCTGAAGTGTATTGTGCTACCTCAGAAGTTTGAAGAAACGACCTCAGCACATTTGCCACAACAAAATGTAAATGAACACCTCCTTCCCCATGACAAGAGTTTGGACACCTGAGAGCAGTTTACAAAACTTCACTGGACTGTTTTCTCCTATCCAACCAACAGCTCAGATCTCACACATTCCGACTTCCAAATGTTTGGTCCAATGAAGGATACACTTTGCAAGAAGCAGTATGTGGATGATGATGATGATGATGATGATGAGGAGGTTATTGATGCAGCAAGACATGGTACCAATGGGCATACAGACCCTCTCAGTAAGGTGGTGTAATGCTGTCGCATTGAATGGAGATTACGTTGAAAAATTGGGCTTTGTAGCCAAAAGAGTGGAGAATAATATGGTGTACTGGAATCTTGAATAAAAACCAACCTGCTTTCATAAAAAAGTGTTACATTATATATTGAACACCCCTCGTATATATTGTTGCAAATTACCTCCACTGTTAGTGTGTATAGATCTCTTTCTTCAAAAGACACACATTTCATTTAGTATTTCCTCAGCTATGTTGGGTTTATTTCTATCCACAATTCTGTTAAAGTGTACTTTTTTATTCTGCGATTCAGACTGTCCCCACGAACGGAGTAGTTTAAAATGCTTTTAAAACTGCCTCCCTTCCTCAGCACTTATGGGATGAGACCTGACAGTTCATAAAATTTCAGATTCCACATCCCGCTGGTGCCAGTATCAGGAAGGATGGTGGGCAGGTCTCCAGCCAAACCGAGGTCTGCCTCAATATCAGTACATAAGATGGACATATGCCAAAATATGCTGAACGAAAAGTGGTACATTACAAACTTGACAGGGTGGTGAATCCTCCCGCTGGAGGACGAAGCTGTGTGTTAATGATTATGTTCTATGTGCTGTCTCATTAGCAGGAAGTTCTTTCCATTGGTGAGTTTGGCAAGAAGTCCACCATGACTGTGTGGTCAATTTGAGTGACTGGAGTTTGTTTTCTCCCACCTCCAACCACTCAGTTTACCACTGACATGACGATTCATTTGTCAGATAATAAATGACGGTGTGCAAGAGGCTGCCAGATCAATGTAAAAACACCAACCCGACATGCTTCTTTGGCTGCTTTGTTGGCTATGTCCTTTTCCTGAATCTAACATGTTCAGGTACCAGCAAAAGTTCACCTCTGTGCCCCAGTGGTGGAGCCTCTAAAGAGTCATGGATGAGCTGGATCAACGGATCTACCAAATACATTTGGTGGACCACTTATAGTGCACTGAGCAAGTCAGAACAGATGAGAAACCTTGTATTGTGATGCCTGTGAATCTATTCCAGTGCTGTAACAATGCCATATAACTCCACATCATAATTTATAAATTGTTCTGGAAGGCGCACTTTGAAAGCCCCTATCAAGGAAAATAGCTGAATCACCAGGGGTGCCCCCTTGCTGAAACCATCCACATGAACAATAAAGAAATTTTGATAGCCAATGCACTTAACATTGAAGAAAATAATGTACTTAAAAATGAAGAAAACAGGGTGGTAAGTACATAATCTGGGGTATACGTTTTCATGCACAGACAAGAACACGGCAAGTGCTATAACCCGGTTTCTCAGAAATTTTGTTCAGTGGACATGGAGCCAAACCAACAGAAACTGTAGCTACTATTCAGTTATCATTCATGAAGTTTGCAGGTAGTGTGCTGTACTGATGGGTGTTTAAATTATTGTCCAAGTAATGGTTGAGGCACATGTTAAAACTGACTACTTATTACCATATGGCTGCAAATTTTTCCCTCATTAGAAGAGATGTTTCTTTTGAACAAACTACTGCAGTCAAAATATCTAGTACTTACTTCCACCTCTGGTCCACCCTCTTTCATGGCTGCTGTTTTAACCATATGGACTTGCTGCATCAACAGGTCACAGTACAATCTTAACTCAGACTTCTTTGTCTTAAGGGTATCAGGGTTAGAATCAGCTGAAATTTTAAAACTGTATAAAGCCAGTGGAATGAACAAAAAGGCCTTAACTGTTAATGAACAAGCTATGGAACAAGAAAGTATACATAATTTAATCAACCCGCAGTGCTAATGAAATGAAAATATATAGTTCTACTGAAAAAATTTTCTTATAACATGCCATATGGTCTTCAGGCATTGATTGTTTATATGCTTTCCTAATTTTTTGCAAATTTAAGTAGTCAGAAATATCGACCAGAGTTGATCAAAAAAGATTCCTTGAATGGTGACAAGTTACCACACTCCACTGTTTATAGTGAAGCTACACAGTAAACGTATGAGTACTAAGAGAGTTTCATATAAAAACAGGAATGTCTCAAAACTGGACCACTACAGAGCACAATAAATGAAAGATAAATCTGGAAAGCAAACAAACAAGTCAGAGGCTATACGGCAATACTTCTAACTAAATTCAGTAACAAGTGCACAAAATAACATCTGTAATAATTAAATAACATCAGAAACAACAATGACAAATCAAACAATTACAAAAAAATATGCTTCACCCACACAATGTGCTGCCGAAATACTAATTATTGAAAAGGCAGTCAAATTACTTTTGTCATTAAATACTTTAATATTACTTGCTAACTGCAAATTTTAATATCTTGGATACTTAGCGGTAAAGTTTGAAGTACTAATGTTCATATGCTATTTTATAATTCAATGGTAACAAGTTGAACAGTGAAACATCCAAGTTCAGGGAGTCTGAGCATACTGATGCAAATGTGGAATAAGTGCAAGAGGCTTGTATGTGACAGTAGAAAGTTGTTACAAACTTTAATATGACTTGAACATATATGCTTGAAACTACAACTGTGCTAATGAAATTGTCAAATGAATGATAACTGCAGTGTGTTCCAAATGATCTTCACTTTTTGTTTATCAGCTTAGTTACTGACAAAAATGGCCACTACTCAAGAGAAGACATGGGTTGTAGAATGGTTGACAGAGACCAAATTTGACATCCAGTTCTAGCAGCACTTCTGGATACATTAAAGAAGCACCCCACCTTCAAGTCTGCCCATCTGACAGTGGTACATGAGATTCAATGAACCAGGAAGTATCATGAACAGCACAAGTTCTGGGTGTCAGCATGACATGCAAATGCAGAATGGGTGCAACAGGCTTTTATCCAGAGCCCAACCAATTCAATCCATCAAGAGTATTTACTGTTGCAGCTACTTCCAACCACAGTGCGCTGGGTGCTACACAAGAGACTGAAGCTTTATACTACGAGCAGCAGCTACTGAATGTGCTTCAACCTGATGACAGGCCAAAGTGCAGATCATTTGCAAAGGAGTTTCTGAGTTACATCAACAATGACCCGGACTATACGAAATGATGATTTCACAGATGAAGCTTAGTTTCTTCTTTCTGGGAAAGTAAACCAAAAAAATGTGAGGAGCTGATGCCCTGTGAACCCCAGTTTTAGCATGGAAACTGTGAGTGACAGTCCAAAGGTAAATGTGTCGAATGGTCTGCTACACGACTGAGGTTAGATGGTTTTTCTCTACAGAGGTGTCGACAACTTTTGAGTGTTTATCTGGACCTGTTGGAATAATCTGCATTTTCACAGTTTGAAGAACTGCAACTTGACATGCTACAACAGGATGGTACCCCTTCTCATTGGACATCTAACTGTATCAAGGCTTTGGACATCATTTTCAGGTCGCTGGATTGGCAGAGGAGGAACCATTTCCTGGCCTTGAAGGACTCCAGACATAACCCCACTAGATTTTTTGTTTGTTTGAGTGTTTGTGAAGAACACTTTCTACCATATCTCAGTGAGAACTTGCTTGGCCAGACATGGGAGGAACTCTAATACCCTGGATATCTTGTCTCCTACACATTGTGCACACACTGAGATCTGTTAAACAGCTACTAAAACTTTAGGTGTATGTGTGTGTTCATGTGTGAACATTATGCTGCAAACTATACCTTTCTCCAACCCCATTTCTGAGACATCCCTTGTCAACGTTGTAGGGATCATTTATGAACACCTGATACAATAAGGCTATAAATGTCAGACTGTAAATTAGAATATGGTTGACAGAAGGAAATGGCCCACAACACAAACATCTTCAAACATGACTGTCTAACACAAGTGTGTTTCAGCAAATACTATAACACACCATCTACAAACAAGACCCAACTCAAAAATATTGGTTCACACAACTCAACACACCTATAACACATGTCAAACCAAATGGATGGAATAAGATGCTTCCCTTGACCCCAAATGATATAGCATTTAACAGCTTAATACATAGAAAATTAAATTCATTTAGGTGAAGGTAGGACAAGTGGTTGGCTGTAGTCTTGTTGAAGACACTAGTCTGGCATTTGCCTGGTGATCTTGCAGCAATAAGTGTTCAGCGTTTGTCTATCCTTGAAACAATATCCTTAAATAGCGATTATTTCATTTACAGAACAAGGAATACAGTTAATAGTGGCAGAGGACACTCAAATAGCCATCTAATGTTTTTGAGAGCATCACTAGGTCAGAAAAGTGTAATTTACTGTATTGTTACATTTTTACAATACACTAAAAAATAAGTAAATAAATAAAAAATGCTTCAGACACAGCATTTAAGAGCAAACATTACTACAAAGAACTGTTTTTATCGTGCACCAGAATTTTTAAACACGTAAAATTGTAACTTTTTCTTCAAATTCATAGTGTAAGAATGGTAGATGTATCTCCTTTTCTCTTGTGTTCAATTTAAATAAATAATGCAACGTAACAATTAAGCAGTCCTCTGGCAACAACGAGAGAGGGAGTTGTAACCAGTACCTGAATCCTTCCGGCTTCTAGTTGTGACACATGCCTTAGCGCTGCCTAATGCTACAAGCCACTGTTGACGTTCTTGAGATGATGGTGCTCTCAAGTAGATATGCTGTTCTCCTGGTATGACGAGATCCATGCGAGTGTTATCCACGGGGTTCACTACAACAATACCAGTAATCTCTAAACTTACGTACATAATAATTCTGTCGTGTATGTTTACAGACTAAACTTACCTATTATTTCGCACGCTGACACCTTCATTGACCCCTTACATCCTTGATTAACTTCGTCTTGAGATTTATAGTATGCAAGCACGCCATCATCCAAGATAAACCACCGTGTCTGCCATCCTGTAACAATTAATATATCAAAGTTTCCTAATATTTCTGCTGTACAAAGCAATCTTTGAAAGCTAACATACCGCTCCAATAGTTTGTCCACTTCCAAAGAACTCCTTCCATATTAAATCCAGCAGGATGTCATAACTGACAATTTTCAGGTTTCAGTGTACGTCCTTTCATCAGACCATCAAACTGACTGTCTTGTTCTCCTACTGTCAAAATTCCTTCCACACATCGATTATGTACTATCACGCACTTCCACCGCTCGCGTCTTCCACAACGTCAACGTCAACAAACGAAGTATTTCTTTGACATTCACACGGCGGCATCACCAACAGCTCGGATCAAAGTATGTATGTTGTGACAACAGCAGCTGCAACTTGCTTTGTAGACCTCCTACATTATCTAGTGTCAACAATGAGTAAACATCTTGAGAAAGACTATTGTTGAAACTATTTTCAACCACTGACACGAATTACTTAAAACGTTTACGTTGTTCTCAACGAAACTCTCGACTTCTCATCAAAATTATCGGCATGCGGTATGGTGTGTCTGCGACGACGTGCAACATCTTTGACAAAGAATTAAAGTTTACAAATATTGTAGGGTGTGGTATGAGTTGTTGAAGTGAAAGTAAGGTATCAATATGTGGATTTTGGAAAGGCTTCCCATAGGTCTTGGCATCATATTGTTATTTGTCGTTTACGGTGAGCATCATTCAGTTCTGACAGTCGTAAGATGTTAATATATATAGAAGTAACCGTTTAATTAATATATGTTATTGAGACAGGTAGAAGAAATAAAAAGTGTAAGGTTTACCGATACCATTGTAAATCTGTTAGAGGCAGTAAAGGAGTTGGACGGGCAGCCGATTGGAATAGATAGGGCCTTGAAAAGAAATCAGAAAATAAGCCCCAACAAAATTAAAGGAAGGGTAGGGCCTAATGGAATGTTGAGAAATTCAATCAGGTGATGCGTGGAGAATTGGTTTAGCAAATGAGATAGTAAAAGTACTAGATGAGTTTTGCTATTTTGGCAGCAAAGTAACAGATCATGGCCGAAGTAGACAGAGTGTAAAACGCAGAGTGTTAATATCTAATATCAATTTAATTTTTATGAATTCATTTTTGAAGGTATTATTTGTGTGGAGTGCATCCTTGTCTGGAAGTGAAACGTCAGCAATAAGCAGTCCAGACAAGAAGAAAATAGAAGCTTTTGAAATGTGGAACTATAAAAGAATACCGAAAATTATATGGGTATATTGAATAACACATAATGAGGTACGGTGCTGATTTGAATTTTAAGAAAAAATAAATTTGTTACACAACTTGACTAAAGTAGGGGATTGGTTGGTAGTATACATCCGGAGGCACTAAGGAATTGTCAATTTAATAATGGAAGGAAGTATGGTGGGGACTTTAGAGGGAGGTATAAGGGAAAGTGAGTTGAAATGGATGTGGGTTGCACCAAACCAATCTTTGGACTGAAGATCACAACAATGTTGCAGCGCAGTGTATATAAACAAAACCAAAAGCATGTGTGTCTGAACTTGTAATAATACAGTTATGACTATATACTACTATATACTTTGTGTTCAGTACTTTTCGATACCATAAGTTACATTAATATGTATTGATGCTTTTAATGTCTGAGATGACTCTTAAGATCTTTGTAATATTACCTATTAATTCATTATGATGTGTAGAAAGTTCTTCTCTGTAATATTTTTGGAATTAGTATAAAACCAAAGCACAGATGAGTATATATATTTTGAAAATGAATACATATATATTTTTGGAACAAACGAGTAAAATACATTCAAAAACAAAATGAAAGCATAACTCCTCGGGGATGTTATATTTTAATCAGTGAAAATACCAGATGAATGATATACATGTACAATATGTCTGAATTCAAGGATTCAGGAATCCAGTTAGTGATATATGATTTTAATTTCTTATTTATATTTATTTATCCACAAATAATCTCACATTGATAAAGGATTTGTAACTGTAATACAATGCAAATTAATGGCTCAAGATATGCAAGACACGGCATACATAACGTGCTTTGAGAGGGTAGGACAGGTGGTCGGCCAATAATAATTGGCTGTGGTCATGTAGAATACTAAGCTAGCAACTGTATGCAAACAACAGCTATTTAATATAACTGATGGAAGAGTAGCTTTTTCAGAGTTTTGCTATGTTAAATGTAACTTGAAGAAACCAAGCATGTAGCACACAAAGTGGCTGATTTCAAGCCTAGATTCCATTAATTTCTAGTGAATTTTTTCTCCACACTTATCATTTAAACTGTCATGGTGCAAGATTTCTCATATGGATCTGTTGTTTATATTTTACACAGTTTTGTTCTTTGCTGGTGTGAAGATCACTGTGCACTGTGTGTAAAACTTTTCCTTATTGTTGAATCTTTGAGTCTGGAATGACTCAAGTTGGAATACATTAGGCTACTAGTGTTTTTT
Source organism: Schistocerca americana (assembly GCF_021461395.2). NCBI lineage: Eukaryota > Metazoa > Arthropoda > Insecta > Orthoptera > Acrididae > Schistocerca > Schistocerca americana. Next base: position 500,302,744 of record NC_060119.1, on the reverse strand, counting down.
GTGTGACCACTGCCAACTTAAGCAGTCTGACGATGCTTTATTACTTATAGAGTAGCTTGTTTTTTAATTTTGTAATTTGTTTTGAAATGAGTAATTTGGTAATTCATTGTCATCGTGGGCACTACCTATGACTCCTCGGAGAAGGAAGGTTGAAATACATTGGGAAGCATGTCTGACTTTTATTTCTGTAATTGGTTGATTTAAAATTCAAAGTACTTTTGTCATGGCAGCACAATGTGAGGGTGATGGAGTACTTAAATTGCTCCTCACCGTGCATCATCCAGTGTGCTACACAGAGCTTTCGTCTTCTTGTTTATTCAAATCTTAATTTTTTTCCTGGTGTAGGACCCTCTGCACATTATCAGATGCTGGGAGCTTGTCATACCAATATATTTAATAATGTGCAGATGGCCCTTAAAGATTAGAATAAAGATTATCCCTTGATGATGGCAGAAAAGTGCTGAAACATCCTTGGCTTGAGATGAAAGAAATGGTCATTTGGATAATCGGTGGACCTTATATTCAGTAATTTTATATGCAAACAGGGTCACTGCAAGAGCATTGAAACAAAAACGATTTATGTACCTCTGTTTCAGGGGCCCTTGTGCCTCTTTTCATGGACACCATTATGTAGCCTGGCTTCACCACTGTATTGTCATCTATACTAAGAACATGCTCAAGCCATTAAAGGTGGTTTTCTCACTCTTTTCCCCAAAATGGAGCAATACCAGGATGTTTCTTAACATCAAAATTTGAAACAAATCCAGCAGTCCATTAAAGCATCTTTCATTCTGTACTTCTCTGTAGTACACCAGTGCTTGGTGTGGTAATACAGTGAACAAACAACCAATTACTGTGACAGTGATAAACTCTATTCTGATGCAGCCGACATTGCAGTCAGTCTCTCTCTCTCTCTCTCTCTCTCTCTCTCTCTCTCTCTCTCTCTCTCTCTCTCTCTTTTTCCACACACACACACACACACACACACATATTCACATTCAAAATAGTTACCACACTCATCTGATTATTATCTAAGATGGATGGAAAAATATTTAAACTAACAGATACGTCTTATCAGAATATAAAATATGCACTGTAAAAATATATGTCTGCTGAACTATTTATTTAATTTGGTATATCCTTTTATGCTTGTGTAATGCTGGGATGCGGAGTAAGTTAAAGAATATCTAAAATGTAAATTACACAGAATGTGTAACAGACAGAATCAAAGTGGAGAAAAAAGATAGGGCTGTCACACAAGGATTAACACATATTGCACAACAGTACGGTTCATAACGAGCACTAGAAATGTGCACGTAAAATGTGTAAAAACTCTGTATGAAAAAATTCATCTAATAAATGAAAGGTTTATCAGGTGTATACAGCTTTATTTTATTTTTAAATAATGTGCTGTTACTACATAGACATTTGATGCCTTTACGGTCGCTCTATTCGGCTGCCATGTCCAACGTCAAATTGATTTGTGTGAACAGTTAATATGTTAATACTGAAGTGCTGTGCACCTTTGTATACCCGAGTTAGATGTTTGAAATCACAATGGAGGTCAGTCCTTCTTCATGTATTGTGATCCTTATGCATTTCATTGACTTCATAGTGCACATGATTGTCAGCAGTGAAGCTTATTATGGAATAAATGCACTGTCTGCCAAAGAAAGAAAATATAGTGAAACACTCAGAAGGGGAGAGAGAAATGAAATGAAATGAAATTTCCCAGATTGAGAGGGAATGTGATATTATTTCAGTGATTACAAATTTGAGTGAAATTTAGAAATAACTTGACAGTATGAGCTAAGATGTTGCACCTTCTCTGACCTGGAAGCCCAAAATGATTCACTTAGGAAAGGTGTTGTAAAGCCATTGTATCCTCTTCTTTGGCAAGTTGGCCCACAACTGTTCTAACTCGTCCTTGGTATCCTAAAATCTGGCACTGGGGCACAGTTGACATCCAACCTGGTTTCACAAGCGTACTGTCAGGGACAGATCTGGGGATATTTTTGGCTATGGAGGCACCTCAACAACATGTCAATAGTTCATGGAGAGACATGCCATTTTTTGACAACCATTATCCTATTGAAAAATTGCATCACAATACTGCCACAAGAGAGAGAATACATGAGGATTCAGGAGGTTGAGGATGTGTTGTTGCGCCATCAGGATTCCCTCAGTCTCTATGAGCAATGATCTGAAGTCCTACCTGATGGCTTTCCGGACTGTGACACCATGACTAACAACGCTGTGCCTTTCCAAAATAATGGAACCCCTCCCAAAGTCACCACTATACTTGTCCACGATGGTCATCCAGGATAATGCAGAATCAAATGTGATTCCATTCATCAGCAGCCCAAGCTTCACAGACACGGCACAACTCCAAATGCATGGTTGACAGTCTAGCAGTGTTATGGAAGCATATGCATAGGCTGGTAATTCCCTTGTCTGTATGCTGCTGGTCTCCAACTCATGGTGTGGGACAGCCCAGAATGTTGCAGGAAGTCTATTACTTATTCTCGAATGGTAGGTGCAGATGTGATGGGGTTACAATGTGCTTGGTGTGCAATACAATCGTCGTCCCTTGTGGCAGTCATATGTAGTTGGCCAGAACTTTCATGATGCAGAGTTAATAATTGGTGAGCTAATAAATGATTTCCACATGAATTTTCTTTCTCTTTAACTCCTTAGAGAATCTTACTATCTGGATAAATATTGTCTTAGGAGAGCATTCATCATCCTAAAATTCATTTATATGTAAGTAACCATGTTGTTTCAAAAGCCAAGAATGTGGCCGACCTTAACTTGTAAAGGTCATACTAATTTAGGAACTATGGGTAAGCAGCATGTATGTTAAGTGTGGCAGATGCAACCCCAGACATTTGCCTAAAATATTTGGACAAATATCCACTGTGGAAGAGAGACTTTTTGATTTGTTGAAAGTAGAAAAAGGTCCAGGGAATAAAGGTGATTAAATGTGTACCGTTTGCTGAGACAAAAACGATGTTCAAATCCTTGTAGTTTCTGTTAATTACATTTTTCACTTTACCACTGAAAATGCTTACAACAAAAATAAGATGTCACAGTCAACAAAGTTGAGTCTGCTGTTTCCTCTGTTTATAAATATGTACCCTTTGTGATGGGACTGTGCTTATCAGGGAGTGTGTTCTGGTAATTTAAAGAATGTTGTGGTCTCTTCTCCCATCCATCTTGCAGATTAAATACCACCAACATACATGCCACCAAGCTTTGTTGCCATCTTCTCACCAAAAGAACTTAGTACAGGGTGACAATTATTGAACTATTTGAATAAAATGTAAATTAGTTACAAACTACAGTGTGTACACACTGTATTCAACATGTAAATGTCACTACAGATACTCAGATTTAGGTTATGACATGTTCGATATGCCTGCCATCTTTGGCAATGATGTAGCGCAGAGAAATAGTGAAATTCTGAAGTGTTGGAACATCAGTGCTGTTGATGACCTCCTGAATGGCTGTTTTCAGCTCAGCAATGGTTTTGGGGTTATCACTGTACACTTTGTCTTTAATGTAGCCCCACAAAAAGGAGTGACACGTGTTCAGATCTGGAGAGTATGGCAGCCAGTCGATGCCGATGCCAATGGCGGTCCTCAAAGTGCTCCTCCAGGACGTCACACATTCTCCTGCTTCGATGGGGTTGAGCTCTGTCTTGTATGAACCACATCTTGTCAAAATCAGGGTCACTTTGGATGATGAGGATGAAATCAATCTTCCAAAACCTTCACGTACCATTCGGTAGTCTCTGTGCCATCTAGAAATATCGCACAAATTATTCCGTAACTGGACATTGCACACCACACAGACACCTGTTGAGGGTGAAGAGACTTCTTGATCACGAATCACAGATTCTCAGTCCCCCCAAATGCGACAATTTTTGTTATTGACAAACCCATCCAAATGAAAGTGGGCTTCGTCGTTAAACCAAACTACAATGCGCATACTAATTCTTATCATGCCCCGTGGCCAACGACGCTGTGTGAACATCCTAACAAAACCTGTTCGGAAGTTATAACAATTTTATTTCACGTAGTTCAATAAGTGTCACCATGTAAATGGGAGGGAAGGGTAATTGATTGAAAAATATGATAAAAAAAAGGGAAACATTACTGTTGATTTCGGACCACAAGGATCAGAAATTAAGTTATTGTAACCTTAAAAAGACCTGCCTGTGCTCCCCCAGCTGTCGTGGAGTCCTTGCCAAGGTGGGAAGAAAGGGGAACACAAGAAGCTTACTGGTAATGACTGTATCACTGTAGTGTACAATAAATTAATTCAGATCTCACATTGAAAAACTAAATCTTTTGGCACTACCTTGTGGTTCATTGAAGGAAAGTAAGAAACCATGATAGTATGGGTCTTATGAGGAACATTTTGGAAAAATAAAATATGCTTGCTAGTTGCTGTATGAAACTGTGTGTCAGAGCTTCACAAAAATATTCGCGTACGTGGTGCACTATTCTACTACTATTGCATCTGGTAAATGTAGTTCCAGGTTTTTTCATGCTTGCAAGAGTATATCGAAAGCAGAGGAATTAACATTAGTCTCATCAGCTTCTCCTCATGAGAACAGTATTTGTAGTAGCTCATCATGCTGGTCGGTGTCGAGATCTCATTCACAATATAATGCCATGGCATCTTAGCCCAGAACCTGAAGAAATTCTCCCTCCATTTGTAACAAAAATTTAGGATGTAAGACACCAGGATTTGATTGCTGTTGCTGCAAGAAGAGCTCAGCAAAGCATCGTAGTGTTGCTCTTCGATTGCATTCAGTGGATCTATACATGAGGTGTATATTGATCAACTCTTCCTAGTAAACCTATTCATACTGCAGTGAATAACTTTTAATGTGCAACTAGCACTGCTGGGAAAATTAAATCAAGACAAGCAGGACTGAGCAATACTGAATGCAAAATTGCCGCGCGGGATTAGCCGAAGAGTCTCGTGAGCTGCAGTCGTGGACTGTGCGGCTGGTCCCGACGGAGGTTCGAGTCCTCCCTCGGGCATGGGTGTGTGTGTCTGTCCTTAGCATAATTTAGGTTAAGTAGTGTGTAAGCTTAGGGACTCATGACCTTAGCAGTTAAGGCTCATAAGATTTAACACACATTTGAACATTTTTGAATGCAAAATTAAATATGAAGAATAAAGCAGGAAGTACTATAGTCAGCAGCAATTACCATGAATGAAACAAACAATTTTTTTTCTTCCAAAACAAGACACACAGCTTATACTGTCAACATTTGCAGTGTTGTGCAGATATTTTTATGCAGCAGAGATGTAATGGTAAGTGGAAGTACAAAATCAAACTAAATGTGTTTACTCTGTAACGAGCCACAGAGACCATGGGTCACTTACATTAAAGTACTCAGGAGATATCCTTGAACAACCTCCAAAATTGTTTTGGTGAGTTCAGGTTCAGCCTGTGTAATGATGGACTGAATGGGTTGATTGTTCATAAGATTTGTGTTTAGGTATGAAGAATGTGTTCATAACATTGGTGTAAATTATCTGTTCATTTTCAAGTGGGCTATGAAGTAAACGTCATTTGATAAGTGATAATAAAGTTCTCTATTAAGTATTTACAGTTTATGCAATTTTATTTTCCGTAATGTACAGTTGTGAATACAAAGAAATTATTTAGAATAATGATCTTATAAATTTAATTCTTCATTCGTAACTCGTTATTTCTCTATTGGTGCTGGTCTGCAACACTTATTAGAATAGGTTTTTTAGCTGATAATTATGATTTTTCTGTTTTAAATCAATCTTATCTTTAGTCACATCATACTGATTGGATTAGGAAACTTTGTGACATATTTTAGTTATTTATTTTATTTGTTTGTTTATTCCCTCACAGGTGAAAGTCTTGAATGTTATGTGTGCACATCACAGGAGACAAATGGAGAGAAGTGCCTCAACACCATAAAGACTTGTGAACAAGGAGAGGATGTGTGTCTGACAGAGATAAAGTGGGGAAGTAAGTAACGGAAGCTTACATATTTTTGGATCTGTCCTGTTCAGATTGGCATAAACCAATTTTAAAAAACTGTTTTCTCCATATTTTGATTTTATGTAACTGATAATTTTGTTCTCAAATAAAATGTATTCATTTCTTGTGACCATACTTTTGCTTTTTGCGATTGCTCTTTCTGTGCACATAACTTGAGACAGGGTTTCCATGAACTGGCTGGTAGGTTCTCAATTACATTTTAGAAGGATTAAGTAGACTAATGTTGGGATATCCAAGTGTCCAAACCAGACATTCATGTTTTGCAACACTTGGTATCCATAAGGCAACTTTCTTGATAGGGCAGTTTGTGGGGACAAATAGTGTTGGGCTACTCTACATCCCACACTGTAGACAGCGTGGGGATTCAGTGTCTGCAGCACTATAGGCATGACTTGGATATATTACGAATCAAGCAAAGACAGACTGACTGCTAAAGGACAGTATTTACTTGAGGACTGCTGCCATGCAAACTAGTAGTGGTAGCGATGGTGGTGATTCTAGGCTCAGAAATTGGACCTGGGACTGCCATGGCCCTATCTCTGCCGAGCTTTAGCACTGCTGATGTGTTACCAAAATCTTTGGACTCTTGCAGCCTTGAGTACTGTGGCTTACGAATTGGAAGCCATACTGACATTTACAAGTTTCAGGGACGATTGTGTACTGGTGCTGCTGAAAGAATGTTGGGAGTAGTGGACTGAGTAAACTTCAGCTTGACCAAATAATAAGGGTTATAGAAACTTAACTACTTTGGGGCAATATTTTCAGAGCCTTAGGATCTGACAGTAGAGTCATTCCATGTCAATTCAACCAATTTGAGAAAATGTTCCAGCTGACAGTCTCAGATTTGGCTGAAATTTAGCACACCCATGTACAAAATTTTAAGTTCCCCTGCCAATTAGTTCCAGAATTATGGCTTGTGAAAGAAGGTGGCGTGACCCGGAAATTGCAACCCACATCTGGCAATCTATCTTCAGACCCAACTTCAGGTCATAATAGCTTGGGAACTATTCCACACAGTCCAGTGAAATTTTTACAACCCAGTAACATCCACTTAGAGAACACACTCTATGAATCAAACACCAACAACATATTTCTGAGGGAAAATAAAAAATTCCAAAATGTGATTTAAAAATGTAATACGTTAAAAGGTACATATTGTAGGTGCCCTCTATGCCAAATATAATTCACTCAAAAAGGGTGTAAATTTTTTTGTGGTAAGCTTAATGTGGTCTAAACACACACATAACTCATCTTACCCATATCAGTCACACAAACAGAGTTACATGCACACGAAAATACAAAAATTTGAAAAATTACCTGAAAAACATGGATTTTCTAGGTGTGGTAGCACAAAAGGGACAAGTGATGTCCTAACAAAATTTCAAAGATTGCATAATTAGACCATAATATAATATGTGGCAAAATTTCAACTTGTTATTGCAAGGCATTTGTGTACAATAAAAGTTGACAGAGATGTATTTGGTTACGTTTCCTTTAACATGACTTAGGAAGTAATAGTGATGATGCAGACAGCTTGTCTCAGATAAAGCTGCAGCAATTGTTGGAAACCGTTAGGCAACAGAAAGTTAAACAATGGTAGTTTTCAGGCACATAATGAGTCATTGTTAGGCAGGAACAACAAAGGAAACAAGCAACAATTACAGGTTACTCATGTTTTTAAGTTTCTAGTTCAGACTGGCCAATACTGTTGTGCAAAGTCAGTATGGAGGCAGAAGAGTGTACTAGTGGTGCTCTTGTTCAAACAAGTTGCAGTATTGGCTCTGAGCACTATGGGACTTAACTTCTGAGGGCATCAGTCCCCTAGATCTTAGAACTACTTAAACCTAACTAACCTAAGGACATCACACACATCCATGCCCGAGACAGGATTCGAACCTGCAACTGCAGCAGTCGCGCGGTTCCAGGCTGTAGAGCCTAAAACCGCTCGGCCACGCTGGCGCAGTATTGGTAGAGCACAAATATCTGAATGTCATAAAACAACATATGGAACAAAATGTGGCATTCGCTTTGTACTGTATGATCTGAATGAATCGGACCAAGATTTGTTGCTATGGAGATCTGGGAAACACAATGTCGGCACAAGAAGTACAGTTCCAGGAAACTTTAGTGTTTGTTATCATCATATGAAAGTGTTTCTGGATAAGTATTCTTTCCTACAAAGAAGTTGTTTTGATCCATTTCGGATTCATAAGAAGACAGTGAAGTGTACCTTCAGAGAAATTGATATAAAATCAGTATTGAAAGTGAATCAGTGCATGGGACTTAACATGAAACCAGTACAAAAGTTATGCTCCAGGTGTGTTACACTGCTAAAAAATGAAGAATATTCTGATAATTTACATGACAGTGACAAAGAGTATCAGCTACCTACAACCACAGCAGATGAGCAATTAAATACTTCAGTGACTGCTCTTGGTTTGTCTCCAATGAAGACACACAAAGTTGGGAAAAGAGACGGCCCAGCTATGGTAGAAGAAAACTACAAGAAGCTCAAAAGGAATTAAAACACAAAATAGCTGACAAACTAATTGTGGAAGAGGAAGAACTATCTGCTCCAAAGGAACAGAAATCATGCCAGAAATACTCTGGTTTGGACAAAATTGTGCATGATTTGAAAGAAAAATGTGCCATATCCACATGCCAGAAAAAAGTAGCTATTCTTACCCTTGCACCTTCCAGCTGGTCTATTGACTAAACGGCAAAGGAATTCAATGTTTCTACATATATGGTAAAGCAGGCTAGGAAAATAAAAGCAACCCAAGGAGTGCTTCCACAACTTCAGCAGGCTCAGGGTAAGCAATTGAGTTCAGAAATAAAGGTGCTAGTGTCGGAGTTTTGTGAGAATAATGACTACAGCCGAATAATGCCTGGAAAAAAAAAAAGACTACGTAATGGTGAAAATGCTAAATGTACGTGTACAGATGCAAAAAAGACTGTTGCTACGCAACGTATCAGAACTATATGTAGAATTCAAGGAAAAGTATCCCAATACCAAAGTAGGTTTATCATCTTTTTTCAATCTTCAGCGAAAATGGGTTGTGCCTGTAAGTGCAAGGAGCACACACAATGTTTGTGTATGTGAGACCCATCAAAATGCTAAGCTGATGTTTGCTGCTATAAAGGATTCTGGTCTGGATTACAAAGGTGCAATGAAGCTGCTATTGTGTGACATCAGTTCCTACCAGTGCATGATACACAGGTGTGAAAAGTGTCCTGGCAAGGCAAATCTTGCAGAACACATGTGTAACAAACTGTATGGTGAACTCCTTATGGATGATGAACTTGTTTTTTATAAACAATGGACACACATGGATCGCACAAGTCTTGAAACAAAGCAAAGCAAAGTACAGTGGAAGATTTTGTTGAAATGTGTTGTCAAAAAACGGACAAACTGACCACACACAGCTTCACAGCAACAGCACAATTGGCTTATCTCCAGTTTTTTAAGGATAATTTGAAACAAGATGAAATTATAGTAATACTAAACTTTTCTGAAAATTATGTATTTATAGTTCAAGATGCCATCCAAGGATGTCATTGGGACAACAAATGGCTCTGAGCACTATGGGACTCAACTGCTGAGGTCATTAGTCCCTTAGAACTTAGAACTAGTTAAACCTAACTAACCTAAGGACATCGCCGAGCGAGGTGGCGCAGTGGTTAGCACACTGGACTCGCATTCGGGAGGACGACGGTTCAATCCCGTCTCCGGCCATCCTGATTTAGGTTTTCCATGATTTCCCTAAATCGCTTCAGGCAAATGCCGGGATGGTTCCTTTGAAAGGGCACGGCCGATTTCCTTCCCCATCCTTCCCTCACCCGAGGTTGCGCTCCGTCTCTAATGACCTCGTTGTCGACGGGACGTTAAACACTAATATCCTCCTCCTAAGGACATCACAAACATCCATGCCCGAAGCAGGATTCGAACCTGCGACCGTAGCGGTCTTGCGGTTCCAGACTGCAGCGCCTTTAACCGCACGGCCACTTCGGCCGGCATTGGGACAACAGTCAAGCAACTCTCCAGGCATTTGCGATTTACTATAGAGGTGAATCATGTGATGTGTCTGTCAGGAACCTGTGCGTTTTTAGTGACTGTTTAATTCATGATGCCATTACAGTTCATGCCCACATTCGCACTGTCATGGCATATGTGAAAAACAAGCTGCCTCACATACGTTTTGCGAAACACTTCAGTGATGGGGCAGCTAGTCAGTACAAAAACTGTAAAAATCTCAAAAATTTATGCATGCATTACCATGATTTTCAGATTCATTCAGAATGGAATTTTTTCACAACAAGTCATGGTAAAAATGTATGTGATGGTACTGGTGCTACCATTAAGCTCATGGCATCACGAGCTAGTCTGCAGCAACCTACAGAAGGTCACATTCTAACACCTCTTCAATTATTTACCTGGATACAGAAAAATATCTCTGGCGTACAGTCATTCTATGTTTCGAAAGATGAGGTGAAATCTGCCAAAGAGTTGCTAAAAAGCAGACTAGAACACGTTAAAACTGTTGCGGGCATAAGGAGCCATCATCACTTCTCTCCAGCGGACTCTGACAATGTGCAGATGAGCAGACTGTCTGGTTATAACTAATGGTTCATGCACAACACGTGTCTTCACAGTGTGTGTGACACAACCAGGTTTCTATGTTATTGCTGTTTATGATGACAAATGGTACTTAGGATGTCTTGCAGAGTGCTGTGAAGCAGAAGGTGATGTATTTGTTTCTTATGCAGTGTGTGAAATTTGGCTTGGATACCACTTGTCCCTTTTGTGCTACCACGCTTCAAAAATCCATGTTTTTCAGGTAATTTTTCAAATTTTTGTATTTTTGTGTGCATGTAACTCAGTTTTTGTGAGTGATATGGGCATGATGATTTCTGTGTGTGTTTAGGCCACATTAAGCTTACCACAAAAAATTTATACCCTTTTTGAGTGAATTATATTTGGCATAGAGGGCACCTACAATATGTACCTTTTAACATATTACATTTTTTTAATCACATTTTGGAATTTTTTATTTTCCCTCAGAAATATGTTGTCGGTGTTTTGATTTACAGAGTGTGTTCTCTAAATTGATGTTACTGGGTTGTAAAAATTTCACTGGACTGTGTGGAATAGTTCCAAAGTTATTAAGACCTGAAGTTGGATCTGAAGATAGATTGCCAGATGCGGGTTGCAATTTCCGGGTCACGCCACCTTCTTTCACAAGTCATAATTCTGGAACTAATTGGCAGGGGAAACTAATACTTTGTACACGAGTGTTCCACACATGGTAGAATTTGTGTACTGAATTTCAGTCAAATCTGAGACTATGAGCTGGAGCCCCTGGTTGAACTGACATGGAATGACCCAGTAAGGTGGTGTAGATGAAAGAGGAGTTAATATTGTCCCATTGAAACAACAATCAAGTCTATATCTGAAGGCAGGGTTGTCAGTGAAATACAACACTTAACGATGAAAACACATTTATTACTGACACCGGTGTCCAGCCAGAACAGAACAGATCAGATCTCTGGAAGGAGAGTGCACTTATATATGTGTGCCTAATTTCTACAACTACTGAACCTTCCAAATATACAAACATAACAAGCATAAGTTTCAGACACCTTCCAGAAATGATAAATATGAAATAATAAATAATTACGTGCAGTCGACTTCGAACCAGACCCACAGTACACCATCCAGTGACGCTGACCACTACTCCGCACTAATGGCACCAGAGCTTGCAGCATAGCTTCCTGTCCAGGACCAGTGACCTGCTGTTTCAGATGCCCTCATTGGAACTAATAGTAGCACCTTAGATATGGATCTTGTTGATGGTCCTCTCTATGGCAGCCCTGGTGGATCCTCGTGTTCTGGTCATGTTGGTACATCCTCTCCAGTAGAATGATCATCAATGGTAGCCCCTCCTGTTGAAGCTTCTGTCAGTACTGTGGGCCTTGAGTTTCCTTGAACTTACCATTGTCAGTCTGCATTTGGACTGTAGTAGGTCGTCATATGGAGGACATGGACAATGTCTCAGCACTTTGTCATCTTGATGAAGGCTTGTAATCTTAGACTTCGTAAGTGACTTCTGACAAGTGACAAAGGATGCGATGTAGTTCAGAGTAGCACTTTAATAATGTTTCTGATAGTCCTACTTTCCATACAGGCTAAAAAATCCATACCAAGACTCCAACAGTATCTCACTGGCAAGTGATAGACTTCACAGTGTTCTCAGTCTTTGTCCTGGGCATCCAAGGTCTGTACACAAGCCAGTTGCCTTGCTTCTTTGGTCCTGGTGATGAGGCTTTAATGTTCTCATTCTGAGTATCATCTGGATGAAACAAGAACAGTGTATCCATTGTTGCCTCAGCTTCATGATTGTGGAGCAGGAAGGACAGAGTGAAGTCTGTAGGGTCTTACTTCATCGCGTTTATAAGTGAATGTCAGGACTGACAGTATTACATCCCAGTCTTTATGTTTAACGTACATTGAGAGTATGTCTGCCAATATCTTATTAAAGCATTCTGTGAGGCCATTCATCTGTGGCTGGGAGGCAGTTGTCATCTTGTGGGTGATGTTGCAATCTGAAATTATCTCCGATATTTGTCATGAATGGAAAACTGTACAAGGAACTTAGGACTTTCTGTAGCTTCAGGAGTCAATACAGCTTTGGTGACAGCATAACAACTGAGGTAGACAGTGTAGGCTGCTATCCATCGATTCCCACTTGTCGGCTTCAGGAAAGTCCCCAAGAAGTCAATTCTAATTCAGTAGAATGGTGCTGCCAAGGGCGGGATTGGTGCTAGGTGCCTCAGAGCATGTGCCCTGTCATTGACGTTCCTTGCAGTGGTTCACATAGTGTTTTAATGGATCACTGGAGACCAGGCCAGTGATACCTGTGTCTGATTCGATCTGGAATCTTCAAGAATCCCAGGTGACTAGATATTGGAATGTCATGGATATACTTCAGGATAGCTGGCTGCAGATGAGCTGTAACAAGCATACATTTCCACACCAGCAGATCATAGTTTCTCTTGTATAATGTTCCATTTACTAACTGGAATCCTCCTTTTGGTCAGTTCCTCATCCTTAAAGATTTATATGGTTTTCAGTAATGCTGGATCTTCCCTCAGTTCAGCAGCAATGTCATTTAATGTAGCTTGACAGAAATATCATCCACACTACTGTGATCTGCCAAAGGATTGCCTGAAGGGCATCCAGTTTCCTTGTGTTTGCAACCGTTTTTGTATTCCATTGCGATGTCATTTACCTGGAGCTTCAGTGCTCATCTTGCTAGTCGACCTGACGGGTCCTTCAGGGTAGTCAGCCAGCGTCGAGAATGGTGATGTGTCACAATGATGAATGGTTTGCCAATTAAATATGGCTGCAACTTGGTGATGATAGACAACCACAAGGCAGTGTTTCTTAATTGTACTTGGAGAATACTCTGGAATTTTGAGCTATTGCCTTTTCAGGACTTCCTAAATTTGTTTTAGAACTGCCCCTATCCCAAAGCTGCTAGCTTTGGTGTGATGTTTTGTCTTGGCATTCTCATCATACAATGTTAGAACTATCCATAAGGACAAGGAAAGATCTTTCTTGCACCTCATTCCAGGAAAATTTGGCATCTCCCTGCAATAGTTCTTACAAGAAACATATCTTGTTACAGAAGTTGTTTATGAACCACTGGTAGTATGAGTACATCCAAGAAAACTTCTCACATCATGAATGTGCTGAGGCATTGGAAAATTGTAATTGCTCTTATTTTCTCTGGATATGGATGGATTCCATCACCCCTCACTAGGTGCCTCAAGATTTTTATTTCTTGGCTGACGAAGAGGTGCTTTTTGGATTCAGGCAGAGACTCACAGTATGAACACACTTCACAACTGTTGTCAGGAGGCTTAGACGTTCTTAAGATGTCTGTAAGAAAACGTCATGCAATAGCAAAGACATATTGTCCATTTATAGTGTCAAAGCACGTTGTCCGTCATACATTCAAGGTGCCTGGAGCCTTACATAGTCCAAACAGCATAACACTGAACTTGTAATTGTCAATAGTTATGATTACAGTTGTTTTCTCTATCATCCTCATCAGCTTCAATTTGCTGGCAGCCTGATTGCATGCCTATAGTTGGGAAATACTTTGCTCCTTTTAACAGTCCATTGTGTCATCAATGCACAGCACTGGATTGATATCTTTCTGATTTTGTTCAGACAGTGATAGTTGACACAGTAATGCCACACGCTGTTTTTCTTTTTCACAAGGATCTCCGTAGAGGACCAAGAACTTTCTGAAGGTTCACTGATGTCACATACAGCATCATCTCCACTTCCTCCTGGATTATCTGTTGTTCAGCTGGTGACTCACACTACGAATGCTGGCTAATTGGTGGATGGTCCCAGTGTTTTATCATGGATCACTTGGTCTGTCTTTTCTCTACTCCAAATTTGAAAGCATTTGAAAATTGACACATAATCACTTCACTGGCATTGTTCCTCAGTCAATCCATATCCTATTAGCAATTTGATAATACCTTTCTCCCTGGCATTGTCTGTATTGGTAGCAGAGCATGATTTTTCATCAATGACACTAACAAGGGAATGGTCCAATAAGACATATCGAAACCTACCCTGAAATTTTTACACAGGAAGAATACAATGAAAGAAATGCACTGTCAAAATTTTAGCTGCTAAGAGGCACTGCAAGTATATAAAAAAAAAAAAGTGAAAATTGCCACATTAATAGGGCGCCAGGTGACGGTAGAAATGTACAGCCCTGATGGCGCTGTGGCAATTGTGCATGTGCAACTAGGCACACACTCAGCCGAGGTCGATGGTACATTTGTAAACAGGAAACACAACACAACCCGATCGTAATTTGTAAAGGATGTCTCAGGTTACGATTCGTTGACAGTTTCTCTGACACTGCAGTACATTGTTACTATTCTCTCGAATTAGCCTCTTAAGTAACATCTGTTATAAATTATCAGTTGCTTTTTGCAGTATTGGTAAGCATTGTCACTACAGATAAACCTGAATTAATATTTATTGTGCTTTCACAAGGCATGCCCGCTAATAGTACCTTTTTTTATCTTCCAGTTTTACAGTAATGTGGAATCCAATTAACATTCTCAATTTAACAATGATGAAATATGAAGAACATCGTTTCCAGCCAAAATCACCTACTTCTCCTGAAGACATACATATGTGTCATTTGTTACTTGATTTCCTTCATATTCATTCAAATCATATTAACATTTCATTTGAAATTGTGGACATGTTAGAAGAAATAGGAAATAACTCTGATGATTCCATGAATTGTGGTTCGGACGATGTCAGTTGTGCCAGTAACACTTCTGAAGAAGAATACCTTCCAAGCCTAAAAAAGCACGTACTGCAACAGCTTTCAGCGACAAAGAAAAGGCAGTGAAATATTGGTTAAACAAAGGAGGAAAAAAACACTTGAAGTTACGCGGCGTGCAAAGGTGTTTTTGTTTCATAAAATCAGAGTGTGAACTGTACAAATGGAAGAATGAATTACATGAACTAAGAAATATGCGCCAAATAGAAACTCGAAACCATCTGAATGAGAAACTGTTCAGAAGATTTAGAACTGCTCGTTAGAGGCTATGCACCATTATCTATGGGGATATATGAGACTGGGCCCTCCAAACTGCATCTGACATGAGCATTGCTAATTTCCAGAATCATCGACCTGGCTATGCGGGTTCAAGAAATTGTACAGAGTAGGAAGTCACAAAATTACCAAGTTAATGTCACGCAAACGTGTACAGCAGCTGCCATGATAGACAGTGCTATAGAGAAATTCACAGCTGACGTAAAGGTGAAACTTGCTGTTATCACTGGGTGCTGTTTATAATGCTGATCAGTCAGTTTCCATGAAAGAACTGCTTGCACACCACACTTTGTCATTTCAGGGTGAAAAAAAGACGGAGTTGGTTGTCCAATCAATGAATGCAGTGACACATTCATATATGTTAATGCCAGTGATAAGTATGAGTGATTTACGGTTTACACAGCTGAATATTCGTCTTCAAGAACCGCAAGGCAAATTAGACCCAAAAATTAAAAATGGACTGTTTAGTTGCAAAAATCTTGTAATCAACGTATCGAGATCTGGAAAAATGGGAAAGAATAATTTTCAACATTTCATTCAAAACATATTCCTACCAGCTGTGGAAACTAATTAGTTGCTTTTGTTGGATTCATGGTCTGGACATAACGACGACTCTCTTATTGTGGACGACGATGAAAAATCTATAGATGTAATGTGGATTCTGCCTGGAACTACTAGTGCAGTTCAATCTCTTGACAAAGAATTTTTTTGACAGTGGAGAGCATTTTTCAGGAAATTATCAGACAACAACATTTCCGATACCTCTCTCTCATTTCAGATTTATCAGCGCAACAGTATTCTTAAGCTCCAGTCATTAGTGCATTACCAGTTTTCTTTGCCATGTTTTACAAATTTGATCCAAGTATGCCTGGTAAGCAGTGGAATATGCAGAACAATGGCCGGGACCATTTCTGACTCCCTTTCAGTTCTGTCTAAATGAAACTAGTGGTTACTGTGAAGTGCGTGACTGCATTAATTTTTCCTTTGTTCAGTGTGCCTGGTGCAAGAAAAATGTTTTGTTTCTGTCATTCAGTAGACACTTTGTATTTTCAGGATGACTGCAGGGAATAAACAAAGATCTGTTTCACTGATAGTCAAATGTACAACATTATTATAAGGAATGGCCTACAGGAATTGTTATAAAATGTTGTACTGCAAGACATTTCATTTCAACAAATTATAAGTCCTTATTGACGGAAGCCATCTGGGACATCAAACACTGTTATGATTTTATTTCCTCTGCTAGCCACTTTTATCAGAATTACATGTGCAAGAATTGAACTGTCAATATGAAGTTATTCAAAAATATGTTTGTATAGTTTAAACCAGATTTTCACTGGAGCAAACAAGCTAACAAGCACGAGCAAAAGAGAATTCTGTCTGGTGTACACGGTAGGCGTCTTGCAGGTCTTTCAACTGGATGCCACTGGAGCTACTTACGTGTCCCTAACCTTCCCCAGTTACCTAATTGGAAAATGGAGACCTGTAGTTTAACATGGAATCCGAACCACATGTATGTTGTGGCCACTCCAACATCTGTGAGAAGTGAATGCTCGGTTAAAAATCATAATGAAAAAGTTGTGGTCTGATCGGGATTTGATCACGTGCTCTCTGGATCATGAAGCGCGCACTTTGCCACCGGACCATTTTTGTTTTAGGAGAGAGAGAGAGAGAGAGGGGGGGGGGGGGGGAGAGAGAGTGAGAGGAGAATAATAATAATAATAATAATATGACCATTAGACCTTACATGTGTAGTGGAAACAGTGGCTGTGTCACAACAGCTTGAGATGATGCTCAACATTGGTAATTAGTGTTCTGCTTAAAAATTTCCCTGAATGGTAATGAGAAGCCATGGAAAAATGGCAGCCGACATACAAGGAAAAGTTTGGACCGATGCTAAGGAGAGATGGAGGTGCAATTCTGTGTAAAGTGCATGATCTCCACGCGTATCATGCTTCCATACAAACTGAGACATTTAAATTCTTCCTTCCCTGTGCCATTTTGTATACTTCATCAAGAACAGTGCGCTCGCGATGCAAAATAACCCTCCCTGAATAGCAAAGTTTCACATTATGGCTCTGACAGTAGAGTTGTATCCTACCGAATATTAGCTCCAGAAACTAACAACACAGCATTCATAGGCATGTTTGCTACCTCTTGTGCTTTTCTGTTCCCTCTATTATAAACAGTTCTACCCATATACAAGTGAATGGTAGTGAATTCTGTGCGAATGCTCATTTGCTTGTGTTTGCTTTCATTCGCTCCATTGGAAACCAGGCTTTAGGTGCTTAAAACTGGTGTCTGTGAGCTCTGGATAATTCCGCTATGTGGCGCAGCGTGAGTGATTCGCCGAGTTGCATGCTAGGTGGGCAGGCTGTACAAATCACTGTTATAAGCTGTTCTTCGTGCGGCAAAAGTGTGTAACTTCAACATTTTTCACAAAATACTTGCAGTGCCTTTTAGCAGCTAAAGTTTTGACAGTACGTTTCTTTCATTGTCTTCTTCCTGTGTAAAAAATTTCGGGGTAGGTTTCGACCTGTCTTATTGGACCATTCCCTTGTGTGATGTCCTTCCTGGGCTGGCTTGGATGTCTTTACACATACAACTTTAGGGATGAGTTGTGGCTGCTCATGACGATTAGTGGTCCAAAGTTCTCATCTGTCATGCGCAACACTTACAGTCATTGCTGGCATATAGGTTTCTTTTGTGAGCTGAGTAGTTTTTTGCAGGCATCAGAAGCTTCACAGTTGAAATGTACATCTCAGTGGGTGACTGGAACTTGTTTGATTGATGATGATGGGATAACAGATTCTTCAAAGGCAAACAACTGCTTGGAACAAGCTTTGTTGTATGTGTTTGTTGGAATAGTTTTGTCATTTTGGGGCTCTGACCTTCCCCAGTTTGTGATTGCTTGTGATGCCTGCAAGAAGTCACATCCAAGAATAACATCATGACTACATTCTGTTAATATGACAAGTTTGAAGGACCGTGTTCAGTCTTGCAATACATGTCTCTATTGGCTGGATGTATCTCCCATTTGCGACCTTCAGCACAGTTGCTTTCATATAATGGAAAAATCTTCTTCTTCTGGTGACATTAAGCTTTCAGCATTACAGAAAAAGAAGACCTTGAATCAACTAGTGCCCGGACTGATTGGCCACCGATGATGGTGTGAATGAGATTTGCTGTCATTTTGGTAACTGACGCCCATGGAGGATTTTCATCTGTGGTGGCCTCACCTCCATATGTGGTCTCTTCGCTTAGGTTTCCTGAATTTGGTGGTAAGGCAAGCTGCTTGCACCACTGTGTGGCAGAGAGCGATGGCTATGGCAAGTTGTGGAGCAACTTAATCCAGGATATAATGATGAGCTTCACATCACAGATCAACTATAATTGTCCACAGTTGACTGACATGAATAGGACTGTTGTGTTGGATGAGGTTTGTGACATCTTTCTCTAGAATAGCGCACAATGTATCCAGGCCCTTCACACTGAAAACAGACAGTTGTGTTGTCCTCCGCCCTCCAAATATCTGTTTCTCTGTGGGCGTTTTACTTGGTGGAGGAGTTGGTTGTACCTAAATTGGTCAGAAGCTGGGTTGTCATTTGTTGGCAGTGGTGTAAGTCCAAGTCATTCCTCATGGTGTGCTTAACTGGTGGTGGAGATAGATGCCAAAGATTGATACACATCTTCTGCAACATTGTGTATTACCTCTTGGCGTAATGGGTTGACATACATGGCTGCTATCTCTTGTGCAATCAGTGTGACATTTCTGGCTAGCATACACTGCTGTATCTCTCTTCTTACGATCTGGGATATGAGAGAAACGAGGTTTGGTTATCTTCCACAACTGACATAGGGACCACATTCGGGAGTCAGTCATACCTGTTTTGTCTGACATTTTCTGTTGCATATTCTTGATGTGCTGGCGCCACTTGATGAATTCTTCTGTTGCCTTGACATCATTTACCAGGAGAGTTTGCTACATGTCTTCCGTGACTTCTTTCATCAGTGTGAAATTTTGTCAGCTTCTGTCACATTCGTGTCCATAGTGTTGCTAAGGGGCAAAACATAATGTACATTTATAACTGTCATTTCTCCATGATGTTGGGTCCCATTCTTCAATTATTATTCTGCTACGTGGACTTATCTGAGGTACAGAAAGCTGGTCGAAACCTGAAATAGATACCAGTGAGATTTTTCGGGAAATTTAAGTGTTCTCAAAAGGACAGATTATGGGAAATGTAGATGGTCTATTTGTCACAGTAGACAAGAAAGTCAAATCCTCTGAGATAGAAACTGAAGCCACATGCAAGATTGTTTGGGCAAGATTTGGTATCGGGGTTGGGCATAAAATGGTAATTGGATCTTGTTATTGCCCACTAGACTCATCTCCTGGTGTAACCAAAAACTTTAGAGAGAGTCTCAGCTTTCTTGTATGTAAGTTCGCCAGTCATAATGTAATCATTGGTGGAGAATGTAATTATCTGATAATCGATTGGAAAACTTGCAATTTTGTTAGTGGTGGGCATGACAAGACATATTGTGAGACATTACTAAAAGTCTTCTCTGAAAATTACCTAGAGCAGATAGTTTGGAAACCAGCTTATGATAGAAATATGTTGGCTGGAATGGCAACAAATTGACCTGATCTCATTGAGGATATGCATATTGAAACTAGTGTCAGTGACCACAATGTGATGTGGAGAGAATGTCATATCTCAATGAGGACCTTGAAACTTACAGTACAGGGTAGGAGCATGTAGAGGAATTGTTACTCAAATCCAAAAGAATAATTGGCCTTGCATTGGTTTGATAAGTACCAAGTAGAAAAGCTCATAACTGGAGGGACCCTCCATGGTATATTGTCACTATAAACAAATTTACAGAGAAACTGAGATCATAGATAATAGATGTAAAATGAGAGCATAGATAATAGATGGAAAACAAAGCTCTCTGGAAATTTAGTGTGCAATCCCTAGCAAATGAGACAGGAACTGAAACTGAAGGTAGCAAATGTTTCTTTCCAAAAGAAAACTCAGGTGAATGGCCACATATTAATCCCCATACCACTGAAAAGATGAGTGCAATAAGTGCTAGTGTCTGTGGTGTTAAGAAGCAATCAAAATTGTTAAAACTGAATTAAGCTCCAGGATCCAGTGGATCCCTATTAGATTCTACATCGAATTTGCAGCTGAGTTAGCTACTCTTTTGACTGTAGTCTGTCATAAATCCCATAAACAAAAAACTGAGCCCAGTAGTTGGAAGGAAGCACAGGTCACACCCATCTACAAGAAGGGTGATAGAAGTGATCCACAAAACTGCTGTCCCACATCCTGGGCATCAGTTTGATGTAGAATCTTATAACGTATTCTGAGCTCAAACACAATGAGGTATCTCGAACAGAATGACCTTCTTTATGCCAGCCAGCATGGATTCCAAAAACATTGATCATGTGAAGACCCACTCTTCACACTTATCTCATAATGTTCTGAAAGATTTTAATCAAGGCAGTTATGTAGATGCAGTATTTCTTCGTCTCTGAAAAACATTTGACTCAGTATCACACTTGAGCTTATTATCTAGTTTGATTGTATGGGGTATTACGTGAAATTTATGAATGGATTGATGATTTTTTGGTAGGAAAGCATATTATCTTGGATGGATAGTCATTGTCAGTTTTAGAAGTGGTGCCCAACGGAAGTTTGTTGGGACCTATGCTGTTCATGTTGTATATTAATGACTATGTAGACAATATTAATAGTAACCTCAGACTTTTTGTAAATGATGCAGTTATCTGTAATGAAGTTCAGTCTGAGCAAAGTTGCGTAAATGTTCAGTCGGATCTTGACAGGATTTCAGAGTGGTGTAGAGATTGACAGCGTGCTTTAAATGTTCAGAATGTAAAACTGTGCACTTCCCAAAACAAAAAATTGTAATATCATAGGACTATAACATGAATGAGTCATAGTTGGAATTGGCTAAGTCATACAAATATGTGAGTATAACATTTTGTAGGTATATGAAATGGAATGATCACATAGGCCCAGTCATTGGCAAAGCAGGTGGTGGACTTTGGTTTTATTGGTAGAATACTGCGGAATTGCAACTGGACTACGAAGTAGATTGCTTACAAATCTGTCTTGCAACCCATTCTAGAATATTGTTCATGTGTGTTGGATTTGTACCAAATAGGACTAACAGGGAATATGGGATGTATACAGAGAAGGGCAGCACAGATGGTCACAGGTTTGTTTGACCCACAGATGAGTTTCACAGAGATACTGAAGAAAATGAACTGGGAGTCTCTTGAAATTCTTTCAATCAGTTCAACAGGCCCTGACCAGCATCTCCAGAAAACACTGATGAATGCTTGATGTGCAGTTGAGTTACTGCTGCATTGGAATTCATCTGTTTCATGTTAATATATAAATCTTGGGAACAATTTACTGCTTGTGTACTGGTTACTGTTGACACAGGTGATGGTTTTTATGTTGCCTAATTGGAGCCCGGAGATGTAAACATTGTGGAGTATCTGGTATCTCCACCAAACAGCATCACATTGAAACCACAATCAAGTCTCAAGCCAAAGCCAGGGTTGTCAGTGTAGTACATAGCTTAGAACTGAAAGCACTTTTATTACTGACCCCAACGTACAGCCAGAAAAAGATTGATCTCCTGGACGGAGAGTGCACCTATTTATATGTGCATTGAATATTCAAGAATGCTAGTAAAAACAAACAAAGGAAAGTCCAGGATGGAATAACAACAATACTATGAAAAGGTTAGATTGATACTCACCATATAGACGAGTCACTGAGTTGTAGACAGGCTCAGTGGAAAGACTGCTGTACATTTAAGTTTTCGGTCGAAGGGCCTTCTTCTGAGTAGAAAACAGACACACATTCACACAATCACAACTCGCACACACTTGACCACTGTCTCTGGCCGCTGTAGCTGGACTGCCAGTTTCGGCAACAAGACAAGATTTTCCCTGACAAACAACTTCACAGCCAAAGGATGGAGCTCATTTTTACCTCTGGATGCAGCTGCAGCAGTCACAATTTTATTCTTGGAAAAATACAAATTGTCATCGTTATTTGATATATTCCTCTTTGTGGAACGTTCTTAACAGAAAATATGTACAAGATCCATCTAGAGAAAACTAAACATCTTTGAAATAGCGAGTCTCCATTTCTGTCCATTCAACACCTGCACATGTATTTGACCTTTATCAAATACTTCAATTTGTATTCCATTTTTGGTACTATCTATCTTTCTTAGATTTTCAAATAACTGATATGTACTGTTCCATCCACATCGATTTGTTATATGCTGTGTTGCACAAAGGCAGTGCACCAGTTGTCACTGTCTAATTTGTCCTTATCTACAGAAGAATTGTTTCATATCATCATTAAATCTTTCTTCTCAGTTTTTGAATTATTTGTGTGTCTTCCACAACTGATTGCTTCTACATATCGTGTTTATGTAGCAGTTTTTGCAGCTCTGAAACTAAAATTTATGTACGTACATTGTTTCCAGACACCCGCCATTGTCATTTTCACAAAAACATGCAACACATGAGAATGTGCATAAAAACTAAATGAGACCACCTTTTGCAAAGCTGCTTGAGCCACTAACTCTCAAAGGCTGTATGAGGTACCACCTGGCAGCTTTTTTTCATACTACCTAGGCTTCAACAGCTGCACATACATTCCAGGAACTTCAGGTAGCACTGGTATTTTCAGAACTGAAATTCAGAAGACTGTTATAATTATAAACTGAGAGATCAACATCTATATCTATATCTGCATCTACACAGCTACTCCGCAAGCCACCACATGGTATGTAGCGGGGGGTATCCTGTACCACTACTTGTTATTTCCTTGCCTGTTCCACTTGCAAACAGAGCAAGGGAAAAACAACTGCCTGTATGCCTCCGCATGAGCCTTAATTTCTTGTATCTTATCTTCATGGTACTTACACACAATATATGTTGGTGGCAGTAGAACTGTTTCGCAGTCAGCTTCACATTTTTTAGATAGTGTTTCTTGAAAATAACGTTGTCTTCCCTCCAGGGATTGCTATTTGAGTTTCCCAAGTATCTCAGTAAACTTATGTGTTGTTCGAACCTTCTGGTAACAAATGTAGAAGCCTGCCTCTGAATTACTTCAGTGTCTTCCTTCATTCCGACCACTTCTAAGTATAAAACTTGAAAATAAAACTGTACTTTTTATTAATTTGTTGACTCGTAGTATTAAAATGCATGAAGCCTAAGTTCCACCCCCTCCAAATGATAATTTTTGACTTCAGAACGATACTTTTTTTCAATCACTGGACTCATACAGAAGCAAAAGATTGATTTTCATTAATTCTAACGAGTGTGTCTATAGTCTAGTGGTCGGCATTACTATTGATGTAGAGTTCTCAGCTTCAGTTCTCATGTTCATATCAGATTTTCCTGTGATAAAATGTCTATGACATATTCTGCTCACCCTCATGAAGCCATATGACAAGCTAGTTGGACAGATATGCATAGTAGCTGTCAAGGAGGTATCAAATTGCTAAACTAATTTCAGAGTGTTTTTTTCTTCTTTGTGCATGATAAAGGTGAATTAGTGATATTTGTATGTGCTTTTTCTCTAGGTACTCCTTACTGGTCTCAGGGAGCACAGAAGCAGTATTATGTTTCAAAGAGATGCTCAACGAAGTCAGCATGTGAAAAGATTAGAAGCAAGAATATGCCATATTGCACTCACATCTGGTATCAGGATTGGAGGTGTGCTGAATGTTGTCAGGGTGACCGTTGCAATTTCTATGTGTTTGTAAGTCGATTGAAGCCTCGTTCAAATGCATTTATCATGATGTAATATATTTCAACACACTTTAATTTTTCTTTGTAACCTGTTCCAGCTGAGTGGAAGCACAGCTCGTTCAAGTTTGTTTGTGGTGCTTGCTTCAGTTTCTGTCATTTTGGCTGTTGGCAGATTTCTTCAGTAGAAATGATTTGGAAATGAAATTTCCTTCATTATACCGTCCAGCAGTAATTTGCCTCTCATTTTTAGCTCCGGAGTTGTGCTAATTTTAAAGTAGTATTGGAGGTTCAGCAAACATTGTATCTAAGAAAACCTTTGAATGCATATTTTACATTTTAGGAAACATTTTTGGAGGAGTAATATTCTATTTTGATTATAAATGTTATTGTTGCCTTTGACATGTAATCTGTCGAATATTATAGTTATTTGGTACTGTAACATAAATATTTTTACCAATGACAGACTTTTCATTGTTAATAACTTTACAGATCTGCTAAGTAAATAACTGTATTTTTACTAATATGGAAGTTTTTCGAAAGAATGTGGAACAGTAAAATGTATTGCTTGAAACTGGAAGAAGGAGAGAGGGCGGGGGTGGGGGTAGTAAAGAATGAAAGAAAGAAAGAAAGAAAGAAAGAGATTGTCACATGTGAGGAAAAATTGTGAAGTAGATTGTGAATTTGTATGTTGCTGTTTGAATTTTGCTTGTTGTAATTTATAGGCACAAAATATCATTTTGTACAACTCCTTTTACATAAGATAAAATGCAGTATTATATTTATGGAGATAAAAACTGTAATTTTAGACACAATTACATTCAACAGTGACACAACTTAAAAGAAAATACAGGTAAACAAACTCACCTTTGTTTATCTGCACTTGTTAGATATTAATGGAGTCGCCCAATACATTATGTATAACCTGACCAAACACAGTGTACCAATAATGAGGGTAGCACTGTATTGTGGGAGGAAGGAAACAGTTGAAGCTGATCATGTTCTCAGGGAAAGTGGAAAACAAATCTGTAAATGTAGCTTTTACAAGTGATAAAAAGCTCACTGTTGGGGAAAGAATTTGGAAAAGTAAGGGGTAGATACTCTCAGGGTACCAGATCTCAGATATGTTCATAATAGCAAAATTTCAGTCCAGTTCATAGTTTGCCCAGGCTATACTTTTATTATGGTATATGACTAGTATCATTTGCAAATTGGTACAGTTTAAACTTGCTAGTGTTGTAGCTATAAGTTAAGATTTTTGATTGAGTATTTAATTTCTTCTACTCTGATATTGTGTAGATTAATTAAATAATCTACTTAAAAGTGCTGAAAATGACTATGACTCACTGTGGTTCATTCCTGGACACTCATGTTATTAATTGTACAACGTGCACATTTTGTATAAGATTTCATTGAAGAAGGTTATAATATTAAAAGCAGCATACTTGCCTTTGGTAGTAGCTGTTGTATGATAAATAGTAAAACTATAGAGTGAGTGCTGGATTTCAAAATTCACTTTCTTGGGAACCACAATGAAAAGAGGAGGTGGAAAAACTTTTTGAAGAATGAATAAGATCAAATTATGTTGAACAAAATACTCTATAGGGGAATTCTGGAGATGGACAACAGTTGTAATTTATCTTCTGGTAAACCTTGCGGGATGTAAGGTCGTGGTCCATGAAACTCTTCAGCTCCTAACGTTTCGTCCAGAGCTGCGCTGGACATCTTCAGAGGGGTGTTTCTCCTCCGGTGAGTCTTGCCGAGTCGGCAAGACTCACCGGAGGAGAAACACCCCTCTGAAGATGTCCAGCGCAGCTCTGGACGAAACGTTAGGAGCTGAAGAGTTTCATGGACCACGACCTTACATCCCGCAAGGTTTACCAGAAGATATGTCATCCGGTCGTGAAAGCCTTCATAGTTGTAATTTAATCACAGTCTAAGGTAGCTTTTCAGTTTGCATTTCAGATCCATGTTATAACTGCTTTATCTTGAACATTATTTGTATTTCTGATATTGTTCTTGACTCTTCTTTTGGTGACAACCTTCAGTGAAGCTAATACCTTGATTTACATTTATTCCAGGGCTGGTTCATATTGATTGAGTGATCTAACGAGAATAATGTTTGCATTTCGATTGCTGTACTCTTTTTTAATGACCCACATGTTAGGTGTCTTATTTACTACTACTACCACCACCACCACCACTACTACTACTACAACAACTACGACTACCACACCAAGCGAGATGGTGCATTGGTTAGCACACTGGACTTGCATTCAGGAGGACAGCAGTTCAATCCCGCATGCGGTCATCCTGATTTAGGTTTTCTGTGATTTCCTTAAATTGCTTCAGGCAAGTGCTGGGATGGTTTCTTTGAAAGGGCATGGCCGGCTTCCAGCCCCATCCTTCCCTAATCTGATGAGACCGATGACCTCACTGTTTGGCCTGCTCCCTCAAATCAATCCAACCCCACTGTTACTACCACCACCACCACCACCACCACCACTTCTATGTCTGCTTCTATTTAAACTACTAAAGTGTCATATTGCGATATCAGTTTAATTCTGCTTCTATGTACACTACTTAAGTGTGACATATTGAGATATCAGTATGTACTTCAGTGAAGCGCTGTAGAGTAATCCCAAATTTGAAGTGTGAAAGTTAATGTATTCTCTCTTTACAGTTACACAATTGTGTATGTACCCTCTTCTGCAAAGTTCTTTGCATCATTGATGCCTCACATCACTGTATGAGAAAGTGACTAATGTTGTGTGGCAGCTTCAAATGAAAATAACCTGTTGGATAGTGTTATCTGTAGGAGATGCTCTAATGCTGTAGGCCGTGTTATAATAGTTCAATGACCGGTGATGTTGAAATCACGATACCGGTACTGAAATCACTTAAAGGGAATATGCATTTATGGTAGTGAGAGAATTGATAAAACAGCAGTGAGCATGGCATTGTGTGCCAGAGAAGTTGTGTGAAGTGAAATGATTAATGAGAATATTATAAACAAAGCTCTTATAGCATTCTGTTATTCACACAGCTTGTGAGTGCAGTTGTGGTCTACTTTCATTTCAGATGGATGAAAGGACAATCTCAATTTATAAAATCGTATTTTAACAGACACAGCAGGAATGGATGCTGTTGTATTGCATAGGCACAAAGCTGAGATCTCATAATGTATCTGCTCAAGAATTTTTTGTGTATAACATGGACGTAACAACAACAAATTAAATTATGAGGCTGTGGTCAGAAACAACATTAGCTAACACACTGCCTGATTTTAAATAAAAAAAATGAAAAATGTAGTACATGCATGCTACTCATAACAATCATTTTTAAACATCAAACCTTGTTGTTTTCAGTCTTTATTCCTGTGCTTGGTCTCATGAGATTCAGATTCAGGTAGTTTTTAATTATTTGTTAATACTTTATAAATGTGAAATTTTGTTTGAAAGACCCTTTTGTTAATTATAGTATCTTTTTTTTATTTAAGTGTAATACCAGACTACTCTTACGTGGAGGGCATATCATAGTTTTAAGCCATAACATCTAACAATCAACTGGACATGTAATACTTACAAGAATTTTGTTATATAGTGCATAAGTATTTGTGATTAATGGAAGTATTAGTTGTTAAGTTCGATGATTCCTTGTAAAATATGTTTATACTAGTTCAGAGCAAAACTATACAAACTAACACCACATCTTAAATAAATAAATAAAAAATAATTCATGCATGTCATAGCTGTTATAATTAAAACATCCGTTGGGACTCTTGATATCTTCCACTGTAATGATGATCATTCACAGTTGAATTTCCAAAATGTTTGCACAAATAAGGAGCTTATACCAGTGTAAAAGATTATATTACTTATACAGTACTGACAGTTATAGTACACTGAAGAACATCATTTCAACCACATTTTCATTTTGTATTACTATCTAATTATTATAAAATATGCCGTCCTTGTAATTCCGTCCTGACATGGCTGTGTTAACACTGAAAATATAAGCACATTTTGTGATACTTTTTGTAAATAAAACCCTTTGAAAGAAAAAAAGTCTCCTAATTTTGTTAACTAAGGAATATTGTGTTGAAATTAGTATTTTATTATATGAGATAGTGTTAATTATTAATCAAGCATATCTGCTGCGGTAACGTGTCATCGTAGGAACACTCGTTTTCTCGCCCTAATTAATTAGTTATATATCAGAAAACAAAGATGATGTAACTTACCAAACGAAAGTGTTGGCATGTTGATAGACACACAAAACTGGTATTGAGGGTTATGTTGTTATGAACAGTGATGTTGAATGTTGCTGTATACTATGTGTAGCAGTGACAGATAATAACTGACAGTAGAAGCCATTGATTGGTCTGTTGTGGAACATTGTGGGTATCGAGAACTATGAGTGGATGTTTATTGCCACATTATTAATCTGGCAATGGCATGTCAATTGCCTGTGAATTTGGGTGAATAAAGATGATGTAATCATTGGACGGTGTGCACGATAAGAGTGCGGCAATTGCAAATGCATGTTACCTGCAACTGACAGTGAGCCTGCCAAAAAATCAAATTGGCTGTGCTACATCAACGTGGTGGAATCAGTGGTAATTACCAAACGGTGTGTGAGAATTCAAGTGCGGCAGGCAGTACCTGCAGACTTCTGGCAATTGATGGTGACCTGCCTGTGTTATCGGCTTGAT
The DNA here is from genome assembly GCF_021461395.2 of Schistocerca americana. Taxonomy (NCBI): domain Eukaryota; kingdom Metazoa; phylum Arthropoda; class Insecta; order Orthoptera; family Acrididae; genus Schistocerca; species Schistocerca americana. The sequence goes on along the minus strand of NC_060119.1, from coordinate 500,273,501 downwards.
ACACACTGCTTCAGCTATGTGACAAATGGAGGTGGCACCTAACTTGTCAGTAATTAATGTATGTTGCTTTTACAAAATCATTAAAGAGGGGAAGTTTTTCAGTTCTATGAGATTTAATCTTGCAACTTTAGGTCTTACAAATTTTGTGTTTTGTAAATAATTGCTGTTGCCATTCAGGCAAGATGATTTCAGTTAATGAAAAGGTAATGCGATTCTCCTCCAAGGAAGTGTTAATAATAACGATAATAGCAATGAGTTTTTAAATCCTATTTTAAAGCAGGCAAGATGAATCTTAGTGAAGATATGGGAAGGAGTTTACGATCCAAGGAAGTAATGTTAATAATGAGAACAATATTCGTAAGTTAACTAGCAGTGAGACTGGTATTTATTTCATTAAGTTACTATCAGGTTGTAGAGTATGACAACTTTGTTTACGAAGGTAAGTGGCGTTTTATTCAAGATAAGGACTTTGAATGAGATTTTTGTGGTAATTTACTGTGCTGTTTTAGGACTTACGATTTGTGGGCTGTTGCTATAGAATAACTAAGGCAAAAGGAGCACTGTTAGGGAGAATATGGGTAATGAGACACCCATGAAGGGAAATGTTAATATGTTAACTAATAATAAATGTACTGTGATTTCTGAAGCTAATAGTCTCAGGGGTTGAGGGTTGATATCACAGTGACGATGGCCAGGAAACAAAATGAAAATAATGGCTTAAGTAAAACAGGTATAGTCGATGATAAAAAGAATATGGATTGATGCAGGCTGTATACAGTTTATTATTACGAGAATTGAAGAGTTTGGACAGGCAGATGAAACAGGCTTATGAGGATTCGAGTGAAGACACTGAATGAAATAAATTGCAACTACTGAACAACTTGTTCATTTAAATAAAGTTTTTGAAGACTCAAAGTAGTAAAGATGAATTAACAGGCATGAAAACTGTTAATTGCTAAGAATGCAGATACTGAAAATGACAAAATAAGTACCAGAAAGGAGATGTTAGGAGAAGTTATTAGTAATGAAACTCAAGTACATCAATATTATGAAATGGGGAATGATGAGATTCAGAAGAACTAATGTCAGACACAGATGTCATAATGGGTAAATCCCCAAGAGGGTTAGAGTTTTCTTTATATTTTTAAATGTTCCTTTTGTAAAATGAAAATAGAAAATCTTAAACATTTTAGTTGGTGGTGGGAGGGGGAGGGGATATGACATATGTCCCATGCCAACACATATCTCATTAGATTTCATGATACAGAGTAGAAAAGCTTATGCTGCTATCTGCCAACAAGCAGTTACGACAGGAAGGAATCATCATCCTATAGACCAATAGATGGTCACTGAGCATGAGAATGGAGATGCGTGTATGAACTGTGTTGTACTGGAGTAAACAGAGAATACACTGACCCGTCTTGCGTGTCTTGGCAACAACATAACCTTGTTTATTAATATTAACTGTTTAAATGTTTATATATGATTAACTAGAATGTCATGATTGCAGTAACTCCAAAGTCAACCTCACATTTTAATTAGAATTTATTTAAACTTCTCAGTCATTGAATGAGTAAACTAACAAATCAGTAACATGCCCTGTGCTGGCAGATGTGAAACACTGAAGGTAGCTCATGCAAATTTGTAAGTTTGCACTGACATTAAAGTCATGTGGAAGTAATTTATGAACTTGAAATGGTGCTCGGTGAGTGAAGGTTAGAATCCACAAACTTAAGTTCAAATATTAGTGTTAGATTGATTATAAAACTGGTTTTTCCTTACTTCTTATTAAAAACATGGTGGCATCCTTTTATTTATAGATTTATATCGAAGTAGTTCTGTTAATTTTCCACTTGCCATTCCATCATTCATAGTTGATTGGATACATGTTTGGACACATGACTGGCAAACAGCTTTACACGACACGAGGTTACCAGACATCTTAACGGTGGAGTAGGGAACTTGCAGGTATGCTGGACCATTTACGAGTTGGTCAATTCGTGAGGAACAACTTGTGTTGTTAGCGTGTCCAACACAGTAATTTATCATGGTAGGAACACTTTTTATCTCACTCTGATGAATTAATTAGTTAGGCAATGGTGTAAAGTATTGAAGGGGATTTGCTACACCTTGAAACACCATAACATGATGAAGAATATATTATTTTTAGATAATTATTCTGGCAAGTTTTATTACATGTACATCAGAAAGCCATAACAAAAATTCTGATTGTGTAAGGGTTTGAGACCTTTGAGGCTATACATAGGAGGATGAATGACAGAAATTACAATTATCATCAAGTATTGATTGTTACATTTACCAAAAAGGAAGCTTGACCTATGGATGTGCCCCATCTGGCATGAATAATGTTGTACAAAGGGAGTTTGGTTCTCTTGGAAAGAGGGAACAATGCTATAACTGCTTTGACTTAAAAGTGTTATATAACAGTCAGGAAGCATATGGAATTTACAGCGGTGAATTTTCTGATAGAAAAAGAGCCCGCCAATAGAAAACAGTGGGTGTATACCACACTACCATTACTTACTGCTACAACAGAGGATTGTTCACTTGTCACTATGGTGTGTTGTTTGTGTCCATTTACATTTTGATTAAATAAATTTTGTATCATGCCTGGCTGTAGGACAATGAGCAGGTGTTAGGGATTCCATTTAGTGAGTAGAACATCTCTGATCACAAATTTTTGACACCTCAAGAGACTGATTGGATTCAGTTCTTATTTATATTCATGTAAAATATGTAAATACGTCCCATGGAAAGGACTATAATAGACTGCCACGCATGCAGAGATTTCCAGTTCATCTTAAATTTTCAGGTTTACTCTATGAAAAGTAGAGAATCTAAGAAAACAGAAATAATACACTGATTGATGAAAGGATGCTACAGGAGCATGCTGAAGATCAAATTGGTAGATTGGATAGCTAATGGTAAAGTACTGATTCTAATTGAGGCAAAATAAATTTATGGCATAACTTCACTGAAAGAAGGATCGGTAACTAATGGTAAGTTACTGGTTTGAACTGGGAATAAAAGAAATTTCTGGCACAACTTCACTAAAAGACAGATCGATTTGATGGGGGACATGCTCAGGCCTCAAGAAACTGTCAGTTTGGAAATGGAGGGAAGTGTAAGGGGAGACCAAGGCTATAATCAGATTCAAATGAATTTGGGGTGCAGTACTTATAGAGAGTAGAAGAGTCTTGCACAGGATAGGCTAGCAGGGACTGAACACTTCAACAACAACAACAACAGCAACAACAACAACAACAGATGAAAGGATCAACGTTTAACAAAGGTACTCAGCCAAATGGCAAAATATGTGTAGGGTAAGAGAGAGAGAGAGAGAGAGAGAGAGAGAGAGAGAGAGAGAGAGAGAGAGAGAGAGAGAGAGGGGGGGGGGGGGAGGTTGCAAAATGGTGGCAGTTATCAAAGAGAAGGGCCATGTTTCAAGCAAAGAGGAATGTACACATGGTAGAATGTCCTTCATCAAAGAAAATTTTTGTAAAGTGCAATAAGTGAATCTGAATTACAGATACATTAACAATGAACATCATGACAAATGTGTGTAAAACTAATCAAGATACAATGAGAGGAATGTCTTCTTGAGATACTGATGCATCAATAGGAAAAATACCTCAAACAAAAGATAACAGAAAGGGAACTTCAATAATTTTTTCAGAAAATTCAGCTAAAGTAGCGACTCACTCGAAATTGGAATAGTACTGTAACTGTTATTCTTCACAAGAACGGAGACAAACATGATACAAAAAGCTTCATAATATAAGGATATTCACAAAAATTGTTTTTAGTGGTATAGGAAAACGACTGGATCAAGTAGTGAATCATTCATGAGTCATAAACATGTGAGACACATCAGCCATGTGCAAGTGTTTACCTGCCCAGTGTGGCTGACGCATAGACGTGAGATGTTTGCGTAACGTGGCTGGAATTTTCAGTGTCCCTACAGCTACTGGTCTGGAGATGTCCTAATGCCACAATGTTGGATAAGGGACAGCATCACGTCAGAGGTGGATGGTCTGCTTCAACTTGTCTTTGGACACTTGAACAAAGAATACATCACCTTACTCTCTGAACTTTCCATAGATACCTTGCCCCCATCTTGTTCGAACCAGTCTGAAGAGGCTCCTATGTTACAGCACAAATGATTTCTTGTGAATGAATGGAGCATTCTGATTGGCTCTTACTGAATTTACCTGCGAAACTGCTGTTGCTGCTAGTGTGGGAGCACTGTCCATCATTTTTTTCTGCAGATGAGACTTCCAGCAGCAAAACTATTTTGTACAGATCGCCATACTGCACTGACAGTTGAACCCTGCCAAAGTGGTCTACAGATCGTCAAATACGGAAAGATACTTCCTCAATTACACTGCTCTGTCACTGACTCTGTCAGTGTGAAACTGGTCTCCACATACCATATCGATGTAATAAACACACAATTCATATCCTGCGCCATACAAAATCGCCACTTCTGCATCCTGCATATAACCATCGAGGGTCGACAGAAGCGTCCGATCCCACGCGTCGGCTTTGACCCGTGACGTAAGGGTGTTGTCGTGTGTGACGTCATGACGGCGCGGAGTTTGGTTTGAGTGTGGCTGTCTACAGTTCTGTTTTATCTTATTTTATTTACTTTTCTGATCTGTTCGTTCTATCTCGTGAGATTTTTTTTAAAATTTAAAAACACTTATTACTTATTTTAATTATCTGTTTCCTCGAATTTCTGTTTTAGTTTATTATATTTATCTTTCTGATCTGTTCGTTCTATCCCGTGAGATTTTTTTTTTTTTTTTTTAAAGACAAAAAGCACTAATCAGCTACTGAAGCATCTTTATCTTCTATGGGTTGCAGGGGTTACGACCCCTGGGGAGGTGGGTGGGTATTCATGCATGGCTGTCTTCACTTACACGTTGTAGCTACGCAAGGCGTCTAAATTTGTTTATATTTAGTTTGCCCCCCACCCAAAACACCCCATTTCCCGCGCTTGTCCCGTTAGTGTCATTAGGCTTCTTGTGGAAAGTGTGTGTGTTTGTTTTTGTTTCCGCCATATTTGTGACGTCATGGGTCAAAGCAGACGGGAGGGATCGGACGCTTCCGTATTTCCACTATCGAGCACCAGACACTCGAACATATACCGCAAAGCCAGACAGCATAAGCACCTGCACCATCTATATTCCTCGCAGTACTAGATATTTCCCGCGAGGTCGGGCGGTCATCCATAGGAGCCGATGATCACAAGTCATTCGCTCCACACACAAACTGGCCCGAAGCGTGACCAGAATGCCCTCAGCAGACCGAGGTCACTCTCCAAACTGTTGTACAAAGACACAAAGGCATTACTGTTTCTGGCCCCACCTGCATGCTTGCTTGCTTTCTACACCCATCTCCAGACTCTGGGATTACAAGAACATATGTATTTTCACATGGTTTACCGGAATATCATACCATTTTCGCAATACTTCTCGATATCAAGCACTTAGCAGTATGCTTGCACACTATAATTCCGAAGATATAGACTGGAAATTATTTCTCTAGAAACCCGAAACTTTAAGCAGTATGGAGTGTCCTGTAAACCACTGAGTAACTACATGGTTCAAATGGCTCTGAGCACTATGCGTCTTAACATCTGAGGTCATCAGTCCCCTAGAACTTAGAACTACTTAAACCTAACTAACCTAAGGACATCACACACATCAATGCCCGAGGCAGGATTCGAACCTGCGACCATAGCGGTCGTTCGGTTCCAGACCAAAATGCCTGCAACCGCTCGGCCACAGCGGCCGTCACTGAGTAACTAGAAACTTATCTTGTCTGCAAAGACCTTTACGTGAAAACTCTAAAAAAAAAAAATAATAAATAAATTAGAGGAAATTGATATTTTCACTCACGGATACCAGTGCTGGTGATATAACAGATTCCAAATAATCCCTATAGTTTACAAACTCAACTAAGGTGATTCTCATGTCTAGGGAGCCAGCAAATGTGTCTTTCACCCGTCTTTCACCTGCTAGATGCACACAACACACACCACAATCGATGTTCTCTCAACCAAATAAAGACGGCAAATATGCAGAAGCAGTCAATCGGACAATTTACATGGGAGGGAATAATGGTCCAGCACAAACACACGTCCATATTGAATTTTCTCAAATTTTCACAGAGAACACATGTAATCATGAAGGCTGCCCAAAACATACTATTAGTTCGCTATTCAGCTGTCTAGAGGACGACACGGTTAGGTAAGGTACATTCCTATACCCCAACAGGCCTTTCCATTTAGACAGCTCCTGCCATTAGCCGGTAACGTGTATCATTCCTGCCACAGGCCACTACTGCTGCGTGCCACATGCCCCCAGACACAATCGTCCTAGGAAACCGGCGACATAAATATCTGATCGATATGCTTACAATTAAATATTACGATTGTGGTCTCAATTGGACAACATTCGACAGTGAGCAAAGTATGGGAAATAGCCCCTGCTGACAGCTGTGGCTCAGGAAATGGAAATATCTGTACCATTCTTATGACTTGACATACTCATCTAAAAAAAAAAAAAAATAATAAAAAAAAAAAAAATAAAAAAAAAATCCTTCATTCCCTTTGCAGCTATGGCAGTATTCCACTTCAAACCCATAGCCTGCCTTCCCTCATTGACAGGAGGACATAATCATTTTCTTTGCACATGTCAGAACACACGTACATACTTTATGAGCCTAATGCTCAAGGCGAACCTATCATGCATCCCCTACTACTAAGTATAATACTTTAACAAAAACAGATTGCTGGCGATACGAAAAAATACTGAGCAAAAATCAGCGATGGGTGGACATGTCCCATAAGTTTTTCTTGCGAGTGGTACCACAGTGTCTTAGAAAGAGAGACGTAGTCGTCTTACAATCCGTCAGATGTTAAAAACACGATCACAACGACTATGTTACTGTCACAAGCGGTCTTGTTTCTACAGGTGCTCACAAGCATTACTAACGATAACCATGTTAAGAACTATGCAGTCTTAAAAATCGTGGTATGGCATTACGTCCAAATGAAGTGGTTTTTCTACGCGAATACCATGATACTGAAAAAAGATGGTGATCGCCGGAGTGTTTATTAACAGAATGAAAGTGCGGTAACACGTCGCTGATGGTGTAAGCCCGTAATAAAATCACTGAATTCAGAAAGTGATTCAGCTAAAGGACACAGTTTGAAGCCAGTATTTGCAGTTCCCTCATACCGCCACCAGATACTCCTCCAGTATTTGTAATGCATTCTGTCTCTATGCCATGTCAGAGGTTCTGCGATATATCCTCTGGGTTATAGGCAATGGTTGATTGAGAATGATCACAAACAGCTGATGGCGTGCTGATTGAGGTTGTAAGGAATAGGAATGTACACAGGCTTTTCGGATCACTAGTGCTACACTTTCCGGTAGAAATGCTATCTGCGATTTGGAATCAAGTCTTTCCTTTCAGCCACGTATCTGCGTTGGATCCTATAGAGAAGTCACTAGTGAATCATATTTCTGTCATTCTCATACCTCGAAACGGGTCACCGTTTTCGAACCTATCTGATATAGTAATATTCCAACGTGGTTTTAGGTAGTCCTTATGCATCTTGCAACTGCTCCTCAGACGCTGCTCTACCATCTCTGCAGCTTTACGCATGTGATCATTCCACTGAGTAGAAGTCGGAGAAAGCTACATCTACCACATTCTGCAGTCTGTATAGAAACAGGCTAAGCTGAGTTAGTGTGACAGGACTGTGGTTTGACCATTTGGTGGAAATGGGAACATGTTGTAGCTCTGCGAACCACGCACAATGTGTAAGGTTGGCGGCAAACGAAGCCCGCTCCTGCAGCACAAAGTAGTATAATGACAGTACGAACAATTATGATGGTGTTTCTTATCAGGAAAATCAGGAAGACTCAACATCACACAGGTACTGCAGTTCGAAGCAGATCTGCATCCCTCAGGGTTCATTCACGCCTATCACTCCAACATTCTATCATCGTTACTCTGTACCATCCAACAGAAAAAAAATTATGAGCTATAAAAGCTCCGCTAATTTCATCTGATAGAGAACGCGATAAGAGTTTTACCGCATCTCCCTCTTCCCATATATCGAAAACAAATACCGTCTGCATGCCATCATCGTGCACATGTGGCAATCCTATTAAATTTATAGATATTGCTCCAGTCCACAGACCAGTGTAAAGTTTCATCGCCTGTACTGTAGGAGGATGACTGTACCCCACAGACGATACTATCGGTCGCAAGACAGTCTGTACATTTTGTTTCTTCTGCCATGACTTTGAGGTCTGTGTCAGGTTCTACAATGACATTAACACATTCTGATCCATTGCCTCTCACAGAAAACTAGAAGTCGCACAGTGTAAATAATGTTGTTGCTGCTGCTACCATAACAAACACACAAAGACACATACGCGCGCGCGCGCACACACACACACACACACACACACACACACACACACACTGGATGATTTTAAATAAAAGAGAGTCACAACATAAGCAAACTGGAAGAGTTTTGCGGTATTGTGAAGCGTTTCCAAACTGCTGTCCGAAGGTGATTGATGGCCTCTTCACTTAAACTCATCTGTCACAGTGACGCTGTAGCTGATGGCTCAGTGTTTTGTTTCGATTCCTCATGTTGCAGTCATGTAAATGATCACTATTTCAGTGCTAGCCATCCCCAAAAGGTGTTACCCCTCCACCAAAACTCTTTCTCCATCTCAAAACAAGCGATGTCACTCAATCATTATGTGATGATCAACAGTGTACCAGTGAATGGATTTTATGGAAAAGACACCATCGATGTGCTGTAATAATAAGCATCACAGTTGATAGTGCGAACAATTTTAGGAATTTTACAGTAATTTCAACACCGACCAGCTACAGTTGTTCTGGTCTTCAGTCCCGAGACTGGTTTGATGCAGCTCTCCATGCTACTCTATCCTGTGCAAGCTTCTTCATCTCCCAGTACCTACGGCAACCTACATCCTTCTGAATCTGCTTAGTGTATTCATCTCTTGGCCTCCTTCTACGATTTTTACCCTCCACACTGCCCTCCTATACTAAATTGGTGATCCCTTGATGCCTCAGAACATGTCCTACTAACCAGTCCTTTTTGTCAAGTTGTGCCACAAACTCCTCTTCTCCCCAATTCTATTCAGTACTTCATCATTAGTTGTGTGATCTACCCATCTAATCTTCAGCATTCTTCTGTAGCACCACATTTCGAAAGCTTCTATTCTCTTCTTGTCTGAACTATTTATTGTCCATGTTTCACTTCCATACATGGCTACATCCATTTCAGAAACGACTTCCTGACACTTAAATCTATACTCGAGGTTAAAAAATTTCTCTTCTTCAGAAACGCTTTCCTTGCCATTGCCAGTCTACATTTTATATCCTCTCTACTTCGACCATCATCCGTTATTTTGCTCCCCAAATAGCAAAACTCCTTTACTACTTTAAGTGTCTCATTTCCTAATCTAATTCCCTCAGCATCATCAGAGTTAACTTGACTACATTCCATTATCCTCGTTTTGTTTTTGTTGATGTTCATCTTATATCCTCCTTTCAAGACACTGTACATTCCGTTCAACTGCTCTTCCAAGTCCTTTTCTGTCTCTGACAGAATTACAATGTCATCGGCGAACCTCAAAGTTTTTATTTCTTCTCCATGGATTTTAATACCTACTCCGAAATTTTCTTTTGTTTCCTTTACTGCTTGCTCAATATACAGATTGAATAACATCGGGGAGAGGCTACAAACCTGTCTCACTCCCTTCCCAACCTCTGCTTCCCTTTCATGCCCCTCGACTCTTGTAACTGCCATCTGGTTTCTGTACAAATTGTAAATAGCCTTTCGCTCCCTGTATTTTACCCCTGCCACCTTTAGAATTTGAAAGAGAGTATTCCAGTCAACATTGTCAAAAGCTTTCTCTAAGTCTACAAATGCTAGGAACGTTTGCCTTTCCTTAATCTTTCTTCTAAGGTGAGTCGTAAGGTCAGTATTGCCTCACTTGTTCCAATATTTCTACGGAATCCAAACTGATCTTCCCCGAGGTCCGCTTCTACCAGTTTTTCCATTTGTCTGTAAAGAATTCGCGTTAGTATTTTGCAGCTGTGACTCATTAAACTGATAGTTCGGTAATTTTCGCATCTGTCAACACCTGATTTCTTTGGGATTGGAATTATTATATTCTTCTTGAAGTCTGAGGGTATTTCGCTGGTCTCATACATCTTGCTCACCAGATGGTAGAGTTTTGTCAGGACTAGCTCTCCCAAGGCTGTCAGTAGTTCTAATGGAATGTTGTCTACTCCTGGGGCCTTGTTTCGACTCAGGTCTTTCAGTACTCTGTTAAACTCTTCACGCAGTATCATATCTCCCATTTCATCTTCATCTACATCCTCTTCCATTTCCATAATACTGTCCTCAAGTACATCACCCTTGTATAGACCCTCTATATACTACTTCCACCTTTCTGCTTTCCCGTCTTTGCTTAGAACTGGATTTCCATCTGAGCTCTTGATATTCATACAGGTGGTTCTCTTTTCTCCAAAGGTCTCTTTAATTTTCCTGTAGGCAGTATCTATCTTACCCCTAGTGAAATAAGCCTCTACATCCTTACATTTGTCCTCTAGCCAACCCTGCTTAGCCATTTTGCACTTCCTGTCGCTCTCATTTTTGAGGCGTCTGTATTTACATTCACCTGCTTCATTTACTGCATTTTTATATTTTCTCCTTTCATCAATTAAATTCAATATTTCTTGTGTTACCCCAGGTTTTATACTAGTCCTTGTCTTTTTACCTACTTGATCCTCTGCTGCCTTCACTACTTCATCCCTCAAAGCTACCCATTCTTCTTCTACTGTATTTTTTTCTCCCATTCCTGTCAATTTTTCCATTATACTCTCCCTGAATCTCTGTACAACCTCTGGTTATTCAGTTCATCCAAGTCCCATCTCCTTAAATTCCCACATTTTTGCAGTTTCTTCAGTTTTAATCTGCAGGTCATAAGCAATAGATTGTGGTCAGAGTCCACATCTGCCCCTGGACATGTCTTACAATTTAAAACCTGCTTCCTAAATCTCTGTCTTATCATTATATAATCTATCTGAAACCTGTCAGTATTTCCAGGCTTCTTCCATGTATACAACCTTCTTTTGTGATTTTTGAACCAGGTGTTAGCTATGATTAAGTTATGCCTTGTGCAAAGATCTACCAAACGGCTTGCTCTTTCATTTCTTCCCCCCAATCCATAATCACCTACTACGTTTCCTTCTCTTCCTTTTCCTACTACCGAATTTCAGTCACCCACGACTATTAAATTTTCGTCTCCCTTCACTATTTGAATAATTTCTTTTATCTCATCATACATTTCTTCAATTTCTTCATCATCTGCAGAGCTAGTTGGCATATAAACTTGTACTAAAAGTCCACTTGTACCAAAAGTCTTGTTCCTCCTGCCACCGAACTTCACTAATTCCCACTATATATAACTTTAACCCATCCATTTCCCTTTTTAAATTTTCTAACCTACCTGCCCGATTAAGGGATCGGACTTTCCACACCCCAATCCGTAGAACGCCAGTTTTCTTTCTCCTGATAACGACGTCCTCTTGAGTAGTCCCCGCCCGGAGATCCGAATGAGGGACTATTTTACCTCCGGAATATTTTACCCAAGAGGATGCCACCATCATTTAATCATACTGTAAAGCTGTATGCCCTCGAGAAAAATTACGGCTGTAGTTTCCCCTTGCTTTCAGCCGTTCGCAGTACCAGCACAGCAAGGCCGTTTTGCTTAGTGTTGCAAGGCCAGATCAGTCAATCATCCATACTGTTGCCCCTGCAACTACTGAAAAGGCTGCTGCCCCTCTTCAGGAACCACACGTTTGTCTGGCCTCTCAACAGATACCCCTCCGTTGTGGTTGCACCTACGGTACGGCCATCTGTATCGCTGAGGCACGCAAGCCTCCCCACCAACAGCAAGGTCCTTGGTTCATGGGGGAAGGGATGCTACAGTATGCTTTCCAATTTCAGTATCATCACTAAACCGCCCATCCTCTACTTTGCGAGTACCATCGCGAATGTGGATAGATGACTATGCAGTAAGTTTATTCATTGTTAATTCTCGAACATATACATCAACAAAGTATACCAGATAGCAATCTACATATTTCTGGCACCTCGATCTTTCTCTATGTGGATGGGAGTCACAGGGCATTCTCGTATTCTTACACTACTGGCCATTAAAATTGCTACACCAAGAAGAAATGAAGACGATAAACCGGTATTCATTGGACAAATATATTATATTAGAACTGACATGTGATTACATTTTCACGCAATTTGGGTGCATAGATCCTGAGAAATCAGTACCCAGAAAAACCACCTCTGGCTATAATAACGGCCTAGATACGCCTGGGCATTGAGTCAAACAGAGCTTGGATAGCGTGTACAGGTACAGCTGCCCATGCCGCTTCAACACGATACCACAGTTCAACAAGAGTAGTGACTGGTGTATTGTGACGAGCCAGTTGCTCGGCCACCATTGACCAGACGTTTTCAGTTGGTGAGAGATCTGGAGCATGTGCTGGCCGGGGCAGCAGTCGAACATTTTCTGTATCCAGAAAGGCCCGTACAGAACCTGCAGCATGCGGTCGTGCATTATCCTGCTGAAATGTAGGGTTTCGCAGGGATCGAATGAAGGGTAGAGCCACGGGTTGTAACACATCTGAAATGGAACGTCCACTGTTCAAAGTGCCGTCAATGCGAGCAAGAGGTGACCGAGACGTGTAACCAATGGCACCCGATACCATCTCGCCGGGTGATACGCCAGTATGGCGATGACGAATACATGCTTCCAATGTGCGCTCACCGCGATGTCGCCAAACACGGATGCGACCATGATGATGCTGTAAACAGAACCTGGATTCATCCGAAAAAATGACTTTTTGCCATTCGTGCACCCAGATTCGTCGTTGAGTACACTATCGCAGGCGCTCCTGTCCGTGATGCAGCATCAAGGGTAACCGCAGCCATGGTCTCCGAGCTGATAGTCCATGCTGCTGCAAACGTCGTCGAACTGTTCATGCAGATGGTTGTTGTATTGCAAACATCCCCATCTGTTGACTCAGGGATCGAGACGTGGCTGCACGATCCGTTACAGCCATGCAGGTAAGATGCCTGTCATCTCGACTGCTAGTGATACGAGGCCGTTGGGATCCAGCACGGCGTTCCGTATTACCGACCTGAACCCACCGATTCCATATTCTGCTAACAGTCATTGGATCTCGACCAACGCGAGCAGCAATGTCGCGATACGATAAACCGCAATCGCGATAGGCTACAATCCGACCTTTATCAAAGTCGGAAACGTGATGGTACGCATTTCTCCTCCTTACACGAGGCATCACAACAACGTTTCACCAGGCAACGCCGGTCAACTGTTTGTGTATGAGAAATCGGTTGGAAACGTTCTTCATGTCAGAACGTTGTAGGTGTCGCCACCAGAACCAACCTTCTGTGAATGCTCTAAAAAACTAATCATTTGCATATCTCAGCATCTTCTTCCTGTCGGCTAAATTTCGCGTCTGTAGCACGTCATCTTCATGGTGTAGCAATTTTAATGGCCAGTAGTGTAGTACATAGTTAGAGACTGAAAGATCCTCTTGCACTGTCTTTGACCAACCCGCATGTCTAGGAGGTTAGCACCCCTTATCGGTGTGTAGTAGTAGATTTGAAATTGTTGTGATGTAATAGGAGACAGTTAAGAAGAAAAAGAAACGGGTGGGTTTTAAGAATGATGGAGCTCCAGACGGATGGGGTTCGAAGCATTTTACGTAAATCAACAACGCTAGCAATTCTAAAGTATTGTTCTAGTGCCGGAGATCAGTACCAGGAAGGTATCTGTAAGAGAGAACATAAACACACGCATTCCTAAGGCTACATGGTTCTGCATTTAAAATGGGCCATAATGTTAGGTCGCTGCAGTTCCTGACCTATTAGTCGTGTGTAATGCAACGCTGTTACTATTCCAGTGTAAGAAATATATCTCCAGCGCATGACATACATCCTTCTTGCAGGTTTCTTTGCTTTAATCTATGGTAACAAACTGTAAACTGTGATAAACTATTTCCTTAAAACATCGATTCCTTGTGATACATGCACAATATAGCCTTCCAGAGATGTATAGCGTCCACTTTTCACTTCCGATCACTGTTCAGATATTATACTATATCTGCATCAGTCCTTTATAAAATGATCATTTGTAATGGAGAATACGTCTTACAAGGAAACGGATAAACGCATGGCAGTGGCTTTTGATATGTGAAGTTACACGTCATATCGCCACTAACTCAAGCAGATATATACACGGGGATTGCAGTGCCTTACAAACACCTGTTACTAACTTAGAATTACCTTAGATATGAAACTGAAGTCTCGATTGTATATCCAAGATGCGGCACTGGAATGGATTACGTCACATAAATCTTCATTTGTGTAGATGAATGTGTCGAAACAGGATGGTCATGTTTCATCACACATGAGATGGAAGTCCTCTGATTACCGAGAGGTTTGCTGCTAAAGATCGCAAGTAGACAGTTCTCTAAGTCACACACAGAACACGTGATTGTATATGAGTCTCGCAGCTGATGCATCCTGACAGAACAACGGGAAAAAATGGTCAAATGACCTGCAGCGTCCGCAGCTCGTGGTCGTGCGGTAGCGTTCGCGCTTCCCGCGCCCGGGTTCCCGGGTTCGATTCCCGGTGGGGTCAGGGATTTTCTCTGCCTCGTGATGACTGGGTGTTGTGTGATGTCCTTAGGTTAGTTAGGTTTAAGTAGTTCTAAGTAATAGGGGACTGATGACCATAGATGTTAAGTCCCATAGTGCTCAGAGCCATTTGAACCATTTGACCTGCAGCGACATCTCCCTCCCTCTCTATAATGCATCATCAGACTGCCATTAAATCATACCTCGTTACAGCTCCATCTCAACTGATCACTCCAACCACTCTCTGTCATCCTTTAACGCAGATGCATGTAAGTTTAGAGGCAGATGGTTTTCTGTTTCCGTGGCAAGCGTCAAATACAGTAGTCAACTCGCATGTATCATTGTTACCTCAATAGATATATAGTAGAATGCTGCCTCGACGGTTAAAATAAGTGACTGTTTCCCTGGTTCCCGGCACTTCCATACCAATGTTTTCCGGATTCCTCTTGCTGTCGCATACTCATTCCCATGTACAAAGATTGTTTGCGCCAAACAGAAGACACACAAGTACTTCCTCAATTTCCCCGCATTTCGGCGTATTTTCCCTCAATTTATACGTATTTTCCGTCATTTTTCGTAATTCTGTCGATTTTATGTCACGTCTATCCATGCGGACATGACATCAATAGCCGTTCCGTGTTCTAAAATTGCTTGTAAATGTAGTACAGCAGCCAACACCTAGCATAAATGCACTATTTTTTCTGGTCGGGCGGCATATATCACTGTAGTCGATTGCATGCAGTCCCCTCCACCCACATATCCTACATTTGCAGTGCGTTTGCTCTGTTTTCTGTATGTATGCATGTGTCGCAGATGGCTCCCAGGACCTGGTCCTCTCGCTGGTGGACTAAACTCCCATCATAGAACACATCTTCGGACGTAACGCGTGGTTGGTCCACCTTCGAGAACTATCCCAGATGTGATTCGTGGTGGATCCTTCTCTGAACATCGCTCTGGGAGCCGGCCGTGGTGGCCGAGCGGTTCTAGGCGCTTCAGTCCGGAACCGCGCGACTGCTACGGTCGCAGGTTCGAATCCTGCCTCGGGCATGGATGTGTGTGATGTCCTTAGGTTAGTTAGGTTTAAGTAGTTCTAAGTTCTAGGGGACTGATGACCTCAGATGTTACGTCCCATAGTGCTCAGAGCCATCGCTCTGGATATAATGCGAGGCATATCCACATACGAACGCACTTTTAATGGGTGCCATCTGCGTAAACAGAAAGCAGAAAAGATGAACTCATGGGCAGGTTGGCAAATCCGGAGTGTACTTCAGGTGACGAAGCATCTAGTCTCGTGGCTAGGGTTCAATTTTCTGTGGACAGCCTATCTTGCACATGCAGTGGATCAACTTTTCTTTTTAACTGGTCTACTTGTAATGTAATGAAGTAGTGGGAAACACTACATAATTCCTCTCATGTTCACATGCAAATGTTTCTACAGTGAGCTTCTAATCACCAGGCTGAGATTAACTGTTTACATTTTGGGGGAAGATCCAATTATATTTCAAAATAACTCTCTTTAAATACCTACACAACACTTCTGTTATAGATCAGCCTACATAGCTGAGTGGTCAGAGCTGCTGGTTGCTGTGTGGAGGTCTCAGGTTCAATTCTTTGAGCTGTCAAGAACTTTTCCTTGGTGGGAGGACTGGAACAGAGTGAACCTAAGCTCATGATCCCAATGGAGAAACTACTTGACCAGTTAGTAGCGGCTCCAGGTAAACAAAAATCGACACCGTGTGTTGGCCACGCCCCTCCATACCGTATCCAATAATGTCATTGGTGGAGAATGGTACGGCCGTCGGTCGGCACCAATGGACCCGTCAGGGTCTGTGGATAGAGTTCACATTTATTTTGTTGCAGACTTAACCCCAACGACTACGCTACAAAGAATAAAGTAGTTTTCTGGAAACAGATTAATGAAGATCGCAACAGGAATTGAAGATTTCGCATAGTATAGAAGAAATGAATTTAAGAAGAGATAATTTTATAAGTGATGATAAATCTCTAGTAGGAGAGCAGGCCAGCGGATATCACTTGAGAGATCCGAAGGACTCGACACCTTATGTGCCAGCACACGGGGCTGGGCTGAGCTGAAGGTTACAGAGTTGTTAAGATACTGTATCTGTAGTCAGGAGGAAGTGATTTGAAATCTCCTTCCTGCCATCATGAGTTAGGTGTTATACAGCACCTCTAAATCAAATGAGTGTTGAGAAGTACCTATCACAGCAAGTTGTGGGTGATTATGCACTGCCTGACAAAAAAGGGAAGCACCCAGAAGCCATGGTTATGTGTCAATGTAACTTTGTACACGTACACACCATCGGCAGATATCCAAATGATTAGGATTGAACTGTCTGTGATAGGTAGAATGACCACCAGACTGTATTAGCGTCATTCGTGTTTAGTGATGTTACCAGACCTGGTAGGGTACAGTGGGGCGTGAACAGCACCAGATGTTAAGTTATCACTGTGAAGGACACAGAGATGGCGTGTACTTGTATAAGATGGTGTTATCTGCACCTGGCATAATCTAAAAGGGGCATCATTGCGGGTCTCCAGTAGGCCAACTGGTCTTATTATACAAGATCCAGATTTGTGGACCATTTGGATGTGGCAATGGCCTGATGGTGGACTCCATTGGAATGTGAGGGCAGGTTCCGACGGACCAGTTTGGCCACCACAAGGGTGGATCACCATAGTGTGCACCACTCACATCGTAACCCCTTCATATCCATGCCTGCCATCTGAGAACAAGTAATGGACTCCCAATGTCGTTCTGAATCATTAAACACCATTGGCTGGATACAAACAGTAGCTGGGCTAGGAAATTACCGTCCACTGTGTAGGTTTCCATTAACACCACAACACAGTTGGTCTTGTTTGGAGTGGTCCTACGACTGGAAAATGCGGATCGTTGTCGAGCAGTGTCACATTGCGTTCAGCGTCGAATCGTGTTGCTGTACTACCTGAAATGATCATCGTCGATGAATATGGCAATGACCTAGAGAGAGGTCTCATTCTTCCAATGTCTTGGAGAGGCACCGCATTGATACTCCTGACGTCATCGTGTGGGGAGCCGCTGGGTATGACTGAAGGTCATAGTTGGTAGTGAATGAGGAAACTCTGACGATATAACGTATATCACGGACGTCCTGTGTCCTCGTGTGTTACTTCTCATGCGACATTATCATGGTACCAAATTTCAGGAAGCTGGTGATCGTGCACGCTTGTCACATGTCTCTACGAACTTCTGTGCGACGTTGAAGTACTCCTGTGGCCGGCAAGATTCCTAGATCTGCTCTGTCACAATGCCAATATCTATGGTATCAAGAACGAATTACAACAATTAATTGACCAGTTTACCTCAATAGTGGACACCCATCCTAAATGAATCAATGCATGTACCCAAGCCAGAGTGGATGCAACTCCATACTGATAAGTGGGCTCAAACTGCCAAGTTCTTTATGAATCTAACTAGATTTTTAATAACTGCAATAGTTTCACATACCCTCTCATCAGTGAAGATTTGTTTTGTTCCCCCTTCCCCTTCTAAGCACTATACTTTTTTGTCAGGCAGTATATTTGACATCACTGTACAAATGACTAATTGTTCTGATATTGCTTTTGTTCTGACTTCTTTTAGTATTGCAAGATATGATAATATTTCTGTTTTCATTCATTAGTAAACTATAATAAACCATGATGTCTCATATGTCATAAAAGTTATTTAAGTAACTATTGCTGTGGAGCTCCGTGTTTAGGTATTTTCTCTTTTTCAGGTAGATGTAACAATCTACTGTTAACATACAAACTTTGTCCAGTAATACATTACTGCTGCTTTCTCATATTTGACGAGTTTAAAATGTGAATAGACCTTAATTCTTTTTTTACACACCTACATAATTTGTAATGCTCCTGTTATATGATAATTCACGGAAACTACAAAATACTTTGTGGCTAATCATTTAAGATTTCGATATATTACTCACGACCAGTTTTAGGGGTCTACGTTCCATCTTCAGATGACAGTCTTTCATAACTCTTCAAAATGAACGTCATCACCAGTTACAAAATAATGGTGCTTCCACTTATTTTGAAGCAGTGTTTCATAAATACCTGAAGTTTGGCTCATTTGTGCTATTTATTGATCCTGATACCCTTTGCGTTCGAATTTCCTATTTTTTCAATTACAATCATTAATACCAAAGATAAAGCATTTTGTGTAACTTTTACATTTCGAAGGTTACGACTGGGTAGGGTAGGCACACAATTTTCATTTAGTAAAGAACAGTACATTATTTTCCATTGATTGGTTATAACAGTGCCTCACATTCAGTTGAAGTAAGTTACAAGCGTTGTATATAATTAATTTTTACAGAAGATTTTTGCTAATATAGTAATACGTGAGGGTTGTTTGGTAAGTCCGGTAAATTTCCATGAAAGAATGGAACATTTTTGTTGCGTCTCCATGATTGGTAAGCTTGATTATTCCAAGGATCTTATAAAGAATTTCAACAATATAAAGCGTGCAGTTCATTTTAGATAGCCCTCTGAATTGGTCAGTGTGTCCACTGCGATTGAAAATGGAGAAAACTGAGTTTCGTGCTGTTATTAAACATTTTCGTTTGAAGACTCGGACTGCCACACAAATCAAAAGAGAACTGGATGAAAGTCATGCAGATTGCGCCCGATCGCTGAACACCATTTTCTTTAGGTTAATAAACTGAAATGTAGGTGGACAACCACCAAGGGCGAAGCGCACTCCGACCATCCAATTCAGGTCACCACAAATGAAACTACTGACAATGATATAGTAATGCAAGACCGTCGAATAAAAATTTACGACATTGCTGCAACTTTATGCATCTTAACTGAGCAAGTGCGTGACGTTGATTAACGGATTTGTATTCTGTGTGATCCGCTGCGTCGGATCAGCGCGTAGTTTTCGGTGCGTTGTTGAATCTTATAGGTTCCGGATTTTCTGCTCATCAATTTCGGTATCATTTCGAAGGTCGCATTTCCCTTATCGGCAGGCAGTACCAATTTACCCTTATCGGTGCTGAGACTCTTGATAATTTGTAACTCATCTTACTTCAGCTTGCAAATTGGTCGTTTTGCTCGACACAGTATTCTATCTATTTCAGTGCGTATTTCCTCAGTTCTTTCACAAGGAAGGGCTCAAATGGCCGCATCGGTACTAGCAACCACTATGCGTGACATACCAGGAATCGTCTTATCAATCTGCTTCCCGCAACTTGCAAACTTTATCTTCTGTCGTTCAGTGCAGCAGTCGAGTTCGTTCTGCTTGCACATGTGAGCTATGCTGCCAACCTTGTCCCTGTCGATGCATGCTGCTATTTAGTCCAAAAGTTCCTCATCCGATCTTTCCGAGTATCTCCGTGTTGCATGTATTTGCATATGAAGGAAAGCACATTCCATTCTATTGTAGATACTGTGTATTTGTGCAGTGGTGGCCAGTAGCGTACAGTTCAAGAACTTTGGTGTGGCTTCTTCATTCCGGCACCACGACAGAAAGGAGAGAGAGGACACCAATCGCCCTTGCTTCTTCTGTCGTTGGTCAAGGCATCGGTACCATCTGCAGGTCTTCACCCTGCTGGGTAATTCCCTACCCTCGTACATAGCAAACATTTGCCTTGCATCTCTGCCTTACCCGCCGATAACTGCACTACCTGATTGATTAATGACTGAATCTCCTCCTCTCTGGAAACACCATGGACCCCGGACTCAGTCACTGTGGAACCTTTATCCCCAATGCACAATCAAGTACACTAAAACAACAATATCGGGACAATAAACAGAATCATAGAATACTACTTCCTTCTTACATCTAATCATGATCTACTTTGACTCAGTACATTGGTTAGTAGTATGGATATTACAGTGGCATGTAGAACACTCCACTGATACTGACTCAGCACGCAGCGCATTGTGCCCTAATAGGTTGCACTGCGAGCACCTTACTGGTTGCAAATAACGTTCCGTGGCACTGGCACAGAATTGCTACAAAGCAGCTGGTTCCTCTGGCTTTGCAAATGTTACTCACAAGTTGTCATCGCCTTGAACTCAAAAACATTTCGTTCAGTCACCCCACTGTAACTCTTGAAGCTAACCGCTGTGGCTACGAC
This sequence comes from Schistocerca americana, assembly GCF_021461395.2. NCBI lineage: Eukaryota > Metazoa > Arthropoda > Insecta > Orthoptera > Acrididae > Schistocerca > Schistocerca americana. The sequence goes on along the minus strand of NC_060119.1, from coordinate 500,252,519 downwards.
TTGATACTGGGTCCACTTGCGGATGTCTGTAGAGACCCGGGGTGTGTGGCCTCTGCAGTGGTGCAGTGATGAGCTGAGGGTGTGTGTCGTCCTCAGGCTAATGACCGATGATGGCTCAAGAAAACATCATTAACATTAATTAGAAAACGAGCTACAGCACTCATAGCATGATATTACAGTGGCAGCGCCCCCTTGGCGTGTGCTGACAGCAATACACCTGACGGTACTGATGAAACAGGTAGCCAGCAGCGGAATACTGACACAGATTAGATTAGATTAGATTAGATTAATACTAGTTCCATGGATCATAAATACGATATTTCGTAATGATGTGGAACGAGTCGAATTTTCCAATACATGACATAATTAGGTTAATTTAACAACATACTTAAGTTAATATAACAACTTTATTTTTTGTTTTTTTGTTTTTCTTTATTTTTTATTTTTATTTTTTAATTTTTTTATTTTTTATTTTTTTTTCTTAATTTATATCTAAAAATTCCTCTATGGAGTAGAAGGAGTTGTCATTCAGAAATTCTTTTAATTTCTTCTTAAATACTTGTTGGTTATCTGTCAGACTTTTGATACTATTTGGTAAGTGACCAAAGACTTTAGAGCCAGTATAATTCACCCCTTTCTGTGCCAAAGTTAGATTTAATCTTGAATAGTGAAGATCATCCATTCTCCTAGTATTGTAGTTATGCACACTGCTATTACTTTTGAATTGGGTTAGGTTGTTAATAACAAATTTCATAAGAGAGTATATATACTGAGAAGCTACTGTGAACATCCCTAGATCCTTAAATAAATGTCTGCAGGATGATCTTGGGTGGACTCCAGCTATTATTCTGATTACACGCTTTTGTGCAATAAATACTTTATTCCTCAGTGATGAATTCCCCCAAAATATGATGCCATATGAAAGCAATGAGTGAAAATAGGCGTAGTAAGCTAATTTACTAAGATGTTTATCACCAAAATTTGCAATGACCCTTATTGCATAAGTAGCTGAACTCAAACGTTTCAGCAGATCATCAATGTGTTTCTTCCAATTTAATCTCTCATCAATGGACACACCTAAAAATTTGGAATATTCTACCTTAGCTATATGCTTCTGATTAAGGTCTATATTTATTAATGGCATCATACCATTCCCTGTACGGAACTGTATGTACTGTGTCTTATCAAAATTCAGTGAGAGTCCATTTACAAGGAACCACTTAGTAATTTTCTGAAAGACAGTATTGACAATTTCATCAGTTAATTCTTGTTTGTCAGGTGTGATTACTATACTTGTATCATCAGCAAAGAGAACTAACTTCGCCTCTTCATGAATATAGAATGGCAAGTCATTAATATATAATAAGAACAAGAAAGGACCCAAGACTGACCCTTGTGGAACCCCATTCTTGATAGTTCCCCAGTTTGAGGAATATGCTGATCTTTGCATGTTACGAGAACTACTTATTTCAACTTTCTGCACTCTTCCAGTTAGGTACGAATTAAACCATTTGTGCACTGTCCCACTCATGCCACAATACTTGAGCTTGTCTAGCAGAATTTCATGATTTACACAATCAAAAGCTTTTGAGAGATCACAAAAAATCCCAATGGGTGGTGTTCGGTTATTCAGATCATTCAAAATTTGACTGGTGAAAGCATATATGGCATTTTCTGTTGAAAAACCTTTCTGGAAACCAAAGTGACATTTTGTTAGTACTTCATTTTTACAGATATGTGAAGCTACTCTTGAATACATTACTTTCTCAAAAATTTTGGATAAAGCTGTTAGAAGGGAGATTGGACGGTAATTGTTGACATCAGATCTATCCCCCTTTTTATGCAAAGGTATAACAATAGCATATTTCAGTCTATCAGGGAAAATGCCCTGTTCTAGAGAGCTATTACACAGGTGGCTGAGAATCTTACTTATCTGTTGAGAACAAGCTTTTAGTATTTTGCTGGAAATGCCATCAATTCCATGTGAGTTTTTGCTTTTAAGCAAGTTTATTATTTTCCTAATTTCAGAGGGAGAAGTGGGTGAGATTTCAATTGTATCAAATTGCATAAGTATGGCCTCTTCCATTAACAACCTAGCATCTTCTAATGAACACCTGGATCCTACTATATCCACAACATTTAGAAAATGATTATTAAAAATATTTTCAACTTCTGACTTTTTGTTCGTAAAGTTTTCATCCAATTTGATGGTAATACTGTCTTCCTCTGCTCTTGGTTGACCTGTTTCTCTTTTAATAATATTCCAAATTGTTTTAATTTTATTATCAGAGTTGCTGATTTCAGACATGATACACATACTCCTGGATTTTTTAATAACTTTTCTTAATATAACACAGTAGTTTTTATAATTTTTGATAGTTTCTGGGTCACTACTCTTTCTTGCTGTCAGATACATTTCCCTTTTCCGGTTACAAGATATTTTTATACCCTTAGTAAGCCATGGTTTGTTACAAGGTTTCTTATGAGTATATTTAACTATTTTCTTGGGGAAGCAGTTTTCAAATGCATTTACAAAAATGTCATGAAATAAATTATATTTTAAATTGGCATCAGGTTCACGGTACACCTCATCCCAGTCTAACTGCTGTAGGCTTCCCCCGAAATTTGCAATTGTTAAATCATTGATTGAACGTACTACTTTGGAGGACTGTTTAGTATTGCTGAATGGAGCTATGTCATATATTGTAACTAGCTGAGCACCATGATCAGAAAGACCATTCTCAACAGGCTGAGCATTTATCTGGTTAAACTTATCTTGGTCTATAAAGAAGTTATCTATCAGTGAGCTGCTATCCTTTACCACCTGAGTAGGAAAATCAATAATGGGTGTCAAATTGAAAGAACCGAGTAATACTTCAAGGTCATTTTTCCTATTACCCTCTTTCAGAGAATCTACATTGAAGTCCCCACAAATAATAATTTGCTTCCCCCTGTCTGACAGATAGCACAACAAGGAGTCCAAATTTTTCAGAAATAGATGAAAATTTCCTGATGGGGACCTATATACAGTTACAATTATAAATGTGCCTTTATTTAATTTAAGCTCACAGGCACATACTTCTATATGTTTCTCTACACAAAACTTTTTTGTTTCTATACTTTTTGCACAATGATAACTTTTGACATATATGGCAACTCCTCCTTTCTCCATATTTTCTCTCATTACATGTGCAGGGAGCTTATATCCACTTACATTTACCTTATCCATATCAGTAACAATGTGATGCTCAGACAGGCATAGTATATCTATTTCATTCTCAGCTTCTAAATCTTCTAAACAAACCAGAAGCTCATCTACTTTATTCTTTAAACTCCCAATATTTTGATGAAATATACTTACATTATTTTTAATTATACTTTTATGAGAACCTTTCCTTATTCTAACATTTGCAGTACTCTCCTGTCTGAGTTTCTCATTGTGCTTAGGCCTAGTTCCTATACCAGTGGTCACATGGTGTTCAGAGAGGCAGATTATGCCAACTGGGTTGGGTGACTTTAATTCATCAATGCAATTACCTAGGACTGAGATACAACTTGGTGGAGATAAAATTTCTGGTGATTGGTGAGAATTTCTAATTGATAGCTGTGATTGGTGATCAAATGTGCTAGAATTGTGCTGTTTAATTTCTTTCCTAAACTGAAGATTTGTTTCAATCCTGACCTCTCGTAGAACTTGACATCTTTCTGTCTTACCTATCCTAAAAAAGGTGCTGCTCCAACACCTGTAACCACTGGTATTTTACCATTCATGGCAGTGCCTCCCCCCCTTAAATTTCCTGCTATTACCCCAGCCAGTTTCCCCTTCCCTTTCCTGTTGAGATGTAGGCCATGCCTGGTATAGTCCCACCTACTGAGATAATCAACAGGAACCACACCAATATGAGCCCCCACACCTGACCCAAGCAGCCGTTCCAACTCCAAATTAACTCTCCCAATAGAAGAGTCCAAATGAGGCCGGTCATGGCGTCTCAGGACAGATACAAATTCAACATTGGTGTGTCTCCATGCCGACGCAATCTTTACCAGGTCACACTCTATACTGTACCCAGGATCTCTGTCGATGCTGTTCCCTGGCCCTCCCACAATAACCACGGTGTCTTCCCTGGTAAATCCTTTACAGAGTGAACCTAAATCCTCTGTCACCTGATCCAGACTAGCACTTGGTTTGAAAAAATTTGTGACCTGGTATTCTGGTCCTAATTCCTCCTGCAGAAGTTGGCCTACACCTCTGGCATGAGAACTGCCTAACAACAAAACTTTCTTCCTTTTCGATGACTTTCCTACATTCTTTTTCAATTTCCTATTGAAAGTTTGTCCGCCCCTCGTGGTCTCGCGGTAGCGTTCTCACTTCCCGAGCAGGGGGTCCCTGCCTCGAGATGACTGGGTGTTGTTGTGTCGTCATCATCATCATTCATCCCCATTACGGTCGGAGGAAGGCAACGGCAAACCACCTCCATTAGGACCTTGCCTAGTAAGGCGGTGCGGATCTCCCGCATCGTTCCCCTACGCTCTGTAAAGAAGCATGGGACTTCATTTCCATTCCATTGAAAGTTTGTTGTGTCCTGTCTACACCTACCTCTGCTTGAGGCTCATCAGTTTCTAACTGAAGCAACAGGTCAAACTTATTTTTGACATTCACCACAAAACTGTCAGACTTAGTTCTAGGCCTGTTCCTTCTGCTACCTGTTGCCACTTCCCACCTCTCTTTGCCCTTCTCCCTCCTTAACCTGTCCAGATCTTCCCTAGCCTGATCTAGCTCAGCCTGAAGGACAGCAATTTTCCCCTCCTGTTCCACTATCTTCCTATCTCTGCTGCAAATCCTACATAACCACTGATGAGCCTGATCCACTTTCCCAACACCCACGCCACTGCAGTCCCCCCAGTGAAAAAAACTACTACATCCATCACACCAAACCCCGGAACTAACAATTCTACGGCAAGTCAGGCACTTCTCACTCATGGCAAAAATAATACTTTAGCTAGAATAAATCAATTAAATTACCGAAAATCAAAAAAGACGTTACAAGAATTAAGCCTATTCACAAATGTGTATAAGCAAGTTTCTGATTTAAAATCCGCTGTTTTTCTGAGATCTGTATTAAAACAATGAAGGTATACGCTATTTATTATATATTTCACTTGATGGAATGAAAAAAAAGGACAATTAAACGAGATACTTTAACTTTGATTCTCCAAAAACGTTACGAGAATTAGGCCTATAAACAAATGTATATAGGCAAGTTTCTGATATAAAGTTACGCTGTTTTTCTGAAATCTGTATTAAAACAATGAAGTTATACGCTATTTACGGTAGTTTAATTATTTGTTACCGAGAAACTAGTTAAATTACCGTGAAACAAGAAACAAACACGTTTACAAAATTTAAGCCTAAGCGCGACTTCGCGAAGTTACGATCTTTTCGTGTTTTCTGAAAAAATACGCAAAGAAAAGTCAAACCTTTAATGTCAAGACTAAACGATACACTAATGCACGTATTTAATTTGTTGTCGGCGTTAAACTAAATTATATTCCTGTCTAAATCACTTAACTTTCTGGAAATCGTTTCTGGCGTCACTTACTCGGCGGCCATCTTGACTTCCATTGCGGCACATGAGCCACCTTCGTGTGAATCTGTAAATCAGGCCACAGCATGCCGGCAGAAGTGGGTGCCTGCTGTGATTCTTCTAGAGGAAGCCAGCCCCCAGTGGTGGCGTCCACCTTTGCAAGCAGATGTGTACAGTGTGAGTTTGCCTGCACAAGTGCAGGCTGCACCGCCTTAGTCATGAACGACTGCTCTTCAGGAGAGAAGGCTGGCTGTGGCTGAAGTGAACTGGGAGGTTGCCCACCAGCTGGAACCCATCAAGTCCACGGGAGAGGACTGAGAACCAACAGTAGGCTCATCGGTGGTGGAACCCAAGTGACATAATGGCTGTTTGCAGAACCATGTCACCTGTCACCTGACATGATCCTCTACTCGTAAACAGTGCTGGCAGAATGAGATGCCTTTTGCTAAAAATGATGGGTGTTTATATAGGTTTGGTACTTGCCTGCTGTGCCAAGGAACAACTTACAACCATGAACACCAAAATTAGGTGTAACAACTGGCCTATTGCTGCTGTGGTCACACTGCCTTTCTGCTGTGTTGACACTATTCTGAGCACTCTCACTCAGCCCAAAATGTGGAATCAGTCTGGTGGTATTGTTGCATCTGACGTAATAGTGTTTCAATCAGCTCTGCATTCGCCGGCTTCCACGGACCTTTTGCAAGAGCCATGATAGCGCTGCTATACGTGTTACTCTGTAGCATCAAAAAATTGATGGAGGGCTACAAAATGTTGCACAAAACGCAACCTCATGTGTCACAACCACAAAAACAGTAGCAAATGCTTGAAACTCCTTACGGCGGCCTCTATTGAACATTTCTTCATATGATTCTAAACTCAGCTACTACATTGAAACACTGACCAGGAAACATCATGTCTTGTTGTGTAGGCTACCCTCAGATGAGATACGTAGGAGATTCTATGGAGATTTTTCCATGTACCTTACTCCCCTTCTAGCAGCAATGGAGTAACGCAAGATACTAAGCGATTGCAAAGAAGCACAGATCACTTCCGTTTTCGAAAAGATTCGTTGAATAGACGCATTTAATTATAGGCCTGTGGTGCTGAGCCCAATTTGCTGTAGAATTATGGAACATGTTTCATGCTTGGTATACATTAAGATGGTTAGGAGAACGAGAATCGCTTCTGTAGTAATCGACATGGATTCCGTAATTCGCGATTTTAGCAAACAAGCTCGCTCTAGTAGTAGTAGTAGTAGTAGCTTTATTCATCCGTAGATCTCTTTTTACAAGGATATAGGACATGTCAAAGTATTTACAAGTTTAGATCAATTTAAAATGAGCTAATTCATATACAGATATATTTACAGACTTCTAGTTAGAAACAATCATTAGATTTACTCCTGGTATACAATACTTTTATCACAAATAACTTATTAAATAATGCAATGCCACACTGTTCACTCATGTCTCACTATCAGTCACTGCACGCACTATACACACGTTGTTTCATAACACTTCACTCACTACACACACACACACACACACACACACACACACACACACACACACTGGTGATCTCTGGACTATTTTCTGTACTGCAACTTCCCATTTGCTACACTGAAAAACTGAGTCAGCATCCCTCCATAATGAGTGAGATGTTGAGCTCAGAAAGAGGAAGAGGTGTTAGTATTGTGCTATCTAAGTATTTCTAGAAAGGAAAAAAGGAGGGAAAAACAGAAAGTGAAGGTGTTATGTGGAATGTTGGATGTTTATAATCATTATTATTGTTATTTATTTGTATAACATTTTTATCAAGCCCCTACTCTGTTTTATCTAAGTAATCCTCCAATGTATAAAATGTATTGCATAACAGGTACTTTTTAGCTGCTTTTTTAAATAAGCGTATTTTTGCAGTTTCTTTAATCTCTTTTGGTAATTTATTGTACAGTTTTATTCCTTGGTACAAAATATTGTTTTGAGTTTTATGTTTATTTTTTCTTGGTAAATGTAAGTTGAGTCTATCTCTTGTTGCATGGTCATGGACAGAGCTGTTTGTGCAGTAATTACCAATGTTATTTTTGATTTGTACAACTGACTGGTAAATGTATTCACATGGCGCAGTTAAAAATCCCCAATGTTTTGAACACATCTTTACAATGAGATAAACTAGTATTTTTGGTTATTATTCTTATGGCTCTTTTCTGGAGTTTGAAAATTGTGTTCATATTTTGTGTGCTTGTTGCCCAAGAAAGAATGCCATAGCTAAGAATTGAGTGTACATATGAATAATATGTAAGTAAAAGACACTGCATGTTACACACTGATGACAGGATTCTAAGGGCATAACACGCTGATGATATTCTGTCTGCAAGAACCTTTGTGTGCTCACACCACTTCAACTGAGAATCAATATTCATACCTAAAAATTTCGCGTTTGTTACACAGTCTATAGATGTGTCATCTATATTTAATTTAACATTGTCATATTTCCTTTTCAAATTGAAATTCATGGCACTAGTTTTTTATGTTCAATGTCAATTTATTGCTTATTGACCAATCATAAACTTCCTTGAGAGTTTCATTTGCTTTCTTCGCAAGGAGTTCTCTTGTTTTCTTAGTGACTATAATATTGCTGTCAACAGCGAAGAGAATTTTTTCACCATGAGCAACACTACTGGGAAAGTCATTGACATATATTACAAACAGTATTGGTCCTAATATACTACCTTGCAGAACCCCTATGTTAACGTATTTTGACTCTGATAAGTGTTTTACTAAATGTTTAGGTCTATTTGAAGTATATGTTATCTCTACTCTTTGTACCCTACCTGTTAGGTATGATCGAAACCAGTCATTAGCTACCCCTCTTATTCCTAATGCTTCTAATTTATTTAATAGCATCTTCTGGTCAACTGTATCAGACTCCTTAGAAAGATCCAAAAAGATGCCTGTGACGCACTCATCTTTTCAAGAGCATCAAGTACAACTTTTGTGAATTCTACTATGGCTGACTCTGTATTTTTGCCACTTCGGAAATCAAACTGTGATTCGCTTCAAAGATTGTATTTATTCAGCTAATTCATTAATCTGTCTTTCATACTTGCTTCTATTATTTGTGAGAATGCTGACAGCAGGCAAATGGGCTGGTAATTTTCTATGTCTTCTGCATTAGCTTTCTTAAGCAAAGATACAACTCTTGCCTGTTGTAACTGCTCTGCAAATTTCCCCGATGTGAAGGATTCATTTATTATATTTGTTAAAGGGCCCTGTATAATCCCTATGCATTGTTGAAGTGCACACATTGGTACTTCATCTAAGCCTACTGACTTTTTATTTTTTTGAACAGTTTTATTGACTTCTTTCTCTGTGGTTGGAAGTAACATCATTGTATTTAGTGCAACATTATTTACAAGTGTTATATTTGTTTTGGGGAATTTTTGCTGTAACTTCTCTGCAATACTTGAAAAATTCTCATTTACATAGTTTTCTAATGTTGTGGATCATTTATTACCTTAGCCCCCTCCCTTAGCAGTATGTTATTCTGCGTTTGTTTGCCTCTCCCCATTTCCTTTTTTACAACATCTCAGACTGCTTTGCCGGCCGGGGTGGCCAAGTGGTGCTAGGTGCTACAGTGTTCAAGTGTTTGGGACTTCTTAATACTTGTTTTTGTGAGATGTTGATACAGGCATGCATATTTCTGGAAATGCCTTTTCAAAGTTTAATTTAAACAATGTAGAGAATTTAGAGAATTTCATATTTACATTGGTTTCCTCATATACTTTATCCCAGCTTTGTTTTTCTAGTTCTTTTGAAAAATCTTGTATTTTGATTTCTGATAGATGTCGTTTGTAGGCTTGTAGTTTAGAGAATGATTCGATGCCTGATTTTATTGTTGTTATTTGACAGAGATGGTCTGATAGTACGAGATTTTTTACAGCTCCATCACATTTTTCCCTGTCCATATTTGTGGCCACATGGTCAATTACTGCTGCAGTCATTATAGTAACCCTTGTTTCACTGTTGACCAATAGGGATATGCCAAAACTTTGAAGGAAGTTTATGAAGGTGTTGCTGGATTCATTTATGATATTAGTGTTGATGTTAATGTCCCCACACAGAAGTATGTTGACCTTTGTACTTGAGACGTTATCTAGAACTTCTGTTAATTTATTGATAAAAGTGTCCACACTACCACTGAGGTCATGTCTTGATTTGAACTGTGTTCCTTTTCTGATATAAATGCATGATCCTCCACCCCTTGAAGTAGTTCTGCACTAAGAGTTTGCCTTTTCATACAATGATAGTACTACATGTTGGATTTCTGTGTCGCTACACCAGTCCTCAGTAATACAAACTACTGTGCAGTTCAAAGATTGGAGCTCAACTTCTAATAGTTGTATTTTAGGCCTATTTTTTATTGATTGCATCTTTTGATGGAGGATTGTTAAGTCTGTGAAATGCCCCATGTTACTATTTCCAATGGTTTGTTTCTCTTTGTGACATCTGGTATATGTGATATTTGAAGCGTTAAAATCTGTTTTGTGAGTGATTGTTTCAGTATTTTTTAAACTGCTGGAGATACTCTTTCGGCAGGGGAACCTGTTGTCCTAAAAAAGACCTACTTTTCCTATCTATGACGACAGGTATCTGACCATGGGTGGCCCGAGATCCACCCCTACACTCTCATGAAACAGATGTACCAATCTTCCCTTCCCAGTCCTGTTTAGGTGTAGGCCATGCCTAGTGAAACCCCATCTGTTGATAATCCCGACGGGCACCAGAGAAACATAAGCTAAGTTGGCTGTCCTCAGAGCCATCCCTAACCCCACACTGAATCGTCTCACAGCTCCATTAAGGTGTGGTCGATCATGACGCTGGAACAGCTCAACAAAGTGTACGTTGGTGCCATGAGTCAGGGAAGCCATCTTGTCCAGGTCACCACCTATGTCATGTGCCCCATCCCTGTCCAAACTGTTTCCTGCCCCACCCACTACATGGTCCTCTTTTGTAAACTCGTTACATAAGTACCCTAGATCCTCTATCACATGACTTAGCCCTGCATTTGGCTTGAAAATACTGGTGGCCTGGTACGCTGCCCCTAAACTTTCCTTTAACTGAGGACCTACACCGCGCCCATGGCTACTACCTAGCAGCAGCACTTTATTCTTCCTAAGACTTTGTACATTCGTAGGCTTCTTGGCCTCGGTTGAAGTGTGCTGCACATTTCCTGCTAATCGTTCTACCTGGGTCTTTTCTCCACTTAACTCTGGCAGTGGTAGATACCTGTTTTTGGTGTTGATGATAAAACTGTCGGATCGCGTTCTCTTTCTTCCTATCCTCCTACCAGCTGCCAGTTTCCAACCACCCTCCTCCCACCTATCTCCATGAAACACAGAGCGCCACAGACAAAGGCGCCAAGGTTGAAACCGTGTTCCTTGACTTTCAGAGGATGCACAATACATTTCTACACGATCATTTAGTGGACAAAATACGATCTGAGTGAGTATGAGACCAGATTTATGACTGGACTTAAGAGTTTCTGGTAAGCAGAACTCAACAAGTTGTTATTAATGACACAAAATCGATAGATGTAAAGCTAATTTCGAGACTGCCCCAGTAGAGTGTTGTAGGGAAGTTACTGTTTACAATACGTATATAAATGATGTAGTATGTAATGTTGGAAACTTGATGAAATCGTTTGTAGATGATGGTGTATAGAAATGCTACAAGGGTAGGAAACTGTTCCAAAATGCAGGAAGACCTGCTGAGGATTGGTGGTTGGTGCAGAGACTGGCATTTGACTCTGAACGTAAATATACACTGAAGAGCGAAAGAAATTGGTACACCTGCCTAATATCGTGTAGGGCCCCTGCGAGCACGCAGAAGAGCTGCAACACGACGCGGTATGGACTCGACTACTGTCTGAAGTAGTGCTGGAGGGAACTGACACCATGAATCTTGCAGTGCTGTCCATAAATCCGTAAGACTATGAGGAGGTGGATATGTCTTCTGGACAGTACGTTACAAGGCATCTCAGATATGCACAATAATGTTCGTGTCTGTGGAGATGGGTGGCCAGCGGAAGTGTTTAAACTCAGAAGAGTCTTCCTGGAGCCACCCTGTAGCAATTCTGGACGTGTGGGGTGTCCCATTGTCCTGCTGGAATTGCCCTAGTGAGCCGGAATGTACAATGGACATGAACGGATGCAGGTGAGCAGACAGGATTCTTTCGTATGAGACACCTGTCAGAGTCGTATCTAGACGTGTCAGGGGTCCTATACCCCTCCAACTGCACTCGCCCCACACCATTACAGAGTCTCCACCATCTTGAACAGTCCTCTGCTGACATGAAGGGTCCATGGATCCATGAGGTTGTCTCCATACCCGTACACGTCCATTCACTCGATACAACTTGAAACGAGACTCGTCCGACCAGGCAACATGTTTGCAGTCGTGAAACTTCCTGGCAGATTAAATCTGTGTGGCGGACCGAGACTCGAACTCGGGACCTTTGCCTTTCGCGGGCAAGTGCTCTACCAACTGAGCTACTCAAGCACGACTCACGCCCCGTCCTCACAGCTTGACTTCCGTCAGTACCTCGTCTTCTACCTTCCAGACTTTACAGAAGCTCTCCTGCGAACCTTGCAGAACTAGCACTCCTCAAAGAAAGGATATTGCGGAGACATGGCTTAGCCACAGCCTAGGGGATGTTTCCAGAATGAGATTTTCACTCTGCAGATACAAGAGAGGCGTTGCGCTTCACGAAGAGTTTTACTGCCGAAATTCGAGACTGAGCATTTGAAATAGTCGGGCAACATATTACTTCCTGCCAAGTATACTGAGATGATAAAGGTCATGGGATGCCTCCTAATATCGTGTCGGACCTGCTTTCGTCCGGCATAATACAGAAATTCGACGTTGCGTGGACTCAACAAGACGTTGGAATTCCCCTGCAGAAATTTTGAACCAAGCTCCCTCTATAGTCGTCCATAACTGCGAAAGAGTTGCCGGTGCGGAATTTTGTGCACTACGTCGGATAAATGTTTTATGGGATTTATGTCGAACCATCTGGGTGGCAAAATCATTCACTCGAATTATCTAGAATTGCCAACAATTGTGGTCCAGTGACATGACGCATTGTCATCCATAAATACCCTACTAGCCATTAAAATTGCTACACCACGAAGATGACGTGCTACCGACGCGACATTTAACCGACAGGAAGAAGATGCTGTCATATGCAAATGATTAGCTTTTCAGAGCATTCACACAAGGTTGGCGCCGGTGGCGACACCTACAACTTGCTGACATGAGGAAATTTTACAACCGATTTCTCATACACAAACAGCAGTTGACCGGCGTTGCTTGGTGACACGTTGTCGTGATGCCCCGTGTAAGGAGGAGAAATGCGTACCATCTCGTTTCCGACTTTGATAAAGGTCGGATTGTAGTCTATCGCGATTGCGGTTTATCTTATCCCGACATTGCTGCTCGCGTTGGTCGAGATCCAATGACTGTTAGCAGAATATAGAATCGGTGGGTTCAGGAGGGTAATACGAAACGCCGTGCTGGATCCCAACGGCCTCGTATCACAAGCAGTCGAGATGACAGGCATCTTATCCGCATGGCTTTAACGGATAGTGAAGCCACGTCTCGATCCCTGAGTCAACAGATGGGGACGTTTGCAAGCCTACAACCATCTGCACGAACAGTTCGATGACGTTTGCAGCATCATGGACTATCAGCTCGGAGACCAAGGCTGCAGTTACCCTTGACGCTGCATCACAGACAGGAGCGCCTGCGATGGTGTACTCAACGACGAACCTGGGTGCACGAATGGCAAAAGGTCATTTTTTCGGATGAATCCAGGTTCTGTTTACAGCATCATGATGATCACATCCGTGTTTGGCGACATCGCCGTGATCGCACATTGGAAGCCTGTATTCGTCATAGCCATAATAGCGTATCACCCGGCGTGATGGTATGGGGTGCCATTGGTTACACGTCTCGGTCACCCATTGTTCGCATTGACGGCACTTTGAACAGTGGACGTTACATTTCAGATGTGTTACGACCCATGGCTCTACCCTTCATTCGATCACTGCGAAACCCTACATTTCAGCGGGATAATGCACGACCGCATGTTGCAGGTCCTGTATGAGCCTTTCTGGATGCAGAAAATGTTCGACTGCTGCCCTGGCCAGCACATTCTCCAGATCTCTCATCAATTGAAAACGTCTATTCAATGGTGGCCGAGCAACTGGCTCGTCACAATACGCCAGTCATCACAAACGTCTATTCAATGGTGGCCGAGCAACTGGCTCGTCACAATACGCCAGTCATCACTCTTGATGAACTATGGTATCGTGTTGAAGCTGCATGGGCCCGTACACGCTATCCAAGCTCTGTTTGACTCAATGCCGAGGCGTATCAAGGCCGTTATTACGGCCAGAGGTGGTTGTTCTGGGTACTGATTTCTCAGGATCTATGCACCCAAATTGCGTGAAAATGTAATCACATGTCAATTCTAGTATAATATATTTGTCCAATGGATACCCGTTTATCATCTGCATTTCTTCGTGGTGTAGCAATTTTAATGACCAGTAGTGTATTCTGTCGTTGTTTGGGAACGTAAAGTCCATGAATGGCTGCAAATGGTCTCCAGGTAGCGTTACATAACCATCTGCAGTCAATGCTCGCTCAGTTGGACCAGAGGACCTAGTCTATTCCAAGCAAAGACAACCCACACCATTATGGAGCCACCACCAGATTGCACAGTGCCTTGTTGACGACTTGGGTACACTGAGTCGTGCGGTCTGCGCCACACTCGAACCCTACCGTCAGCTCTTACTAATTCAAATCATTTTGATCGGGTTTCATCTGACCAGTCCACAGTTTTCCTGTCGGCTGGGGTCGAACAGATATGGCCACGAGTCTGGGAGAGGCGCTGCAGGCGATGTCGTGCTGTTAGCAAAGGCACTCGCTTCGGGCATGTGCTGCCATATTCCATTAACGGCAGATTTCGGCGCACTGTATTAACGGATACGTTCGTCGTGCGTCCCACATTGATTTCTGTGGTTGTTTTACGCAGGGTTGCTTGTGTGTTAGCCCCGAAAACTCTACATAAATGCCAGTGCTCATTGTCGTTAAGAGAATGCCGTCGGCCACTGCGTTGTCAGAGGTGAGAGGTAATGGCTGAAATTTGGTATTCTCGATACACTCTTGACACTGTGGATCTCAGAATATAGAATTCTATAGCGATTTCCCAAATGAAATGTACCATGCGGCACCATTCCGCGTTTAGAGTCTGTTAATTCCCGTCGTGCGTCCATAATCACGTCGGAAACATTTTCACATGGATCACCTCAGTCCAAATGGCAACCCCACCAATACACTGTTCTTTCATATCTTGTGTATGCGATACTGTCGCCAGCTGGATACGAGCATATCGCTATCCCATGACTTTTGGCACCTCAGTGTATGTCTACTGGGATGATCACGACAAGAAAGTCAAAGCTCATATGAACGTTTATCGATAGACGTTCCTCCCACGCACAATTCGCGAATGGAACAGAGGGGGAAAAAATTACAGTGGTATCAGAAATACTCTCCGCCGCATATCATAAGCTACCTTTCGGAATGTAGATATGCTGGATGGGCAACATACAGCTGGTCTGAAAAATGTTTGTAAGACTGACACTAAACTGACCCTTGTTAATGAACAGGGGAAATGACCATCGCATATAACGCTGTAAACCGTTGATTTTGATCCACCAGTTGGCTGCTGTCACATATCTGTACATGTGCACCTCCCGCTTGCTCTGTACTGAGTATTACTCTGTGCCATTACGTTTGAGTGAGTGAGAGAGCAGACGCTGTTACTGACCAGATGATGGCAACAGTAAATGATGTTCACGGTATAACAGAACGTGTTCACTGCCGAGTGTTATGCGAAGCACAGTTCTTGGGCAACATGTGCGGAACGGTTGGGCAATAGTTAAAAACTGGAAGTGATTTGCAGAACGTCCAGCAATGTCCGCTATGCGTAACGTAGCAGCAAAATGGCGTGAAACGAGCAGTGAAAAAAAAAAAAAAATAAAACTGTAACCATCCGAAAAGAGTTCAAACACCAGAAAGGAAATCTGAAACTAAGTCCGACGAAATCTGAGCGGCGTTTACCTGTGCTAGCGGTATTTAGAGGATTGTGTCGAAAGATGGTCGTAAAGGATCTGCATCTTTATCCTTACGATTCTCCTGTGGTACATGAGTTAAACTGTCTTAATGAACTTCCGCATGTGGGGTTCTGTCGATCATTCCTGAGTGAAATGGAAACAGGATTTTTTCATCCTATTTCAGCCTATCAGGTTATGCGAACTCGCGGAACGTGCACCATTATGCATCAGAAAATCGCCATCAGTACTTTGAGCAACCGTTCCATAATTTCGAGAGTGCTGTTTGGTGCCCAATGTATGGTGTCCGCATACAAAAACGATGCTTTAAATGCTAACTGGTAAGTCCAGAAACTGTTTAATTCCTATGTGCGTCAAATCAGAGAATGTTTGTTAGATTGTGACCCGTCGATATTCTGTAGTGAGAATGCACGGAAATTCCAGTATCGTAGGAGTCACAGCTGTGAACAACTTGCCGGCAGACAGGGGTTTTTGTTTTTCGTTTAGCTTTTAGTTATAGTTTTACAAGCAATTCTGACTTTAAAAAGAAGTACGCGATAGCTTGCTGTTTAGAGGTACCTATTCCAGAACGTTAAGCACGTTTAATGCACCGTTATTAAAATATTAATGAAAGAAAGCTGGCATTCTGGCGTGCAGCGTCTGAACGTCTCAGCCAGTCACACTGATGGAATAAAATTCTGGTAGTCTTCCCCACGAGAAAGATACGATTGCTACTGGTATGTCAAACCATAGATTACGTCTTACGGCTAATGCTGCAAGCTCTACTGCTCTGAAGAAAGAATCTTGGAACTACACTACTGCCATTAAAATTGCTACACCAAGAAGAAAAGCAGATGATAAACGGGTATTCATTGGACAAATATATTATATTAGAACTGACATGTGATTACATTTCCACGCAATTTGGGTGCATAGATCCTGAGAAATCAGTACCCAGAACAACCACCTCTGGCCGTAATAACGGCCTTGATACGCCTGGGCATTGAGTCAAACAGAGCTTGGATGGGGTGTACAGAGCACGATACCACATTTCATCAAGAACAGCGACTGGCGTATTGTGACGAGTCAGTTGCTCGGCCACCACTGACCAGACGCTTTCAATTGGTGAGAGATCTGGAGAATGTGCTGGCCAGGGCACCGGTCGAATATTTTCTGTATCCAGAAAGGCCCGTACAACACCTGCAACATGCGGTCATGCATTGTCCTGCTGAAATGTAGGGTTTCGCAGGGATCGAATGAAGGGTAGACCCACGGGTCATAACACATCTGAAATGTAACGTCCACTGTTCAAAGTGCCGTCAATGCGAACAAGAGGTGACCGAGACGTGTAACCAATGGCACCCCATACCATCTAGCCGGGTGATACGACAGTATGGCTATGACGAGTACACGCTTCCAATGTGCGTTCACCGCGATGTCACCAAACACGGATGCGACCATCATGATGCTGTAAACAGAACCTGGATTCATCCGAAAAAATGACGTTTTGCCATTCGTGCACCCAGGTTCGTCGTTGAGTACATCATCGCAGGCGCTCCCGTCTTTGATGCAGCGTCAAGGGTAACCACAACCATGGTCTCCGAGCTGATAGTCCATGCTGCTGCAAACGTCGTAGAACTGTTCGTGCCGCCACACACCGTTGGGTGGCTTGCGGAGTATCAATGTAGATGAATGTAGATGAATGTTGTTGTCTTGCAAACGTCCCCATCTATTGATTCAGGAATCGAGACGTGGCTGCACGATCCGTTACAGCCATGCGGATAAGATGCCTGTCATTACGACTGCTAGTAACACGAGGCCATTGGGATTCAGCAGGGCGTTCCACCCTCCTGAACCCACCGATTCCATATTCTGCTAACAGTCATTGGATGTCGACCAGCGCGAGCAGCAATGTCGCGATACGGTAAACCGCAATCGCGATAGGCTACAATCCGACCTTTATCAAAGTCGGAAACGTGATGGTACGCATTTCTCCTCCTTACACGAGGCATCGCAACAACAGTTCACCAGGCAACGCCGGTCAACTGCTGTTTGTGTATGAGAAATTGGTTGGAAACTTTCCTCGTGTCAGCACGTTGTAGGTGTCGCTACCAGCGCCAACACGACGCGACGCACGCACACGCACTTGCGCTGTGGCTGCCGAAGTGTGCGGACGCTCTGTGCTGAAGCTGCCGAGGCTAACCTCTCGCTCGTGATTTTGTAGCGATCGGTTGCTCGGGTTCATGCATTTGGCTATTCATCTTGCGTGTTCTCGCTAACCAGCGTTTACTGTCCTTCTTTCAGAGTCGACATCAGCCTGCAAGGGCCTTTTGGGACTCGTGCGGCAAAATCCACGTGGCGTGACCCTACTCTCTGAGAAAGGAAAAACTGTCGTGTCTTTCTAAAGAGGCAAAGTTGTTGTGTTGGGGGTACGACATGGAGGAGGAGCCGGAACGAGACGATCGCTCCGGCGAGTCGCAGGGTGTGGCAGATAGCGCTCTAAGAGAAGTTTCCCGGACGACGGCAGCGTCTGGCCCCCCATCACCGACGAGGACGACGAGTGAGAGTGTTGCTCGCGGCCGTCGGACGGACGTGGAAATTTCCGCGAACGGACGGTGCCGCGCCCGCACATTCTCTCTGCCGAAATGACGCATCGAGCCGCCGACCCCCTGACAAAGGAGGAATTTGCCGCCACCATCGCCATGCTGACTCCCGAGGAGAGTTGCATCTGCATGCAACGCCTGGCCATGGGAACCGATGCGGACAGGGTGGAGGTACTGACGAGACGCCGGTCCATGGTACATGTGGGTCGCGACAGGCAATTACCTGTCGCAGTTGCCACTACAGCTGCCGTGCCAGCAGTCGCACCAGCCGTGGTGGCTACAGAAGCCGCCACGCCCTCACCAACGTCCAGGCTGGCAACACCCGACGAGCCTGCTGAGGTTGAGCGAACCTCACGGAAGCGCCCAGCCGCGGCCGTAGAGGACACTCCCTCCCTCCAGGCAAGTTCCGGTAGTGCCAGGCGGAAGAAGAGGAGGGTACGTCGCAGGACGACCGCATCGCCGAGGAAGCCCGTGAAGAAGGCGTCATCGCGCGCTCCCGGGCCACACGGCGAGAGCTAGGTCATTCGAACTGGTGACGCCGGAACAGGTCGAGGCTGCAAACCGGTTTGCAGACCTACCGGAAGTAGCCGAGACCGACGGGGACGGGACCATACGGACTACGGCGACGAAACCGCCCCGCAGCCCGCCGCTGATTACCATCCAGTGGAGTGAGGGCTATAGCGAGCTCAGAGAGAAGCTCTACTCCGTCGCAAAACAGCGGAAGATGATCGCGGGGAACGACATTTACAAGGTCAGAGCAGAGTGCATAGAGGACCATGCGAAACTCATGCAACTCTGTGAGACCGAGAAGTGTGACTGCTTCACGCAGAGCACGGAGCAGCTGAAGCAGCTGAAGGTCGTTTTTCGTCACCTGCCGCTGAAGATGGAACCGGCGTTCCTACAGTGGCAGCTGGAGGAACTCGGCTTCCAGACCCGCCACGTCGGCCTGATGTCGCTAAGGACCCACAGGGACATGCCCTTGTTCCTTGCGGTTTTAGTCGACAATGTCGACAACCGGAAAATTTTTCAGGTTGAAAACATTGCCGACTTCGACGAGAAAGCCGAGCCACTCCGCGCGAAAGGCAGACGAGCCCAGTGCATCAACTGCCAACGCGTGGACCACGTGGCAAAGTTTTGCAGGATGCCTGTGCGCTGCTGCAAGTGCGCCGAGGAGCACCCGAAGCGGGACTGCCCCAAGAAGGAAGACCGACCGACGAGCTGCAATTGTAACGGGGACCACGTCGCCTGTTACCGTGGATGCGCCGCATTCAAGAGCGACAAGCGCGCCAGCCGCGGAAACCCGAGCCGCAGCTTCGCGGACGTTGCTAAGGGGAAGCCGGCCGCCCCCTCCGAGAGACCACGGCCGCTCGCAGGGGAGGCCGCACCGGCACTGCAGCCGTCGCAGCTGCCCAGCTGCCCTCGCCCGCGGCACCACCTGCAGTCGGGGAGACCGGCTTGCCGGCGCCCGCGGCTGTAGGGAGGGTTGCCGCCCGCGCAGGGCGTTCCCAGCACGCCGCTCCGCTGCCGACTACGGGAAACGTCGCGAAGGAGTCAAACCTTCCCGAAACGGCGAAGGAAGACACCACCGAGCTGGCCGTGCTTCTGCGGTCGCTCAGCCAGCTGATGACGCAGCTACCGGTCCTCGTGGGAGCAGTGACGGCTGCCCTCCAGGCCACCGCCGGGAGAAGCCAGCCTTAAAATGGATAACGACCATATTTATGGGTTAACCATTTGCACGTTCAACGCTCGGGGTCTCCACCCCCAGCAGGGCGAGTTTCGCCAATTCCTACGGGACGAGGCGGTCGACATCTGCCTTGTGCAGGAGACCTTCCTCAAACCCGGGGTCGACATGCGAGCAGCAAATTTCTGCTGCTACCGAGATGACAGAGCCATCCATGGGGGCGGCACTACCATCTACGTGAAGAAGTCACTGCGCCACCACCGGGTTCAACTGTCGGCGCTCAACGCGCTGGAAGCCACAGGAGTGGCCGTCAACACCACCGCCGGAAAGATTCTTTTCGTGTCGGTGTATCGGCAGCCTAGCAGACCGCTAGGCGAAGCCGACTTCGACGTCCTGCTGTCGCTGAAGGGGCGAGCTTTCATTGCCGGGGATTTCAATGCGAAACACACCGAATGGAACTCGCGAACTGTTACCCGCAGCGGGCGCCGCCTCTCCTGCGTTGTTCACCGCAACGGCGCGATCACCGTGGGGCCGTTTGACCCCACGATCTTCCCTGCACGGGGACAACCGGACGTGCTCGATATTGCTGTTCTGAAGGGCATCGGGCACTTCGCGACCGCCAAGACGCGTAACGTCCTCTCCCCCGACCACGTACCGGTCATTTTTGGCCTCGACTTGGCCGGAGCTTCTCTTCCAGACAGCCGTCCGAGCTATCGCAGGCTCGACGCCGAGCGCTTTCAGACGAAAGCCCTCGAACTGCTCGAGGACGCGCCAAACCCTGCCGTGGTAGGGGCAGACTCCACCCTCTCATTCTTCACCCGAAGAATACTCCGAGCAGCGGAGGAAGCCACGCCGAGACGTCGCCAAGGACCACGAGACTTCTCGCGACAGCTACCGCTCCCTATCCTGGACGCGATCACCGAGAAGAACCGCTGTTTTCGACGAGATTCTCCGATCAGGTGCCTACCCCTCTGCGTGGAAACACGCGGAGGTCGTGGCCATTCTGAAATCCGGCAAGGACCCACGCCAGGCATCGAGCTACCGACCCATCAGCCTGCTCCCGTTCCTCTCGAAAGTTTTCGAGAGGCTGTACGCGAGAAGACTGATTCGACACGTCACCCAGGAGGGCATCATCCTGGACGAGCAGTTCGGGTTCCGAGAAGAACTTGCCACTTCCCACCAGCTCTTGCGGGTGGTAGAACCGGCGATGAGGGCACTGGAAACAAGGGAATTCTTTGGGGCAGTGTTCCTCACGTCTCCCGAGCGTTTGACTCGGTGTGGCACGACGGTCTGGAGTTCAAACTTTTTGAACAAGGGATACCGACATCCCACATGACGATGCTGCAGTCGTACCTGTCCGAACGAACCTTCCACGTGAGGGCTGACGACGGTACGTCCACAGACCGGCAGATACGCGCAGGGGTGCCGCAGGGGTCGGTTCTCGGCCCCTCGCTGTACTCCCTGTACACTGCCGACGCGCCGAAAGTGGCAGGAGTCGAACTGGCGCTGTACGCTGATGATACAGCCCTGTTCACCCGCAGCATGAACGCCCAAGTGCTGAGAAACCGCCTCCAGCGCGGGTGCGACGCCTTGGGCTCATGGGCAACGAAGTGGCGGCTGAAATTCAACTCCACAAAGAGCCAGGCAGTCGTCTTCACCCGAAGACTTCTGCCGCCAGGGCTTACGCCGGTCGAAATCCTGGGAGAACCTATCCCATGGAATGGGACGGCGAAATACCTAGGGGTTACCCTAGACCGCAGGCTCACCTGGAAGCATCACATCCGTGATGTGAAAGGGAGAGCAATAGGACGCCTTCGCGCCCTGTATCCGCTGCTAAACCCGCAGTCGTAATTGCCATCGCAACACGGCATCACGCTTTACCTAACATTGGTTCGCCCACTGTTAGAGTATTCGGCCGTGGTCTGGGGGAAAGCCGCAGATGCTCACATTGTGACTCTGCAGCGGATACAGAACCGCGCCCTGAAGACTGCTGTGCATCTTCCGAGGCGCTTCTCGACGCGCCAACTCCACGAGGACAGCGGGATCCTGCCTCTCCGAGACAGGTTTCGCATCATCGCCAGGAAGTTCTACGCGAAGACGGGACGCTCCCGCAACCGGCTCATCCGTGGACTGGGCCAACAACCTCATCACAGGCCAACCACGCGTTGGCCTGACCTGCTGAGGGATTAAGTTTTACTGATCCCTCAACAGAGTGTGTCTTTCTCTTTTTCAGGTTACACCAGCTAGGATGAATCAACCAGAGTGGTAATATATCTTTCTCTCTTTTACAGGAACCGCAGGAATGACAAATTTTGTCTAAACTGCTTCACCTCGAGCCAAGGATAGGCTCGTCTTTTCAGCGTCAGCGCCAGCGTCACCGGCGCCAACCTTGTGTGAATGCTCTGAAAAGCTAATCATTTGCATATCACAGCATCTTCTTCCTGCCAGTTAAATTTCGCGTCTGTAGCACATCATCTTCGTGGTGTAGCAATTTTAATGGACAGTAGTGTAGGTACGATGGCTGGTAAAGCCAGAAACACGAGGGGTGTTCATTGAGTAATGCAACATAATTTCGGTTGAAAAGATGTGGAACACTGTCGGACATCGTGAAATATCCCTGCTTCCACCCCTATAGTTTCATGAACTTCGAATAAATGACGGAGCTATTCGTAGTCTTCAAAACGGCGTCTGTAACAGAGGTGCGTTCCGAACAAAAAGCTGTCGTAGACACTTGCAGAATGTCTACGGAGACCTGGCAGTACGGAAAACCACGGTGAGTGTTGGAGGAGGCGGCTGTTATCGTAACAAGGTCGAGCAAGCCTCTCGGATCTTTTTCGTGCTGGTCGACCGCACACAGCTGCGACTCCTGCAACGTTGGAACGTGCGGACCCTCTCATTCGAAGTGATCCACGGATCACAAACACTTCGCTGCACAGCTAGGCGTCTTTGTTGGTAGTGCTGACACATTCGGCTACCAGTTCGTGTACTCGGAGGTGTGTGCCCACCGGGTTAGTCGCCGCCTAACAGAAGACTGTAGAAAACAACGAAAGACCATCTGTGCTGAATTTTTTGCACGTTACGAGGTTGATCATGACAATTTTTTCTCGAACGTTGTCACAGGCGATCTAACATGGTTTCATCACTTCGAACGGAAACAAGATGGCAATCCATGCAGCGGCGTCACACTTCCTTTCCTTCGAAGAAAAAGTTCATAGCCGCATCCTCAGCCGGTGAAGTCATGGCGACGGTCTTCTGCTACTCTGAAGCGGCTTTCTGTTTGATTGTATTGTACTAACCTCAAGGAAATGAAGGAACGACTTCAGCGTAATTGTCGCCACAAAAATACAAACCAATTTCTCCTTCTCCATGATAACAGAAGGGCTCGCACATATGCGAAAGGAGCTCACAAAACTTCATTGGACTTCCTCATCCACCATACAGATCAGTTCGATTTGGCGGCAAGCCATGTTGGAGCCACTGTTGATGCCAAGAGCGGCAGCTCGGCGTGCCCAGTTTCACATACTTTAGAGCCCCCAAATCGCACGCTAATTCAGACGTATTCGTATTATTATACTGAGGCCCATATGCACAACAAATGAATTTCCCGAAATTCCGTTATTAGCTATCCTTCCCTGTGTTGCCATTTTAATGGCCATCATTGTGCTACTAAAGTAATCAGAGTATCATTCTGAAAGCAATTTATTTATTAATTAAATCATTAAATCGCTAAAAATATAAAGCAGAAGCTACACATTAAACCTAATCTCAGCATGCAGACTTTGGCTGTGATATTCGTGTTTACGAATATAGGAAAAAGCAAAACAAGGATAATGGAATGTGGTCGAAGCAAATCACATGATGGTGAAGGAATTAGATTAGGAAACGAGACTTTTATGGTGACGTACGAATTTTGTTATTTTGGCAGTAAAGTAGAAGGGATAAAAAATGTGAATTGGCAACGGCAAGAAATGTCTTTCTGGAGAAGATAAATTTTTTGAAATCGGATATAGATTTAAGTGTTAGGTCATCTTCTCAGAAGGTATTTGTCTAGAGAATATGGAAGTGAAACATGGACGGTAAACAGTTCAGACATGAAGAGAATAAAAGCTTTTAAAATGTGGTGCTACAGAAGAATGCTGGAGATTAAATGGGTAATTCACCTAACTAATGAATGGGCACTGAACAGAGTAAGTGAGAAAAGAAATTTGTGGTACAACCTGACTATAAGAAGGGATCGGTTGATAAGACACATTCTGAGACGTCAATGGATCACCAATTTATTATTGGAGGGAGGATTGGTGGGGGGGCGGGGGGAGGGGGGGGGGCTGTAGAAGGAGACTAACAGATGAATACAGTAAGCGTATTCAGAAGTTTATTTGGCACTACAATAGTGAAACCATTGTGACTACGGCTTCACTACTGCAGTGTCAAATAAACGTTTAAATTTTATTTTAGTCACACTCCTTACGACAATCACGTCAGAATAAAGAATCTTATTCAGAAGGATGTAAGAGGTAGTAGTTGTTCGGTGATACAGACGCTTGCATAGCATAGAGTAGCTTGGAGATCTGCATCAAACAATTCTTCGACGTGACGACCACAACAACAATATGTGTGTTTTATTGTAAGTATTTACAGGCCTCTATATGTAAGTAGTGTCTATTTCCATGTCTGCTAAGCCTATGCAAAATGGCGTCATACCTGCGATGCTTTGTTTAGCAGCAAATAGGTAATAAGCGAAATTTTCCTGTGCGTGTTTTTCATACGTATCTTACAGTAATCTTATTTATGTTACGTCATGTACGTAAATTTTTCATTTTGTGGTCAAATGTTTGAGCTGCGCGAAAACAAGACTCCATAGAAACTACGCAACACTTTTGTCCGTATTTTCATAGTCAAACGAAGACTGGGAAATTGGCCTGCATGAGCTCTAGTCTTGAAAAAAATAATTGTTTGAAAGTAATCTGGGTAATTAAGACTACTTTAATCAGTGATTTGAGGCAAAATTACTAAAATAAATTTTGTCAGTATCTTCATAGCCATATGAAGAGTGGAAAATGGACAAATGAGATATCAAACCGACCAGTGTGAGGTCTAGTTTTACAAAATATTAATTGGGTGAAAGTAATCAAGGTAGAAACGATTGTCAATCTTGGTGGCTGAACGGGAATTTTTTAGTAAAGGGTAACAAAACTGAATTATCTGTGTGGAAGATGTGTGAAGATACTGTAGGTCACATTGTCAAAAACTTTGTAATAATATTTTAAATTAATGAAAGTGTGTCTATTGACTTACGAGACGTGTGAGTTGTGTATCAAGCAGATTCATTGAAACTCACGTGGACTTCTTCATGTATAAATAGTGTTTCACGGGAGAGAATAACACGCCGTGGCATTTGGAAAGGCATAGGTCATTCCATTCATTCACTGGCTATTTGATAAACGGTCTCGTCTCAGTGAAAACAAATCATGTGTTCGATCATTCCTACTTGAAATACATTTTTGAAATGAAAATTTTATGTCGAACACATTTTATTCCTAGATTGCTGAGAGTTTTGGTTTACTCCAAAACAGTGAAATTCCGGCATCTCAGGGCATCAAAGTAAGACGCATAATTCTAATGACAGATTCCCATTAACTCAAAACAAGAAGTCACCGAACTGGACGCAGTGGCGCTGAAGCAAAGATAGTGAGACCATAGACTGGAGCATTCCTTGTCATTACATACGTCGTCAGGTACGATCAGCTTCCTTGTACACGTCTTTGATCACCGAAAAATATTGTTAATAAACAAACATCTGAATCAAATAAAATGCGACGTGCGTCAGTTTGAAGTGCAACAAGCATTCGTATTTCGAACTGACGTACAGTTTAGAGACTTATTTCTTTTATCTGGTGAAACAGGATGTTTGTTTAGAATCGTTTCCACAGGTGAGACTGAGTCGTTCTGGAGTGCTTGAGTTGAAATGATGTCATTCAAAATTCCAAAAAATTACAGCACCTCGTAGCTGGCAGTACTTTAATGCTAAAATTAAAATAACCAGCAATACTGTCGTTAGAGGGACAGGAGTGGTAAAGAAGAAAAGTGCAATTATTGTTGCAATAATACTGGAGCATGCAAATTTTTATTAGGCCCTGGACAAGTAACAGAGAATCATTCGTGTGTGTACATGAATATGAGAAAACACCATATAAGTCGCGGTAGCAGAGAATGTGATGGTTAATTTCTCTTTATTCGCAAACAACAGATTCAAAATTTCCGGGGTTGGCAAAAAGTTTTAGTTATTTTGAAATATGTTGCCACAGTGAGAAATTTTTGTATTTGGAGTCTAATTAATTGTGCATTTGACCACAATCTTTTTGCCAGACCAAGTTTCTCGGTAGCCGTCACAACATAACCACCCGCCACATATTCCAGTCATTTGACATCAGTCAGGACGTTTTTCCTGCTCTTTATAAACAGCAGGTGACTCATTCTGTGCATTCACAGTGGGGCTGCATTACGGCTGGTGCAATGTTTTACAGAAAAGTAAGCAAATAACTTAAAATTAACCTTGCTTATTGTCTTTTTATTTCTGGGGCTTTTATGTTACAAGAATTATGAGCTCTCTTTAAGACCTGGAGCGATTAACACTCAACAAAGTGATTTCTCTTATGACAAGAGAAAAACCAGGTATAAAATTTACTAATTCATTGAAGCTACTTGGCACATTTAGTCTCCAGATTCTTTTCCCGAGGCTCCGATCACCACAAAACTCGAAAATTTCAATAATTTATGATACAAGCAGTATACATTACCGCTGAACCGGAGTACAAAGCGTAACACGAAACAATAATTATATGCCACAAAAAGCACCTTCAAAACAAGGTTAATATTTCAACACGCTTCCTTAGAATTAGCTGGTGAAGGAGCAGAAGACTGTGGAAATACTGCATTAATTATGTAAGTAGCTACATAGCTGAAACGATTTTGCAGACCAGTTATAGTTGTTTAAATTTGTGGAATGCGCAACTGTAAGTCGCAAAAGCCGATTTACAATATATGTTACGCACAGCACTCGTTCCTTCTCAAAAGTATACGTTTATTCACTTAGATATACACCGAAATTATGGCAGACGCTTTTCTGAACGAGGATATTATTGCCAGAATTATATGTTGCACAAATGTAGATTCGTGCTGTTGCTATAGTACGAAAAACATTTTGGGGCATTCAGCATTTGATAATACACAGTATGTCACAACATATTTTTATACAACCAATACAAAAAGCACGTTTAAATTTTAGGATCTTCAGTTTCGGAGTGAGTTTATCTGACTGTTATGATTTTACAGGTCTAGAAAGGAAATAGCGGATGTCGACTTATAAATGTAAATAAACATGCGAATCGCAGAGAGTTTGTTTCTTCCTAGTTGGTTCGTGTCATCATCTACACTAGCGTGCCACTGTAGCGTCTGTTTATTATACTAAAGTAGCGAAAATCGTTAAGCGCAACAAAGCACGCCTTCCACACGAGGAAGCTAACAATGCAACCACGTGTACAGTGTGTTAACTGTATGACGGCAGAGTTGTGAGGGGAGTGCGGGGAGAGGAGGAAGCAAGCATTCGCTGGCGGGGGGGGGGGGGGGGGGGGGTGAGGAGCCATTGGGGGGGGGGGAGGGGGGGGGGGACAGGGCACCGCCTACCAGTTGCAGTGCTGGCACTACAAATTGCGCGTCATGCTTACGAAAGCAGACGAAAGGCTTGGAAGTAAAACTCGCTTTAAATGTTGATCGTAAACGAAACTGAAATCGTCATGTACATGCTACGCATGCTTTGTTCTGTGTATGTAGCAGCTCTCACTGAAGATTTGTAAATGGGGTGAAGCAATTTTTTTTACTCCCTTTCCCTTTCGCAGCATTCAATCACACGCAATATAATTTTGCGAGCATCGCTACGTAATACTGGTTTCCTTCTAACCGTAGGACTACCGGTAGGGGTTGTTGGCGACTCCCGAGATGGGCCAGCAACTGCCTCTTCACTCATTTTGACAATGTTTAGCACAACTGCACAATAAAAACACGCAGAACAGTACAGCGCAAAACAATAACGAAGCAGACGACAATGGCTACCTTGTACAACACAGTCAGCTACGTAATGTTGGCAGCAATCGAAACTGCGTGCCTACCGAAGCCTCCCGACGTTTACCGACTTCTACCGATTCAGGACTAGGGAGACGTCTGCCATCTAAAAGTTTACACACAGTAGGCACACTGGTTCATTTACGATTGGCGTACAGTACATTTTACTCAACTACACTGAGAGTGTAATGTATATTTTTACCTCTTCTACAGGGGCGGCTGAAAATAACGTTTCTTGTGGTCAAAGAGTGTTGAGGAAGGAGTTCGTATATTTTTCTATAGATAAGAAAAGCCATTTCTTTGTGTTACAGACTGTAACATTAACTACTGTGTCCTATTGTACATATAATATTTTTTCTTCTGATTTTTCGATAAACTTATGTAATTGATGTTCTGATTTCATTTCTTTTTTGTTTCATGTCATTGTATTAAGAAAACTGCAAACGATTTTCAATGTGAATATTAATGTTTATGTCAAATGTCGAGCAATATTGTAATAGAATTGAAACGTAATCAATGTTGAGACTGTTGTAAGATGTTTAAAATTGTAACTGTGCGTCTGGTCCATACATAGGCAATGTGGTAGGATATGTAGAATGCAAAACCTCGGCTGAATACCCGGCCCGTCAGGGAGCGGTAAAAGGTGGGCGACAGGCGAGCGCAGGAAAATGCGCACGGGCACTACACGGCACAACGGGCTCAGCAGTAGTAGTTGGAGTTTGGCACTGGTTTGAGCAACACCTTCTGGAGCGAGGAGGCTCTGCTGGAAGACGTAGCTTCACTGAGCCTCGGGTATGCCGTTCCAACGCCCACACAGCATGGCAAAAGTCCATAGGCACTAAATGGAAAAGTATTGCGACGCAAAGAAGAATTAAAGTGCCGATACGTCAAGAGCCATAGCTGTGGTTGTATGTGTGCTCTGTGCCTCGCCCTCTCGCCGCCCACCAACCGCCGCATCGATACAAGCAGGTTGAAACTTTTAGTACTGTATTCGTATGGACCATAGAGTGAACCGTTCAATGATAACCTAAATTTTACCAGAACTTTCCCATCATTTAATTATCCTCACAACTAACCTAGACAGGGTCCTTTCCAAATGTTGTGCAATCCGAGTGTCCTGAAATGAAAAATTATTTTTTGTGTTAATAATAATTACTTGCAGACCTAGTTATGTTAGAATGGTGTTTAAAGAACTGTTTTGTTAATGAACCAGTAAATGAATAACGAAGGTCTAACGAAGTTGAAAGATAACTTTAATATTGATATAGTAATGAAGATTAATTATTTTGAGACAGATATAAAGGTATTTAAATGAACAGTAAATAAGAAAAAAAGAGTAGTAACTTATATACTGGAAATCTTGAACGCATAATAATTACAGTAATCAATTTTTTTTATACAGTTTCAGAGTCTCCCCCCCCCCCCATTTATTCATTTGAATTCTGAAGTGTTCTAAATTGGTTTGACCAGCAAAAGTTAAAGTCAATATAAAAGCCAAAATTTATCAGTGTTTTATCTTTATTAAAATTGACATTTTGTGTGTGGCTCGAAAGTGCTATTTCTAGGGTAACCTATGCCCGATTTTAATCAGATCAATAGATATTTCAAAGTTTTATAGCATACATCATAGTGTAGTGTTATGTATTCATGGTTTTTCCATATCAGTACAGAACGTGAAACTATCAGTTCAATAGATTTTCTGGTTCTAAAATTTTACTATATTATGCAGTGTTACTACATGTTGTTTTGCATGAATATACACCAACTTGTACAGGGCAGAAACTCAGTTAATGCCTAATTAGGCTGGTGACCGTATTATTATCAAATTGGTAGCATCTTCAGCGTTGCTTTTGGTCCATCTTGACGTGTAATTACATTTTGAACTTACTTGACGGATCATTGTTATTACAGAGTGGGTGTAAGTCTGATTTGCCACCATTCAGGCACACGCAGTCGATATCTATACAAAATTCCTTTCTCATAAGGTCAACCCGGCTCAGTTACCATAGCACAGGCTTTAATGAGTATTGTGTGCCCCACGCGCGCGTTACAAGTGACTCCCGGTGACAGGACATGCAGTTGTTGTCGGCCACAAATTAACGTGAATACCGAACAGTGGATGTTCAGTGGCATGAATTACAATATTTTTCAGTAAAGTAAATAGCAGTGAACGTCAAGTACGGTAGTGAGGTGTAATTTGCGTTCAGTATGGACTAGAACGTAAACACAGTAGATGGGCCGATCGTAATGGAAGATGCGGCTGGCAATGACAGGAGTTTACGCTGCCAGATAACAGATGGCGTTAGTGGTAGACAATTGGCGTACATACAATACCACGAACATTCTAACGAACAGATTGAAATGTCGACATCACCTCGAATACAGCAAGGAATAAAACAGGAAGTAGAGGATGACTTTGTAGATGATAGTGGGTACATGAACGGATCCACTGACATGTTTGATTCACCACAGATAAAGAAAGAACCGAAAGAAAATTTTGAAGTAGGATCGGAACACACCGATTCCGTAGAACAAAACAGTGTGAACATTTTAAGCATGAACGACTTATTTGAACGATTAACCAAACAAATTGCGGGACAGAGTGATCAGCTTAAAACACACGTTGATGCGCAGCTTAAAACACAAAGTAATCAGCTCAAAACACAGAATGATCAGCTTCAAACACACGTTGACGAGCAGCTTAAAACACAAGTTGGTCAGCTTAAAGCACAGGTCGAAGAACAAGGAATTAACATTAGTAAACAAATAGAACAGGTAGAACAAAAAGTGGGTAATTTAAGTTCTGCAGTAAATACTATGAAGTCTGAAATGGATGCAGTTAATAAAAATATGAATACTATGCAGGGGTAAATTGACGACATTAACAGTAGGTTTGATGTCGAAATTCTCAACATCCAAGAGAAAGTAGAGCCTCTAGTTGAAACAAAAGTAGACGAAACAGTTTTCGGTCTTAAAACTGAGATCGTAAACGAATGCCAACATGGAATATAACAGTTGAAAAAGGCAGTTTCAGATACTGAAAGAAATTTAGGCGAAAAAGTTATCGGATGTGTGCAAAAGTGTGAACAAAATACATCGAGAATTCAAGGCAAAATTTTCAATCTCGAGAGTAAAATCAAAGATAGGCCTGGTGTTGTCTGTAATGGCACGCCACTTATGAAGCTGTTGGAAGGTGAGAAACGCTTCGATCCCGCCAAGAAACATCACGGATGGCATCCATTGGATTTCATAAGAAATTGCGAGAGGATGTTTCCTGAACACTTGTCTGGTCAGGAGAAGATAAACGTAGTAATTAGCGTCTTAGCAGGTGACACTAAGCGCTGGGGAATTAATTTGAATACCGAACTAATGACGTTCGAAGAGTTTAAACAAACGTTTACAGAAGAATACTGGTCCGAACAAAAACAGGATCGTTTGTGGCGCGAGTTTATCATGGTCAAACTTCATGATAACAGGGGCAGGAGTTCTTTGAAAGATTTCTGCGAATATTGGTACCGAAAGTTGACACATTTAAGAGGGAGAAGATCCGATTCTGAAATCGTATGGGAGCTATATAAAAAGCTTCCAGAAGATTCGAAGAGATATGTGGGAAGCAATCATTGCAGCTTCCAAGCGTTTCTCGAAAGGGTCGAAGACAAAGATCACTGGCGTGAAAGTCGTGCCAATTATCAGAATTTTAGTAACAGGAATAACCGCAATAATGACGAGAGAAATGACGGCGATGGGTTTTGCGTCAACATGATGCAGAGAGGTAGGGGCAGAGGAAACGGAAGAGGGAGTTATCCAGGTCGTGGTAGAGGATACACCGCGCAAGATGATAACGACGCGGGAAACTGATTTCCGCGAACGTTGCGGGCCAAACGGAAGCAGACAGAACATACCGGCCCCGATTTAAGAAACATTACCGGACTGACAGTAAAGTTATGAGACAGCTTAGAGACAGGCGTGGAACGACGCAGCGTGTCGTTGCGAAACAAGCGTCAGGTGCGTGCGCAGATGACTCATCTTCGCCACGCAGAGCGCTACATGTTAACAGGCGAGTGGAGTATCAGAGGGCAACGGCCCAGCCTAGCAGAACAGCTATTCAGAGAGAAGCCGCTAGCAAGGCGCAGAATTAGGTACAAACACTGCCGTAAGAGCTGGTGAATACATTACGAGTGGTAATTCCATGGCGAAGGAAATAGTAGATGGAACAGTGGATACACAAAGAGGTGCGGTTAGCAGTGTTAGCAATGAAGTAAATGGCGAGAATGAATTAACAGAAGTAACTGATTGGCGTGTGCAGATCGACGATCTGTACAAGGGCCTCAAGCAATGTGAGTGGGAGGATTTTAAGGAGGAATATCAGGCAAGGAGGTTAATTAGTGAAAAAGGAAATAGTAGGGACGTCGATAAGTGACGTGTCCCGAATTTGAAGAGGAGAGAATAAATAGCGCCGCGCAAAGTACGCATGCTGCCGATAGGATGATGGTTAAAGATGGGAAGGAATTGGAGGATGAAATCCTAAGCACTGACGAGGAAGTAACTTCTCTTAACGATCCGCCAACAGTACAAGCTGTTACCGAAAGGCACCATGGGGAAGGGGCAGGTAATTACCTAAGAGTAATTGAAGTCCACGAGGATTATACTAAATATGAAGTAACAGTAGATGTGAGTAAAGCTTATAATGAAGTCGTTTTGCCTAAAGAGGATATTGAGTTAAAATGAAAGCCTGACGAAAATGCAGAGGAAGAACTTAGTGCCTGTCTCCGAAAAGCTTTTATGTTAGAACCTGAGAGCGATCCAGAATGGTCGGATTCTGACGATAGTTCAGATGATGAGTATTTTGGTACTAGTGAAAATAATGGAAATACAGCTAATTGCGACATTGTACCTACTGATGATGAAGTTTCAAAACAAAACCCAGATGTTGAGACTGAACACAGAAAGAAAGAGCCACCTGACGACTCAGTGTCTATTTTGCAAAGAGTTCAAGTAAGTAAAGACTTTGAACCCCAGAAACCGAGAAAGCCACCAGATATAAATAGTTCACGGGTCAGGAACGTATCTTGGGACAATGTCACAGTCGACCAAGGTGCGTTGTGGAAAAAACAGGAAGGGGCATGATTTAGAGTCTGGGGCAGATTTATATTGGACTTTGAGAATGTCATGAACACCTTACATCATGAAACTACTGGGTTCCCACCGGAAGAAATTTTGTTAGGCAGCAGAAGTAAGAGTTTAATTGAGGAAAAACTAGTTTCCACCTTGTACGAGCTTGGGGTTGAGTTAAAAGAAAGAATTAGTCAGAAAAAGGGCAAAGTAAAAAGCTGAATCTAGATCTAAAAGACATGATAAAAACCTGAAAGTTTCAAAATTTAAAATTGGGGATTATGTTCTTTTAAAAACCCACGAAAAATCTAGTGAACTGAACCATGAAATTTCCAAATTTAAATATATTTATAATGGACTGTATATAATACAGAACATTCCACACAATAATGTTTACTACCTGATCTACCCAAAATCCAAGAGACAATTAAGTGTAATAAACATTGTGGACCTGAAACTGTATGTTCCTAGGAGTGAGTAACCTAAGTACAATCAGAAAGCAATCTGCAGTAAATGTGCTTTATCTTATGCTGAAACTACTGAAACTATTTTATTCTAAATGTAACAAATCTTTGTAAATATATGTATACAAGTGTCAGTGTGCTAATGTACTTATGTGAGTTTCAGATTACCATATGTACTATAAATGTAAAGATGTGTGGAAAACAGGGCCGAAAAGAAAAAGCAAATGCTGCAAGCCAGATAAAAGATGGGACTGCCAAAAATCAAAGTGGGCAGTACGTGAGTCGTGATATAAAGGACTGCCAAACGCCAAGGAGGGCAGATAAATAGTCCAAGGAGAATTGTAAGTGTGTTATAGGTGATGTGATAAAAGGATGCGAAATGGACTGCCCAAATCTGAATAACAGGCAACAAATATCTGTAGTGAATTTTCTAAATAGTATTGTGTGTTTATTAGTAAATAAGGAAATAGACTGCCATTCAATGTAAGCAGCAACAAATTGTCTTATAGTGTATATAGGTATTTGCATATGCTTTGTAGTTAAGTGTTTGTGTTTCAGATTTTGAATTTATTTCTCTGAGAAATTTAATAATAAGTAATTTGCTATTTAAATCATGTTGTGATAGGAGGTTGGACTGTGCCAAAGGCCCTTAAGCAAATGATAGGTAAATGTTCTTGGTATATTAAAAAGAATGGACCTATATAATGTGAGTGAAAGGAAGTTTTGTGATACAAAATTTTATGATGGCACATTCACACAAAGATTCAGAACCCCTGTATAAATATAAAGTTTAGTGTTCCCATCAAATTTGCACTTAGTGAAATTTACTGGAAACAGGGGCATGTGTAACAACAACGACTATGTCCTATTGTACATATAATATTTTTTTTCTGATTTTTCGATAAACCTGTGTAATTGATGTTCTGATTTCATTTCTTTTTTGTTTCATGTCATTGTGTTAAGAAAACTGTAAACGAGTTTCAACGTGAATATTAATGTTTATGTCAAATGTCAAGCAATATTGTAATAGAACTGAAATGTAACAAATGTTGAGACTGTTGTAAGATGTTTAAAATTGTAACTGTGCATGTGGTCCATACGCACTACTTTCACGTATGCGATGGTAGTACTAGTCACAATTTTATTGGAAACATAGGCTAAACATAAAAGGAATACCAATGGACGTTTTGAGTGCATTCAACAGGCTTCTTCGGTGTGTCGCAGCGGCTGTTCTTTTGGAGGCTGAGTTCCTTAAGACCGATGTTTGGAAACTATACAAGGAAAGTATAAGAGGACGTTCTCATGGGTACCAAAAAGCAGTTGGCATTTTCGGTTTCCCGAGCGAAAGGTCACCACTTTCATTCTTGTTTTCTCGTACGTCACTTTCCGTGATAAGAAAGGCTAAAAATGCCATTTAACAACTTATAAGTCTTCCTTGCTTTGGGCTTTGTGTTAGGATATGTAGAATGCAAAACCTCGGGTGAATACCCGGCCTGTCAGGGAGCGGTAAAAGGTGGATGGCAGGCGAGCGTGGGAAAATGCGCACGGG
This sequence comes from Schistocerca americana, assembly GCF_021461395.2. Lineage (NCBI taxonomy): Eukaryota > Metazoa > Arthropoda > Insecta > Orthoptera > Acrididae > Schistocerca > Schistocerca americana. The sequence goes on along the minus strand of NC_060119.1, from coordinate 500,217,236 downwards.
CACTGCACGGCACAACGGGCTCAGCAGCAGTAGTTGGAGTTTGGCACTGGTTTGAGCAACACCTTCTGGAGCGAGGAGGTTCTCCTGGAAGACGTAGCTTCTCTGAGCCTCGGGTATGCCATTCCAACGCCCACACAGCATGGCAAAAGTCCATAGGCACTAAATGGAAAATTATTGCGACGCAAAGAAGAATTAAAGTGCCGATACGTCAAGAGCCATAGCTGTGGTTGTATGTGTGCTCTGTGCCTCGCCCTCTCGCCGCCCACCAACTGCCGCATCGATACAAGCAGGTTGAAACTTTTAGTACTGTATTCGTATGGACCATAGAGTGAACCGTTCAATGATAACCTAAATTTTACCAGAACTTTCCCATCATTTAATTATCCTCACAACTAACCTAGACAGGGTCCTTTCCAAATGTTGTGCAATCCGAGTGTCCTGAAATGAAAAATTATTTTTTGTGCTAATAGTAATTACTTGCAGACCTAGTTATGTTAGAATGGTGTTTAAAGAACTGTTTTGTTAATGAACCAGTAAATGAATAACGAAGGTCTAACGAAGTTGAAAGATAACTTTAATATTGATTTAGTAATGAAGATTAATTATTTCGAGACAGATATAAAGGTATTTAAATGAACAGTAAATAAGAAAAAAAGAGTAGTAACTCATATACTGGAAATCTTGAACGCATAATAATTTCAGTAATCAATTTTTTTATACAGTTTCAGAGTCCCCCCCCCCCCCCCCCCCCATTTATTCATTTGAATTCTGAAGTGTTCTAAATTGGTTTGACCAGCAAAAGTTAAAGTCAATATAAAAGCCAAAATTTATCAGTGTTTTATCTTTATTAAAATTGACATTTTGTGTGTGGCTCGAAAGTGCTATTTCTAGGGTAACCTATGCCCGATTTTAATCAGATCAATAGATATTTCAAAGTTTTGTAGCATACATTATAGTGTAGTGTTATGTATTCATAGTTTTTCCATTTCAGTACAGAATGTGAAACTATCAGTTCAATAGATTTTCTGGTTCTAAAATTTTACTATATTATGCAGTGTTACTACATGTTGTTTTGCATGAATATACACCAACTTGTACAGGGCAGAAACTCAGTTAATGCCTAATTAGGCTGGCGACCGTATTATTATCAAATTGGTAGCATCTTCAGTGTTGCTTTTGGTCCATCTTGACGTGTAATTGCGTTTTGAACTTACTTGACGGATCATTGTTATTACAGAGTGGGTGTAAGTCTGATTTGCCACCATTCAGGTACACGCAGTCGATATCTATACAAAATTCCTTTCTCATAAGGTGAACCCGGCTCAATTACCATAGCACAGGCTTTAATGAGTATTGTGTGCCCCACGCGCGCGTTACAAGTCATTGCTACAAGAAATAAAATGTTATAGAAACAAATGAGTACTGACGAGGGAGGCACATTTTGACTTGGGGTACGTTACGACAAAGCACTGTTGCCGAAGTTGTGGTGAGCTGTGTGCAGTGATGACTTCGCTTCGGTGTCAGACACGAGCTCAAAAGGCTCGGACTGACAACTGGCCAGTGTGATGGCGAGGCTGCAGAGGAAGAAGAGAGGGGTGGGGAACACGAGGGCCAGCGCCTCCCTTATCTCCCGCCATTGTACCTCGGCGGCCATTGTCCGCACGTGGCTCTCGCTGATGAGCAAAGGCTCAAACTCGTCGCAACTTTGTACTGCAGTAACCGAGCGCTCCATTGGCGTTGGTAGTGCGTGCTACACTGGACACTGAAAACCTTCAGTACTTAGAAAAAAAGAATACAATTCGCACTACTTTCACGTATGCGATGGTAGTACTAGTCACAATTTTATTGGAAACATAGGCTAAACATAAGAGGAATACCAATGGACGTTTTGAGTGCATTCAACAGGCTTCTTCGGTGTGTCGAAGCGGCTGTTCTTTTGGAGGCAGAGTTCCTTAAGACCGATGTTTGGAAACTATACAAGGAAAGTATAAGAGGACGTTCTCATGGGTACCAAAAAGCAGTTGGCATTTTCGGTTTCCCGAGCGAAAGGTCACCACTTTCATTCTTGTTTTCTCGTACGTCACTTTCCGTGATAAGAAAGGCTAAAAATGCCATTTAACAACTTATAAGTCTTCCTTGCTTTGGGCTTTGTCATATGTTTGTCTTAGCGTTAGTATCTGCTCCATTTGTACATTTATTCATTGTATGTCACTGACAATATATTTTATTATATCTAATGTGAATTGTAGTGCCAGCCTGCAGTTGAATTTGACTTTTAGCTTCCTCATTTTGTTTCTTGAATGTACAGCCGAGAAACAATATAATGAAACTACATAATGCCTGGCGCGAATGAGGATATTTAAAGGATCATCTACCACAATTTGAAATCCTACTGAATTTCGTTCTATAGTCTCTTGCCCGTCGTGTGTATTACGTGAAAAATTACGTTCATTTTATATGCATGGTGTAAAAGAACATTATGTTTTAAACATTTCTTTACAGGTAATCATTACTGTAAAGATTTTGCCGGCCGGAGTGGGAGAGCGGTTCTAGGCGCTACAGTCTGAAACTGCGCGACCGCTTCGGTCGCAGGTTCGAATCCTGCCTCGGGCATGGATGTATGTGATGTCCTTAGGTTAGTTAGGTTTAAGTAGTTCTAAGTTCTAGGGGACTGATGACCTCAGATGTTAAGTCCCGTAGTGATCAGAGCCATTTTGTAATGATTTTTTATCATCATAATAAGGTACTTACTGTTGTTGTTGTGGTCTTCAGTCCAGAGACTGGTTTGATGCAGCTCTACGTGCTACTGTATCCTGTGCAAGCTTCTTCCTCACCGAATAACTACTGCAACCTTGATCCTTCTGAATCTGCTTAGTGTATTCATCTCTTGGTTTTCCTCTACGATTTTTACCTTTCACGCTTCCCTCCAATACTGAATTGGTGATACCTTGATGCCTCAGAATGTGTCCTACCAAACGAGCACTTCTTCTAGTCAAGTTGTGCCTCAAATTCCTCTTCTCTCCAGATCTATTCAGTACCTCCTCATTAATTACGTGATCTACCCATTCACTCTTCAGCATTCTTCTATAGCACCACATTTCGAAAGCTTCTATTCTGTTCTTGTCTACCCTGTTTATCATCCATGTTTCACTTCAATACATTGCTACACTCCATACAAATATTTTCAGAAAAGACTTCCTGACACTTAAATCTATACTCGATGTTAACAAATTTCTCTGCTGCAGAAACGCTTTCTTGGCATAACCAGTCTACATTTTATATCCTACTTCGACCATCATCAGTTATTTTGCTTCCCAAATAGCAAAACTCATTTACTACTTTAAGTGTCTCGTTTCATAATCGAATTCCCTCAGCATCACCCGATTTAATTCGACTACATTCCATTATCCTCGTTTTGCTTTTGTTGATGTTCTTCTTACATCCTTCTTTCAAGACACTGTCCATTCCGTTCAGGAGCTCTTCCGGGTCCTTTGCTGTCACCGACAGAATTACAATGTCATCGACAAACCGCAAAGTTTTTGTTTCTTCTCCACGTATTTTAATTCATATTAAAAAAATTTCTTTCGTTTCTTTTATTGCTTGCTCAATATACAGATTGAATAACAGCGGAGATAGGCTACAACCCTGTCTCACTCCCTCCTCAACCACTGCTTCTCTTTCGTGCCCCTCGACTCTTATAGTTGCCATCTAGTATCTGTACAAATTGTAAATAGCCTTTCGCTCCCTGTATTTTACACCTGACACCTTCAGAATTTGAAAGAGAGTATACCAGTCAATATTGTCAAAAGCTTTTTCTAAGTCGACAAATGCTAGAACTATAGGTTTGCCTTTCCTTAACCTATCTCCTAAGATAAGTCGTAGTGTCAGTACTGTCTCGCGAGTTCCAGCATTTCTATGGAATCCAAATTGATCTTCCCCGATGTCAGCTTCCAACAGTTTTTCCATTCGTTTGTAAAGATTCGGGTTAGTATCTTGCAACCATGACCTACTAAACTGGTAGCTCGGCAATTTTCACACTTGCCAACACCTGCTTTCTTTGGGATTGGAATTATTATATTCTTGAAGTCTGAAGTTATGTCGCCTATCTCATACATCTTGCTCAACGGATGGAAGAGTTTTGTCATGGCTATCTCTCCCGTGGCTATCAGTAGTTCTAATGGTATGTTGTCTACTCCCGGGTCCTTGTTTCGACTTAGATCTTTAAAATTCTTCACGCAGTATCATATCTCCCTTTTTATCTTCATCTGTGTCGTTTTCCATTTCCATAATATTACCATCAAGTACATCGTCCTTGTATAGACCCATTATATCTTTCCGCTTTCTCTTCCTCACTTAGGACTGGTTTTCCATCGGAGCCCTTGATATTCATACAGGAGGTTCTCTTTTCTCCAAAAGTCTTTTTAATTTTCCTGTAGATAGTATCTATCTTACCCCTAGTGATATATGCTTCTACCTCCTTACATTAGACCTCTGCCATCCCTGCTTAGCTATTTTGGACTTCCTGTCGCTCTCATTTTTGAGTCGTTTGTATGCCCTTTCGCCTGCTTTATTTACTACATGTTTATATTTTATCCTTTCATCAATTAAATTCAATATCTTTTCTGTTACACAAGGATTTCTACTAGTCCTCGTCTTTTTACCTACTTGGTCGTCTACTGCCTTAACTACTTCATCTCTCAAGGCTACCCATCCTTCTTCTACTGTATTTCTTTCCCCTGTTCTTGTCAACCGTTCCTTAATGCTCTCTCTGAAGCTCTCTACAACCTCTGGTTCTTTCAGTTTATCCAGATCCCATCTCCTTAAATTCCCACCTTTTTGCAGTTTCTTCAGTTTTAATCTACAGTTCATAACAAATAAACTGTGTGGGAATGTCCTACAATTTAAAACCTGGTTCCTAAATCTCTGTCATACCATTATACACTCCTGGAAATGGAAAATAGAACACATTGACGCCGGTGTGTCAGACCCACCATACTTGCTCCGGACACTGCGAGAGGGCTGTACAAGCAATGATCACACGCACGGCACAGCGGACACACCAGGAACCGCGGTGTTGGCCGTCGAATGGCGCTAGCTGCGCAGCATTTGTGCACCGCCGCCGTCAGTGTCAGCCAGTTTGCCGTGGCATACGGAGCTCCATCGCAGTCTTTAACACTGGTAGCATGCCGCGACAGCGTGGACGTGAACCGTATGTGCAGTTGACGGACTTTGAGCGAGGGCATATAGTGGGCACGCGGGAGGCTGGGTGGACGTACCGCCGAATTGCTCAACACGTGGGGCGTGAGGTCTCCACAGTACATCGATGTTGTCGCCAGTGGTCGGTGGAAGGTGCACGTGCCCGTCGACCTGGGACCGGACCGCAGCGACACACGGATGCACGCCAAGACCGCAGGATCCTACGCAGTGCCGTAGGGGACCGCACCGCCACTTTCCAGCAAATTAGGGACACTGTTGCTCCTGGGGTATCGGCGAGGACCATTCGCAACCGTCTCCATGAAGCTGGGCTGCGGTCCCGCACACCGTTAGGCCGTCTTCCGCTCACGCCCCAACATCGTGCAGCCCGCCTCCAGTGGTGTCGCGACAGGCGTGAATGGAGGGACGAATGGAGACGTGTCGTCTTCAGCGATGAGAGTCGCTTCTGCCTTGGTGCCAATGATGGTCGTATGCGTGTTTGGCGCCGTGCAGGTGAGCGCCACAATCAGGACTGCATACGACCGAGGCACACAGGGCCAACACCCGGCATCATGGTGTGGGGAGCGATCTCCTACACTGGCCGTACACCACTGGTGATCGTCGAGGGGACACTGACCGTCATCGAACCCATCGTTCTACCATTCCTAGACCGGCAAGGGAACTTGCTGTTCCAACAGGACAATGCACGTCCGCATGTATCCCGTGCCACCCAACGTGCTCTAGAAGGTGTAAGTCAACTACCCTGGCCAGCAAGATCTCCGGATCTGTCCCCCATTGAGCATGTTTGGGACTGGATGAAGCGTCGTCTCACGCGGTCTGCACGTCCAGCACGAACGCTGGTCCAACTGAGGCGCCAGGTGGAAATGGCATGGCAAGCCGTTCCACAGGACTACATCCAGCATCTCTACGATCGTTTCCATGGGAGAATAGCAGCCTGCATTGCTGCGAAAGGTGGATATACACTGTACTAGTGCCGACATTGTGCATGCTCTGTTGCCTGTGTCTATGTGCCTGTGGTTCTGTCAGTGTGATCATGTGATGTATCTGACCCCAGGAATGTGTCAATAAAGTTTCCCCTTCCTGGGACAATGAATTCACGGTGTTCTTATTTCAATTTCCAGGAGTGTATAATCTATCTGAAACCTTCCAGTGTATGTAGGCCTCTTCCACATATACAAGCTTCTGTCATGGTTTTCGCTTACTATTTCTTCTTCTCTTACTTTTCAGTCTCCCATGACTATGAAATTTTCGTCGTCCTTATCTGAATAATTTCTTTTATCACATCATACATTTCTTTAATCTCTTCAGCATCTGTGGAGCTAGTTGGCATATAAACTTGTGCTGCTGTGGTAGGCATGGGCTTTGAGTCTATCTTGGCTCCAATAATGCATTCACTATGCTGTTCGTAGTAGCTTGCCCGTGCTCCAATTTGTTATTCATTATTAAACCTATTCTATATAAAATGAACATCAACAAAAGCAAAACGAGGATAATGGAATGTAGTCGAATTAAGTCGGGTGATGCTGAGGGAATTAGATTAGGAAATGAGACACTCAAAGTAGTAAAGGAGTATTGCTATTTGGGGAGCAAAATAACTGATAATGGTCGAAGTAGAGAGGATATAAAATGTAGACTGGCAATGGCAAGGAAAGCGTTTCTGAAGAAGAGAAATTTGTTAACATCGAATATAGATTTATTTGTCAGGAAGTCGTTTCTGAAAGTATTTGTATAGAGTGTAGCCATGTATGGAAGTGAAACATGGACGATAAATAGTTTGGAAAAGAAGAGAATAGAAGCTTTCGAAATGTGGTGCTACAGAAGAATACTGAAGATTAGATGGATAGATCACGTAACTAATGAGGAGGTATTGAATAGGATTGGGGAGAAGAGGAGTTTGTGGCACAACTTGACTAGAAGAAGGGATCGGTTGGTAGGACATGTTCTGAGGCATCAAGGGATCACCAATTTAGTATTGGGGGGCAGCGTGGAGGGTAAAAATCGTAGATGGAGACCAAGAGATGAATACACTAAGCAGATTCAGAAGGATGTAGGTTGCAGTAGGTACTGGGAGATGAAGGAGCTTGCACAGGATAGAGTAGGATGGAGAGCTGCATCAAACCAGTCTCAGGACTGAAAACCACAACAACAACATAACAGTACTCATATTTAGGAACTCATACTTAGGAATACGATTATCACTTCGAAACATTTGCGGTAACCAGTGAAATCTGTGTGAAATACTACATAAGAATGGCATCAGCTGTTGTAGAAACAAATAACGGTCAATTTTGTTCAATCTGCAATACTTCTCTATAAATTTTATGTAAATTGCAGGAGGCAGATTATGCACTAGAGATTAGATTTAATCCATTTGAACATGTAATAGGAATTAACACTCTCCTCATCTAGTACATAATCTTACATTTGCAGCTTTGTAATGTTTCTGGTAATAATTTGTTCCAAAATATTTAATATCTAGGCTTAACAGATTTCTTGAAAACATCAGCTTCCTGCAGTCATCATTCTCTCTTGGCAGCAGGTTAATGGGTGAGTTCAAGGTACTGAATGATGATTCAGTGTTTAGAACCTATAGTGTATACTCGTTGGCAACACTTACGTTAACCAGTAATACTGTCACTTTGCAAAGTAAAAGAAAATGTATTGCGCCTATTGGTTGAAAGAGGACATTTATTATCGTCACGTTTGTATTTTCTTTTTAAAAGATGCTTGATTATAAGAGATGTGTCCACATTGAATACAAAGGTTATCCAACGCAAAACTGCTATCGTTTGCAGGGGTCAGTGTGGAGGATGGTCCAGTGTGTGTGAGATCGCCAACACAGCTGTGCACGACCAGGAGGGTGGCATGTGGAGGCTGAGTCTCAAAACTTTAGATAAACAAGTTGCGCTTGCGGTGGTCCTCCATTTTCTCCTATTGTTTAGTTGACTATACATGCTTTTGTGTTGGCGGAAGACCATCGCCTCAAGATGATCAGCGGCTGCTGCGAGCTCGTCAGCCAGTAGAAGGATCATAGACAGCAAAAAAACTGCGAGGCGCTCGGCGGTAGCAGCTGACTGCTTGAGAAAGTCTGTGTCCCTCCGATAGGAGGAGGGATCGAGGGAGGGAGGGAGGAGGAGGAATGAGGGAGGTAAGAGGGCCCTCTAATTTTCGGCAGTTTGTGACTGTACATCGAGGAAAAAAATGGTTCAAATGGCTCTGAGCACCATTGGACTTAACATCTGAGGTAATCGGTCCCCTATAACTTAGAACTTCTTAAACCTAACTAACGTAAGGACATCACACATATGCATGCCCGAAGCAGGATTCAAACCTGTGACCGTAGCGGTCGCCCGCTTCCAGAGCGAAGCGCCGAGAACCGCTCGGCCACACTGGCCGGCTACATCGAGGAGAATGCACGTTCCACTACCTCCCCCTCTGCAATCTTTTAGGATGACTATTTTCCCCAGTACATGTATTACATTATGATCCATTCATTTCGAGTTCTGGTTTTCTTTATGACAATTTCGATATGTAATTAGGACAGTGACGCATTTTCCATCAGTTGTGGTAGTGTGTATTGGCCTCGATCACCTAGCCTGCAGGTCGATTGTCGAGCAGGTATATTTAGCAAACTCTGATTTCTAACAGCAATAGATACAGTCCTCAGCTTTTTGCTTACAAGTAATAAACTTATTAAACTCCTCTCTGTCCAACACCAGTATCTCGTCAGTTGAATATTCTGACCAAAAAAATAAAGATGGTACCTTACACCCCAGTCTTTTTCTCTCCAGCTTGTAGGTGAATCGAAACCGTTTGCGTGCATCTGCCACTAAGCTTGAGATTTTTTCCCAGCAGGTTAACTCCAGTTGTATGCAACTGTCAATTTTTTAGCTGTATTGCGATTTTGGCACTTCTTGAATAGAGCTATGAATATAGTTGTGTAATTAGATCTGTAAGATTAATTACGTAATTAGGACGGATTTTTACATCAGTTTCCCAACCAAAATAAATAAATTACACTTACCTAACCTTCCTCTCCTGCATATGGACAGTTTTCATGTATTTGGGGGCGAACTTGGGTTTTCCATCTAGCAGACCAGGGTTCGAGACCCTGGAAGGACACCACCATTTTAAATTCCCCGACAATTCCCGGGTAGGGCGTGGGGTGGGACATCAGCACAGGCCCAGAACAAAGAATTTCCCACGAAAATTCGAAATTCCCGTCAAAATTCGAAATTCCCTCTCAAATTCTAATTTCCTGCCAAAATTCGAAATTCCTGCCAATAACGTACGTTGGGGGACGGAGGGGGAGGGCTGAGGAGGAGGACGGGTGTAGGGACCCACGTGTGTGCTGAGAAAAACACATGACGTCATCAGGGAGTGGGGGTGTTCGTGGTTGTGGTAATTAATTAATGAATTTAATTAATTTGCATATCAATTTGATAACAAAATTGCACCAACACCGCCATCTCCATACTGCTGATGTCTAGAATTATCTTCATATTGTTAAACGCTGTTGGATGTGTTATCCTTTTTATTTCCATTAATATTTTCCCATTTGCAGAATATTTAATAGTTCCTCCCAACAATAATTTTGTTGTTCTAGCCTGAAAAAGGAGAAAACATGATAAAACGTAATATAATCACACACTTGCAAAAATTATATATTGCATTTGTTGTATATATATATATATATATATATATATATATATATATGTGTGTGTGTGTGTGTGTGTGTGTGTGTGTGTGTGTGTGTGTGTCTTTATATATATATATATATATATATATATATATATATATATATATATATAGAGAGAGAGAGAGAGAGAGAGAGAGAGAAAGAGAGAGAGAGAGAGAGAGAAACGTGCATTGTTGTTGTTGTTGTTGTTGCTGTTGTGGTCTTCAGTCCTGAGACTGGTTTGATGCAGCTCTCCATGCTACTCTATACTGTGCAAGCTTCTTCATCTCCCAGTACCTACTGCAGCCAACATCCTTCTGAATCTGCTTAGTGTATTCGTCTCTTGGTCTCCCTCTTCGACTTTTAGCCTCCACGCTGCTCTCCAATACTAATTGGTGATCCCTTCTTCTAGTCACGTTGTGCCACAAGCTTCTCTTCTCCCCCATTCTATTCAATACCTCCTCCATAGTTATGTGATCTACCCATCTAATCTTCAGCATTCTTCTGTAACACCACATTTCGAAAGCTTCTATTCTCTTCTTGTCTAAACTATTTATCGTCCATGTTTCACTTCCATACACGGCTACACTTCATACAAATACTTTCAGAAACGACTTTCTGACATTTAAATATATACTCGATGTTAACAAATTTTTCTTCTTCAGAAACGCTTTCCTTGCCATTGCCAGTCTACATCAAATACCAAAACTCCTTTACTAGTTTAAGTGTCTTACTTCCTAATCTAATTCCCTCAGCATCACCCGGCTTAATTCGACTACATTCCATTATCCTCGTTTTGCTTTTGTTGATGTTCATCTTATACCCTCCTTTCAAGACACTGTTCATTCCGTTATACTGCTCTTCCAAGTCCTTTGCTGTCTCTGACAGAATTACAATGTCATCGGCGAACCTCAAAGTTTTTATTTCTTCTCCATGGATTTTAATACCTACTCCGAATTTTTCTTTTGTTTCCTTTACTGCTTGCTCAATATACAGATTGAATAACATCGGGGAGAGGCTACAACCATGTCTCACTCCCTTCCCAACCACTGCTACCTTTTCATACCCCTCGACTCTTATAATTGCCATCTGGTTTCTGTACAAATTGTAAATAGCCTTTCGCTCCCTGTATTTTACCCCTGCCACCTTTAAAATTTGAAAGAGAGTATTCCAGTCAACATTGTCAAAAGCTTTCTCTAAGTCTACAAATGCTAGCAACGTAGGTTTGTCTTTCCTTAATCTTTCTTCTAAGATAAGTCGTAGGGTCATTATTGCCTCACGTGTTCCAACATTTCTACGGAAGCCAAACTGATCTTCCCCGAGGTCGGCTTCTAGAAGTTTTTCCATTCGTCTGTAAAGAAGTCGAGTTAGTATTTTGCAGCTGTGAGTTACTAAACTGATAGTTCGGTAATTTTCACATCTGTCAACACCTGCTTTCTTTGGGATTGGAGTTATTTTATTCTTCTTGAAGTCTGAGGGTATTTCACCTGTCTCATACATCTTGCTCACCAGATGATAGAGTTTTGTGAGGACCGTCTCTCCCAAGGCCGTCAATAGTTCTAATGGAATGTTGTCTACTCCGGGGGCCTTGTTTCGACTCAGGTCTTTCAGTGCTCTGTTAAACTCTTCACGCAGTATCGTATCTCCCATTTCATCTTCATCTACATCCTCTTCCATTTCCATAATATTGTCCTCAAGTACATCGCCCTTGTATAGGCCCTCTATATACTCCTTCCACCTTTCTACTTTCCGTTCTTTGCTTAGGACTGGGTTTCCATCTGAGCTCTTGATATTCATACAGGTGGCTTTCTTTTCTCCAAAGGTCTCTTTAATTTTCCTGTAGGCAATACCCATCTTACCCCTTATGAGATAAGCCTCTACATCCCTTCATTTGTCCTCTAGCCATGCCTGCTTAGCCATTTTGCACTTCCTGTCGATCTCATTTTAGAGACGTTTGTATTCCTTTTTGCCTTCTTCATTTACTGCATTTTTATATTTTCTCCTTTCATCAATTAAATTCAATATTTCTTCTGTTACCCAAGGATTTCTACTAGCCCTCGTCTATTTACCTACTTGATCCTCTGCTGCCTTCACTACTTCATCCCTCAGAGCTACCCATTTTCTGCTACTGTATTTCTTTGCCCCATTCCTGTCAATTGTTCCCTTATGCTCTCCCTGAAACTCTGTACAACCTCTGGTTTAGTCAGTTTATCCAGGTCCCATCTCCTTAAATTCTCACCTTTTTGCAATTTCTTCGGTTTTAATCTACAGTTCATAACCAATAGATTGTGGTCAGAGTCCACATCTGCCCCTGGAAATGTCTTACAATTTAAAACCTGGTTCCTAAATATCTTTCTTACCATTATATAATCTATCTGATACCTTTTAGTATCTCCAGGATTCTTCCATGTATACAACCTTCTTTTATGATTCTCGAATCAGGTGTTAGCTATGATTAAGTTATGCTCTGTGCAAAATTCTACCAGATGGCTTCCTCTTTCATTTCTTCCCCCCAATCCATATTCACCTACTATGTTTCCTTCTCTCCCTTTTCCTACTGACGAATTCCAGTCACCCATGACTATTAAATTTTCGTCTCCCTTCACTACCTGAATAATTTCTTTTATCTCATCATACATTTCAGCTATTTCTTCATCATCTGCAGAGCTAGTTGGCATATTAACTTGTACTATTGTAGTAGGCATGGGCTTCGTGTCTATCTTGGCCACAATAATACGTTCGCTATGCTGTTTGTAGTAGCTTACCTGTACTCCTATTTTTTTATTCATTATTAAACCTACTCCCGCATTATCCCTATTTGATTTTGAATTTATAACCCTGTATTCACCTGACCAGAAGTCTTGTTCCTCCTGCCACCGAATTTCACTAGTTCCCACTATATCAAGCTTTAACCTATCCATTTCCCTTTTTAAATTTTCTAACCTACATGCCCGATTAAGGGATCTGACATTCCACGCTCCGATCCGTAGAACGCCAGTTTTATTTCTATTTGAATGCGCGATGTCAAATGAGATGTGTAGCTCATTTTCTGGTAAACTGCATTGTGAGGGCTGTAAAATGGAGCTAATAAAATTTTTTTCTCAGTGTATTATTTTCTTTCTTTCTTCAAAAATCCTTACAAGAATGTGCAGTAATCTTATCTTAGCCAGTGGGTTGTTCAGAGGATAGTAACGAATGATCACTTTCAGATAAACTCTTCAGTTACCTTAATGACTGTGATACAGTGACTGCTCATTCTTTTTAAACTTTTAAAGCACATTAAATAATGGGGCGAGGTTAGGTGAAATAAAACAATTCAGTAACATATACTATTATTTTATTATATATTTTGATAAGCTGGGTGGAATAAATCTTCATGTTTAAAAAAATTAGAAGATTCCCCTTTTCTACAGCATTCCACGACAACATTTCCCAAATAATTATTTTAAAAGGCTTTAAATTTAACCTGTATTGCATTCAAAGTGATAGAAACAGTAACAGTTTAGATATTCCATCTGTAAATTCTGCTTGTAATTAATTAATATGCCTGACAGTAATAGTAGCAGAGTTCACTACTGCATGAATGCAAGCATTTATACAATGTTCTAACTCATTCACATTTACATTAGGCTCATGCAGATAGGTTACAAATCACTGCCTAGAGCCTGTATGTAGCAATTCATAATGCACAGCACAAACAACATAAATTCACATCACTTTAATGACACAGATAAATGCAAGAGTCTCCAGATGTTACCATCGGTGTTGCATCTCCATTCATGTTGATGATGGATGCCTTTCTGCCAAAGTAATGGAAATCAGCAAGAGTATGAGAGAGGTCATACTCCATAAAAATCTGAGCATTGATGTATTCAATATTGCTACACAGCTCATCCCATTCCATCTGAGTAAACTGCACGTTATCACCACGCTGAGTAATTTCTATTATTACACTGCAGTTACATTCTGTTGCTATGGATATATTTACACATTTAGATCCTCTGGTAGTCAAATTAAAAGCAGTGGTGAACAACAGTGTTCCAGAACCATGTAGCTGTGGCTTGATGTCACAGAAGTTCTTCAAGCTGCATCAGGTAGGCTGATGGTGTGCTGCTGCTGTAGTGGGAATACAGATGGCTGTGTGCCCTGATCCAGTAAATCAGATAGGCTTTCGTTGCTCTGTTCGGTGGTGATGGTGGTGACGGCGGTGGTGGTTTGGGCAAGGGAAATTCAAATTTTGTGGATAGTTTCTACTCCACTGCATCACCAGGGCTCCATTGCAGTATGTTAGAAATAATAATAAATGAAAACTCACACAATGAATAATAGTAATGAGTAAAAAGGGAGACTGGTGGATCAATAATACATTAGAATTTTACTGTCAGTTCTTTCTTCTTATTCTGTCTGGAGCAATGGTTGCTCTCTGGTGCTGCTAACGCTTCATGCTGATCGACCAATGTACGGAGCAGGTATAACGAGTGTATTGGATAACTACCATACATGGATGTGTAGGGAGGGGGGAAGGAGACTGATAATGGGGATCAAATCCCATCAATCGGGTAACTGCCCATTACTTTTTCTCAACCAGTACGAAAAAAAAAAGGAGTTTGGAAGAGAGAGGGGAGAGGTGATGGTATAGGCAACATCTTGAAGGGTTCAGTTTGATAAATATTCAGGACCTAAATAATTAACTGATGAGAGCAGAAGTGGATGGTTTGCTTACATTGGGTTCATGAATTATACTTGCATAAACGTCAGTTAAGAGCGCAAGTGCATGACTGGTTTACATAAGGGGCAAGGACAAGTGACAGAATTGTTTACGTAAGGAGGACAGTGGCCCTATGTTCGCGAACTTGTTTGGCTCCACTATTCGCATGAACAGTGTACTCGCCAGATAACACTCCTGTGATATTTTCCCATGGAGTTTATGAAGTCATTGGTGTATCATAGCCAGGTGGAAGCCGATAAGTGGCTGGTTGATATGGTCCTTGTTGCTTGTCTCTTTCTGCCGTAAAAAAGGTTGTTTGAGAGAGTGTGATAAACTTTCATTCAGCGCTGTAATGCATGCATCGAGACATGCCGTTGTCATTTCAACAGTTACTATGAGTTTATCTTATTACTAAAAGATGTAACATGTTTATGTAAATGGAAAGAAACCTAAATATTTACCTGTAAATACTCAATTGAAGATCACCTACTAACTGCATTGCTTTGACTCTAAAGGTTTGTGACATGCCTTATGTGAATCCCAGAATCGCAATATCGTAAGAAATTGCATACTATAATGAAACGGGATTCCCCGAAATAGCAGTCTAACTAGAAATGACCGTGCTTACTTAATAAAAGTGGAGGAGCCCTGATAAGTGTCCCGTGACATGTATCCCCTGATATCTCACGCATTTGAGTTAGGAGGTAACTGAAACCAAGAACTTTTCACACATACGCCAAAGTCAAAACTTTCCTCCTATCAAAATACTTCATTAAACAGACTAGACAAGTCGTGGTGGGCTGCTATTTGCTAAACTAATATAGGAAACTGCACAAAGTGCGTATTTGCTCAACACAGGGGAATAATCCACAGGAGAATTGGCACAAAAACAAGGCAATATACAAATGCAAAAATTAACTCTCGAAAGCAAACTAAATATATATACATATATAGAAAAACCGAATGAGAAATAACGAATTAGGATTCTGGTATTTCTGCTAATAATTACAGTAATGAGCATAAGGTAGGAAGATACCAGGCTTGCAAAGAAATGACTTCTGTAAAACCAGTCGATTTTCTGACGAAATGTGATTTTAAACTTTAATTTTAAAAGATACTGAAAAAATGCAGCTCAACGTTAAGTGCAATTTCATTTATTCGAAAGCCAGCGATCATGAAAAAGTAACATAATTTTAACACAATTAACAATTGAATATCATAAAGTTCTTTTCAGCAATAGTTCGGGTGGTTGTGGTTTTGTATGAGAAGTTGTAAGTAGGCTGTTTAGGTTTTTATATTGGTAACGCCACGTAGCGCTCTGTATGAAAATCACTGGCTGTGCTGTGTGCAGTCTGTGGCTGGTTAGCATTGTTGTAATATTCGCTATTGTAGTGTTGGGCAGTTGGCTGTTAACACCGCGTAGCGTTGCGCAGTTGGAGGCACGGGAGTGCAAATGCGACCTCCCACTCTTTTCTCTGCCATGATGAATCTCGAGCTCTGACGTCACCTGGCAGCTACTGCAATTTGTTTACAATGGTGTCGCTCAGTGTTTCCATCGAAGGCCTGCATGTGAGTTCGTGTTACACGTTAGTTTGTGTGTAATTCATGTCCTGCCGAGTGTTCAGTAGGAAAGGAATTGTTCCGTGAGTCTTGTAGCTTCGGTCTTGGAATTATGTCTACAAATACGTCGTATTGTGCAGTTGCTGAATGTAGTAATAGTGGGCGTAAGACTGAAGGCGTCATTTATCATCGTTTTCCAAAAAATGTTGGACTACAGCGTAAATGGATTGCTCGTTGTAAACGAGAGGACAAAATTAATGTTAATAATGCAAGAGTTTGTTCTGAACATTTTTGTGAAAGCGATTACAAACGAGAGTTGCAGAATGAATTGTTAGGTCTACCTACACGGAAACTGCAACAGGATAATGCTGTTCCGTCTCTAAAAATACCGAACTGGCACGGAAATATATTCGAAGTTTCAGGTCCCAGCACCGTGAATGTTACCGGTAGCGTTGTAACAGTGAGAGAACGTCGCTGTGACGCTAGAACAGTAAAAAAAAAAAGAGCTCTGTCAACGTTGAAAACTTTATCTCCCAAGAAAAGTAAGCTGGACAAATCTAGCAACACAGACGTTTTTACTGATCCGCTAATTTCACTTAAAGACCAGGAAATTCAAGCACTGAAGAAAGAAAGAATTGGTTAGTTTGAAGATTAAAAATGTTCGACTGGAACAAAGAATTAAGTCAATGAAAGAAGTTATAAAGCAAGCTACATCTATAACACGAAGAAGCACAAATGTGTATGCCCGGATGCGAGAAGTACACTTTCTCGGTGTTTCACACCAGTACAAATTCGTTGTCTGTTAAAGAAGCGGAAGCAAGTAAAGTGGTGCTCAGAGGACTTTGCAAATGCTCTTACATTGAGAGCTTTGTCTCCTAAAGCATATGCCTATCTGAGGAGGAAGAAGTGCCCTTTCCCTGCAGGTCAACACTCCAGACATGGACGAAACAGTTCAAGTGCCGACCAGGTATTTTGAAACCAGTTTTGGAGTTAATTAAAGGTAGGTCAGAAATGTTCACATCATTAGAGGCGATTGGTGTGCTAAGCTTCGACGAGATGAGCATTGACGGTCGTGTGACTTACGATTCGTCCGACGATGTAGTACTCGGACCACACAACAATGTCCAAGTCGTCATGGTTCGCAACTTGTTTTCAAAGTGGAAGCAGCCAGTGTATTATGACTTTGATGTTGCAATGTCTAGTGATTTGTTGCAGAATGTCATAAAAGAAGTTGAAACAGGAGGAATCCATATCGTAGCTGTTACGTGTGACATGGGACCAAAAAATATGAATGTGTGGAAGCAACTTGGTGTGTCTACATCCAAGACATTGATTTCAAACCCTGTTGATCATGGCAGAAAAGTCTGGGTTATTTTTGATGTTCCACATTTGCTTAAATTATTAAGAAATCATTTTCTTGGTGACGGGATCACTTTGCCTGATGGTACTGTGATTACAAAAATGGTTATAGAAGATCTTCTTCGACATCAGAAAGGCGATCTTTCGATCAATCACCACATATCGGAGTTTCATCTTAACGTTAGTGGACGTGATCGTCAGAATGTTCGAAGGGCTGCACAGATATTTTCACGTCGCACTGCCCAAGCTGTGAGATATGTTCTGCATAAAGATCGCGAAGGAAGCTTCATTGAGCTCGTGAACGATGTTTTCGATGTGCTGAATTCGAGATACTCTCAAGATGAGAAGCTCTCCTTAGAAGTGGTTACGGGTTTAGTATCAGAAGTCAGGAAAACTCTCTAAAAAGATTTCTTGAAATGTGTTCTAATATGCGAGTAGGAAAAAGAAACAGTCTTCTCCCGTTTCAGAGGGAATCCATTATATCAATAAATTCACTTTTTGGACTTCACAATGACATGAAAAATTCCGGAGCTACTTATATATTGACAGCCAGACTTAATCAAGGTTGTCTGGAAAATTTCTTTTCCAGAATCCGTGACCCCGTGTCTTCTGCAACTATCCAACACCTTTCGAGGTGAAAAACAGAATTCGTCTATTGATACTGACTGGAAGTGCAAGTGAAATACCTTTGTCTTCTGGTGCTTCGACTTCAGAGGATAGAAATTAGAATTCTGCTTCCGAAAACTATCCGACACCAGCTGATGAAACTGAGGAAGATTTTGCACGTTTTCTCTCGAGTGATTTATGTATCAGAATAACTGATAAATCATTTGACGTCGCTACAGATGACGAAAACTTGCTCTTAGATTTAGAGCTCAGTGATTCAGTGTGTACCAGTGAAGACGTGAATGATGATGCTTTAAAATATCTAGCAGGATATATAGCATTCAAGTGCAAAAACGTTGACAGTTCTTTGGGAAATACAGCAGGGAAGTGTGTTCTTGATACAGAATTAAGTCTGAGGCAAGACTGGATTACTGTTATTTCAAAAGGAGGCCTCATTTCTCCCTCTGCTGACTGGTTTGCTAAAATACGTGAGTTAGAAATTATATTTGCTGCTTTTCATGGATCAAATATTTCTCATTGTAATAGAGTGATGGCAACCTTAGCAGATCATATAAGTGCGAAATTTCGCTAACTTAATAGCAAAATAGTTCAGTTATATGTCAGAACAAGAACTTTTATACGGATTAGACACTTAAACAAAAGCGCCAAAATTGAGGCAATGAAACGGAATTCGGCAATGAAGAATCGGCTCTGGTCAGCGTCGCCTTCAGCATCTTCGACGTAGCTTCTGCATCAGCTTTGTAAGGTAAGTTCGAAGATTACTATCTTTTTATTTACAAAAACATGTGTAAAATAGGCAGTACCCAATTGTAAAACATTTGCCGTAGTCAGATGCTAAAACACGAGCATGAATGCGGATGCGAACATCGGCCACTAGTTTCGCGTGGCGATGTATCATCATTGCTACTAATATTTAAAGCATTTCTTTCGGAAACCTTGTATATAATATTAACATGAAGTGTGTTCAACCCTGTGAGCACGAAACTTTAAGTTATATGAGAAGAGAAGAGATGTGAAAACAATTATTTTGCAATCTCTCATATTCTACAAACGGAGACTGCTGCCGTCTGGCTGCCGGGTGACGCAACAAGTCGCTGACCAATGAGAGCGCACTAAGTCAATCTGGCATACCTTTTTTATTTTATGTTCCTTGGTTGGAGGTGAGCCGCCAGCAGTGATGGATGTGGGGAGAGAGATGGCGGAGTTTTGAGAGCGGATGATCTGGACGTGTGTCCATCAGAGACAGTACATTTGTAAGACTGGATGTCATGAACTGATATATATATATATATTATGACTGTTGAACACTATTAAGGTAAATACATTGTTTGTTCTTTGTCATAATGTTTCATTTGCTAACTATGCCTGTCAGTAGTTAGTCCCTTCAGTAGCTAGAATCTTTTATTTAGCTGGCAGTAGTGGCGCTCGCTGTATTGCAGTAGTTCGAGTAACGAACATTTTTGTGAGGTAAGTGATTTGTGAAAGGTATAGGTTATTGTTAGTCAGGGCCATTCATTCGTAGGGATTTTTGAAAGTCAGATTGCGTTGTGCTAAAAATATTGTGTGTCAGTTTAGTGTTGATCAGAATAGGTAAAGAGCGAAATGTCTGAGTACGTTCAGTTCTGCTCAGCTGTTTGAAAATCAAGTAATGTAAGAGGTTTATCAGCACAGTAATTCATTAATTTTTCTAAGGGGACGTTTCAAAGTCAATCTCCACTTACCCAGTGCTGTTGGTGAGGCATCGATGTCCATGTTGTTGGTCCATAATCCTTGGCGTGCAGTCCTGAAATTATCATTGTCTTGTTTATTCTCTTGAATGAAGCCGCCCATCGTGGATCCAGCAGGAGCACACGATGCTAGTAGAATCCTCTTAATCAGCATACTTACAGATATCAACGGAAGGATGCGTTCTTCATTTAACTAACGCGTGACGTGTTCCTACGTCATAGTGTTTGTTAGTCTTTATCCCCATGAGTCCCAACAATACGAAGAAAAATTAAAATTTTTCACAAGATTAACATTTATT
Organism: Schistocerca americana; assembly: GCF_021461395.2. NCBI lineage: Eukaryota > Metazoa > Arthropoda > Insecta > Orthoptera > Acrididae > Schistocerca > Schistocerca americana. Next base: position 500,197,064 of record NC_060119.1, on the reverse strand, counting down.
ATCGTAGTAAGCAACGAATGCCTGAAGAAATTTGGAAAAAGTGAATGGAAATACACAGTACTATATAGTATTACACTAGTTTTGCGTGTGTTTTCATTCATAATGTGTAAAATATTCTACCAAGAACGGTCAGAATGTTCAATTAATGCAAATACTTATTTGTTTTATGGAGGCGGTGTCACTTTGGAAACCAATTTTAATTTTTTCACAAAATTGACATTTATTATTAATCAACAAATACACAAAGAAATTGCCAAAAAGTAAACAATCAATTTTTTAAGGAGATTGTTTCACTTGGGAACAACTAGGATATACAGTTTTGAGCCATCTATCATTTCATGTGATACAAACCGCACGCCTAAAATAAATTATAGTTCTAAATAACATGCATAAATGGGCCCAATGTTAAATAAATTTTGCATTAAAAGTACATACTGCCCCAGTAGTTTTATTTTCAAACAACTAATAAGAGTAGTAGTACAAAATCAGATTTACGTTTCAGTAACTTTAGTTATACTTGCTTTCACTATTAATCATCTCCTCAATATCGCCGCCACAAAAAAAGACGCATGTCACAATCTCTTACAATCATATAGCAACATCTGCGCGTCGGCTGTTGATTTGAACACCATAAGTGACTGCTACAACGCACTAAGTTCGCAGAAGTACCTCAGCGTACCGCTGGATGTGTCTGTCTTGCAACAGCATCAATGGTTTCATACTAAAGGTATTCGTACTTCCGGTAAAAAATAAATTAAATGGTAGTTTGAGGCAGAAACCACTGGGACTCAAACGGTTAAACGTGACATGCCAAATAATGTAAATCCAAAATAAATTCTCCAATGCACAAAAAAAGAATAAAAACAGGAAAAAATACAAAAAAGTAAGGAAAGTATTACATCGTGTCATAGTGTTATGTTCACAATACGCAGCGTCCAGCATCGGGCTTAAATACGAAGGTCACTTGTCTGATGATGACCTTTTATTTCTCCCAGGGTGTTGTGTGGAGCGTTGAGCACATACTGGATGCAGTTCGGATGTTTTTGTGTCTTGAAGCGTCATCTTATGATTGCAGCAATATATCTACTGTAAAACACATATACACAATGCGGTTAGGGAAGTCCAGCCGTAGCCGAGGGCAGCCTGTCAGCGACTGCATTCACCGTGCGGAGTAGCAGAGCAGCTCTGCCGGCAGTCTGGCCCGTGGCGCGAGACAATAGGAGTTCATTAGAGGACAGCTATTATGGATCAAGTTCGAACCAGCGCTGAATACCGGCCATTTGCACCGTTGTGTTCCGAACTATGGATGTCACACAAAGCCTGGAGAGATAGAATCTGATGTTTTTTTTCGCAAGCAGGTTACCAAGCTGTTGAGAGCCATCGACAGGAAGAAGGAAGGAAGAAAGACTGGGGTGTAACGTTGCGTTAATGATGAATTCATTAGAGGTGGACCGTCGACAGGGGTGTATAATGGACGCAAAAAAACAGGTGCAGGTGACTGTATTCGTATGGAGTCACACCGATATCTCTGTCGCTTTTCGAAATAGTCGTCTAGTGCGATAAAATATATGACGCAGTCAGTGAGTGCAACAGTCTCATAATTTAGTAAAGGTTTAATACTACTGAATTTGCTAACGAAAGGAAACTGCTTGCTTTTGTTGTTCTTCTTGACAGTCTTTCTACTTCTTGAGTTACTAATTTGTCTGTCCGATAGGTGTTACAGTCACTTTGTGGTTTGACTTGTTCCAGGAGGCTAATAATGACAAAGGAGTCTTTAATTGTTTCTCCAAACGTACACTAAGCAGAGATCTGCTGGAAGATAAAGTTGGTGCACTATATGTGGCAGGGCCTTATGATCTAAACTCTGAAACTGGATTGGACTCTGCCGGGAGAGGGGACAAAGTAGAGCCCTACGCTTGTCAGAGGTGTGGCATTTTCGGCTCTGACAACATAAGAGGTCACTGTGGAAGATCTATATCTACATCTACATCATACTCCGGAAGCCACCTAATGGTGTGTGACGGGGGGTACTTTCGGTACCACTATCTGATCCCTCCAACCCTGTTCCACTCGCGAATAGTGCGTGGGAAGAATGGTTGTCGGTAAGCCTCTGTATTGGCTCTAATTTCTCCAATTTTCTCGTCGTAGTCAATGCGCGACATGTGGCGGGAAGTAATATGTTGTCTGACTCCTCCTGAAAAGTGCTGTCCCGAAATTTCAGTAGTAAATCTCTCCGTGATGCGCAACGCCTCTCTTGTGACGTCTGCCAGTGGAGTTTGTTTAGCATCTCCGTAACGCTCTCACGCCGGCTAAATGATCCCGTGACGAAATGTGCCGCTCTTCGTTGGATCTTCTCTATCTCCTCTATGAACAATACTCAAGAATCGGGTGAATAAGAGCCTTATAAGCCACTTCTTTCGTGGATGAGTTACATATCCTTAAGATTCTTCCGATGAATCTGAGTCTTGTGTCTGCTTTTCCCACTACCTGTTTTATATGGCCATTCTACTTAAGGTCTCTCTGGATAGTTACGCCTAGATTTTTACGACATACGCTGTCTCCAACTATTTGTCATCAATAGTGTAGCTGTACAGTAGTGGATTTTCTCTGCCTCGTGGTGACTGGGTGTTGTGTGACGTCCTTAGGTTAGTTAGGTTTAAGTAGTTCTAAGTTCTAGGGGACTGATGACCATAGATGTTAAGTCCCATAGTGCTCAGAGCCATTACTCTACAGTAGTGGATTTATTTTCGTATGTATGCGCAATATGTTACATTTATTTATGTTCAGGGTCAACTGCCAGAGTCTGCACCATCCATCAATTCTCTGCAGGTCGTTCTGCAAATTCTTACTATCTTCTGGCATTTCTACTTTGATATAAACAACTGCTTATCTGCGAATGGCCTTAAAGAGCATCCGACGCTTTCTACTAGAACATTTATACAGAGTGTCCCACTCAAACCTCCCTGATTTCAAGGACCCAGGAGACAAAAACCACAGTACATACTACAATGAAAAATGTACCACATTGTAGAGTAGCTCAGAAGTGCAGCATGGTCGCATGAAGTGAAAATGGAGACTCCACAGCAGCGCGCGCAAGCAGTAGTGTGGTTTGCAGAAACAAAATCGCCGATTACTGTGCAAAGAAATTATCGTCATCTGTACGAATGTGATCCACCTGATGTGAAAACAATTAAGGAATGGTAAAGGAAGTTTCTGGCAACAGGAAGTGTTCCGAAACATTCTAGCAGTGCACATTACAGAGTTTCAGAAGAGACAGTGGAGGACATCAGACAAATGTTTCTCAGAAGCCCACGTAAGTCAGTTCGTCAAGCATCTAGCCAGCTTGATCTACCTCCATCAACATTGCATGGTGTAGTTCACAATTGTCTTCGTATGTGTGCTTACAAAGTGCAAATTCTGCTTCATCTGACGCTGAACGACAAACCATACCGACAACAATTTGCTGCGGATATGCTGCAGCGTATTGATATGGATGCCAGCTTCCTGGAAAGATGTTAATCCTCATATGAGGCAACCTTTCATCTATCAGGAAGGGTTAATAGGCATAATGTTCGGATTTAAGGTTCGCAAAATCCGCACGTTGTCATTGAACATGTTTGTGATAGCCCTAAACTAAATGTCTGGTGCGGGCTAATGCATGACAGGATTGTTGGACCGTTCTTCTTTGTGCAACAAACAGTGAATGGGGCAGTGTATCTAGGACATGTTGGAGCAGTTTGTGTACCCTCAGACACAAGACTTGCAACCCATCATTTTTCAACAAGATGGAGCTCCGCCGCATTGGTCAACGGCTGTTCGCAAGTTCCTGTATAGGCTATTTCCAAATTGTTGGGTCGGACGCGGAGGACCCACTGCCTGGCCACTAAGTTTAGCCGACATTACGCTACTTGATTTCTTCACGTGGGGATTCATGAAGGACCGCGTGTATGCCACCAAAGTGGACGATATTCCTATTTTGCGACATCGTATCCCTAAAGCGATGCAACAATAACAGAGGAAATGTTACAAAGAACTTGGCAAGAAATTGAATATAGACTCGATATTCTTCGTGCTACAAATGGTTAACATGTAGAGGTGTATTAGTGATAAATACAAAAATTCTCTGAGATGCTCTACAATGTGGTGGATTTTTCACTGTCGTGTTTCTTTTTTTTTACCTGGGTCTTTGAAATCAGGGAGGTTTTGAGTGGGACGCCCTGTATATATTGTGAACAGCAACGGTCCTATCACACTTCCTTGTGGTACTCTGGATATTACCTTTACATCTGTCGATTTAGTTCCGTTAAGAGCGATGTGTTGAGTTCTAACTGGAAGAAGGTCTTGAATGCAATCGCAGGCCTGTTTCGATACTCCATAAGCTCGTATTTTTTTCATTAAACGGCAATGCGGGACGGTGTCAAATGCCTTACTGAAGTCAAGGAACACGGTATCAGCCTGAGCGCCGTTTTTTCCAGTCGTTAGGTACTTTTCGTTGCTCAAGCGATCTACGATAAATTACTGCTAGAAGGGGGGCAAGTTCTTTCGCATAATCTTTACAGAATCCTGTAGGTATCTCATCTGATCCTCAAGCCTTTCCACTACTAAGCGATTGTAGCTGCTGTTCAGTTCCGCAATCAGCTATCTCAATATCTACCATTTCGACGTTCGCACGACGATTGAAAGGAGGGACAGTGTCACGATCTTCCGCGGTGAAACAACTTCGGAAGACCGAATTCAGTGTTTCGGCATTCTCTCTGTTACCTTCCATTTCGGCGCCGGTGTGGTCGCTGAGAGAATGAATAGATGATTTTGACCCACTTACTGATTTTACATACGACCAAAATCTCTTAGGGTTTTTACTCAGGTCGGTTCACAACGACTTACTTTCGAAATGATAGAACGCTTCTCTCATTGCTCTCCTTACGCTCATTTTCGCTTCGTTCAGCTTTTGTTTGTCAGATAGATTTTTATTTCTCTTGTATCTGAGATGAAGTGGTCTTTGTTTACGTAGCGCTTTTCTAACACGGCTTTTAAACCATGGTGGATCTTTCCCATCCCTTAAAACCTTACTAGGAACATACTTGTCTAGGGCATATTGAACGAATTTTTCCAGTTGTTCTCCACCTCTTCGTCCTCATCACCGAATATTTGATGCTGACTGCTGAAATATCCTGTCACCCTTGCTGAGAAAATATATCTTTCTACCTTTCTTAATAATCCTTGTAGGACCCGTCGTCATAGATGCTGTCACGGCCTTATAATCACTGATACTTTCTTCTACGTTAACTGATTCGATAAGTTCAGGTCTGTTTGATGCCAGGAGGTCTAAGACGTTAACCTCACCAGTTGGTTCTCTAACTATCTGCTCAAGGTAATTTTCGGACAAGACAAACAGAACAATAATCATTAAAATTAGTATGGCTGCCCCAAATAGTTCCTAGAAGGTTACTTGCTATACAGCCATTTAAAACCAAGAGAATCCGTGACTCTGGATAACAAAAGGAAAAAGTGGGACGAATATATTAACTACTAATTCCTATTCCTTTTTTTCAAGACATCCTCTGATGCTAGTGTCTTGCCCCATAAGTGCAATGGCCACACTATGGTTAATTTAAGTAAGGGGAATTTCTGGCCTGAAAGTATGCAAAACAATTTCTTTCTCCTGACGCAACAGAAACAGGTAGCGCAGTATGGCGTTATGGGGATGATACCAAGTTGAGCAGACCTCATATAATTCTTAATCTATAGCCTCATGCACGTGAAAATGACCTGGAAGGCTTGAAGTAAAAGATTTAATTTAAAACTTTGGAATTTACCACAGTTACTTGTACATGAATGAAGTTTAATTGTGTAACGAACAATGTTCTTGCATGCTACTGTCCCTTACAAAGTGCAGACTTGACAAAGTGACGGAAGGGGAGGGGGGGGGGGAGGGGAAGTGCCACTACAGGACCATGGTAAAGGATTTTATAAGCTCGTGCATGATCCAGAGATAAGCATTGCCGAGGTCAAAGAATAACAGAAAAAGTTGTTACTACTCCTTCACAGCAATTCGCAATGCTGATGAACTTAATACTTCGTTAATCGATTTGTACGGGACAAGAGCAGGGCGAGAGAAAATTGATGCTAATTACAGTGATTGAAACAAGAGAGCGAACACACTGCTCAGCCTAAAACAGAGCGGGTAAAGAATTTAGCTTACGGCACACGTGGCAAAGTCTTCACCAGTTCGGAAAGAGTTTGACACAAAGAATTGCGGCCAGCCAGAGTGGCCGAGTGGTTCTAAGCGCTTCAGTCTGTAACCGAGCGACCGCTACGGTCGCAGGTTCGAAACCTGCCTCGGGCATGGATATGTGTGATGTCCTTAGGTTAGTTAGGTTTAAGTAGTTCTAAGTTCTAGGGGACTGATGACCTTAGAAGTTAAGTCCCATAGTGCTCAGAGCCGTTTGAACCATTTTTGAACAAAGAATTGCGACTAGTAACAAGCTCTGATCGCTCCATGACTAACGGTACACCAGCAAGCAGTTCATTGCGTCACACCAACAGTGCCTCGTGGTACAGCTGCACAGTGTGTCCCTATCGACCAACAGCATCTCCAACACGTCCAGTCAGCAGCGAGTCCAGTCTTTAACTGTTGGTTCGCTCCTACACACCCGTGAGAGGATCCATTTTTTAGCGCCCTTCCAGTCAACTGCAGCTCTAGCATCCGCGCACAAACCGACGGCACAATCGGCTCGTGAGCAAAGCGCGCTGTATGGATTCGTTGTCCGCCCGTTTTAACGATCAGGCTCTCCTGAAAGATCTCGAAACTTCTGCTGCGAACTTACGGCAACCAATGGGTACTCCCATCAGGAGCAGCGGCAGATATCGCTGTTGAATGCTCAAGACTCCGATGACCAGGGGAGGCCACGACGTTATGAACACGGATTGACTTCAAACTTTGTACACGTTTAGTTGGCCATTAAAACAACATAATGGGCAAGTACGCTACTGGCCAGGGCAGCAGCCGAACATTTTCTGTATCCGGAAAGGCCCGTACAGAACCTGCAACATGCGGTCGTGTATTATCCTGCTGAAATGTAGGGTTTCGCAGGGATCGAATGAAGGGCAGAGCCACTGGTCGTAACACATCTGAAATGTAACGTCCACTGTTCAAAGTGCCGTCAATGCGAGCAAGAGGTGACCGAGACGTGTAACCAATGGCACCCCATACCATCACGCCGCGTGGTACGCCAGTATGACGATGACGAATACACGCTTCCAATGTGCGTTCACCGCGATGTCGCCAAACACGGATGCGACCATCATGATGCTGTAAACAGAATCTGGATTCATCCGAAAAAATGACGTTTTGTCATTCGTGTACCCAGGTTCGTCGTTGAGTACACGATCGCAGGCGCTCCTGTCTGTGATGCAGCGTCAAGGGTAACCGCAGCCATGGTCTCCGAGCTGATAGTCCATGCTGCTGCAAACGTCGTCGAACTGTTCGTGCAGATGGTTGTTGTCTTGCAAACGTCCCCATCTATTGACTCAGGGATAGAGACGTGGCTGCACGATCCGTTACAACCATGCGGATAAGATGCCTGTCATCTGGACTGTCGCTGTATTCAAGCGGTTAGCGAGGGGATGGTTCGAATCCTGACAACATTCACTTTTTAATCTATATTTTTTCATCACTGGTCACATTATTTACTTTAAATGGCATTTGAGAGGTAATATAATCATAAAGTATTTACATAAAATATTTTTGGCTCAAATGGCTCTGAGCACTATGGGACTCAACTGCTGAGGTCATTAGTCCCCTAGAACTTAGAACTAGTTAACCCTAACTAACCTAAGGACATCACAAACATCCATGCCCGAGGCAGGATTCGAACCTGCGACCGTAGCGGTCTTGCGGTTCCAGACTGCAGCGCCTTTAACCGCACGGCCACTTCGGCCGGCAAAATATTTTTATCAAGTTATGTTTTCCATATCTATATGACAAATACCATCCTGCAGCTTGTGATGTCGAGAGCACATTCGACGAGTAATTGTACATTACTCTTGTGGTCTGGTCATTAGCTTCATTATTTGACTGTGCCTTTCCAAGCCTCTCCCTCACTCTTAAGAATTTAATTACAAATAGTAAACAGTCAAATAATTTATGAAACTCACTAGAAATTCATGAAAATACACTTTTTTTCATTATATTACCTCTCAAATGCCATACAAATTAAATTATGTTATCAGTAATGAAAAAAATATAGATTAAAGAAAAGCAGTTGCAGAATTCGAACCGTCGCGTCACCGACGACCATCTTAGTACTCGTGAACGCCAACCGCTTGACCACAATGATTTCTTACTGTCAGTTCCTACGCACAGATGTTTCAGTTACATAACTTACGCGTAAAACTTCTCTTTCGATTTTCTCGGAATTGCCAGAGTAGTGCTTCTTACTACTTGCACATTATGTTGTTTTAATGGCCCTACTGAAGGTATATAAAGTTTGAAGTACATCCGTGATCCCAAAGTGTGGCTTCGCCCTGTGAGACTGACGCGTGCATTGCCACATCGTGACTACGGCTTCAGCACATTTCGCTAATATCATATGGAAAGGCTGACACGATGGTATAGACAAGGTGTGGCAGGCTTCTCCTGTGAAAATTACACAGGTACAGTATTTTGAGACAAGAAAGCAACCCACAGCAAGGCATGTTTCAAGCGCCATGAGATCACGAATAAGTGGAGTATGTGAGGAAAGTGTGATCTACCAGTGTTGTTACAGCGAACAACAGCCGACGATAGAGATGTTATATTGTGGAATAATGCTCAGTAGTCTGTGATATACGCTCGACGAAATTTATCGTTGTTCAGAATTCATAACTGGTTGTCGAACCTTGTGCATTAGCGAACACACGAACGTGTAAACCTGCAATTAAAGTATGTTGTAGTAAAAGATAACTTGGAAGCGAAACTAAACTATAGAGAAAACTTTTGCCGAATTGGAAAATGGTTTTCGCAGCAGACAAGATATTTTGAGAGTCATGGTTGTTCAGAATACGGCGAACTGACCAGGGCGTTAAACAGAGAAAAAAGTAATCACACGTCACGATTTGGGTGGTATGTGAGAAACTCATCAACAAGTAAAGAAACAGAGAAGAGGAACATTAGACTTTAAAGTACCATTGACGAAGTGGTCATCAAGGATAGAGTCAAACGGGAATACGCGAACTGCCTCCAGTGACAGTTAGATCGGATAACTTGCTTAAAAGTATGACATCTGTGCGCTATTTTGGAATATAATAATTTTTGTCTTGCCCATTAACTTTTCTTTACTTTTTACGTTAATAGTCCGTAGTCTTGGCGGATCTAAAGTTATATAAGTGTAATTGTTTGTAAACAGTTTTCAGTTGTCTGTGTGATTCACTTGTCCTCGAAGTATGAAACGAGTTGTATTAGAACTGAAATGTTGTTGTTGTTGTGGTCTTCAGTCCAGAGACTGGTTTGATGCAGCTCTCCATGCTGCTCTATCCTGTGCAAGCTTCTTCATCTCCAAGTTACTACTGCGCCCTACATCCCTCTGAATTTGCTTAGTGTATTCATCTCTTGGTCTCCCTCTATGATTTTTACTCTCCACACTGCCCTCCAGTACTAAATTGGTAATAAATTGACGCCTCAGAACATGTCCTACCAACCGATCCCTTCTTCTAGTCAAGTTGTGCCACCAGTTTTATTCAATACCTCCTCATCAGTTACATGACCTATCCATTTACTCTTCAGCATTCTTCTGTAGCACCACATTTCGAAAGCTTCTACTCTCTTCTTATTTAAACTATTCATCGTCCATGTTTCACATCCCACACATGACTACATTCCACAAAAATACTTTTAGATAATTCTAAATGGTGGGCTCCATATGGTTCCCAAGTTGTGCAGCGACTATAAACCATAAAATTACCAAGTACCTGCAACCAGTCGCAAAATCATGTTTTCTTTATTAACTTTTGCAAATCGATTTCAACTGATTAACAGCTATCATCGGTGCTTTCAACGTATATGTTCCCTGAATAGTAACACTGTCTTAAACAGAGGTTGGACCTCTGCTTAAGACAGTGTTACTATTCAGGGAACATATACGTTGAAAGCACCGATGATGGCTGTCGATCAGTTGAAATCGATTTGCAAAAGTAAATAAAGAAAACATGATTTTGCGACTGGTTGCTGCTTATTTGGTAATTTTAACTTTTAGAAAAGACTTCCTGACACTTAAATCTATCGTCGATGTTAATAAATTTCTCTTCTTCAGAACAGGAATAAAAACTGATAATTAGTTTCTTTTTCCACCCCTTCAGGAGACTGTTGACGTAAGTCCAATTGAGGGACTGCAGCCAACCTGTCTGTGTGCTAGACACATTGGACATGCACCTGGAGTTATGGTCTGAGGCGCGATTTCGTATGATAGCAGGAGCACTCTCGTTGCTATCCCACGTACTCTGACTGCAAAACTGTACGTTAGCCTGGTGATTCGACCTGTTGTGCTGCCGTTCATGAGCGCCATTCCAGGGAGTCTTTTCAAACTGAATAGCGCTAGCCCAAATACAACCGTCGTAACCCAACAAGCTCTACAGAGTGTCGACATGTTGCCTTGGCCTGTTCGATAACCACTTCTGTCTCCAATCCAGAACACATGAGACATAACAGGACGACAACTCCAGCGTCATCCACAACCAGCATTAACCGTCCCTGTATTGACCAACCAAGTGCAACAGGCATGGAACTATGCCCCACAAACTGATATCCGGCACCTGTGCAACACAATGCATTAACGTTTGGCGATTACATTGGTTGTTAATGTACCAGCATGTCACATTTGTAATGGCTTATCTCACGCTTACATTAATCTGTGATCTTGCTATATTAATGACTTAAATATGTTACCTAGACAACTGTATTCCTGAAATATCATTGCTTTGCATTAATTATTTTTTGGTGCTGAGATTTTTTCCGTCAGTGTATTAAAAACTGTTTCGAATGCACTCAAACTTTAACACTCTACTTTGTCAGTATTAATTTTTTAATGGAGCAGATATGTTACGACAGAGACTTTGAAAAGCTACACTCACCTGTCTGCTATATTGTCTCTTTACCTTTAGCGCCGCGTGAGATTAGCCGAGCGGTCTAAGGTGCTGCAGTCATGGACAGTGCGGCTCGTCCCGGCGGAGGTTCGAGTCCTCCCTCGGGCATGGATGTGTGTGTTTTTCCGTAGGATAATTTAGGTTAAGTAGTGTGTGAGCTTAGGGACTGATGACCTTAGCAGTTAAGCCCCATAAGATTTCACAAACATTTTTTTACCTTTAGCGACAATAGGAGGTATTGAATAGAATTGGGGAGAAGAGAAATTTGTGGCACAACTTGACTAGAAGAAGGGATCGGTTGGTAGGACATATTCTGAGACATAAAGGGATCCCCGATTTAGTATTGGAGGGCAGGGCGGAGGGTAAAAATCGTAGAGGGAGACCAAGAGATGAATACACTAAGCAGATTCAGAAGGATGTAGGTTGCAGTAGGTACTGGGAGATGAAGAAGCTTGCACAGGATAGAGTAGCATTGAGAGCTGCATCAAACTAGTCTCTGGGCTGAAGACCACAACAACAACAGCTTAGCTCTTGGAATGACACAAAAAGCTTTTTCTCTAAAAGGCTATGCGGGATTTAATGCAATATATACAATTTACTATGTTAGTTTTAGAAAACAAAAATTACATTTATTAATAATTTTTTGTTGCTATGCAGTAACTTTTAAAAATTTGGTTATAAATTTTTGGTTCCCTTTGTTTTGTTCCGCAAAACAACGCCTCACGAAAACGCCCTCAAAAGGGGATGAAAAACCGAAATGTAACACCAAGGGTTGAGAGGGTATGCGATGTTGTTCCAGTGATAAAAAATCGTGTCAAATCTCAAAAAAACTTCAGTATGAGCACATGTACCTGTATGATGCTGCACCCCTTAGGGATCGGATGCATGAACTGATTCAGTTGGGAAGGCTGTAATACGGACGTTTTATCCTCTCCGGAGGCAAGCTTGTCTATAACTGCTGTAACTGATTCTTGATGTCCTGGATATTGGCACAGGGACGGAGCTGGTCCCACACATGTTCTATCGGGGGGTTGATCCGGGGATCTTGATGGCTACGGGACTAACTCAACATCAAGCAGACAGCTTTTAGAGACACGTACCATGCGTGAACGAGACTGCCCTGTTGAAAAATGGCGCGACGATACTGCCGCGAAAGAGGTAACACGGGAATGTATCGGTGTGCTGTCAGAAATTCCTCAGCTACATCAATCGTGACCTGAAGACACACCCGATGTCCCTCCGCACCATGATGCCAGAAGTAACACCGCTGCACCTCTCCAAAACATTGAGGGAATGTGACCTGCCTCTCTCAAGTCCGCCGCTATTTTCGCCGACGATTGGTCATCAGTGGTAACGCAGAGCTGCGATTAGTCGCTGAACACAGTGCGACGCCTTTCATCAGCAGAGCTGGCAAGCTGATCATGGCACAATTCCAGACGCAACCGTCTATATTGTGTTGTTAATGGCATCCTATGCAGGGGACGACAATTCCCGTGAGACTGCTACTCTCCGACAAGTGGTACGAGATAAAGACAGGGAGTCCATTATTGTGAAGGAGTGTTGGTGCACAATACGACGATCCGCCTTTGTTGTGGATGACTGGTACGTTAACGACGAGTGTAGCTGACCTCAGGTTCCCATGCTGTACAACATGGGACCACTGCCACATTAACTTGGCTCACAAATCCGGGTACTCCACGATGCGATTTGTCGGCCAAATACGAGTCCCAAAATAAGGTCCCTTTCAAGCTTCAAGTGCTGATAACGTTGTCCCACACGACTACGTGGAACCACTGCGTCTTTCACAGTGATTATTCAGCATCTGATGCAGTTCACGTCTCTTGTGTACCATAACAGGTCTGGATAGAACCACTAAACATGAATAACACTAATGAATTCTATTAGCCGATTTACCTGTCGAAGACAATTGCGTCTCTGATCATCTACGTACCCGCCGATGGTGTGTATGTGTTCGAAGTTACACTGATGTTCGACGATGTCTTCTGGATGATTCAGTTTTTTGTTAGATAATGTGACTATTGTCAAGGGGAAAAACTGACTACTTTGACACGAAATTATACTTAGCACTAGATAAGAAAAAACAGCTCCGCTTGATCTTCATTTTCATTTGTTTTCAGAGAACATAACTCGAGAACATCTTATAGGTTAACTGTTGCACACTACATGATCAAAGGTATCCAGATACCTTGCTGAAAATGCATTACAAGTTCGTCGAGCCCTCCATCGGTAATGCTGGAATGCAATATGGCTTTGGCCCACCCTTAGCCGTGATGGCAGTTTCCACTCTCTCAGGCATAAGTTCAATCAGGTGCTGGAAGGTTTCTTGGGGAATGGCAGCCCATTCTTCACGGAGTGCTGCACCGTGGAGAGGTATCGATGTCGGTCGGTGAGGCCTGGCACGACTTCGGCGTTCCAAAACACCCTAAGGTGTTCTATAGAATTCAAGTCAGGACTCTGTGCAGGCCAGTCCATTACGGGAATGTTATTGTCGTGTAACCACTCCGCCACAGACCGTGCATTATGAACAGATGCTCGGTTGTGTTGAAAGATGCAATCGCCATCGCTGAATCGCTCTTCAACAATGGGAATCAAGAAGGTGCTTAAAATATCAATATAGGCCTGAGCTGTGATAGTGCCACGCAAAACAAGGGGTGCAAGCCCCTTCAATGAAAAACACGACCATACCGTAACACCACCGCCTCCGAATTTTGCTGTTGGCGCTACATACGCTGGAAGATGACGTTCACCGGGCATTCGCCATACCCACACCCTGCAATCTGATAGCCACGCTGTGTACCGTGATTCGTCACTCAAAAAATGGATCAAATGGCTCTGAGCACTATGGGACTTAACATCTGAGGTCATCAGTCCCCTAGAACTTAAAACTACTTAAACCTAACTAACCTAACGACGTCACACACATCCATGCCCGAGGAAGGATTCGAACCTGCGGCCGTAGCGCCTAGAACCGCTCGGCCACAGGGGCCGACGAACACTGCGAGTAGAGATGGACATGATCCCCTAAGATAGATGCTTACTTGCGTTGATCCATTGTGCTTTAGAGGATGACGGGATAACCCAGGGAGTGGCACGAAAACATTCCCCAGACCCTAACTCTCCCTTCTTGTCTGCTTTCAGACGTTTCACGCTGTACACGTCAATGGTCATCTGTTTGATGGAGCATAAAACACGATTCAGCTGAAAAGGCCACTCAGTGGAGTCTAGTTGCGGTATTGGCGGGCAAAATCCAGGCTTCGTTGCCGATGAAGAGCAGTCGGCATGGGGATGGGGAGGTGGGGGTGGGGGTGGGGCATGAACCAGGTGCCTGCTGCGTAGTCCCATACAAAGCAACGTTTGCTGTACAGCCATTCAGAAGACAGCGTTGGTAGCCCTCCGGTTCATATGGGCGATCAGTTGTTCTACAGATGCACGTGTATAGCCCATGTACATCTCCGTAGCCATCGTTCATCCATGTCATCTGAGCCTCCTGCTGCACTAGAGTTGCCTCGACGCCGTTTTGATAGTACCGTTTTACGACGGATAGCTTCCACCCTTGACTCGAAAGCCAATTATCATGCCATTCTCTACGTCGGATACGCCTCTACATTTTCCCCTTGCAATAACTGCACTTTTTCCACATCCCCTCTCCCTTCCCCATCCCTGTCTCGCTTTATACTACTGGCCATTGAAATTGCTACACCAAGAAGAAATGCAGATGATAAACGGGTATTCATTGGACAAATATATTATACTAGAACTGACAGGTGATTACATATTAACTCAATTTGGGTGCATAGATCCTGAGAAATCAGTACCCAGAGCCATAATAACGGCCTTGATACGCCTGGGCATTGAGTCAAACAGAGCTTGGATGGCGTGTACAGGTACAGCTGCCCCTGCAACTTCAACACGATAGCACAGTCCATTAAGAGAAGTGACTGGCGTATTGTGACGAGCCAGTTCCTCGACCACCATTTACCAGACGTTTTCAGTTGGTGAGAGATCTGGAGAATGTGCTGGCTAGGGCAGCAGTCGAACATTTTCTGTATCCAGAAAGGCCCGTACAGGACCTGCAGCATGCGGTCATGCATTATCCTGCTGAAATGTAGGGTTTCGCAGGGATCGAATGAAGGGTAGAGCCACGGGTCGTAACACATCTGAAATGTAACGTCCACTGTTCAAAGTGCCGTCAATGCGAACAAGAGGTGACCGAGACGTGTAACCAATGGCACCCCATACCATACGCCGGGTGATACGCCAGTATAGCGATGACGAATACAAGCTTCCAATTTGCGTTCACCGCGATGTCGCCAAACACGTATGCGACCATCATGATGCTGTAAATAGAACTTGGATTCATTCGAAAAAATGACGTTTTGCCTTTCGTGCACCCAGGTTCGTCGTTGAGTACACGATCGCAGGCGCTCCTGTCTGTGATGCAGCGTCTAGGGTAACCGCAGCCATGGTCTCCGATCTGATAGTCCATGCTGCTGCAAACGTCGTCGAACTGTTCGTGCAGATGGTTGTTGTCTTGTAAACGTTCCCATCTGTTGACTCAGGGATCGAGACGTGGCTGCACGATCCGTTACAGGCATGCGGATAAGATGCCTGTCTTCTCGACTGCTAGTGATACGAGACCGTTGGGATCCAGCGCGGCGTTCCGTATTACCCTCCTGAACCCACCGATTCCATATTCTGCTAACAGTCATTGGATCTCGACCAACGGGAGCAGCAGTGTCGCGATACGATAAACCGAAATCGCAATAGGCTACAATCCGACCTTTATCAAAGTCGGAAATGTGATGGTACGCATTTCTCCTCCCTACACGAGGCATCACAACAGCGTTTCACCAGGCAACGCCGGTCAACTGCTGTTTGTGTATGAGAAATCGGTTGGAAACTTTCCTCATGTCAACACGTTGTAGGTGTCGCCACCAGCGCCAACCTTGTGTGAATGCTCTGAAAAGCCAATCATTTGCATATCACAGCATCTTCTTCCTGTCGGTTAAATTTCGCGTCTGTAGCACGTCATCTTCGTGGTGTAGCAATTTTAATGGCCAGTAGTAAATATATCCTCAACTGTTAGTGCTGCCACGTGCCATCTGTGAGTGGTTATTGCACACTGATGTCGACCATAGGCTGTGGTCACATTAATGTGACTGGACTGTGTACGATGCCAATACACAAAAGTCGAGAACTGTCTTTGCAAAAAAACATTCTGAGATCTTCTTTGTAAATTTTACGTAGAGCTGTAACTTGAATGAGTGGGCATGAGCATAGCAGTGTTACAGCCCCTCTGAGCTCAGGGACTGTAATACGTCAGAAGGGCCGTGAGGTATTGCTTAGGAGAGAGGGGTGTCTAGCTGAAGCAGGCAGAGAAACACTGGCAAGTGTGTCATTGACTTCATTTATCGGAGGTACACAGCGACATTTCGCTGATCCCGGTGGAGGCACCATGCTGCGTGCGTGCATCCTCGCCAATGCTAATGCCAGAATCTGGTGCGTCCACTTCCGGTCGCCCAGCCCTGCAGACGCAACGCTGCTATTCACGCCACGGCTAAGTGGCTGCCGCATGTGTTGGCCGCGCCGGTAACTCGGGAGCTGGCTGACTGCTCCTTCAAGCATTACTCGTGGAACCCATGTAGAACGCCAGAGGTAAACAGCCGACCGCCGTCGTTGTAAGGAGCCTTACCAGCTAAAGCCGACGGCACAGGGCAGCTCGGTCAGTGATCCCAGACAACACTGCACTCGGGAGACCATGAGTTGGTGCTCAGGCCTCGCCTCTGCGGACAGCAGCTGGCAGTCCGGTGGTCGTTGTCACCCAGTGAGCCGAGGCCAGCAGCTCTCCCGCTCCTCGCGCCGGTGCGACTCCAAGGCCCACCACGCCACAGCTATGGCGCGTCCGTGCAACAGAGGTTGGTGGTCCTTTCAGCGAGCCAGTTAGCTGCCGATATCCGTCGACAGAGTTTGTCGTGGCTGGCAAGCTACTTAAACAATAGTCAGAATGGTGACATGACTGCCTGATTTGAGTCTCTGAAACGGACAAGTGGAGTGATTTTTAGTAATTACAACGTCAGCTTTCCTCAGACCGTTTCGGCCCCTACACACAGGTCACTAGGCACTGTTGTAAAGGCAATGTTTGGTTTCTTCACAGCATGTCAGCGCCCTGTGTTGCCCTGATTACGTCACACTTGTATATGGTACCTTCTCACCTGCGAATAATGTAGTAAACCTGCCTCATAGAATCGTTTACTAAATATGTCGTGACAACTGGTCCATTAACTACTGCCTTCCAGCCACAGCTGCGCGGAATTTACAAGAATCCCCCAAATCCACGCCCTTACTTATTCGTGGCACAGCAGCAGTTTGGGCGCTTGTACTCGCTAGATGAAATTCCAGCTCTCGTGGAGGCGAGCAGACGCACCTGAGCCTGCAGCAGTTTCTACTGGGCGATTAAAGTTAAACTTTCAAAACGCTGTAGAAATAACACCACTGGTCAGAATGACGTTAAATTTCAACGGAATATTATCGGAGAAGGGAGAAAATGTAAGGCAGAAGAAAAAAAATAGTGTGAAAATTGATCAATAGATGGAACTGTAAGTGTCAGATTACGTAAATGAAAACACCTTCATGCACACGACCTGTTGAAGTTGGTATAAACACGCTGGGTACACAGCTTTTCTTTTCCCTTACGATCTGCGCCCATCCTGTCCGCCTCTCCCCCACCCTCACATACCTTGGCCTCACCATTGACCGTCACCTCACCTGGGTCCCTCATCTGCGCTCTATCCAGTCCAAAGCCCACAACTGCCTCCGACTCCTTCAACTCCACTCTGGCTGGTCATGGGGCTGAGCCCCTTTACCATCTTCCACACCTACAAATCCTTAACTGTCCCATCCTCTGCTATGCCAGTCCTGCCTGGATATCTGCCCCCCTCCCCTACCACCTCCCCCCCAAATTCTCTAAGTCCCTCCAGATCCTCAAGCGCCATGCTCTCCACCTCACCTTCCATATACGCCTCCTGTCCCCCCACACAGATCCTCCATGACCTGATTCCTTTCCCCCATCTGCTCCTTTTCCTAGAACATATCTGCATCCTCTACACAACCCGCCGCCTTGATCCCCCTCATCCCGTGGTTGCTCCTCTCCTCTCCAACCCCCGCCCGCTGCCACACCTTCACCATTGTGTCCTCCCTACCCTCCACCTTTACACCCTTCATCCCCTTTCCCAAGGTGGGTTCCACCAACTCCCCCTCCCGGATGATGCCCTCTCTCCCTCCATTTATCCCTCCTATCAACTCTGATCCTCACTTCCCCCTCCATCCCTCTGTCCATTTCCTGGGCTCCCTCTCCCCCCCCTTCCATCCTGTTCTTCCCCGCCTATCCTCTTTTTGAATCCCTTCTCTCCCCCGAGTCCTTTTGCATTCCCGTCCACACCCTTCCCCACACCTCGCGTCTGCTCTGCCCTCTTTTTTCTATGTCCTCTTCCTCCATCGGCTCCCCTTTTCCCCTCCTCCCCCCTTTTTTCCCCTCACCTGTCCGGGTCCTCCCCCTACCCCCATCTGCCACTGTGTCACCTATAGTGCTGTTTTCAGTGAATGTACAGTGTTGTGCATCCCCTATCAGTATTGCAAACAGCCACCATACTGTTGCTAGCTGTGTTTTTTATCTCATGCGAACAGACACCAGACTATCGCCATGTTTTTTAATTGTGCCTGTCTACTTACTGTGTGTCTTCATCCTCATCGTCACCGCCATGTTTTTTATATTTTAAATTCCACAACTTTCCGCCATTTTACTGTTATTAACAAAGTCACCGTTCTATCGCCTTTTTTATATTGTTTTGTATCTTACTATTGTGTTGTTAAACTCTTCTCTCGGCTGTAGAGCAGCCTATTAAGCTGCTGTCAGTCCGCTCCCCCTCCCCCATCTGGGAGAAAAAAAACGGCGTTTCCTCCTTTCGCGTCTGCGACGTTCGCCCTGACTATCTCAATGCAGGATCGCCCTCTGCTTGTAAAGCTGTATTACAGGAATGATGACCGTGCACGCGTCGCTCTGCAGAAGTTCCGGACACTGAAGGGTTTGAAAAAAGACGTTGGTCCGAGGACTGCCGTTGGTCTGCAGAAAATGATTCGGAAATTCGAAAAGAGGGGTTCTTTTGGTGTGCAACCTGGTAGAGGGAGGAAACGAACTGATTCGACGTCAGTGCAAGCAGTGGGCACAGCAGTGCAGGAGGAGACAAATGGTGGTGTGCAAACGTGTAGTGCACGGAGAATCGCCCGAACATTGGACATACCCGCGAGCATTGTGCGTAAAATCCTATGAATCATCCTTCTTTGCTATTCGTTCAAAATTACCCATGTGCACGAGATGCTTCCTGTTGACCTGCCAGCAAAAGAGACCTTTGCTTTAGAATTTCTTTCTCGCATGGAAGTGGACAATGATGGACCGTGGAAGCCCACTTCCATCTGACAGGCTATGTCAATACACAGAATATGAGCAACGGAAAATCCACACGCAAATCAACCTGTACCACTTTATCCTGAAAAGGTTACTGTGTGGTGCGGGTTTACGTCATCACTGATCACAGGTCCATATTGCTTCGAAGAGACAGTGGATGTGCGGATGGGATCATTTTTATGCAAGATGGCGCACCTCCACACATTTCAAATCCAGTTAAGCAGCTGCCGAAGCGCCATTTCGGAAATGCTAGAATTATCAGCCGCCATTTCTCTACAACGTGGCCGTCCCGATAACTTGGTCTTACTCCGTGTGACTTTTGGCTGTGGGGCTCTCTGAAAGTTGTTGTGTTCAGTGTTCCGATTGTAAACTTAGCTGCATTGAAGGCTAGCATTGCGCAACAGATTCTGAACGTGAACCCGGAAGCTCGTCGATTAGTTGTAGAACATGCTGTTTCTCGATTTCAACTTGTTGCAGAAAACGGCGGAAAGCACATTGAACATACACTCCTGGAAATGGAAAAAAGAACACATTGACACCGGAGTGTCAGACCCACCATACTTGCTCTGGACACTGCGAGAGGGCTGTACAAGCAACGATCACACGCACGGCACAGCGGACACACCAGGAACCGCGGTGTTGGC
This sequence comes from Schistocerca americana, assembly GCF_021461395.2. Lineage (NCBI taxonomy): Eukaryota > Metazoa > Arthropoda > Insecta > Orthoptera > Acrididae > Schistocerca > Schistocerca americana. Next base: position 500,176,820 of record NC_060119.1, on the reverse strand, counting down.
CGTCGAATGGCGCTAGCTGCGCAGCATTTGTGCACCGCCGCCGTCAGTGTCAGCCAGTTTGCCGTGGCATACGGAGCTCCATCGCAGTCTTTAACACTGGTAGCATGCCGCGACAGCGTGGACGTGAACCGTATGTGCAGTTGACGGACTTTGAGCGAGGGCGTATAGTGGGCATGTGGGAGGCCGGGTGGACGTACCGCCGAATTGCTTAACACGTGGGGCGTGAGGTCTCCACAGTACGTCGATGTTGTCGCCAGTGGTCGGCGGAAGGTGCACGTGCCCGTCGACCTGGGACCGGACCGCAGCGACGCACGGATGCACGCCAAGACCGTAGGATCCTACGCGGTGCCGTAGGGGACCGCACCGCCACTTCCCAGCAAATTAGGGACACTGTTGCTCCTGGGGTATCGGCGAGGACCATTCGCAACCGTCTCCATGAAGCTGGGCTACGGTCCCGCACACCGTTAGGCCGTCTTCCGCTCACGCCCCAACATCGTGCAGCCCGCCTCCAGTGGTGTCGCGACAGGCGTGAATGGAGGGACGAATGGAGACGTGTCGTCTTCAGCGATGAGAGTCGCTTCTGCCTTGGTGCCAATGATGGTCGTATGCGTGTTTGGCGCCGTGCAGGTGAGTGCCACAATCAGGACTGCATACGACCGAGGCACACAGGGCCAACACCCGGCATCATGGTGTGGGGAGCGATCTCCTACACTGGCCGTACACCACTGGTGATCGTCGAGGGGACACTGAATAGTGCACGGTACATCCAAACCGTCATCGAACCCATCGTTCTACCATTCCTAGACCGGCAAGGGAACTTGCTGTTCCAACAGGACAATGCACGTCCGCATGTATCCCGTGCCACCCAACGTGCTCTAGAAGGTGTAAGTCAACTACCCTGGCCAGCAAGATCTCCGGATCTGTCCCCCATTGAGCATGTTTGGGACTGGATGAAGCGTCGTCTCACGCGGTCTGCACGTCCAGCACGAACGCTGGTCCAACTGAGGCGCCAGGTGGAAATGGCATGGCAAGCCGTTCCACAGGACTACATCCAGCATCTCTACGATCGTTTCCATGGGAGAATAGCAGCCTGCATTGCTGCGAAAGGTGGATATACACTGTACTAGTGCCGACATTGTGCATGCTCTGTTGCCTGTGTCTATGTGCCTGTGGTTCTGTCAGTGTGATCATGTGATGTATCTGACCCCAGGAATGTGTCAGTAAAGTTTCCCCTTCCTGGGACAATGAATTCACGGTGTTCTTATTTCAATTTCCAGGAGTGTATTTTACGCCAATCACACGGAAATTAATAATCCGATTTAATTTTGATTGATGCTTTTTATGCGGTTTTTGGACTCATGACAATTAAAAACCGATATTTCTCATCCGATGTGATACGATCTTGCCGTTGTGGATGGGCTTACGTAGCTAGCAGTATCACACCTGTACACATATACACACTAAGTAGTAAAGTTTATTTAACGTCTTAGGCATTGTTGTATGATCCATTTGTTATTTGTAGTCGACCACAGTTAAAGTATGATGTCTGCAGCACCATCTATTGCTACATTTTGCAACTATTTATTTTTGTTCTGCCACACGTTTTCCCCCTTCTCTGTTGCAGTTTGAGGTCATTCTGACAAGAAGTGTTATTTCTACATCGGTTTGAAAGTTTAATTATATTCGCCCTGTGTATTATAAACAATAATTTAGTTTAGTTTGTTTTCATGTACTTCTGTGAAGAAGTGAATTGTAACTGTGTATTTTACTATGTCAACTAGTGTTTACTAAGGTACTATAAGCCTTTTGCGTAAATTTTTAGCGCATTAGCTTTGTGTGAGCCAGCTTTGGAGTTTAGTATACACTGGAGGTAAAATAGTGTCAGGTAACTTCTGATACAGAAAAATTGATAAAAAATGGTTAGAGAGTGCACCTGTTGTGCACGGATGCAGGAGAAATTGCTCACTGTCCATAAGCGGCTGGAAGATGTGTTGACTACGACCCATTGGCTTCAGGATGCTACCCGTGCTGCGAGTGAGCACCTGAGACTAAGCCCATATCGTAGCCCGTGATTTCTGGTGCCTCCGTGCCTTCTGACTCACGCGTCTCAGACTGTCAGCACCTTTATGGCGTGAATAGGGGCCAGTGGCAGGGTCACGAACCTCTGGGTGTGAAATGAAAGTGGGTACCGGCCACACGGCTGTCGAATTACTCTTTAATAACAGGATTGAAGTATTGTCCATCACTGCTCAAAGCACACCTGAGCCAGCACGGGATACCTCCGGTACTGGGACTGTGGCTGATCTTCCTGAGAGCTCCGGACAGGTGTAGAGGGCGGGTTTGCTTGTAATCGGTAGCTTCAGTTTAGGCGGGTGATGGAGCCCTTTAGGGAAATAGCATGGAGGTCGGGAAAGAATACAGAGTCCTGTATATTTGCTTGCTGGGAGTTCTCGTACCAGATGTGGAGGAGGCTCTGCCGACAGCGATTGAGTGTACTGGGTGCATCTGGCTGCAAAACCTGGCACATGTTGGCACGAATGAGCGTCCACCTGGTTTGAGAGGCCATCCACGATTCTTAGAAGCGGGTGGCTGAGTTGGTGGAGACCGCTTGCCTCGCTCGCTGGAGGACGCACAGCCATCGTCTTGTAGCATCTTTCCCAGAATTGGTTACCGTCCTCTGGTTTGGAGCGTAGTGGAAGGCTTAAACCAAAACCTCAGACGATTGTGTGACGTTCCTGAACGCGGATTTCTTGACCTCCGGAGAAATATAGGACCCCCTATGGCCTTAATCTGAGGAAGAATTTCTGAGAATGTACGCTGGTGTAAAAGACTTGACGAAAGTAGTTTTCGCATGATGTGTCACTGCCAAGTAACTTAGCTCGACGGTGATTGGATCATACAAAGAAAGAACTGCTCCAGTAAAGCACCGAAGGTAAGAGAGAAATACACAATGAGACGAACAGAAATAACACTTTTATTCAAACACAATAATTACAAAAGGAGGGTCATGGTACTTAATAGACTGTGTGATCACCATGGACGGCAATACATGCTCTGCTTTGTGCTGACACAACTTTGGTAACGCGTTCTTGTTGTAGGGCGTTCAGTTCCTTCACCAGCCCGACTGACAACTGCTCGATGGTCGCTGACTGCATGTGGACGTCTCTCCACACGTACTCTATGGTACTTAAGTCGGGGGAACGAGCAGGCCAGTCCATTCGGCGATTATACTTTCGTTCCAAGAGCGCTTCCACTTGTGCAGTTCGATGCGGTCGCGCATTGTCATCCATGAAAATGAAGTCAGGATTGAATGCACACTTGAAAAGAAGCACATGGGGAAGGAGTACAGTTTCAAAACAACCTTGACTGGGGACTGTGGCGTGTTCAGAGGTTCGGAGGTCAGTACACCCATCCAACATTACGCCTCGTCACACCATCATACCTAGACCACAGAAACCATCATGTCCGACGGTGCTCCTGGGTACACAATGTGTCCATGGCTCGTCATGTGAGGGTTTGTCCAGCAATGTCGAACATGATCGTTTTGGTGATCGAGGTGTAATAACGTGGGAAGCATAATGTTGCACTGACGTACTGATTTCCGAATCTTTGAGCACGTTGAGTGTCACCAGCCAATGTTATTGTGACACTGTACTCCTTCCCCACGTGCATGGTTGCAGGAGTGCGGTCAGCCTTGAGTACATTTATATGGAAGACAGTGTGCGACCACATCGAACTGCGCAATTACAGGAGGTCTTGGAACGAGAGTATATTCGATGAATGGACTAGCCTGCCCGTTCTCTCCACTTAAATCTCATCGAACACTTGCGGGATGCTTTAGGGAGACGTTCACATGCAACCAACGACCACTGCGCAGATATATCAACTGCGCTGGTGGAAGGAATGGACTAACTTTCCGCAAAAACGCCTTACCAAAGTTGGGTCAGCACGGGACACGTTGCAGCGCATACATTGCCGTCTGTGGTGACCACACACTCTACTAAGAACCATGTACCGCCTTTTGTAATGTCCGCGAGCTCCATAAATCATGGTGACTTCAGTGTAATTATTGTCTTTGAATGAAAGTGTCATTTCTGTTCGTTTGATTGCGTATTCCTTTAAGTTGCTTTCTTCGTAGAAGTCCTTTCAGAGAGACATGTCACTTGGCGGTGGCACATCATGCGAAGGGTGCTTTCGTCTTTAAGTTTTGTACACCACTGTATCTTTGCTACACACATGTAGGACTTGCATTTCTCCTCTAGCTTTTTCTAAATCTGTAACTATAAGAATGCAGGTTTGCCCCGCTTCAGCTGATGTTATAAGATATATCGTAGGGTAGGATGGGTTCGCGCGTTGCTGTCTTCTCCTGAAACCACACAAATCTTCTTCGAGGTTGGCACTTACCAGTGGTTTATATTTTTTTGTAGCTAATTCGTGTTATAAAAGGTTTTCCATCCCATGGCGCAGTGATACAACAACCAGTATGTAAAATGAGAAGAAGAAAACAGTCTTAGTTCCGATGTTGACTGTTTATTTAGTCATCACAGACGCGCGTTTCACCTAACTCAGGGCATCTTCAGATTGACCTAAGTTAAAATACAGTCGAATTGGAAAGGCTTGACCCTACGTTGGGATTGGACAAAATAAGGAAAATTAAGAATTAGACTTACCGATAAATGTTGATAAGCAAGTTATGGATACCGATGATGAAGCATCAGCAAAAATAAATTGCTCTTGTCATGTGCAAGAAAAATAGTCAAGGAAAAAATATACTCCCATCATATACTGAAAGCATAACACCCGATAATCTTGAAATTAACATAATATATTTAAAAAACAAAAACTGCAACCCGTCGTTTTCATGAAGTTGTAGTCCGCCGTGTGAACGAGGAAACAACGGAAAAATATGCAAAGTTTTTACCTTACCGGGACACGTAATATGGCCCACTGAATACCGTGAGTTACGAATTTCTAAACAATAATCTTAAAAAAAATAATGGCCAGCCGGAGTGGCCGAGCGGTTCTAGGCGCTACAGTCTGCAACTGCGCGACCGCTACGGTGGTAGGTTCGAATCCTGCCTCGGGTATGGATGTGTGTGATGTCCTTGGATTAGTTAGGTTTAAGTAGTTCTAAGTTATAGGAGACTGATGACCTCAGAAGTTAAGTCCCATAGTGCTCAGAGCCATTTGAACCATTTTGAGGCAAAAATAATGTTTCACAACTCACGGTGAACGAACGCATTCTCTCGCGGTCAACGCACACAGGCCTGATGTGCCTCGGCGTTCAGTACTGCACTGGTAGTCGCAGAATGCAGAACGACGCTTCCAGCGTGTTTACCGTTTGACAGATTGCACAGGCCCGATCCTGTCTTGCATTCACTGAACAACATTATGGCTCACGGCAAGTTAATTACTTCGTGTCGTTTTCCGCTTTTTCCTCATCCACTTTGTGGACTATGACTTTCATGGAGATGATCGGTTGCAGATTTTGTTTCTTTTAATTCTTTCCATTTTATTTCAAGGTTATCGGACTCTGCGCTTTCAGTACGTGACGGGAGCGTATACTCGTAGTTGCCTCGACTGTTTTTCTCGCACACGACGAGGGCAATACTTACATATTAACATTCATCGGTAAGTCCAAATTTAATTTCCCTACTTTCGCCCAGTCCCAAGGAACGGTCAAGCCTTTCTAATTGAGTTGGATTTTAATGGAGGGCAACTTGAAGCTGCCTTGGATTGTGCATCGCGGGGTAGCCGCTCGGTCCGCGCGGCTCCCTCCGTCGGAGGTACGAGTCCTCCCCCGGGCATGGGTGTCTTGTACTTAGCGTAAGTTAGTTTCAGTTAGATCACTTAGTGTGTAAGCCTAGGGACCGATGACCTCAGCAGTTTGGTCCCATAGGAACTTACTATAAATTTTCCTTGAATTATGCGAAACGCGCGTCATTGATGAATAAACTCGTGTCAGTATAATAGATGAACAAGAATGAAACATGGGCGAAATGGAGCACGCGTATGTCGCTGCACGGGCTCTGAACTAAGGGCTGGAAATTCGGCGAGTGGCTCGGCGCCTCTGTGGCGCGTGGGTGTCCAAACGCCCCCGCGGGGCTCGCCACGCCACGCCACGCCACGCCAGGCCAGGCCGGGTCACGCATTTCGCGCTGGCACGGTTCCAGCGGGCCGGCCTCGCAATCAATTTATATCCGGTGGCGCAGCAGCCAATCAGCCAACCACGCGGCCGGCCAGCTCCCTAGCAGAGGGCAGCGTATCTGCCGGGGTACGGCGTCTCAGAAGCAGCCGGGGCTGAGAGCACGAGGCGGAAAGGAAAATGGAGCATAATGTTCTCAGACAAATAGGCACAGGCTGCAGGGAATGGCGGCTAATGCTCGCAGGACAAAATGCACTGTCCGATGAAAATTATCTGGACACTCCTATGTAATGGGGAATTGGGAATTGACCATTATTTGTGTCGAGAGGTGGACGTGGACCCGCCAGTATAAAGGAAGGCGGGGAGTATTACGTTGTCAGTAGAGACGCAGTAACAGCAGGATGGGTCGGCTTAGTGACTCCCGACGTTCACTAGTTGCAGGATATCACCTGAGTAACAAATCAATGAAGAACATTCAAATCCTTTTAAAGCTGCCCAAGTTATTGTGATCGTGGAGTGGAAAGGCAAACTAACAACCACACCTACACGAGGACCAGGCAGATCTCGTGTACTAAGGTTCAAAAAATGGCTCTGAGCACTATGGGACTTAACAGCGGAGGTCATCAGTCTCCTAGAACTTAGAACTACTTAAACCTAACTAACTTAAGGACATCACACACATCCATGCCCGAGGCACGATTCGAACCTGCGACCGTAGCGGTCGCGCGGTTCCAGGCTGAAGCGCCTAGAACCGCTCGGCCACTCCGGCCGGCGTGTACTGAGGAACAAGGACCGTCGAACAGTGTGATTGTAAACAATCGCACTGAATCAGCGGAAGCAACCATTTGTGCCTTCTAAAAGGCTACCAGAAATCTAGCTAGCACAATGATTGTGCGTAAAGAGTTAAAAAGAATGGGGTACAATTGTCAAGCAGCTATTCATGGGCCAAAATTTTCTTAGTTAATGGTAAGCTAAACTTCAGATGGTGTAAAGAACAAGACCATTGGATACTGGATCACTGGAGACGAGTGAATACTCTGTAACAATCTGATGGAAGCGTTTTGAGTTTCGCGAATGCCTGGAGAATGTTACTTGCCATCATGCGTAGTACGAACAGCAAAGTTCGAGGAGATGTTACAGTGTGGGAGTGTTCCTAGTGGCTGGGATGTTTCTCGTTATTAGGGCGTGATCCTTTTAGTGCGTTTAAGAAAACGCTAAGTTTTTGAAGGATATGGACTCGTTTTACAGCATTGTGTAGTGTGTACAAGTAGAGGGACAGGTCGGAGACGTTGATTGTTTGTACCGACATGGAAATGCACCCGTCATAAAGAAGCATCTGTGAGGCAATGGTTTGTGGACGATAACATTCCCAAAATAGTCTGGTTCCCTAGAGTGCTGACCTGAAGCCAACAGAATACCTTTGCGGAAGGTGGAACGTCGACTTCGCTCCAGACCCAAGCGTCCAACATGACTCCATTCTCTGGTTTTGGGGGAATGGACTGCTAACCCTGCACTGACATCGAGACATGGCATTGAAAACTCCCCAAGCAGATTTCAAGCCGTCATAAAGGGGGGGGGGGGGGACGCGCCCTACGTTAATATCCACCAATAGGTGTCTATATTCTTTTGATCAGATAGTCCATTAGTCACCCCATTAAAAAAGCACACCTTGTAGCTCTGGAGCGCTGTAGATCGTGTAAAACTCGTATCACGCATTCATGTGACACTCTATCACTGATATAAGTACTAGTTAGTGGTGTGTATGTTTCACTGCACTCTATGCGGTCAGTTCAGTTAGATGTGACAGAATGACATAAAGGTGCCTATTGTGTCTGGACGTGCCTATGATCACACAGTGAACGAAGTTGCCCAATTTGTTGATATATCAGGGTAGACTGTCCAGCACCGGCCGGGGTGGCCGAGCGGTTCTAGGCGCTTCCGTCTGGAACCGCGCGACCACTACGGTCGCAGGTTCGAATCCTGCCTCGGGCATGGATGTGTGTAATGTCCTTAGGTTAGTTAGGTTTAAGTAGTTCTATGTTCTAGGGGACTGATGACCTCAGCTGTTAAGTCCCATAGTGCTCAGAGCCATTTGGACCAGACTGTCCAGCGTTTTTAGATGGAATGGTTTGCCACTCGCTGGCCACGTAACTTGGCGCGTGAGCAACTGCCATAGAAAGATACTAACAGACAGGGGCCAGAAGCGATAACACGTTTCAAACCCGACAAGAATTACTGTTGTCAGTGAATGCAGGTGCCACTCAACCAGTTTTCAAGCGATCATTGCCAAGGAAAATGCGTGCAACAGATAGTTAGGAACCCCTCAAAAGGCCATTGCCCATGGTGATCATGTTAAGCTTAGCGTCCAAGGTAAAGGTAGCGGGAAGAGGACCCCCAGAGGAAGTAGTTTATGTACTGAGGCGGCGTGCTTGTACGCAGCAACTGTTTTGTCACAGGGCAATAGAGTACAACTGTTTTGTCACAGGGTAATAGAGTGCAACAGAAATAATGATGGCAATGCAATGAGTAAGAACTAAGAATTCTTTTTAAAATTATATACAGGTGAACGAAGACAGGCTAGTCTAATAGCAGTTCCAATATCTAAAATAGCTTCTGCTAATAATAATGCACACTGCTCACTCACAAGAGGACCATTAGACCTGTTAATCACGGGTTTTGGTGAGTGTTAGGAATGTTCTAGAGAGATATGTCCTGAGTACCTAGCTAGCTGCTTTTCATGCGTCGACCTCTAACTTCTGAGAAAATCAGCTTTGACATTTTATGATTACATCCTGTACGTGTAACTTTAATCATGTGTGGAGCATATGAGCATCACGAGAGCGGCTGAAGTTCACTGCCACCATGCTGACGGACGGGTTCAAATCCCTCATGGTGCTTTTTCTTTAAGCTCATCACATACCATATATTTACATAGTATAAGTGTGTAAAATTATTGAAAATAGTCATATTCACCGTAATAATTTCATTGAATCCTTACAGCCAGCATGGTAGCCGTAAACCTTACCCCCTGCAATACGCCTGCCCGGGCGAAACATCAATAACGTTATGGGATGTCTGCATAAAACATCAACGTCGATTTTCTCGGAAACTACGGGCCGTCACATGAAAAGCCACTAGCCAGGCACTCTGGACCCTTTATTCTACAACGTATCTAAGACTCATCAATATCCGTCATTAACATACTGCGATACTGTGGGCCGACTGCTGGGGACTGGAGACTGCGGCAACTGGCTTTTATCTGCTCTCGGTGGCTGAATGTACATCTGCGAACTATTCTCCTAACGTCACGTGGAAGCAGTATCTGGTTCCAGTTATCAGTGTTCTTTGTGACACTAGTGCACAACTATGCGGTGCCAGCTGGAGACTCTCCTTGCTATGTGATACTCTCTGTATCTACACTGGCGTCCAAAGTTAAAGCAACAAGCAGTTATTTTGCCACAAAACAGCACAAACAGGTGATATTAGAGACAATGAAAATATACAGACCATAAACAATTGCAACATGCATAACGTAGACAAAAATGTTCTTCATTTTTTGAGCTACACGGATTTCCTCACACATTTGGACAAATTGGAAATTTGTGGTAAGTTCAGTGGGACCAAACTGCTGAGGTCATCTGTCCCTAAGCTTACACTCTACTTAATCTAACTTAAACTAATTTACTCTAAAGACAACGCACACACACACACACACACACACACACACACACACACACACACACACACACACACACACCGACGCCCGAGGGAGAACTCGAACCTTCAACGGGGGGAGACGCGCGAACCGTGACAAGGCGCCCCAACTGGTTAATGAGCTCAGTATGGGATGTGACCACCTCTGGCAGCTATACAGGCCTGACAACGACAGGGAATGCTGTGAGTGCTGTCATTAAGTGCATCCCAGACATGCTCTATGGGATTCAAATCGTGAAAGTGAGACGGTAGGTCATGCATGCAATATCTTCCGTTTTCAACAGAACATCAACCACCCGTGCTCTGAGGTCGGGCATCATCATCCATTGATGCGAAGTCTGAGCCCGCAGCATCTCGCAACAACTGCACATGGGATCCTAACTTCTCTTCACGATATTCTCATCACGATACCTCGCCGATTCACCTGTAAAATTTCCTGAATCGATGTTCGAGTGTCAACACGACCCCTGCCCACACCATTAGGGATGCTCCTTGATATCAGTCACTTTCCACAATGTCTTTGTCCCGAAATCAGGCTCCACGTTTGCTCCAGATGAAAATCTGTCGAGAATCACTCTTCAGACCACATCGGGACCAATCTGTGAAAATAACACTGGCCCCCTGCTTGACTGTCCCGGAGGCATGTTGGCCACTCCACTAGACGCCCCCCTCTGTGAAGACGTTTCAGACGTACACATACAGCAGGTCTCCAACAATGGAGGTCACTCTGCCAAAGCCTTCTGTACACCGTTTGCCTTGATACAACATGTCTATCGGATGCTGCGAGGTCAGATGTCAGTTGCCATCCAGTACTAAAAGCGGTACCATCGTGCTCTTACAGCCAAACGACGGTCCTCTGTTTCTAATGTCACACATGGTCAGCGCTGCCCTGGTCTTTGGGACAGAGTTTTGTTCTCTATAAATTGTCATCACATCCGAGAAATAACAGAATGATTCACATTAAGCTCCAATGGTTCAAATGGCTCTGAGCACTATGGGACTTAACTTCTGAGATCATCAGTCCCCTAGAACTTAGAACTACTTAAACCTAACTAACCTAAGGACATCACACACATCCATGCCCGGGCTGAAGCGCCTAGAACCGCTCGGCCAGATGTCTGCTGGTGATAGCTAATTTCTTGTAGTGTTTGCATGCGGTATGTACAAGGTCCAAAAGGCAACAATAAGAGAGGAAGACCAAGAGGGAAATGCATAGATTATTAAAGGTGTAATGCAGGGATGTAGTATTTCTCTTCTACTGTTCGACCAGTATGTTGAACAAGCAATGATGGAAATAAAACAATCACGAATGGGATTAAAATATAGGATGAGAGGATATCAACATTAAGATTTCCTTATGAGATTTATGTTCTAAGGGAAGATAAGGAAGAATTATAAGAGGTGTTGAATGCAATGAATAATCTAATCTATGGACTGAGAGTAAACCAAAGAAGAACGAAAGGAATGAGGAGTAGCAGTAATGAAATTAGCGATAAACTTAGTACCAAAATTGGTGATCATCTGTTGCACAAAGAGAGGCCGTTGTCCTACATTGGAAGGAAACTAATGTAATGCACAATCTGTTCTCCCCAGCAAATCACAAAGAGGCCCTATAAAATAGTCAACTACCTCATTAAACAACTGCATTCAGACTTCAAAATGCTGCCTAGACACAGAACACTACTATACTCTACCTTTTTGAGAACAGTTCTTAATAAGAGAAAATTCAGATACTTCTTTTGTATGTCTGACAAAAAAAATTACTGTGGACAGGTTCACTCTTAAATTACGTATTCAGATGTTTTGTCCTCCTCCGTAGCCGAGGGTTCAGCGTGCGACGCGACGCGGAAGGACCCGAGACTGATTCCTGGCACTCTTCCTTGGTGGGGAGGTGAAGGGGGGGGGGGGCTGGTACGGAGGATACCATGACACTTTACTTTCACCTGTTTCACTTTCTGTAGTTGCAAGATGTATGATTCACCGGTCTGGAACTTTACGAGAAACTGAGTTTTATTTTTATGTTTGCCAATTCGGCTTCCGGTGTAGACTCGGATTTGGTTAACTAACATTTTCATTCGTGTACAAAAAGCTAATATTTCATAATAGTCACTGGATTATTCCAACACCCTTCAGAATACTTCTTTTCTGCGGATCGAATGCTCGAACATGTATATAACTTTTACTCTGCAGAAGAAAGCAGTAAGAACTATAAGACTGGAAGTCGTAGTCGGGTTCACTCCGAAGAGCTGTTTAAGAAACTTGCTATCCTTCCTGCACGAAGTGAGTCTGTTTTGTATACCAGGGAAAAAATTGCTAAGTAATAGTTCAGTACATAATCGTGGAACAAGAGCCAGTTTCCATTAACTTTTATCATGGAAAGACAAAAAACTCAAAGCAGCATTTTCTGTCGGGAAAAAAAGTTGTATAATAAAATGCCCTGGGTTACTAAAAACATGTTTAAAACTCGATCACAATGTAACATCTTCACAAGACACTTTGAAACACGTATGTAACGTAGCAGCGATGGTGAGGCATGATAAAATCTTTGACCAGAGAGTCTTTTATCGTGGTTAGTCTGCGCTTGACCGCGCGAGTGTTGCAGAGCGGTACGCTAGTAGTCGTCATGCAGAGCAGTCGGTCAGTAGTAGCAGCCCAGTGCGGTTGTGTGATGTAGTCTGTCGGCAATAGTGGTCTAGTCCTGTCACGGTCGCGAGCGGGACGCAGTCGGCGAGCGTCGACATGGCATTCTGGTCAAGATGCTGAATGAGGTATATTGTTAATTAAGGTAATCATCAGATAATGTAAAGTTTATTTATTGTAATTAATTTCCAACAAATGCCCCAATAATTATTTTGATTTCAAAGCAATTTTTAACACAAAAATCATTTTAATTACGATTTCCTTTATTTCCCTTAAAGAAAAGTTTCAGTTAAATTAAAAAAAAAAAATAATAATATTTGCAATGCAGTTCCTCCAAGCCGTGGCTAACAATAAGAGCAGAAATCTGACAAGCAGTTTCAATTAGGTAAGAAATTAATTCTGATTTTTGCACAAGGGCCAAAGACCGATATTTCGGTTTAATTGAATTTTCATTGTCACTGAAGTTTCATTAGCACTGAATTGTTTTTCATCATTTTCGTGACAGCTTATACTTTCAGTCAGATTGCGATTCTCATTTTTATTGTCATTAAATTTAATTGCTAGGGAGGTTACGCTTGGCTCCCATTCATTTATTATTTCTGTCTTTAAAATTTCGGTGGAGAGGTTACACTTAGCGCAATGTCCATTAGCATTCTTAAATAATATTGTCATTTTTAAAATTTTTGTGGGGAGGTTACACTTGGCGACAACCAGTCCAGGATCGAATTTCGTTGAGAGTCTTTTGAAAAACAGTCAGATATCTGCTCTTATTTGCTTAGATATAATTAGGATTTGGCGCAACGCTTTCACTAATCTTGTGACTTTCTTTCTACAGGTCAACGGCAATTCGTTGCTCTGTTGTATTTTTGTTTGTTGCCTTTTGCATTTGTGCTTATTTGTTTTGTGAATAATTGTGACTATTGTAAAAATGCCGCGAAAGACTGTGAATAGTGTATCGCGAAGTATTGTGAATGAAATTACCGACTTAAACAACGTGACCGATAGTAATTGTGACACGCAGTGTAATGATGACAATCCTGCGTTCACTAACAATCAGTGCATTCCAACCATTAATGATGACTTTTATCTTAATGATGAACAAACGAACTCAATTGTCTCTTCTGTTAATTTGACGACAATTGATGACGCGGGACGCTCTATTATAATGAGGGCTACCCAGCTTAACACAACCGGTTTGGAAAATTCAAGTAACATACAGACAAACTTTTCGAATGAAAATGTTCAGTGTAGTGAAAGTACGACGGATTTATTTAATTCCGAAATAGGGACTGACAGTGTATGTTTAACTGGCAAACCTTTTTGTAAATCTCAGAATAACCAAATGGTTACAGAAAACGAGACAATTCCAGATCCACCACTAAACAGCACAGAGAATATAAACGCTAATTTTGACTTGGTACGAATTATGACAAGTTTGCTACAACAGCAAAGTGAGAAAATAGACAACAATCTCAAACAACAACTTAGTGAACAGGACAAAAAATTTAATAAAATTGATGAAAATTTCAAACAACTTAGTGAACAGGTCAAACAACAGAGTGTAGTTAACAAACAAGATAATGAAAAACTCAAACAATACTTAAATGAAAAATTAGACGACAATTCCAGACAGTTAAATGAAAAATTAGACGACAATTCCAGACAGCTTAGTGAACAAATTAGAGCCGTTGCCGCGCAGTGTCATGACACTAAGGAACAGTTACGCGAGGAAATTGAGGTTAGCTCAAAGAAAAGTAGCGAAGAAATTAGGTCTGTTGCGCAAGAATTAAGGGAAATGCAGACAGTCGCAACAGAAACACTTAGAGTGGAAATTAGTACAGTCGCTAAACAATGCTCTGAAAAAGCTACACAATTACGCGACGAGTTTAAAGCAATGACAGCAGAACTTTCGCGCACAATGGATGAAAAGATAGACGCGACATTCGACCAACAGAACTCTCAAATTGACGAACGCTTTAATCTTCACATACAAAACAGTGATACGCGTTTCCGTAAATTTAATCAGGATCAAAACAAAGTAAAACGACAAGTAATGGAAACAATCACAGCACAGAGACAGGAAGACAAACGTAAAATGTTTGCGAAGGCAAAAACGTATGTAGACAATAATATTACTACAGTGTCCGACAAAATTAACACCATCGAACAGTTGAACGCGAAATTACGTGATGAAACTTCTGATCTTAAATCAAAAACAGATACACACACAGTAAATATTCAAACAGTGACAGACAGATTCGAACAATTAGAACTAACACAGGATTGCGATGTCATCAACGCTGATGTTAAAAAACTGAGCGAAACTACACGTAAGTTGCAAAAACAGATTAATGCGTCCGATTCTAAAACCGATGATCAGGCAAAAATACTGACTGAAAAATATGATGAATTAGCCAGTCGTATTGATGCTATTGAAAGTAATAATGATAATAAATCAGACGATACTGCACCGATTTCATTTAACCAAACACCTGAATTTCAAAATTTACAGCAGACAATTAATGAGATCGATTCGTCTAATAACACGTTGCGTAGAAAATTGTCGAGTTTACAACAAGAAGTAACAGAGATGAAAAACATTTCAGTTAATAATAACATACCACAACAGACGCCACTTTATGAACATTTGTCAGACTCACGCAGCGCGTATAATTTGGGTAATCTACAGAGAGTACGGGACTTAGATTCCGATCAACCACAGTTCAATAGATTCTCTTACGATCCTGAACATGTTCCATCACACAGAGATGATAATTTCGATTACAAACATTTTCTGTCAGTGAGAAAGTTTAAAGTTTTTAAAAACGATAGAACGCAGATTCACCCACTGGATTGGATTCAACAATTTAGCTTTGCTCTTCCACCGACTTGGCCTGTAACGCATAAACTTGAATTTAGTTGCAGTTTTTTGGAAGGCGAACCGGCAACTCGTATGAGACCGATCGCGAGACAATGCTATTCGGTAGAAGAATTCCAGAATGCATTTCTGTCAGCGTATTGGTCGAAGACGACACAGCGCGGAATTAAAGACCAGTTAATTAGCTTACCAAATTATGAGAACACAAATTTTCCCAGTGTCACGCAATTTTTTGAGCACATGGTACAACAAAACCAGTACCTAAGTGAACCGTACAGTGAATCCGCACTTATACAATTATGCATCTCTAAATTACCACGGTCATTACGAGTGTCACTTCTAACGGGCCAGCAAAAAGAAAACATTTCAGCATTCAGAGATCTTTTACAGCTCTTGGAAGTACAGCAATCTGATTATTCTTTTGTAAACAAAAACTTTTCGTATAATAACCAAGGTCAACAAACTTACGGTAATTATGATCAGGGACGTAATTTCAATAGGAAAAGTAACAGATGCTTTAGGAACGACAACTACCAGAACTTAAATCACAGACAAAATTCAGATTATCAATATCGTCAAAATTTTCAGCAACAGGAAGCACATTTTGGTAACAATAGACGTTTTCCACCACAACAGCATGAAAACCAGCCGGTTAGCATACCTAACCAACAATGGAATACACAAGGTCAACCAGGCTTTAATGTTTCGCCGCGTGCACGTATAGTCCCAGATCCAACAAATAGTAACGCACGGCAGCAAGGAAACAACTACGTACAAAGAAGGCAGTATTTCAATTCCTATCGCAATACACCGTATAGGAATGACTATTACGACAGACGTAAAAATAATGAGAATAATTTTCAGCGTACATCTAACAACAGTCGGACATACCAACAGCAAAATTTTACACAAGAACCTATTCTCATGAATGAACCCGACAGTAGGTATCATCCAGAGCGTAATACGTCTGGAAGAAGTAATAGAACTGTTCAAATAGTAGAAATGCCACAGCATCCTGCTGATAATAATAACACGTCAGATAGAATCTGACTAGATACTGTACAGATCGCATCTTCCAGTAACACAAGCACTACCTTAGACATGCAAAATGTTGTTCACGAAAATGTAATTACTTTTGACGACATCAGAGACACTCTTTTGCAGGAAAGACCAGTTGTTCAGAAAACCATTTCACATCCTGTCATCGAAATTAAAATTGGTTCATCGAAATTCTCAGCAGTAATTGATTCCGGATCACCTATATCAGTAATAAATGAGGAGACTTTCAACGAGTGCAACAAAGAGAATACTTATCCGACATTACCTTTAGGCAAAACAAAAGTGAAGGGAGCAGTATCGAGTAAAGGAGTAGACGTTAAATTACAGACGCATTTATCATTTTGTATTGGAGGTCATACTTTCCACTCAAATTTTTGGGTTGTTCCTTTATTGACAACAGACGTTATTTTAGGCACGAATTTTCTGGTACAACACGACGCAGTTATTGATTTTCAAAATTCTTATTTAATGTTAAAGGATGAAAATGTACAATTGGCTTTAGAATTTCAGCACTCTTTATCTGCGGAAGAACAAACAATTAACCGCACAGAGGTCATTTCCGCAACACGTAACATAGACTGTAATCCCACATTGTTCACGGATACGTACGTACACAACTATAATACTCCAGACGAAGCTGACTACGACGTAATGCAATTGATTTCTGATAAGGTTAAAGAGAGCAGTGCAACTACAGACGACGAACGAACGCAATTACACAAAATTCTTTTACAGCAAGCTCCAGTTTTTGACAACATTCCTGGTACTATGTCCGGCTTTATGTATGAATTTCAAGTCAAACAGCACGACACATTTAAAGCTAAGCATTATCCTATTCCGTATATTCATAGAGAACAAGTTAAAAAAGAATTGCAGGATATGCTCGACCAAGGAATTATAGAACCAGCAGTTAGTCCGTACATAAACCCGCTACATATTGTTAAGAAAAAAGATGGCTCACTTCGCCTTGTACTTGATTCACATCACATTAATGACATTATTATTAATGAAACAGATCGACCACAGACTTTAGAGGAACTTCTACAGAAATTTCACGGTACAGCTATTTATTCCACATTAGATTTGAAATCGGGATTTTGGCAAATTCAACTTCATCCGAGTTGTAGAAAATATACAGCTTTTCTCTGTTTCGGCGACTGTTATCAATTTTGCAAATTACTGTTCGGCTTAACTATTTCTTCTGCAGCTTTTATTCGCGGTTTGAACACAATACTTCAGACAGAACTTAAGGACAGAATTACGACGTATGTAGACGACATTCTTATCGCAGAGGCTAACTGGTCGGAACACAATCTGATTCTTGAACAACTGTTACAAACTTTTCATGCACAAGGACTTACAGTTAACCTTAGTAAATCGCACTTTGGCAAAACTTCTATAAAATTTCTTGGACACGTAATTTCAGCAGAAGGCATTGCACCTGATCCGGAAAAACTTCAAGCTCTACGTGACATTACTATTCCTACAACGAAAAAGCAATTACGCAGTTTTTTGGGCTTAATTAACTTTTTTCGTAAATTTATTCATCACTCTGCTTTAGACACACCCAGATTATGCCAATTAACAGGTAAAAACAGTATTTGGTCTTGGGATAAGCAAGCACACTCTGAATTTATGAACCTGAAACATGCTTTGTTGAATGCTCCACTTTTATCGCACCCAGATCTTACTAGAAATTTTTCCATTGCCACTGACAGTTCGAACACCACTTTGGGCGTGCATGTTTTCCAGGAAATTGAAGAAGATGGTTCAATAGTAATCAAAAACATCGCATTTGCAAGCCGCATTTTGTCACCTGCTGAACGAAATTACTCCGTTACAGAATTGGAAACATTATGTGTTGTATGGGCTTTTACGAGATTTCGGCACTTTCTTTATGGCAGACATACCACCGTCTACACAGACCACAGAGCGATACAATTTTTACTTTCGGCCAAATTCACTCACGACAGATTAAGCAGATGGAAACTTTATTTACAGGAATTTAATTTTACAATAGTTCACATTCCCGGCACACAAAATGTTATAGCAGACGCACTATCGCGTTCTCTCGGCAACAATCAGCAAGACGTAGCAACCAACTTCTGCAAAACAAATTTCAGTGTCATGTACATTCAGCAAGTTGCATTTGAAAATTTTATTTCATCGTCATTACAGGACATAGCACAAGAACAAAATAAAGACAATGTGTGGAAAGAAATTAAACACCTTTGGCAAGATAGGAATAATGTTACGATTAGAAACCATTACATTGTACGCAATGACATTCTGTTTCGCCGCTCTCATCCTGACAGCAACAATTGGTTATTATGCATTCCTGGCGAACTGGTTAACAAATTAATCTGGTACACTCATTTAAGTTACGCACATTACGGAGCACGAAAATGTTTTCTTATACTGAGACAGAACTGTTATTTTACCAACATGGAGAAACGTATACGACGAGTTTTAGCGTCTTGTAAAATTTGCCAGAAAGCTAAATCAGACACCACTTCACATATTCCTCCTTTATATCCTATTGTACCTGTTAAATTAAGACATATGGCCGCAGTAGACATTTTTGGTCCGATTCCGAGAACTAACAGAGGTTTTTGCTACATCTTTGTCGCTGTTGAGCTCACTTCAAAATTCGTTACTTTCACTCCATTACGCAAAGCTACTGCTAAAACTGTTTCGAAAGCATTTGTAAAACATTTTCTATTTCATGTAGGGCATGTGATGAGAGTAATTTCTGACAATGGATCTCAATTTCGTTCTGGCATATGGACACGCATGTTACGAGCTAGAAACATTTCTCCGATTTATATATCCAAGTACCATGCTTCTTCGAACCCCTGTGAAAGGTTAATGAAAGAAATTGGTAAGCTGTGCCGAATATACTGCCACAAAAGACATATTGATTGGGATACACACATACTCTCATTCCAAGATGTAATTAATTCCATTCCAAATGAATCCACTATGCTATCTCCGTCTGTTATACTGAAAAATGTTGAACCACCAAACAAAATTAAAGAATTAGTAAACTTCCCTAAATGTCGTCGTCTACGACACCATGAAATAATTGACATTGCGCTGAACAACATCAAACGTGCCGCAGAGCGCCGGAGAAGACAGCAAAAACAGGTTTGTAGACGCCGAGACTTTCACGTTGGACAGAAAATATTAGTACGTACACACTATTTATCCAGCAAATTAAAAGGTAAGTGCAGTAAATTTGAACTTCTATACGCAGGTCCATATCGGATTCGCAGCATCCCTCACCCCAATGTTGTACACGTCGAAACTTTGAGAACCAGAAAATCGAAAGGCAACCACCATTGGTCAAATATTAAACCCTTTATTGAATGAAGACACTGTATGATTCAGCACACTATGATGCCATTTGCTAATGCAATTATATTCACCTGACTAATTACTGATGATTATCGTATTTTTTCTTGGCAAGTGCCCGGCAAGGTAAGGTTAGCAGGTCGCTTTTCTTGTCGTTACACATCAGACCATGCACATTTTCCATTTTTTTGTGTATGATTGTATTCCAGTTTTGTTTATATGCACTGTGAAATAGTTAAGATATAACACACACCAGTTGATTTTGACATTCTTTTTGCCCTATGATATCTCAACATCGTGACTGTTTTACATTTTCTTTTGCTGCTGCATTGTGATATTCTCTGTACATTTTGCATCTGAACACTGTCAATGTCTTTGACATATTACGTTTTCTGTCATGTTATGCTGTACGGTTAATTATGTTACCATAAACCAGTCATTATCTAGTGGGTATATGATTTAAATGCAAGACATTAATCTTTGTTCATCAATTTCAGAAAGAAATGATGCGTGTAAGAAATAAATCCAACAGAAATGGGAATTTCACCTACAGAATAAACGAAAGAAGATGCAATAACTTTATGAGGAAGAGTAAATGGATCAGGATTAACAAGCATTAACAAGAATATACTATACTCATCGTAGAATAGCAGTATTAACTAATTTTTTCTTTCAGAATACAAGGTGATTGATGCAGGCTGTCAGACAGAACTACACATCTTAGTTTTAGTGATGAAATATGCTAGAGATAAGGAATAGTTATGTAATGAGTAATGAAGTGATTTTTTTGCAGATGATAATGAATGCTGATGAATAATGATGAAGAATATGCTATTATGAATAATGAAGTTTTTCTTTACAGGTGATGATAATAATGAAGTTATGATAATATGGATAATGAATAATGAAGTTTTATCTTTACAGATGAGGATAATGTTGAAGTTATGTATTTATGCTATGTAGTTATTTAAGTATTTGTTGCAGTTTGCTTTGACAGCAGGCGTTATATTGCATAGTAGGATGACGGAAAGTTTTGGAAAGGACAGCTATGGAACACATTTTTATACACATCTCACTACCTGTTAATTCGAAGTTCACTACTTTTCAGCATAGTATGCGTTTCTTCTTTCAGCTCAATAATCCATTTTGTATTTTTTCCAGGAGAAGCTTATCATGATACTTACTAAACCTGTTACTTATTATACCTGTTCTAGTACTTGCATTTTTATTTTTTTACCCATTTGTGTTTATCATTTATAAATGTGATCACATATACTGCCTTGTTACATAACCTTGCTACAGCTGACTCATGACGAATGACGTTAACTATCCTCATTTGCAGCAATAGGTCAAAAGCAAATAGTGTTATGCCTCAGCAATTAATTATCGATCCCAACGCAATGCATTGCTAACAAAAAATGTATTACCAGTCCCAAATAGTGATACCAGTTTGAGAAAGTTCTGAGTAATGCTGATCAGCTCTGAATAGTATGTCACTTCAGTAATGACTTCTTAAAAATAAAAAATATATATATATATAATAATGCTTTGTAACTGGCTAATAACTGCCACTGTTTATTGTAATGAGACTACTTAAAATGCCCATGATTATTAATGCTATGACTATAATTAACTGATTTTTAATAATGACTTCGTAATGATCTGAATAATACTGAATGATGAAAAATGTTTTATTCTATTCAATACTTGCTGGCCACTGAGTGCCAATAATTAATGTCACTCAATGAATTATGTTATTAATTATGCCATTAATTAGCTCTTGTTTTCAATGTTGATACTTTGTAACTGGAAAAGAATGTGATTGTTTAATAATGCTTTGTAATTAGGAAAAAGCTAATGATTCTTACTATATTGAAATGACAAATGATTAATTAACTATGCCATACTTTGTAACTGGAAAGGAATGTGATTGTTTAATAATGCTTGTAATTAGGAGAAGGCTAATGATTAATACTATATTGGAATGACAAATGATTAATTAACTATGCTATACTTTGTAACCGGAAAAGAATGCGATTATTTAATAATGCTTTGTAACTAGGAAAAGAAGGCTACTGATTCTATGTAAAACAATTAATGAACATTTTTCTGTAATACTACATA
Source organism: Schistocerca americana (assembly GCF_021461395.2). Lineage (NCBI taxonomy): Eukaryota > Metazoa > Arthropoda > Insecta > Orthoptera > Acrididae > Schistocerca > Schistocerca americana. Next base: position 500,154,906 of record NC_060119.1, on the reverse strand, counting down.
CATGGTACAGAAATGTTCAATAACTGGGCTATGAATGCCGCAAACTACTAATGAAGAATGGTATGTGACTTAATGTCCTTCACCTTATGAGCTAACTACCCTGAATTACTGCAATGTCCATTTGTCCTGTCTATCCTAGTGATCATGGAGCACTATCTTTGGTTTTGCACTAATTCTACGTTGGTGTGCCTTGTAAGAGCGTGGTGTTGACACGACATGCTGTCGACCACCGTGAGCGATGAAGACGTTATTATGCTCCCACTGTTTGGTGTACCTAGTGTACTGCCAAAATGAAAACATGGAACATTACTACGACAGTTCAGTGTCTTGGCTACGCTGATAAATTCTGATGGGAAAAGAACTTCAAATTGTGTCACTTGGTGTTGTACTTCTGTGGAAAGATATGGACTTTCAGAACAGCTGTGTGCAATCTAAAGTGCTACAACCATGAGGCAATCCTTCCCTTTCCTATCCTAATAATGAAAATCATTTTTGCTAACATCATTTATGTTCATGGGCTTGTACATTTTTTTTTTCGATTTGCTGAACTCCAGTGCGAATACACTTATGTCACTTGTCGACATGATTTTTTTTTTGCCATTATGTTTATTTGTTGTGAAAATGCTAAAGACATTTTTTCGATTTGTTCTGAAGTACAGTATATGTGCACTCTTGTCTTTTATATTGTATATACATTTTTATTTTGATGATATGTTCTGAACTACAGTGCATGTGCACTCATGTTATGTGTTAATATGTTTTTTACTGAACTTCAGTGCCTGTGCACTTTTCTCATTTTTCAATATGATTTGTACTCATTCTGTATACCTTTTATGATTTCCTGATATGTTCATTAAGTACACTCATGTCACTTGTCAACATGATTTTCTGCAATTCTGTTTATTTGTTCTGAAAATGCTACAGAATTTTTTCAATGCGTATGCACACTGTTATCTGTCAAATAATTTGTATATACAGTTTTCTGATTTGCTACTATGTTTTGTACTCACATCCTGTCTTTGTCTGATATATTTTGTACTCAGTGCGTGTGCACCACATTTAATTTATGTACTACATTTGAATATTCTGTAAATTGTAAAAATTGATTAATTAAAAAACAAAAAATTTCTTGCGATGGCAAGTCCAAATGACTCACCATCGCTGCCAAATTTTTGCCCCCCCAGTGGAGGGTTATGAAACACGTATGTAACGTAGCAGCGATGGTGAGGCATGATAAAATCTTTGACCAGAGAGCCTTTTATCGTGGTTAGTCTGCGCTTGACCGCGCGAGTGTTGCAGAGCGGTACGCTAGTAGTCGTCATGCAGAGCAGTACGCTAGTAGTCGTCATGCAGAGCAGTCGGTCAGTAGTAGCAGCCCAGTGCGGTTGTGTGATGTAGTCTGTCGGCAATAGTGGTCTAGTCCTGTCACGGTCGCGAGCGGGACGCAGTCGGCGAGCGTCGACATGGCATTCTGGTCAAGATGCTGAATGAGGTATATTGTTAATTAAGGTAATCATCAGATAATGTAAAGTTTATTTATTGTAATTAATTTCCAACAAATGCCCCAATAATAATTTTGATTTCAAAGCAATTTTTAACACAAAAATCATTTTAATTACGATTTCCTTTATTTCCCTTAAAGAAAAGTTTCAGTTAAATTAAAAAAAAAAAATATTATTTGCAATGCAGTTCCTCCAAGCCGTGGCTACCAATAAGAGCAGAAATTTGACAAGCAGTTTCAATGAGGTAAGAAATTAATTCTGATTTTTACACAAGGGCCAAAGACCGATATTTCGGTTTAATTGAATTATCATTATCACTGAGATTTTCTTATCACTGAATCGACTTTCATTATTTTCGTGACAGCTTACACCTTGGGTCAGATTGCGATTCTCATTTTCATTGTCATTATATTTAAATGCTAGAGAGGTTACGCTTTGGTCCCATTTCTATTAAATACTGTCCTTTAAAAATTTTTGTGGGGAGGTTACAACTTTCACAAGAAACTCATGTGCCACTATTTGTGGAGCAGGAGAGTAACGTCTTGTCATTCTCCTAAGCTCAGCACGTCACACATGTGGAGACGCTGATACAATTTTTCAGATCGACGGAGGGGAGGTCATGAAGATGAGCACAGGGCGTAGTTCCATGTTTGCGAGCCGCAGTCAGTTTCAGAGAAGACTGTTCTTAGTGCAAGGGAAATAGCAGCATGTTCATGGTTCATGGGTCAGCAGCCGAGGTCCTTAATGTGTGCAATAATAAAGGTCAAAAATGTGTTTCATGTTATAAGTTATCTTGAGAAAACTGTGCGCAAATTAAAGAAGATTGTAGAGTAGGGAGTAAGCAAATGAGGCATTACAGTTTTTAGAGACACATATTCGAGAGGATGGAGTTTGGTCTGGCCGGCCTTCGTAATTTAAGTTTTCTGTCGTTTTTGAAAAAAAAAAAAGGTTCGAATGGCTCTGAGCAGTATGGGACTTAACTTCTGAGGGCATCAGTCCCCTAGAACTTACAAATACTTAAACTTAACCAACCTAAGGACATCACACACATCCATGCCCGAAGCAGGATTCGAACCTGCGACCGTAGCAGTCGCGCGGTTCCAGACTGTAGCGCCTAGAACCGCTCGGCCACCCCGGCCGGCGTTTTTGAAAACCCTTCAGGCAAAAGGCGGAATCCTCCATCATGGACACGGTCGACTACCTATGGTGTCCTCTTTTATGTGTTCCGTGTGTATGTCCTTTTTGCACTATTTATTCTCTTTGCTAAAACAAACAAATACTGTGTGCCATCTGCATACTTTAACTATCGTTTTATGTATTTTATTTAAATGTTGCAACATAAATCCAATTTCTACAAATTCGGAGCGATGCATGTTCTATTCACGAGGAGAATGGCACAAGAGCACGCGAGAGTGTAGCGTGCATAACAGCAAATTCTGCCGTCAGAAATGCTCGTTGCTAGAAACAAAATTTTGTTTTACTTTATTGCACCAATTCTTGCATAATCCTTTAGCGTATCCTGCGCTACACGAAATTGTACGGATGTTTCACGTACGACGCAACACTGCAACCGACTGCCGAATACGTTGTGGCGACTCCTCGCACTTTTATGTTAGCTGCTGTCTTTTTTTTTTTTTTTTTTTTTTTCATACTAAAGAGTTAGGAGCATTCCTATACAAGTTTTCTCAAGAACAGTGTTCAGAAAAAAGGCCTAATTAAGTCGAAGGCATATGGCGATGTGTGCTCTTACATTGCTGATGCTGAATGTTTCAGGAGGTCAAACAGCTAAGGCCATCAGTCTCCTATTCAACGCCCGTCCCCATCCCCCCAAGACAGAAGCAGTGTACCGAATCTGTCTCTTTATATACTAAATTGTGTGTGTAACTTTAGAAAGTGTACTAAATGTTTGCGTAGCTTGTCTGAAGTGGAACTTGGGAACCAGCCCAGTGTTCACTTAGAGGGATGGAAAAACCTGAGAACTACATCCAAGCTGGCCGGCACCCCAACACCTCGTCGTTAATCTACTGGGCAGATTCTGTCTGGGGCCGCCATAACTATCCATACTGGAAGCAGTCGCGTTAACACAAGTGGCTACCAGGACTTATTTTTAATTCTCCTCCATGGAGTATGCATACGAATTTTCGTTAGTCGTTGGTTCTCTTATGAAAGAGTGGATTATATTGTTTCATACCTCTCAGAAGCTGTAGTTTGGTGGAAAATGATCGCTCTAGTAATTCGATTGCACTAATTACACACGCCATCCGTGTTTCCTAATCACTCAGAGGCTCTTAATTTAACTCGTCTGTATTTTCTGAACTCTAACGTGAAGTGTTCGAGTCCCCATTCCCAAACAACTGCAGCCATCACACTTCCAGTATCAAACTCTCCATCAGGCATGGAAAGCAATAGTTAGTTGCGCTACTGTACATTGGTATCAGAATTGGAAACTCGATGTGCAATCGATACTTTGTAGGGTTTCAGTTTGTGTTTTTGCATATCCCTGGAGTGGATGTTAGTGACACATTAGACTGGAGTATCAAATGGTGCAACGATATTCTAGAAATTTCTTCCAAGGTCACTACTAACGCATTGCTACGGCTAAAACCGATACGCCGTCTGTTCGAGCCGGAGAACGTGTCTCAGCTCGTGCGGAGATAGGAGCCTATCTCCCTGGAATTGGTTACCGGCTAACACCAGATACTGCTCTTACGTCATACGTGAAATGTCTTGTGTTGATACGACTGTCATGCGTCTCATGCTCACTACCGAGGAGTGTAAACGTCTCTACATTTTGCAGGTGACACTCAGAATTAGCTATCCTACTCTTTAAAAATATGTTCTAGCCTTTTTGTAGCGATTGGCAAGAGAGAAGACTAGGTTTTTACATGCAATTAATGTTGCGGTCATTAGAGACGCAGCACAAGACTGGATTGACCAGCCGGCCGCTGTGGACGAGCGGTTCCAGGAGCATCAGTCTGGAACCGCGCTCCTTCTACGGTCGCAGGTTTGAATCCTTCCTCGGGCATGGATATGTGTGATCTCCTTAGGTCCGTTAGGTTTAAGTAGTTCTAAAGAAGGTAGTATACATGGAAGAATCCCGGAGATACTAAAAGGTATCAGATAGATTATATAATGGTAAGACAGGCTGCTGAGCCATGTTTTGACTACTTTCAGGTTTTAAATTGTAAGACATTTTCAGGGGCAGATGTGGTCTCTGTCCACAATCTATTGGTTATGAACTGTAGAATAAAACTGAATAAACTGCAAAAAGGTGGGAATTTAAGGAGATGGGACCTGGATAAACTGACTAAACCAGAGGTTGTACAGAGATTCAGGGAGAGTATAATGGAAAAATTGACATTAATGGGGGAAAGAAATACAATAGAAGAAGAATGGGTAGCTTTGAGGGATGAAGTAGTGAAGGCAGCAGAGGATCAAGTAGGTAAAAAGACGAGGGCTAGTAGAAATCCTTGGGTAACAGAAGAAATATTGAATTTAATTGATGAAAGGAGAAAATATAAAAATGCAGTAAATGAAGCAGGCAAAAAGGAATACAAACGTCTCAAAAATGAGATCGGCAGGAAGTGCAAAATGGCTAAGCAGGGATGGTTAGAGGACAAATGGAAGGATGTAGAGGCTTATCTCACCAGGGGTAAGATAGATACTGCGTACAGGAAAATTAAAGAGATCTTTGGAGAAAAGAGAACCACTTGTATGAATATCAAGAGCTCAGATGGAAACCCAGTTGTAAGCGAAGAAGGGAAAGCAGAAAGGTGGAAGGAGTATATAGAGGGTCTCTACAAGGGCGATGTACTTGAGGACAATATTATGGAAATGGAAGAGGATGTAGATGAAGATGAAATGGGAGATACGATACTGCGTGAAGAGTTTGACAGAGCACTGAAAGACCTGAGTCGAAACAAGGCCCCCGGAGTAGATAACATTCCATTAGAAGTACTGATGGCTTTGGGAGAGCCAGTCCTGACAAAACTCTACCATATGATGAGCAAGATGTATGAGACAGGCGAAATACCATCAGACTTCAAGAAGAATATAATAATTCCAATCCCAAAGAAAGCAGGTGTTGACAGATGTGAAAATTACCGAACTATCAGTTTAATAAACCACAGCTGCAAAATACTAACGCGAATTCTTTACAGACGAATGGAAAAACTGGTAGAATTCGACCTCGGGGAAGATCACTTTGGATTCCGTAGAAATACTGCAACACGTGAGGCAATACTGACCTTACGACTTATTTTAGAAAAAAGATTAAGGAAAGACAAACCTACGTTTCTAGCATTTGTAGACTTAGAGAAAGCTTTTGACAATGTTGACTGGAATACTCTCTTTCAAATTCTAAAGGTGGCAGGGGTAAAATACGGGGAGCGAAAGGCTATTTACAATTTGTACAGAAACCAGATGGCAGTTATAAGAGTGGAGGGGCATGAAAGGGAAGCAGTGGTTGGGAAGGGAGTGAGACAGGGTTGTAGCCTCTCCCCGATGTTATTCAATCTGCATATTGAGCAAACAGTAAAGGAAACAGAAGAAAAATTCGGAATAGCTATTAGAATCCATGGAGAAGAAATAAAAACTTTGAGGCTTATCGATGACAATGTAATTCTGTCAGAGACAGCAAAGGACTTGGAAGAGCAGTTGAACGGAATGGACAGTGTCTTGAAAGGAGGATATAAGATGAACATCAACAAAAGCAAAACGAGGATAATGGAATGTTGTCGAATTAAGTCGAGTGATGCTGAGGAAATTAGATTAGGAACTGAGACACTTAAAGTAGTAAAGGAGTTTTGCTATTTGGGGAGCAAAATAACTGATGATGTTCGAAGTAGAGAAGATACAAAATGTAGACTGGCAATGGCAAGGAAAGTGTTTCTGAAGAAGAGAAGTTTGTTAACATCGAGTATAGATTTAAGTGTCAGGAAGTCATTTTTGAAAGTATTTGTATGGAGTGAAGCCATGTATGGAAGTGAAACATGGATGATAAATAGTTTAGACAAGAAGAGAATAGAAGATTTCGAAATGTGGTTGCTACAGAAGAATGCTGAAGATTAGATGGATAGATCACATAACTAATGAGGAGGTATTGAACAGAAATGGGGAGAAGAGAAGTTTGTGGTACAACTTGACAAGAAGAAGGGACCGGTTGGTAGGACATGTTCTGAGGCATCAAGGGATCACAAATTTAGCACTGGGGGGCAGCGTGGAGGGTAAAAATCGTAGAGGGAGACCAAGAGATGAATACACTAAGCAGGTTCAGAAGGATGTAGGTTGCAGTAAGTACTGGGAGATGAAGAAGCTTGGACAGGATAGGGTAGCATGGAGAGCTGTATCAAACCAGTCTCAGGACTGAAGACCACAACAAAAACAAGCTTATGGGACTGATGACCTCAGATATTAAGTCCCATAGTGCTTAACGCCATTTGAACTATTATTTTTTTGGACTGACCAAAGAAAGGATCACGTAATCGGCGCGGTAATTCGAAGGAAATGCGATCATCATCGTCGTCGTCTTCAAGAATTAGTCCTTTTTGCCTGTTCCACGTCAGAACTCTTTACGCCGTCTCTTGAAGGCACGTCCAACGCTCCTCTTGCCGGTTGGATTATACTGTGTTGGCGCTTTAGTTACTCCATCATTGGAACATATGCCAGACATGATCTTACGAATTCAAACGGTATTTTTCAATTACGTTTGTAACAGGTTCAAATTTTAGTTCTTACTAACATCGTCATTTCTTTTATAGTCCAACTATGAACCTCCCTACAATGCTGAGGAACTTTGTCTCTGATGATTCGATACGTCGTTATTGATCAGATATTAAGAGTCTAACATTCGCTATTACACAGCAGCAAAGATAATGTGTTCCTTACATCCTGACTATTGAGATCGTAACAATAGTGAACAGACGTGCTGTTTGAGTCCCTCTCAGGATAGGTGGCATCACATGCCCAAGAGTATGTAGTTTCTGTGCGATCTGGTAGAGGTCACTGCATGACGGACACTGTTTGAGCTGCGGTCAAAATACTATCATTTTTATTTGCAGTTCAGTTTGTTTAATTTTCTAATTGTTTATTAATTACTGTTATAATTGTGCTTAGTTTTGAGAGTGAAAGAAGGTGTGATTGAGAAATAATGTTTTATGTTAAGATTTCATACTATGCATGGAAGTAACTGGTCTCGCGAGGAATGTTTGAGAATGATCCTCGTCTTAGTCATTCGACCCAGGGAATTTGCTATAAACCATTTCAGTTTATGGTACTGGGGGAAATGAGATTATGATTTTGGTAATGTAGTTTTCGTAAGACGGAATTAATTTTATATTTGTGGGATTTCAAAATTTATTTATGTTATTTTACTGTTTTGATTCAGTGACAACTGTACAAATGCGCGGGACTGAGCGGATTTGATGCTGATTTCGATTGGCTGTCATGTTTCTCTGCCAATCAGAAATCAGCATATCGCGCGTATTTTGGGATCTAGAAAGTTCTTTTGTGTAGAGAGATGAGTAGAGTCGGGACTTAGATCTCGTAGTGATCAGACCCATTGATAGGTGGTCTGATGAGAATTATTAACATTGCGATAAGTCGGCACCAAAATATTTGAGAAGTGCCGTAAAGTGTGGGAGATAGTTAGATTTAATGCATGGTGTGAAATTGACAACTCTTGGTGACATTTTAAAAGACTAAATTCCGCGTGGTGTGTTGCTTACTCGCAATCGTGAACATTTTGTTACGTTTGACTGATAATAGTAACATTTGAGCCAGCTATTTTAAAAGAAACAATCCGTTTGTGAACTTCCTGTGAAGGTTAACTAGTCATAACTGTAAACTATCTATGGTTATGAATAACCTGTGCGTGTGGACTTTTCAGGCTTTGTGCATCTTAGAGTAACGCTTGGTAGTAACTGGTGTATGCAAACTTACCGTAATTGAGTGAAATTTTACGCACGTAAATATTTTCATTTAACTATTATTAGCCTTCCACCGACAAAGTAGTTTTCAGTGCGACTTGTGGTTATGAGGCGTACAGCTCTTTTTTTCCATAGGTTTTTCCGGCTCAGAATTGCACTTCAGTAACTTCAGGAGGTGTGCGTGTGAGAAGAGATTCACCACGAGGTGAGTGGAACTTTATCCACAGCAGCTCCCCATCGTGCCGCCGCAAACGCTTTGTAGAGTTTAATTAATGATTCTTGCTGTACATTGTGCTTTAATGTACTTTGCGTAGTTCCACAGAAGTGTCTGAATCCGGAAAGTTTGAGCTCTACATGATCTGACTTACGAAGTTTAAAATTGCATCCTAAATGTGACCTAGACATTATTAACAAGCCATCTGCCCTAGAGACCTTTCTGTACTCAGAAATCCAATAAAGATATATGCGAAATTCGTACTAGCACCAGTTTTAGGTTAATCCCAAAAAGTAAAGACTATCAGAGTACTCCGGAAGCGATTACTTGTAGTATGAATGGACAATCTAACTAAAAAATACTAAATAAAGGCTCAGGAGCAGCCAAGTCACGGACACGAGTACATAAAATATTAGTTTTGGTGTGCCTAACGCACACTGATCTTCCGAAGCGACATCTCTGTGAGAGTTTTCAGTCACTCACCTGGTTGAAGCGTGAGTAGTATCCATATGGTGCTGCTACCTGAAAATATGAACGTAAACCAAGAGCTTAGGTATGTTGCCCCGCTCGTTAACTTTCCTTAGTCTACTCTATGATAACATGCGACTTATTTGCATATGATGTGCGTGCAACCAGTCGCTTTTTGACTTTATCCACGGCAAATTCATTCCGATAATGCACATTTTTCAGGTTAAACCCAAAAGCGCAGACACGAAGGCGTCATCCCGTACACGTGCTGTAGTCTCACTAGCAGCACGCTTTCCTTCGTGGCGCCGGGCCAAGCTATGCGGTTTGCATCACCCACATTGGTAGGCGCTCAGCGGGCAGCGCGGCACTATGTTTTTCGTTTTTCTTCAAACTGTTGCATCCTTTAGCCCCTGGTTCGCGATATACGCTCCCCGGCTACTAAGGTCACAGATCACACTTTATTAATAACTATAATACAGAGTAATATCTCCTGTTACAGTTACATTCTGAGCAAGTACACCAAGTCCTTTCATCCATACATGTATTTTTTCATCATTACTAACTTTTCTGCATGAGCGGGTATACAATGTAAATGGCATATTACTATATACATAACTAGGTCTACTCTGTGTCTTCGGGTCGATACCACAATGCCACGTCTTGTAGGCGATAACATCACGATCAGCGAAGGATTCCAGACCAGGCAGTGAAGCGTTCGCAGGAGAGCTTCTGTAAAGTTTGGGTAGCTCAGTTAGTAAAGCACTTGTCCGCGAAAGGCAAAGGTTCCGACCTCGAGTCTCTGTCCACCACACAGTTTTTCTCTGCCAGGAAGTTTCAGCCGGCCGAAGTGGCCGTGCGGTTAAAGGCGCTGCAGTCTGGAACCGCAAGACCGCTACGGTCGCAGGTTCGAATCCTGCCTCGGGCATCGATGTTTGTGATGTCCTTAGGTTAGTTAGGTTTAACTAGTTCTAAGTTCTAGGGGACTAATAACCTCAGCAGTTGAGTCCCATAGTGCTCAGAGCCATTTGAACCATTTGAAGTTTCAAATCAGCGCACACTCCGCTACAGAGTGAAAATCTCATTCCTAAAATTACACAGTGTTTAGCTGCACTTGGCTTCACACTCATTAACAGTATGTAAACTGTTAACGTAAGTACAAAGAAATCCTTTTTACTTATTTCCAGTGTTTACTTGTTCTGAACGAGTGTGAAACAAAGTGCAGCTTTTGTGAGTGTATAATCTGCGAAAAATACGTTATCGAACGATTTTGCCATGCACACCACAAAGCAGCGGACTGTCAGTATCCTAAAACATAACCATTTCGTTTCTTAAACTTTGCGTTACGGGGAACTAAATTTCTGTTACTTTTGCCAGCACCACGGCCACAGCTACTAGCGGCACACGGGCCAGAAAAATAATGTTCCTGTAACACTTCCAACTGACGATGAGCCTGCACTGCCTTGAAAAACTAGTTAATGTTACAGAACATAAATCGTACCAAAAATTCAAAAAAGCAATTGGCTGCATATTATAGCCAAATAAATCGACAATTTAAATCACAGTTGCACTTCATCATCCACAAAGAATACAGAGAAGTTTGTAAATGTCTCGCTAGAGTGCACTACAATATGGTACCGTGTCACCACCTAGCGAGAGTTTCGAACGATTCTATGAAATAAGCGCGAATATGTATCTTTTATTTCAGTTACTAACAAATTCCTTGTTTGCTAACCGTGTTTACTTGAAAAAATGTGGTATTTACAAGTTTATTTTCATTTATTGACGTGCAGTTAGGTTGTTTTCATTACGTGACCGTTAGACGAACCTACAAATACACGTGATTAGGGCCATAGTTTAAAGGCACAAAAGAAAACATCGGTAGGATTCTTCACCACTTGCGAATTTGACCAAACTATCAACAGATTTACTGACTTCTCCAGTATATAAACCATGAGTCACGACTAATACTAAAATAATGTCTAATCAACGTGACGAAAATAAAATACGAATTCATAACGAAGTCAGAATACCAAGTAATGACTGTTTGTACCTCTGGCAGCTGAAGAGCACGACTGGATGATCAGCAGAAAAAAAAGCCTCAGAGCCTTGGTAAACTATGTAGAGTTATGAAAACTAAGCTTCCGGTATGTCTGAACCGGAGAGCTTGCTATAAATGCGTTTCACCATCCTTGATTTATGCCAGTGACACACAAAATCGTAATGCGGAGACCATTCTAAAATTGTGGATTAATCAGCGAGCTATGCTAAGGTGCATATTGTGAATGACACATGGCAGGGAACAGACTGACGTAGAAGACGTAATTATGGCTAATGAAAACGGAAAGCGAGAGCGAGACGCAACGAAATGAATAGTGGATCGAGGAAGTTCTTTGATGGATTCAAAGGAATAGGAACAGACCGCATGACGACCTAGTGAACGACGGATAACATTGGAGAACTTGAGGGTGGATCGGCACGTTTATATATCGTTGATCATTGCATTGGAAACTGTAGACAAGGTTTTTGTGCAGCAATAGATGTCATATGCCTCGTGACGATGATATCGATGATGATGTTATAGTTTCAAAGATCAAGTATTATATACGGCAACTAGAGAGCTAGATAATAGTTTCAATACTTGAAGATTACCACATGTTTTATAACTGGCCTCTAGAAGGGCAGATTCTAGTGTGTGCAGTTCCAGGGGCGTGCGAAAGATTTTGGTTAATCCTCGATATAATTTCATCTGTTACTTCTGGATTTGGAGAAGTAATATAATATATAGGATAGCTCTCCGAAGTCGAGAGCAAATTTCAATCAAACTTTGTTCGCATGTGACATAGTAAGAGAAAACAACATGGGGTAAGACACACTAGCACTCCTATTTTATGGTCTGGAAAAGTGGTTACATTTAAGAAATTTCAACCAAATGTAGCACTTGCACTACTTACTACTCGGAAATGTGTACTGTTGTGGTAATACAGCTCCAGCGATATTATTGGTGGTGTGGGTACATCTACTCCTACACTTACGTACACACTCCGCAAACCACTACATGATGCATGGCGAAGGTAACTTGTACTACTGTTTGTCATTAGCTTTTCTGTTTCAGTCGCAAATGAAGCGAGAGGACAACGACTGTCTATATGCTTCCGTACGCTGATGTCTCTTGTCTTATCTTTTTTGTCCTTTTGAGAGATGTACGTTGATGGGCGAGGAATAGGTCTCCACTCTGCCGCAAATGTCGGTTCTCTGATCTTTGTCAATGTTTCGCGAAAAGAACGTCTTCTACCCTCCAGAGATACCCATTTCAAACTTCCCGTACTTCGCAACGTAAATGGTTTCTCCCTCTGGGAAAAAGTACTGTCCGCTTAACACAAACCTCGTTCAAATGGTTCAAATGGCTCTGAGCACTATGGGACTTAACTTCTGAGATCATCAGTTCCCTAGAACTTAGAACTACTTAAACCTAACTAACCTAAGGACATCACACACATCCATGCCCTAGGCAGGATTCGAACCTGCAACCGTAGCGGTCGCGCGGTTGCAGACTGTAGTGCCTAGAACCGCTCGGCCACGCCGGCCGGCCCACAAACCTGGCACCCCCTGTTGTGGGTGGGGAAGGGTTGACATGCAAGCATAACTGTGGCTCGGCTTGAACAATTTCAGCCAAAGTGGTACGGATATGACTTACTATCTGTACAAAAAAAATTCTATGGCGGGAGAGATGCGAATTGGCACCCTTAGCAACGCTAGGAATGGCTATTGTGGTGGAAACGGGGTGATATGTATGCCTCTACTGTAGAATGCGTGGAAAAATTTCAGTCCACCTTTTTACTCATATCACTCAGTATGTTGAGAAAGTCTAGCAGTAAGAGTTGCCTAGGACCTCTGCGTTGGGGCAAGATGATTGTGACATGGTAAACAACCGACAGTTGCTAATACTAGAAATATTGATTACGTTGAGTTCCACAGCTGATTGACACTAATATTAGAGATTAATAAAAACCTCTAAATCTGTATTAATACACATTTATTGTGTCACGAGCGCTCTTTTAGAACATCACCAGATTGCCTGCAATTTAACAAAACAAGAAATTAGGATAAAAGCTATAGTATCTGACCGAATAAAACAGGCAACTCACACTACCAGCGGTTTGATAATCAAACCTCATCGAGTCGTGGTAATGTCACGATATAATATTCAACACAGAAACTTGAAATGACCATCACATAAACTTCTGCTGGCTACCTGAAGGAAACGTGGTGAGCCGTAGGTGCATGCGACATGGCATGCAACAGAGTCGATACACGAGAGAGATAAACGCGTAAACATACTACTTGACCCCTGTCGAGTGTGATACATGGATTGTGGGATCATAATCGTTACAAGTACTGACAAAACTTTAAATAAAGAAATGACATTTACGTGTAAAAAACGCTACATAACTATTCAAAATAGTTGTAAAAATATATACAAACACAGATTTTGAATAATTACGTAGCCTTTTATTGCATTTTAATGTAATTAAAAATAATTGCTTGTCCAAATTAGAATTTATTGTTTTAATTTTGTCTTTCCGCAACTGTGCAGTAGGCTTTTCTTGACCAAAGTCTTTCGTAGAAAAATGCCTATCCACCATGCGTAGCAATAATATGGCGTAGTCTCTGAATGAAATTACCCGAAACCTTTGACAACGTGTCTGGCGGAATGGCTTCACATGCAGATGAGATGTACTGCTTCAGCTGTTCAATTGTTTCTGGATTCTGGCGGTACACCTGGTCTTTCAAGTGTCCCCACAGAAAGAAGTCACAGGGGTTCATGTCTGGCGAATAGGGAGGCCAATCCACACCGCCTCCTGTATGTTTCGGATAGCCCAAAGCAATCACACGATCATCGAAATATTGATTCAGGAAATTAAAGACGTCGGCCGTGCGATGTGGCCGGGCACCATCTTGCATAAACCACGAGGTGTTCGCAGTGTCGTCTAAGGCAGTTTGTACCGCCACAAATTCACGAAGAATGTCCAGATAGCGTGATGCAGTAATCGTTTCGGATCTGAAAAATGGGCCAATGATTCCTTTGGAAGAAATGGCGGCCCAGACCAGTACTTTTTGAGGATGCAGGGACGATGGGACTGCAACATGGGGCTTTTCGGTTCCCCATATGCGCCAGTTCTGTTTATTGACGAAGTTGTCCAGGTAAAAATAAGCTTCGTCAGTAAACCAAATGCTGCCCACATGCATATCGCCGTCATCAATCCTGTGCACTATATCGTTAGCGAATGTCTCTCGTACAGCAATGGTAGCGGCGCTGAGGGGTTGCCGCGTTTGAATTTTGTATGGATAGAGGTGTAAACTCTGGCGCATGAGACGATGCGTGGACGTTGGCGTCATTTGGACCGCAGCTGCAACACGGCGAACGGAAACCCGAGGCCGCTGTTGGATCACCTGCTGCACTAGCTGCGCGTTGCCCTCTGTGGTTGCCGTACGCGGTCGCCCTACCTTTCCAGCACGTTCATCCGTCACGTTCCCAGTCCGTTGAAATTTTTCAAACAGATCCTTTATTGTATCGCTTTTCGGTCCTTTGGTTACATTAAACCTCCGTTGAAAACTTCGTCTTGTTGCAACAACACTGTGTTCTAGGCTGTGGAATTCCAACACCAGAAAAGTCCTCTGTTCTAAGGAATAAACCATGTTGTCTACAGCACACTTGCACGTTGTGAACAGCACACGCTTACAGCACAAAGACGACGTACAGAATGGCGCACCCACAGACTGCGTTGTCTTCTATATCTTTCACATCACTTGCAGCGCCATCTGTTGTTGAAAATTGTAACTACTGTAATTTCGAAAGTTTGTCCGCCTGAAAATGTACTGTTGTCCCAAGCATATTGCAACAAACAGTGTATTTCTATCGCTGCTCGTTTAGTTTTTATTGCCGTTTCAAATATACCGGTCATTTTTGAAACACCCTGTATATGTCTGTTGTCAGCACTGATCCAAAGACGCAACCCGTTCAAAGGAAGCGAGATGTTTCCCCCACTCTCCGCACGCATGTGAGCACAGGGATCGTAACGACGTCCTCAGACTGAAAACGCGTTTCTATTTGCAATTCAAACCCAGAAACGGCGAAATGGCTTTGCACATGTCAGGAATAACCAAAAGATTCACTGCTCCGCGTCATGAACTGCAAACCTGAAGAGATTCAATAGTCGATGAAAATATCCGAAAATGAGTCCAGGTCGGAGTATAATATATGCGCCTCGCTGTCTCTTGAACTTCTTCCGCAGGCCGGATTGAAACCAATCGCGGGCCGGATCCGACTGGCGTATCTTCGGTTACGCACCGGTGTTTTATATCGGGACATTGGCACAACTTGATGAGGATTTGTTATCAGAGTGAGTTGCGTATTTTATTCGTGGCCGAGCGGTTCTAGGCGCTACAGTCTGGAACCGCGCCACCGCTACGGTCGCACGTTTGAATCCTGCCTCGGGCATGGATGTGTGTGATGTTCTTAGTTTAGTTAGGTTTAAGTAGTTCTAAGTTCTAGGGGACTGATGACCTCAGAAGTTAAGTCCCATAGCGCTCAGAGCCATTTGAACCATTTTATAGTTCACTGTTGCTGAGTTGAAAAATTGTCATTTTGTCATTTTGAGATAGCGGGTGGGTCTAGGGACGCTAGAAAATAGAATGATAAATGGAGATATCGGAAAATTTGCTACATATGCTTTTGTTTGAGTTCAGCAGATAAATGACAACAGCGGATGCAGCCAGAAACATTTGCGCCATGTATGGCGATAATGTAACTGGGAAGAATACGAAACAAAATGGTTTTTTCGATTTACGAAGGATCATTTTGATATTAGTTATTCTCTATGTTCAGGAAGACTTTCAGGGTTTGATGAAGAGCGTTTAAAAGCATTAATCCACAATGATCCACGTCAGTGTATTCAAGAACCGGCAAATCTGATGAAATATGATCATTCGACCAGCGTGCTACATTTGCATACAATGGGGAAGGTTCAAAAATCGAGCGTATAGGTACCAGATGCTCCAAGCTGCAATCACATAAAAAATCTGCGGGTCGTCATTGTGCATCTCTGCTTGTTCATCATCAATTGGCTCGTGAACAACACCAGCCATTCCTACCCCGTATCATTTCTGGTGACAAGAAATATCGTTTCATACTAACATACGAAAAAGAAAGGAATGGTTGAGCCCAAACAAAGCAGCAACTCCCCATGCTAATTCTACGAATTGCTTCCCCGAGGTGTAACCATCACCGCTGAGACGTGTTGCAGACGCGGTCCAAGAACAACGACCAGGAAGGCTGCGTGAAGTGATGCTACTCCATGACAATGCACACCCACATTGTGCTGGATCGACAAAACGCTCTATACAGGAGATGATGGGGAAGTCATTCCGCATCCAATTCATTCACCTGATCTTGCGCCCTCAGATTTTCACCTTTTCCTCTCTCTATCGAAGAACCTTCAAGGACTTTCCTTTTGCGAGGAAAATGCGCTCGGAAAGTGGCTGGACGAGTTCTTCGCCTCAAAACCACGTGATTTCTACACTCGCCTACTCGAAAGCTTACCCAGTGTTTTCAGAGCGTTGTAAATATAGAAGGAGAATGTACAGCGATCAGCCAGAACTTTATGACCATTTTCCTAGCAGCCGGTATGTGCTGGGAATGCAGGTAGACGGCGTAGGTTATCGTCAATCAGAAACCTTACCAACAATTAGTAACAAAACGGTATTTATTAAATACGAAGAAATACTCAAATGATGCTTCTACTTGTGGAATGTCCAGCACAGTTAGACGTTGGAAATTATTACAAGTCCTCTAAAATATTTAAGTCCTGCCTCTGAGTGATGCCTGCGTAGAGTCTAGAGATGGCCTACGATGCCTACGTCTCGGAGACAACGGACGAACAATACAACTGCTAGACTCGGCGTTAACTGGAGACTGTACACGACTTGACTCGCTGAAGAGAACTGTCCGCCGTAGCTCAGTGCTCCGGTATTTAACGAGGCTGTCCATACACATGGGGTTGGCAACTGCGGCTCCCCGTGGACCTCTTTATAGTTCATACAGCAACTGCGCTACGAGTGTTTCGAACGCGGCTTTTGAGGCACACTCTGGAGTCGTGAGTACCGTCATCTTTGGCACGGATAACAGCGGCGACGCGTCGTGGCATGGAAGCAATGTCGCCTTGGTAGGTCGCTGAAGGAAACTGGCACCATATCTGCACACACAAACCTAACTCTCATAAATTCCGGGGAGGGGGCGATGAGCTCTGACGCCACGTTTGATCACATCAAAGATGAGTTCTATCGGGTTCAGATGTAGAGAGTTGGGAGGGGGGTGGGGGAGGGGGCAGCACATCAATTGGAGCTCGCCACACTGTTCCTCGAAACACTCCATCACACTCCTGGCGTTGTGATATGCTGCATTATCTTGTTGAAAAATGCCACTGCCGTCGGGCAACACGATCGTCGTGAAGGGGTGTACGTGGTTTGCAACCTGTGTACAATATTCATTGGCCGTCATGGTGCCTCGCACGAGCTCCATTGTACCCATGGATGCCCACGTGAATGCTCGCCAAAGTATAATGAAACCGCCGCCAGCTTGTCTCCGTCATGCACTACAGGTGTCAAAGAGCTGCTCTTTTGGAATACGACGGATTCGCGTCCTCCCTTCGGCATGAGGAGGAAGGTTCAAAATGGTTCAAATGGCTCTGAGCACTATGGGACTTAACTTCTGAGGTCATCAGTCCCCTAGAACTTAGAACTACTTAAACCTAACTAACCTAAGGACATCACACACATCCATGCCTGAGTCAGGATTCGAACCTGCGACCGTAGCCGTCGCGCGGTTCCAGACTGTAGCGCCTAGAACCACTCGGCCACTCCGGCTGGCGATGAGGAAGGTATCGGGAGTCATCAGACCACGCAAAGCTCTGCCACTGCGCCAACGTTCAGTGCCGATAGTCACGCATCCAATTCAGTCGTAGTTAGCGATGTCGAGGTCTTAACAGTGGCAAATACAAGGGTCGTCGGATACGGAGGCCTTTCGTTGAGAGTGTTCAATGCGCTGTGCGCTCACACACACGTACTTTGTCCACCATTAAAGTCTGATATTAGTTCCTCCACAGTCCGCCGCCTGTCCTGTTTTACGGGTCTGCTCAACTTACGACGTCCGACATCTGCAATGATACGGTGCGCGGCCGCTCAATCCCACGACGTCTGCATGTGGTTTCATCTTATATTGTGGGGGGACCTAGAAACGACGGGGAGGCTTCGTCCCGCCATAGCCCTCAGAGGTTTACAACGCCACAACAGGCCACAGCAGTCCACTCATCCCATCGCCGCCCCACGGCGAATCCAGGGTTATTGTGGGGTTCGGCCCCCAGTGGACCCCCCTGGGAACGTCTCATACCAGACACCAAATGTTTGCGTGGTAGAGTTATTATGGTATACGCGTACGTGGAGACAGAGTTTGCGCAGAAATCGCCGATATAGTGTAACAGAGGTGGAGTAAGTGGAACCAGCCGTCATTCGCCGATGTAGATAAAAATCCGCCTTTAAAACCATCCACAGGCTGGCCGGCACGCCGGACCTCGACACTAATCCGCCGGGCGGAAGCGTGGCGGGGTCCGGCACGGTTTCCCGATTGAGATGCAACGCGTTAGACAGCGCGGCTAGCCGGGCGGGCTGATTTCACTTTGGTTTCGTCACGTGTTGAAGACAGTAATCACAGCAGTCCTGGAACACTCGACAAGTTGTTTAACTTCCAAAATGCTTGTGCCGAGCCTCTGGCCCATCAGAATCTATCCTCGGTCAAACTCAGATCGCGTGCTTTCCCCATTCTACACACGGACAGCAAGCTCACTGATACTACATGCACCATGCGTGTGTCAAAGAAGCAGTAATTCTTCGCCAGGTGATGCTGCTGTCGCGCAGACGGATTTATATCGATAGTAGGTCGGTGGTGATGAGTGTATTATTGATGACTAAAAAAGAAATGGCTCTGAGCACTATGGGACTTAACATCTGAGGTCATCAGTCCCCTAGAACTTAGAACTACTTAAACCTAACTAACCTAAGGACATCACACACATCCATGCCCGAGGAAGGATTCGAACCTGCGACCGTAGCGGTCGCGCGGTTCCCGACTTTAGCGCCTAGAACCGCGGCCACTCTGGCCGGCTATTGATAACTATAGTCTCTGTCATGTGTAACTGTTGTGTTTGTTAAACTTATGAAAAAACTCTACGAACTTATTCACCAAGCAGATATATCCTCTAGGCTAATTTCTTGTTTTATTTAACTGCAGGCAACCCGATGATGTTATGAAAAAACGAAACTGGTCGTTGTACAGTAAACATGTATTAATACAGCTGCCGTGGTTTGTTAAAAAAAATGTTCAAATGTGTGTGAAATCTTATGGGACTTAACTGGTAAGGTCATCAGCCCCTAAGCTTACACACTACTTAACCTAAATTATCCTAAGGACAAACACACACACCCATGCCCGAGGGAGGACTCGAACCTCCGCCGGGACCAGCCGCACAGTCCACGACTGCAGCGCCCTAGACCGTTCGGCTAATACCACGCGGCTACCGTGGTTTACGTTAATCATTAGTACTGACGCTGATATTAGTGTCATATACATAGGCCTTCGTGGTGATTGGCGAATAAGTGACAGTCCCAGTGATATTTTTCCTCTACCTGTAGGGTAGAGGCTGGAATGGGGTTGCGTAAAAATGAGTATCGAGGCAACGCCAGGTTCTCGGCTACTAAAGGAAAGAAAAAAGAGGAAGAAGAAATAGAACGTACCGTTTAAGTTCAGAATGCGACGTGGCAGGGGAAGTCCCGGGAAGCAGAGGCCTTAGCGCGAGGAAGAGGCTGTGCTGGCGTCGCTAATGCGCCGTTAATTACGGGCGCGGCTATTCGCACTTCTGAGTTATGAGGCGAGGCCACAGGCACGCGCTCTGCAAATCCTCTGCGGCACTCTGCGCTGGGGCCAGCAGCCGCCTCACTCCGGCGTTTCCTTGTCTCCAGTAGCACGGCCGAGTTTGGCTGTAGGCCACAGTTTATGACCTTCAATGTCTCATTGGCTGGGATGCGCTAAGACCGTTACACGATTCCCCAATCTGCAAGACTGGACTGGCAAGTCACTCACGGCAACTTTACAGTAGCATCTCTAAATTCACACTTTAATTAAAAATAATGAATTAGTTTAACTGGAAATACAAATCTTTCACATTCCACGGACTTTTCTCTGTGAGTGTAGTCGTAACCTTCAATAAAATCGATGAAGGTGTAATGTATTTTTTGTTTACATTCCCATACCTCTCATTTATTGTAAAATGTGCATGGACGATAATGGTTCAAATGGCTCTGAGCACTATGGGACTTAACTGCTGAGGTCATCAGTCCCCTAGAACTTAGAACTACTTAAACCTAACTAACCTAAGGACATCACACACATCCATGCCCGAGGCAGGATTCGAACCTGCGACCGTAGCGGTCATGCGGTTCCAGACTGTAGCGCCAGAGAACCGCTCTGCCACCCCGGCCGGCGGACGATAATGCAACCAGGGTTTTTCTGTATGGAACAAATTTGGATGACTTTAAAAATACAACTGGACTAAGATAGGAAGGTGCTCTGTTCCAAATGGACTAAGGAAGATGCTCTGTTCCTTCTTCTCTTTAACGTAGCCTTGGAGAGATTTGTGAGTAAACTCAGACTAAGACCAGCTGGAATGCTTGAAAGAAATAAAGTTAAGGTTTTAGCGTACGCAGATGATACGTGACTCATTGGAGAAAGTGAAATAGAGAACAGACTTCTGTGGAGCTCGTAGAAGAAGCATCCAAGCTTGGCCTAAAGGTAAAGGATCAGAAAACAAAGTACATGATATGTACCGGGCTCAGAGTCGAACTAGGGACTTCGCCTTTCGCGGGCAAGAGCTCTACCGAACTAGCTACCCAAGCACGATTCACGACACCTCCTCACAGCTTCACTCCCGACAGTACCTCGTCTCCAATCTTCCAAACTTCACAGAAGCTCTCCTGCGAAACTTGCAGGACTAGCACTGAAAGTTTGGCAGGAAAACTTCTGTGAAGTCTGGAAGGTAGGAGACGAGGTACAGGCGGAAGTAAAGGTGTGAGAAGGGGTCGTGAGCTGTGCTTAGATAGCTCAGTTGGCAGAGCAATTGCCCGCGAAAAGCAAAGGTCCCGACTATTAAGGTCTCCTCGCGGCCCGTCAGTTTTAATATGCCTGGAAGTTTCATATCAACGCCCACTACGCTGCACAGAGGAAATTTCATTCTGGAAAATACATGGTAGTTCAGAGATGTAGAGATGTACAAGACGACAAATCTCATCTAATAGTCGGCAAACATAAATTCGAACGTTTAGAGCAGTTCAGATTTCTGGAAGCAATGACAGACGAACAAGTTCAGACAAAAAAAAAAAAATATTGTTCAAATTGCTCTGAGCACTATGGGACTTAACATCTGAGGTCATCAGTCCCCAAGAACTTCGAACTACTTAAACCTAACTAACCTAAGGACATCACACACATCCATGCCCGAGGCAGGATTCGAACCTGCGACCGTAGCGGTCGCGCGATTCCAGACTGAAGCGCCTAGAACCGCTCGGCCACTCTGGTCGACTAAGTTCAGACACATGTAAAAGGTAACATGAGACTACAAAATGCTAACAGGCCGCCCTTCTCCATACAATAACCTGTAGTGCCTGAACTACTACAAGGAAAACAAAAATGAAGTTGTATAACACAAGCATCACGCCAGTCCAAACCTATGGAGCAGAGGGATGGAGTTTAACTAACAGGGAAGAAAACCAAATACCCGTATTTGAAAAGAAAGTTTATAGGGAAATTTTTCGTCGATACTAAATTAATTGCAAAGCTGGAAGAGAAGGCACGACACGCAAATCCATATGCTGTCACAACAAGTAACAATAATGACAATGATAAAATCAGAAGACTTCAGCAGGTAAGGTATCTGTTGAAAATAGAGAAGATGGTTTCCAGAAGATTGGTAGAGAATTTATGTAGTAAGCGGCCAAGGGGGAGATCCAGGAATACATGGATAAATGAAATTGAAACAGTATGCAAGAGGATGGGCATAATAATAATAATTGGCAGGAAGTAGCACAAAATAGAAGCCTCTGGAAGCGACATGAAAAATCGGTACGAGAGCTTAGAGTACCTTAGAAGCCAAGAAGAAGGGGAAGAATTTGGCATTAGTAGGGTTTGTGATTTCGCGTGTAGTTTACTCTTCTGTACTTCTGAATTATGTGTTTGTTGTCATCTGCTAGTTCTTTAGTGCCAGCAGTTTACTGCTAACATACGAGCTAATCTAATTGAAGCAAAGCATTCGGGTGTTGATAAGAATCTAGAGCCGCAGTGTCTACGGTATGTGGGGTCCATGTCCCTAAATGAGCTTTGGAAGTAAAGTTGTCATCTCAGACAGGTGTTTTATCGGTTGGCGATAGGCTACGAAAGGAAGCGTAATGGGAAGATAAATAATATAGTAAATAACAGCAGTGTTAAGTACCCTAACAAATTTAATCATTTTATACTTCCTTTCATAAAGCACAGAACAGTGCATAGAAATCTGGTTTTTGTTCGCTTCATGTGACACACGGGAGAGAAGGCCTCCTCTTGGGAGATGATTCAAATGGTTCAAATGGCTCTGACCACTATGGGACTCAACTGCTGAGGTCATCTGTCCCCTAGAACTTAGAACTACTTAAACCTAACTAACCTAAGGACATCACACACATCCATGCCCGAGGTAGGATTCGAACCTGCGACCGTAGCGGTCGCGTGGTTCCAGACTGTAGCGCCTAGAACCGCTCGGCCACAGCGGCCGGCCCTTTGGGAGAGAACTGAGGTGTGCTGCCTTGAGACTTCATAGCGTGTGGTACCATCATTCCGTCCACATCTAATGTATAATGGAAATGCTACATCCTAAGAAGAATGAACGTGTAAATAATGTACTTGAGTTAATGTAACAAAATGGTTTATTGTAAAAGAATATCTCGTAAAGTATTTGGTATTGAGGAAGACCACCTGTGGGAACTGTAAGTAAAATTTTATCTAAGATTATTGTGGTGTCATCGCCAGACACCACACTTACTAGGTGGTAGCTTTTAAATCGGCCGCGGTCCATTAGTATACGACGGACCCGCGTGTCGCCGCTGTCAGTAATTGCAGACCGAGCGCCACCACACGGTAGGTCTAGAGAGATGTCCTGGCACTCGCCCCAGTTGTACGGACGACTTAGCTAGCGATGCAACGCCGACGAAACCTCGTTTATTTGCAGAGAAGATAGTTAGAATACCCTTCAGCTAAGTCAATGGCTACGACCTAGCAAGGCGCCATAGCAATTGATAGTTATCGTATGAAGCATGTCTCATCAAGAACGATGTATACAAATGATGGATTAAAGTTAAGTATTCCAGCAGCTACGTACTTTTCTTTATAGCATTCATTCCGTATCCTGTTTCAGACCTCACGCCAGCCTGCTTGAGTTTAACGCGTGCATTTCGGCCTTCTCTAGCTATACAACAATTATCTTTTTGGTGACTGTAGCAAGGAAATATAACTCGATTTCCACTTATTGTTCTCACTGTGTAATGTAATGTAATGGTTACGGTATCTCTGGGAACGAGCTATTTAGTGGATGACAGTGAGAATGCTTTGTGAAGAATATGGTGAATAATTTTGGTTACGAAGGGCGAGAATTTTTGCGAGTTTCTCCGCGAAGAACATAATTTTAAATTAGGATCTGTAATTGCTGGGCCCCTCAAATGCATTTAATCCTTTCAATTTGCAGTAAACTTTTTAACGTTTTTACTTTCCATTTTCATTATTAAAAAAACATTGATTACTAATGAGAAAGTTAAGTCTATACTTCATGCAAAGTACGTAAGTGCATCAGTGCCAATTTAAACTGTTATAAAAGAAAGTAATTGATAAGAATTTTGCGTCTTTCTTTCAAAGGAAGGCATCAAGTTTCAAATTAGAGATGACTAAACAGAGATATTGCTCGTGATTAGAACTGAGAATGTTAACGTGCCTAAAAAACAAGAAATCTACTTTTACATACAGAACCTACGAAACGGAAAGGCTACGAACCAAAAACATTTTTTTTAAGTCTGTGAGAGATGAACGTGTACTGAGAAGGTAAAAATGACTGGTATTCGACTGTGCAACCATTCATGTTGAACTGGCGAACGTCGAAAAAAAAAAAAAAAAAAAAGATTCGGTCGAAAATATTTTAACAGACGACGGTGATAGGAAAATTTTAAAACAGGCCCAGCTGAGAACGCACTGAAAGCGGCTCCTGTTCCAGGACAATTCAAAAAGGAGGAACAGATTTCAGACATTTATTGCTTCCAAACTACAAAAGATAGAAACAAAATTCTAACGTTCCTGGAAAGAGAGAAGTTCAATTTTTATGTATTCAATGTGAGCACCGTGTGTTACAAGACAAATATCAAAACGGTGGCTCATTTCCAGCCACATACGAAGCAATTGGTCTCTCGTTATCGAATCCACTGCTTCAACAAAGCGATAAAGTTTATCGTCTGCTCTTCCTAGGTCTCCAGACCTCACACCTTGTGACTTCTATGTATGGGGTACGTAAAGACCGCGTTTTTATCCCCCTCTTCTTGTGCCTGACACACTTGAAAGTCTGTGGCATCGCATTGTAGAAGCTGTAGTTTTGTTTTAGTGCGCGAATTAGATGACGACAGACCAGCTGCATCGTGTGTGGCAGGAAATGAGCCACCGTTTTGATATTTGTCGTGTAACACGTAGCACTCTCGCTGAATGTGTAAAAATTTGAACTTTTCTCTTGCCAGGAACGCTGAAATTGTATTTCTATCTTTTGTAGTTTGGAAGCAATAAATGTTTGAAATATGTTCCACCTTTTTGAATAGTCCTGTAATTAGCTTGAGGTTTCGAACGATCAGCTACTCTACAGATAAAGTGGTAGGTTCGTTTTGGTTATTGTTAATATTTTTCTTACTGTACGTGCACCAATTTGGAGACTGTTATTTATGGACCACAACAGTGACGTGTGTTTGATGTATACGTGTATGAGTGGAAGTTGATGTATGTCTGAATGAATGGTAGGCTTAACTAGAAGATACAACCGCTGTCGAACTGTCACTGCATTTTAGTACAGAAAAGATACTACCTAGAGCTAAGGAAGATAAAATCGTATTTGTAACTTTCTCCTATAGAAATCGTAGTTTTATAATTACCTGAAGCACAGAAAGTGTCTACTATTGAATTGTTAACACTTCCTAGCTTTTGCGTTAATTCGAGCGCAAACATTAGGCAAATGTGTCCGTGTTTAAAAGTACTTTCTAATCACTTTAAAAACCTTTCGACGGCTTTCTAGCTGCTCTTCACCATTTTTTCCACTCTTAATTCGGCCTGGTGTTTGTCCGATTTACTCAAAGGGGCCGCTACCCAAAATGCAACTGATATGGTGACACTCTTGACTGGTGTCAGAGGGAAAACCGTTGACAGCCAAATAGCTTTGATCAGCGTCATAGCCTCATACGCAGTAGGGTTCTCCAAAGTTTTGTGGTAGAGAGTCTGTTTTATTTACTGTTAGGGAGCGAACTATGGCTCTGCAGTCTGCGGGCTAGTCGCTTGAAAGGTCTTAGTGTATCGCCGTTGGAGAGTACCGTTTTCTCCGAGTCTGCTCGCGTCCGCCCCATCGGCGACAACGTGTGCCGTCACGTCATATCGCGACCCCTCGACCTTTGGCGTAACGCACCTGGTTCCACCTCTCTCCCCCCCTGTGGCCGGCCAGTCGCCGAGTGACTGCAACTGCGCATCTCAACCAGAGCCGCTCTCCGTTGTTTCTCTCACCCTGTCATACGTGCTGCAAGCTGCGTACAATGGCTAACAAACAATCTGGCAAAAATCCAATTGAATACAAGTCCAAGGAAGAAACTCTGTCGCATGAAAATTTTTATTTGCTAACAATTTGGGTATTAATATTTGTTAGCGCCCGTCTGCGATTTCATTTCCACCAGATCATGTAAACCGGGTTTCAGAAATCCAGGAAACTGGAAGGCAGGAAGGAAATTAGAGTTTAACGTCCCGTCGATGGCTAGGTTAAAAGCGACAGAGCGCGCAAGCTGAGGCTACCAAAGTATGGCGAAGGAAGTCCGCTGTACACTCTCAAAATAACCATCCCGGTCTGGATGGCAAGAAGCATATTTGAACCACCATCCACCAGAATATGTGTCCAATGTCCCACCACGGCGTCACATCGCTTGATGAAACTGAAGCAATACAATATTGAGCTTCTAAAGCATCAGAGTTCAACAACCTTTCCTTCTCGCATAATTTTTTGTTTTGGAAACAAATAGATAAACATACAAAGACATTTTTTATATTTCCACTCATTAATGTCCTACGGCATAATTTTCTGGGGTAACTCATCACTTAAGATGTACATAGCATTGGGTATTATATGTGATGTTCTTCCATAGTCATCTTAATGTTGTCTCTTCAAGATGTCAGATATTGTAAATTACCCAGCACACTCCATATATTCGCTGATTAAAAATTATAAATAACCTATCGTAATTTGAGAAAAATAGTAATGTACACACCTGCATTATTACTAAATCTGTTAGAGGCTTCTAAAGGGGTTCAACATGCACAAAAAAATAAGTCTTTGATAATTTGTGAAATAAAACGAATTGGTTGACAGATAGTAAAGCACATTTTAAACATTATTTGCAATCATTTCTTCCCAACAACTTCTTTTATTTCACAGACGAATGTTTAACTCAATTACTCTTTGAAAGACTTCATGTTCACCACTGACCACACATTTATTAAAAAATCTAACATTCCACTGTCAACCTATTGGTCACTTTCAAGTGATTAATAGGTACTGCAAGCGCTCCATTAACCGTTAACAGTAGGAATACTGGGGCGTTCGAAAACACAGTGTATGTTGCCAGATTTCACACGGCGTCACCGGTGGTGTCATGTGTTGTTGTCAGATTTCTGACAAAGGCCAGTTAACCTATATATAAAATGTTGGGAGATTCAAATTCAGGCGAGAAATTCAAATTTTGCTGGCCCAATCATTTTGGTAGTGGCTTTTTCCCACTCCTACTGTGTCTCTGTGGAAGCAGGGCTGTTACACTAAGTGTAAATAGACGAGAAATTAAAAAAAAATCAAGATGGAACATTGTCATGCTGGTAGAAGTAGGTCACTTGTGCTAATATAGAATTCAAGATGGCGGACCTGGAATACTGGCACAACTCTACGACGTCAGAATCCAAGAAGCTCTTACAAAGGAAAGTGACTTGCCTGATAGAAAGCGTCCACTCCTGCAGAGCCCTGTAAGTCTATGTATAGCCATCAGATCACTTGTCCGACGTGTGGAATTCCATACTGTCTGTTCTAAGTTCCTTCGGAAGTCATCATTTAAACAATCGTTTTAGTTTAATGTAAAAATCAAAATGACCAGCACATATGTCATACATATGTGGAGGAATGACCGCTAGTCAGACACATGCACAGTGCATGTAGTATCAGTGAGCGTGCTGACCAGATGTAGAATGTGGAGGGCACACGATGCATCTGAGTTTGACCGAAGGCAGATTGTGGTTGCCCGGAAACTGCGCAACTTGGCGGGTGTTCGATGAGTGCTGTGGTAAGTGTCTTCACCACGTGGTGAAACCAAGTGAAGTCATGTCCAGAAGTCATGGGATAAGACTTGTCACCCTTACATGCAGGTAGTACAGCACAACACCCAGGCGGTAATGTATGGT
This sequence comes from Schistocerca americana, assembly GCF_021461395.2. Lineage (NCBI taxonomy): Eukaryota > Metazoa > Arthropoda > Insecta > Orthoptera > Acrididae > Schistocerca > Schistocerca americana. The sequence goes on along the minus strand of NC_060119.1, from coordinate 500,126,937 downwards.
GTTGTACTTGAATGCGATTTGGGATGGGCTAGTACAGTGCATTAGTCAGACTGTATAGTGTAGCACTGTAGCTCGCCGGGCTCGCCGTGCAGTCTAATGCACTGTTCCCGAGCGGGAAGGCGTGACGGTCCCCAGCACGAATCCGCCTGGCGGATTAGTGTCGAAATCCGGTGTGCCGATCAGCCTGTGGATGATTTTTAAGGTGATTTTCTATCTACTCCGGCGAATGCGTGTTGGTTCCCCTTATTCCGCCTCAGTTACACTATGTCGGCGAATGCTGCGCAAACACTGTCTCCATGTACGTGTACACCATAATTACTCTATCACGCAAACATTGGGGTTACACTTGTCTGGTATGAGACGTTCCCGGTGGGATCCACTGGGGACCAATCCGCACAATAACCTTGGGTTCGGTGTGGGGCGGCGGTGAGGTGGGTGGACTGCTGTGGCCTGTTGTGGCGGCGAATGCAGCGCAAACACTGTCTCCATGTACGTGTACACCATAATTACTCTATCACGCAAACATTGGGGTTACACTTGTCTGGTATGAGACGTTCCCGGTGGGGTCCACTGGGGACCAATCCGCACAATAACCTTGGGTTCGGTGTGGGGCGGCGGTGAGGTGGGTGGACTGCTGTGGCCTGTTGTGGGGTTGTGAACCACTGAGGGCTATGGCGGGTCGAAGCCTCTCCTTCGTTTCTAGGTCCCCAGTTCAATACACAATACACAATAGCACTGTATCCAAACACTGTTTAGGTCAGGGTAGTACAGTGTATTAGCCATATGGTATAGTATAGTGCAGTACCCGAACGAAATTGTGGGATTGTGCAGTCTGGGATAGGGTGAAGCTCACGAGGAACAGTCTCACTCCCTCCCCCAAACACTTTATGAGGTTCACCTGTTCACACTTTAATTCCAGTCCGTTTGATACTTATATTTACTGTATTGCGATTCATTATAGCACATGGTAGAGGGTATACATCAGATAGGTATTTATGCAATTGATCATATACCACAGGATGTGTTGTCATGTTGGTTTCTGGAGCATATGTAAAAAGCCATGAACCATGAGAACATATTTTTCTTTGTCTAATAATAATAATAATAACAATAATAATAATAAGAACGTGCAGTTTGCAGAAGAAGAAGAATATGACTCAGATTACACATTAATTGCTTGGGATTTTTATCTATCATGTTGTACGTATTTGCCGATGGTAATAGGTCGCTCATGATTGTAGTTGCTCGCACAGAGTTATCGATGACCTGTGCAAAACTTTGTCACCTATACTGGATAAATGGTATATAACTCATATATAGAGTAAATTTCATGAAAAAGCAAATTTGTTTGTGTGGCCATCCTCTGCAGCAAGCACAGAAATACTTGTTTTGTAAATCAAACCGCCTTTTCTTGTTGAAACTTAATTTATTTTTCCCAAAGGCGTTCGTCTTTTGTTATTTTTATATTTTCAAACAATTCGGGTCGTGATTTTTTTACATAAATAAGTAACTACTTACGGTTCGCTGTGATCTAGTTTCCTCTCATCATGTCAAAGATGTATTAATTACAGGAAATGACGTAGCTAACATTAAACTTCAGGAATCTGTAACAGTTGTTAGTCCTTAAGCATCAAGTGTATTCTCATCTGAACAGTATGTGATTGCGAAGGCCATAAATGCGTTAAATCTCTTTGATACAGAAACGACTGAACTATGAAGTCTGTCTGACATTGAAAATATAAGAACTACTAAGGCTCTCTCTCTCCAACATCTGAACTGTTAACCTCATGGTATATGTACGTGGTACAATAAAACATATTACAAGTAATGAAAAATATTATTTATTATTACATATTTTGATACAACTTTTATATGTTGTTAATATACATTTTGTATTTTGTGAACTGGGGAAAACACACCACCATCCTCGAAAAAACACCGACATTCACTTTTTTCTGCATCAACCCTATTTATCACTCTGCAATACTTTTCGAATAACTACTTTTATATATGCTTTACATTCAGCATGTATTTCACGCAAACCATTTAGTGGACTGATAGACTTACGAATGCCACCTATAAATACTGTCTGTATGGAATTTCTGTTTATATGAGTAATACCAGCAGACTAAGGTATAGCACACAACACACACGTCTATACACACATTTAACTCCTCCTTCTAATCATAAACCTAATGTTATAATAGCTACGTGATAATATCACTGAAGAGCAGTTTAACAAACTAGTACCTTCACCACAGACTGAGTCTCTCCATGGTGATCTATATTACGTCATAGAAGGCACACAGGTTCTTAACACTTGGCTGCTTTAAGTATATATATTCTGTTGGGTCTTGTGATGCTTACCCCATCGTATTAACCCCCCTCCCCCAAAACATGTTGACGATGAATGCGTCCTTGCTGCTGAAGATATAGACATCTCGAGGGAATGGATTGTACTTAGCTGTCATGCAGTCCTCGATGTATTTCAGCTCGCTGCATAGTTGATCCAACTCCATATCACAGAACTGCATCTTTGTACCTAGCTGGATATTCTCTGTTTCTACTACAATTTTATGTCAGATGCTAAACCAACATTAACATGCTTCCATCAATTGGTGGTCGGCTGATAAACAGTATTGAACAACAGGACTCTATAACAACTTAGCTCAGACGTGATGATTGGTGCAGGTGTTGGACATAGTGGGAGCTCAAAGTCTGGAAACAATTCCGTATCCTGCTTCAATGTATCAGGCGCTGCATCAGAAAGCTTTTCTGCATGTAGCAGTGTTTTGATGGATACGGTAGAAACTCAAAGCCTAAAAGCAGTTCTAGATGCTGACTTGATTTCCAATCCAGTGTGTTGGGATCTGCATCAGGGAGTTGCCTCCATGCTGAATTGATTTGAACTGTGGGGGGGGGGAAAAAAGAAAACCATGAAAACACACATATAGTAAGTAATAAACACTGATAGAGAGGAATGGTTAAATAATTGCTATCGTCTGTACGAGTCATATTTTTCTGTATGGAGATGGTATGTCTGTGATGACGTTTCTTGATGATGATCAACCTCTCACTACGTAGTACAGTGCACAAGTGTCCGCTTGACAGCTGGTAAGCTTGTACGCTGAGAATGAGTGGTGTGGGTAGACAACTTGATCACTATGGACATTGGCAAAACTATTTTGAACTGATAACTCTGCAGGGCGTGCTGATATCCCTAGGCCTTGTATCATCATTTTGGATTCCGACGTTATTGTAAGACGTGAAGGATCGCCTTCTTGGATTCTTAACTCAGAACCAAGCAGGTTAGTGCCTATAGGGTGATATCATAGAAATATCGTTACCCTCAAGTGGTTTATATTGCAGAAACGTCGCTTTTGAATGGCATGCTAGAAATTCATAGCAGAGACTACTTTTGAAGTGTTCTGATGGGTGAGCTTTATAATGCTTCACCAGACTATTCCAGAAAATCTGTACATGCATGGATAGCAGATGGTTTCATTAGCACGCATCAGGTTTCTGAAAGTGAGTGCACTGTATAGTATTTCCGTTGTTGATGTATATTTTCATTTTTGTGGGTGGTTTTTACATGCTGTAATCCAGTAACATTATCACAGCTTGAGAGCTGAACACTACAGTTATTTGTGCTGAATTCTGGTATAATTGATATCAATCATAATCAGATAGCACTACTATGTCAGAAAATGAAAAATTTTCAAAAATTAACACTACTTTGAACTCTGAATGGAAACTGCACATTTAACGTTGCGGAAAGTAACACTACGTTTATTAGTGTGGTATACGATGCTAGTCTTGCAAACGTTGAAGACAGTAGAAGTCTGGTAATAATTGTATCATGGAGCTTGTCTGGAAACAGTTTCGCATGCTGCTCTAATATATTCTTGATGGCTAATAAGTCTAGACGCTGGGGGTGAATGGTGGATACAAAGCTGCTGGAAATGTCAAATTTCCTACATACAATGTAAAAAATTTATAATTTATGTAAGGAATCACTTTCAAATGCAGTGCTAGCCCGCACGTTCAATCACATTCTGTTTATAGGACGTTGGAGTTTAACATTTCATCTACAACATATCAAATTTTCACCACGCCACGGTGTACTTACAGCGAAAGTAAGTGATAGGTGAAAAATAATAAAGTCACCCATCAAAAGAGCGTTAGGGTCGTTGGGGTAGAGTTGACTGAGAATCCATGGTTACGAATCTACCATTACAGCTAGCTTGGAACCTATTGCTATCTATAGTATCAATCTACCTACCAGGATTCGACACTGGATCTACTGTTTGAATCTGTTGAAACTACTACTTCAACCGCTAGTACTCTACCAACCGACCTACACGTTTGTATGAAATATTTTAGCACATATTCATGTACAAGCACCCTCACAATTCATCAGAAATGATTTATAAATCCGTGGAAGCGTTTGATTTATATGTCAGTCGTTTATGTATACTGAGATGTAGGACCTTCGCAGTCCAAGTCAAAAGATCTTCTCTGCCATGACTAGAACTATATGGAACACTTTTAAGTACAAAACTTTCACACCACTTCTGCTAAGTTACCGAGACGTATGCAGATTTGAAAAAGACATCATCAAGGAATCTACTGCTGTTTGCCACATAACTTTGTTGGTGATTCTTTTCGGAAACGAAATGTGTCTGTAAATGGAGTCAGCCGGGAGACAATGCAACAGATCTGCTCATTAAGATGTATCTGTAAAGTAGGCTACCTATGTTCATTTTCCTTAAGATGACATTGCCCTCAATGCCACGCAGGCCCAATGGTGTTAACCCGTTGATGGCAGTACCATAAGAAATTCGGTGAGCTATGCGTCTATGTACAACGTAAAACACTCATAATTTATGTGTGGCGTAGCTTAATAGCGCCTTAGTACAAGAACGTTTTCTGTTTATAGGGGGGATGACTGAAATTTTGTGTGTCCTACGGACCAGTGCAATACTGATCTATTGATTTTATTTTAACTTCTAGAGCTGAGGGCAGTTGGAGGGCGTTAAGACAGCACCATCACGTTCGTACCCAGAAGAAAGTGCCACAAGAAATCCGTTGCATATGCTGGATGTTCTACTTACAACGTAAAACAAAGGTTTGGTGAAGTTCTATCAGCTCAATGTATACGTTTTCTCTAGCTATTTTCTTGCCAGTTATTGTGTGTGTGTGTGTGTGTGTGTGTGTGTGTGTGTGTGTGTGTGTGTGAGAGAGAGAGAGAGAGAGAGAGAGAGAGAGAGGGAGAGAGAGAGAAATGGAAGGTTGTGGTGATCTAGTGTTCCGTTCTGTTCTTGTGCAGCAAACTGTTTCAGTGCGGATGTCAAGCGCTGCTGTCCTGCACTGTATTTCTCTCAGGAAGTTTGCTTTGATTGAATTCGTTTTCTAGCTTGTGGAATAACTATTTTTAACGATAATTTTTTTCTATATAGAGGCAACTTGAATCGTTCTTTGACTTTTTAAAGTACAGAAGAAGTGAATGGAAACTCAGATTGCTGCAACTGTTCTAACATGTACTATAAAGGAAAAATGGCGTAGTGGACACTAGTACGATCAGTTCCGGAGTGGCCGGCCGGGGTGGCCGAGCGGTTCTAGGCGCTACAGTTTGGAACCGCGCGACCGCTACGGTCGCAGGTTCGATCCTGCCTCAGGCATGGATGTGTGTGATGTCTTTAGGTTAGTTAGGTTTAAGTAGTTCTAAGTTCTAGAGGACTGATGACCTCAGAAGTTAAGTCCCATAGTGCTCAGAGCCATTTAGTTCCGGAGTGAATGACAACAAATGTCGAACGAAATCAGAAACACGTGCTAGGATTATAAATTTACCTGCCCTACAACTTTCGTGGAATGATAGTCACGGCAGTGTAATGTGGATACGGCGTACGTTGTGTTCACTGGTGGTGCAGAAGTAACCGATCAGTGAAAGGCGTCGGCTGGTGTTGTGCCCTAATGGAGAGGATGCAGCCTGCGGCGGCAATCACTCCACGTCGTGAAGGATCAGGGTCAGCTCTGCTACTGATGGTCAGATTCGGCATACGACTGCTGCGGTCTCACATCAGCATGTTGATCGATAATGAGGTCTGCTGATGTCCACTACAGTTGTTTAAATATACAGCAAAAAGTTCCTGCCCTGTTACACACACTTGACCAAACAACTTTAGCTGTGATGAGGGAATTTGCGCAGTCAGCGTGGATGGTATAACGATCTCGACATGCTCACAGAAGATATCATGCTTTCCCGTCACTTCTATATGCCACATTTCTCAGGCTACAATTCAACTTGTAAGTATAAGTGTGTCTCATTCTCTTATCTGTTTCATACATTGCTGCCCATAAGAGCGACGGGTTGTTGCGAGAGCTGGAGCTTTACTACGAACAAAGCATCTTACAGTTTGTTTTAATGGCTGGTGACTCATCTCACACAATAATTTTTATGATTAATTTTGCAGGCATGTTACCTGACCTCATATTACACAAGTTCTACTCACGCGACTAGTATGCGTCAATCCCTGATTTTCAAATTTCCCCTGCACAGTATACGTGTGGGCTACAGGTAATTTTGAATCTGCTACCATGTTTCGGTGAAGTTTGAGATTGTGGAGGCACAGGGAGTGGGTGTGTGTGTGTGTATGTGGGGTGGGGGGGGGGAGGAGAGGGGTTGAAGGGCCTTCATCCCAGTGTTTGTTAACGTAAATAAAGACACAATTGTTCCTATCTCACAGCACAAAGTCTTAATGTTTGGACTTTAAGTAGGCTTACGATTTTTGAATTGAAATAACACGATGCTGTATGACAGATTACTGGTCACTGTGAACTTTCCAGCAAACTAAAACAATTGTTTAAATGGTGACTTCAAAAGGAACTTTGGACAGGTAGCATGGAATTCCACACTTAGAACGAGTGACTCAACTGCTATGAATAGCCCTACGGGTCTCTACAGGACTGTGCACTATCTAGCAGGCAAGTTACTTCCCTTTGTACGAGCATCTTGGGTTCTGCCGTCATAGAGTTGTGCCAGTATTCCAGGTCAGTTGTCGTGAATTCTGTATTAGCACTGGAGACCTACTTCCACCACCATAACAATATGTCAGCTTGAATGTTTGAATTTCCCACAAATATAGGCTTAGGACAACAGCTCTACTTTCACAGTCACATCTTCACTAAATTTACTCTTATGTGACTGACAGGGTAAAAATAAAAGTCGTACTTACTGCAGTAACGAGCAGCGTACTCAACTTTTACGTTCGGTACTGACATGCTCAGTAATAGTAAAACGTGAAGGATACGAACCAAACCTAGAAATCTGAAACAAAGCTAAATTGCTAGCAACCACACACCGTATATTACTACAGTTTTTCAATGGATCATATTATAGCCAGTACCGATCTATCTATACATGAATGTTAATACAGACAATGTCAAACGAAAAAATAAAATTACATTTGTGGATCACAGTAACATAGTAGTTACTGACAAAACTCTTCAATTCATGATACCAAATATTGCGGGACAGTTGCAAAAGATCAGAACGCAGTAAAGTAAACTACAACATGCCAACGGGATGAACTTCTAATTGTGGAGAAATAGTATACTGTGAAAATATACATAGACAGTAACGCTATGGATTTAATATCAAACGGGAAAAAGTAAGTCAACGGTGTGTGGCGGAGGGTACTCCTTGTACCACCGAATATCCCCTCCCCCCCCTCTTTTCTAGTCGTGAAAGGGGCGTGGGAAAAACGACTGTCGTTTAACCTACATCTATCTATATCCGAATCCCGCTCCAGCTACTGCCGGGTCTGGGTGATGACGAGTCCTCTCCATTTGGCTCGGTCCTCCCACCACTTTTCTTCCTCCACTTGCTGCCAGGTCACACCTCTCCTTTCAACAGATATTCTAACTCCCATTTTCCACCGTGTTCTTGGGCGCCCTCTAGGTCTTTTCCCATCCATCTTTAGTTCTTCCATAATTTTGGGGAGTCTCTGCCCATGCATCCTCTTAACATGCCCATACCATCTTAATCTCTTTCTTTCAATTTCTTCTCTCATACTTTTTTGTTTGAGGTCCCTTCTAATCTCTACATTCCTTACTCTGTCCATTCTTGTTTTTCCCTTAACTGCTCTGAGAAATTTCATTTCCCCTGCTTGCAGTCTGCTCCAGTCCCTTTCTGTCATTGTCCATGTTTCTCCACCATAGGTGACAATAGGGATGTAATAATTCTTATACATAAGGAGTTTTGCTCTTTCTGAAACTTCATTATTCCAAATCAGATGTTTTATTGTTTGGTAGAAATTGCCTCCCTTCTGTAACCTCCAATTAATTTCGTTAGTTATTCGAAATTAATAGGAGGTTACAGAAGGGAGGCAATTTCTACCAAACAATAAAACATCTGATTTGGAATAATGAAGTTTCAGAAAGAGCAACCTACATATTACCTTTAATTTCTCGTTGTGACGGACAGGCATGCGGGAGGAAGTAATATGATGTCCGACTCTTCCCTAGAACGTACTTTTTCGGAATTTCAATAGAAAACCTTTCAAGATAAGAAAGCTACTCTTGTAGCGTCTCCCACTGGAGTTTGTTGATCGTCTCTAGAACGCTCTCGCGCTCTCTGTCACGAAACATCCGGTCCCGTTTATCTCTCTTGTTAATCCAACGTGGTGAGTGTCCCAGAGTCACGGGCAACATTCAACGGTAAGGGCACTAACACACAAAGAGCCAACTGTCGAGAATATATGGTTACTTTTTCCTTGTACTCACATACTATTCTCACATACTCACTTTCGTTACAAACTCTGTTTTTAATGAAGTACAGTGAACGTGAAAACGTTCTACTAACACAATCTGCAGTAAAAATAATAAATAAAATATTAATTGGTCTCAGAGTAAAGATAAGAAGACCTCTAGGTCCTATTGGTACCACCTGTAATTTGAATGAAATGCTTCATTCGGCATATTTGGCACGAACACACTGTCATTATCAATTGTCATTATCTAAGAGTACCATTTGCGAGTTCAACAATTTGGGAATAATTCAACAAACAATTATACTGATGATCAAGAAATGAGTTTCAGAGAGAGTTTATATACATAGGGTGATTCGTTTTTACGTTTTAAAAAACCGCGGAGCGACGTAGAGGACACTGAGACAAGTAGTGTAACACAAGAGACATGGGGCCGCAAATGTCTGGAAATACCCAAAAATGGATGAGAACTGTGGAACGTGTGATGTCATCAGACGACGTACCTCGCCACGCGCACCGTGGTTAGGCTTGGGCGTGAAGGGATGACTGAGCAATGCAATACTCGCATTCGAACAAATAATGTAAATTTCGAACACCTTTTGTAAATATGTTTGGCTGTAAACGTAGAAATTACAGAATTATTGTCCTTGCTGTAAGCGATTAAAAGCTGTTCTTTTTTGTGTTTCTTTCCTTTTGTCCCTTCTTTTTTTGTTCACAGGTATTATTTAGTATAGAAAACGTAAGTAATTTACTGGTAACGATGCAATTCGGAAGCTTATACTCATTTACTTGTGACGCAATAAGGTATTTTTTTTTACTGTACGTTGGAATAAACCAGGGGAGACCGAGAGACCGGTAAATAAAACAATAAATCTTATCTGAATGTAAACACATAACTGTTTAACGCAATGATGAAACTACTGGTTGCCAGACGCAAGAGTCCAGGCCTGAGCCCCACGTGCTGAAGTCCCGCACCTAGATCCAGAGCCACATTGACGGCAATACTTGACGTGGGTTGAGATGATCAAGTACGTCACAATGATTGGTTCAACAGCTGCAAGTATGGCGAGGTACGTCATGTTGTGACGTCACATGTTAAACGCTTCTCATTCACCTTTGGGGCATTACCTGACACTTGCGACCTTATGCGTCCTTTATTGAACTAATTGTCTCAGCGTCATATACGTCGCTTCGGGGGTTTTTAGGCGTTAAAAGAATTACTCTGTAGAAAGGAAAAAATGAATATTCGAGAAGGTACATTTTTGTCTGAAACAATAAATACGCAATAAATTTCGAAAGAAGACAGAGATATTCAGAACAGGAGTCTTAGGAGAAACTGTTACAACATGCCTTTACAATAACAGCAGTGAAACATATTCATATATTTGAAATGTTGTTGTTGTTGTGGTCTTCAGTCCAGAGACTGGTTTGATGCAGATCTCCGTGCTACTCTATCCGGTGCAAGCTACTTCATCTCCCAGTACCTACTGCAACCTACATCCTTCTGAATCTGTTTAGTGTATTCAGCTCTTGGTCTCCCTCTACGATTTTTACCCTCCACGCTGCCCTCCAATACTAAATTGGGGATCCCTTGATGCCTCAGAACATGTCCTACTAATCGATCCCTTCTTCCAGTCAAGTTGTGCCACAAATTTCTTTTCTCCCCAAGTCTATTCAGTACTTCCTCATTAGTTATGTGACCTACCTATCTAATCTTCAGCATCCTTCTGTAGCGCCACATTTCGAAAGCCTCTATTCTCTTTCTGTCTAAACTATTTATCGCCCACGTTTCACTTCCATACATGGCTACACTCAATACAAATACTTTCAGAAACGACTTCCTGACACTTAATTCTATACTCGATGTTAACAAATTTCTCTTCTTCAGAAATGGTTCCCTTGCCATTGCCAGTCTACATTTTATATCTTCTTTACTTCGACCGCCGGCCGCGGTGGTCTAGTGGTTCTAGGCGCGCAGTCCGGAACCGCGCGACTGCTACGGTCGCAGGTTCGAATCCTGCCTCGGGCATGGATGTGTGTGATGTCCTTAGGTTAGTTAGGTTTAAGTAGTTCTAAGTTCTAGGGGACTGATGACCACAGTAGTTAAGTCCCATAGTGCTCAGAGCCATTTGAACCATTTTACTTCGACCATCATTAGTTATTTTTTATTTATTTGAAATGCTGAAATACTACGAGTATAGCTATTAATGAAATGGGCATTTTATTTCGGAATAGAGTGATTGATAGTGGTACAGCTTGATGGGAAATCATCCACTTATTACTTACAGATCTTTCCTAATTTTCGTGAGTTGAAGACTCAATCACGTATGGATAGAAGGCATGGAAACGTCAATACAGAAGTGTCACAACGTCTTCTTACGAGAATACGTCCATCTATCCACGAGTTAGTCGATGATGAATTCACTTATGAGTAGGTTTTACTGAAATTTCCTACGAGTATAGCTAACTGGAAACGTCGTTATACTATCGTTTTGAAAATTTTCTGTTTCATGAATGCTACCTTTATGACGTCACTACAGATAACGTTCCGTATTTTGCTAGATTTAACTGCTAAACGCCTCATTCAATCACATACTGCCGATTAATTCGGAAATTCTGCATTAAAATATTTTATATACTGAATTAAACTTCTCAACGGCACAAGTGATGAAGAGTTACTCATTAGGTACAGGTTCTGAAATGGAAATGGAATAACGGGTGGAAATCAGTTCACAGCTGTCTCAGTTTTTATTATTTTTTTTATTTTATTTTATTTTTTTTACAGAATCTCTCAAAATCTCTCTTGTTGTACGTGTTTTAATATTGTTTATCATAGAGAGTGAAAATTTGCTAATATACGAAATGTAAGGGGTGATCAAAAAGTTTGCGTTCGAAGGCCGTACAGTTCACAATCGATACGCTAATTTGGCAAAATCGCCGTGGGTTTTGAGGCAACCATCCTACCGACGCACCGGGTTGAAGCAGTCTGGTTGGCAAAACATGGTGTCCTGCTGCGTGATGAAGTCCGTTACAGCCTGTCGTACATCTTCGCGCGACAGGTCCCTTTCTTAAGGGACGGAAGGCGTGATAATCACCTGGGGAGAGCCCAGGTCCGTACGGCGGGTTCTCCAGTGTCTCCCACTTGAGTTGGACACTGAGGTGACAGAAGTCACGGGATACCTCCTAATAGCGTGTCGGACCTCATTTCGCCCGGCGTAGTGGAGCAGCTCGACATTGGAAGTCCCCTGGAAAAACACTGATGTGTGCTATCTCCATATTTGTTCATAACTGCGAAAGTGTTGCCGGTGCAGGGTTTTGTGCGCGAACTGACCTCTCGATTACGTACTTTAAATGTTCGATGGGATTCATGTCGGGCGATCTGGGAGGCCAAATCAGTCGCTCGAAATGTCGAGAATATTTTTGAAACCAATCGTGAGTAACTAAGGCCCACTGGCATGACATCGTCGTTTGGGAACATGAAGTCCACGAATGGCCGCAAACGGTCGCCAAGTAGCCGAACATAACCATTTCCAGCCAGTGATGGGTTCAGTTTGGACCAGAGGACGCGCTCCGTTCCATGTAGATCTACTTCTACATCTACGTGATTACTCTGCTATTCACAATAAAGTGCCTGGCAGAGGGTTCAATGAACCATCTTCAAGCTGTCTCTCTGCCGTTCCACTCTCGAACGGCACGCGGGAAAAACGAGCACTTAAATTTTTCTGTGCGAGCCCTGATTTCTCTTATTTTATCGTGATGATCATTTCTCCCTATGTAGGTGGGTGGCAACAGAATGTTTTTGCAATCGGAGGAGAAAACTGGTGATTGAAATTTCATGAGAAGATCCCGTCACAACGAAAAACGCCTTGTTTTTAATGATTGCCACTTCAATTCACGTATCATGTCTGAGAAACTATCTCCCCTATTTCGCGATAATACAAAACGAGCTGCCCTTCTTTGTACTTTTTCGATGTCATCCGTTAGTCGCACCTGATGCGGAACCCACACCGCACAGCAATACTTCAGAACAGGGCGGACAAGCGTGGTGCGAGCAGTCTTTTTGCTACACCTATTGCACCTTCTAAGTGTTCTGCCAATGAATCGCAGTCTTTGGTTTGCTCTACCCACAATATTATCTATGTGATCGTTCCAATTTGGTTATTTGTAATTGTAATCCCTAAGTATTTAGTTGAATTTACAGCCTTCAGATTTGTGTGACTTATCGCATAATCGAAATTTAGCGTACTTCTTTTAGTACTCATGTGAATAACTTCACACTTTTCCTTATTCAGGGTCAATTGCCACTTTTCGCACCATACAGATATCTTGTCTAAATCATTTTGCAAGTCGTTTTGATCATCTGATGACTTTACAAGACGGTAAATGACCGCATCATCAGCAAACAATCTAAGACGGCTACTCAGTTTGTCTCCTACGTCGTTAATATAGATCAGGAACAATAGAGGGCCTATAACACTTCCTTGGTTCAAATGGTTCAAATGGCTCTGAGCACTATAGGACTTAACATCTGAGGTCATCAGTCCCTTAGAACTTAGAACTACTTAAACCTAACTAACCTAAGGACATCACACACATACATGCCCGAGGCAGGATTCGAACCTGCGACCGCAGCAGTCGCGCGGTTCCAGACTGAAGCGCCTAGAACCGCTCGGCCAGTCCGGTCGGCCTTCCTTGGGGAACGCTGAATATTACTTCTGTTTTACTCGATGACTTTCCGTCTATTACTACGAACTGTGATCTTTCTTACAGGAAATCACGAATCCAGTCGCACAACAGAGGCGATACTCCATAGGCACGCAGTTTGGCTAAGAGACGCTTGTGAGGAACGGTGTCGAAAGCCTTCTGCAAATCTAAAAATATGGAATCAATTTGACATCCCCTGTCGATAGCACTTATTACTTCATGAGTACAAAGAACTAGTAGTGTTTCACAAGAACGATATTTCCTGAAACCGTGCTGACTGTGTGTCAATAAATCGTTTTCTTCGAGGTACTTCATAATGTTCGAATACAGTATACGTTCCAAAACCCTACTGCAAATCGACGTTAGTGATATAGGTCTGTAATTCAGCGGATTACTCCTACTTCTTTTTTTGGGTATTGGTGTGACTTGAGCAATTTTCCAGTTTTTAGGTACGGATCTTTCTGTGAGCGAGTGGTTGTATATAATTGCTAAATATGGAGCTATTTTATCAGCATACTCTGAGAGGAACCTGACTAGTATGCAATCTGGACCGGAGGCCTTGCTTTTATTAAGTGATTTAAGCTGCTTCGTTACTCCGAGGATGTCTACTTCTATATTTCTCATCTTGGCAGTTGTTAATTTATGCGGTATATATTTCTCAATTGCTGTCGATACTGTCTCTTTGAAAACATTCCACAACTTTTCTACACTTACATGATCAGATCGGAAGGACTGTCTCTTAAAAAGGCGTTAAGAGCATTTTTATCAGCTTTTTTAAATAGTATAATTTGCGTTTCTTTTTGATGGATGTAGCTGTTAGGGTATTCAGCCTAGCAGCAACTGCCTTGTGGTCGCTAATCCCTGTGTTCGTCACAACACTCACTATTTGTCCAGGCTTATTTGTTGCTGAAAGGTCAAGTATCCTTTCGAAACCATTTACGCTTCGAGTGGGCTCATGAACTAATTGTTCAAAATAATTTTCTGAGAAAGCGTTCAGTACAATTTCGGATGACGTTTCCTGTGCCTGCCGCCGGCTTCAAACGTATAATTTTTCCAGCATATATGCAAACATAGCCCACACCATTACGAAGCCACCATCATTTTGTGTAGCACCTTGTTGACAGCTTTCCTTACTAAACTAACTACAGCTGCAAAAGCCAAAGTGCAAGATATTTGACTGGCACTCATTTAGAATTTGTTTAAATAAAAACGACTGGGAATTGGGCGGCGGAACACGACTGAGGAGAATGACTGTAATATCTTACTTGAAAATCTTACTATATTGTGAAATTGACTTGCAATTTGTAAGCCATATCATAAAAATTGCATATACGAGTACAAATTATCTTAAAAAAAAACTTGGGGTTAAATACAAAGCTGACCTCACTCAAATTCATTCGTTCTACGGTAAAAGCGCATAAATATATTGATATTGATTACCTTATTGTAGATAGATGTAACAACATGTAGAAGGATTCTTGATCAAAATTTCATAATACTAATTGTAGCATTATCTTAATTAATTTTACCTCAAATTTTATTTCTTCCATAAATCATTGATGTACGACAGTGAAATTATGACGCTGAATATTTAGTACTAAGCGACAGCCTACTCCGAAGCCTCGCAGCAGACACTGCCAGCCTCTGGCGCACTACTTCTCTACTCCTGAGCAACAGCTGCCCACCCCTGAGCGACCTAACATAGGACCTTTGTTGTACATACTCTGCCTCGGCGGTAGCTGCCTCGCAGCGTTCTTTCACACGTTCATCTTTGTATTCGACATATCGCTTATGCTCTTCGATAACACGTAAATCGCAGAGCCCAGGCTCCTTGCCGCTAACGAAGTGATTGCTTTTGGTGACATCATTTGCAATAGCGACTGCGCGAATTGACGGTACCTCGCACGGAAAGCAAGAGTAGCTGATGCTACTGAGGACTCGGCCGCGAGCATTTCCGACGACTTCTTGGGCTCTTATTCTTGATGGCATTCAGACAGGCAAGGGTGCTGTCGATTGTTGCATACGAATGCGAAATACCTGCATTGTGCGTTTCCGCAAAGTGATTTTTACCCCAAAGTTGCGATCGTCCTACAAGTTGTGTCAGATGTGGAGCTCAGAGCGTAGCAGTTTCCGTGGTGTAGCGGTTATAACGTCTGCCTAACACGCAGAAGGTCCCCGGTTCGATTCCGGGCGGAAATTTGCGGTTTTCGTTATATGTACCCATGTAAAACCTTCGCAATGTTCGATCTAAATCTGGTTGGACCTGCGATCACTGACACTAGCGATTCCTGTCGGATTTGAACTCGACTGACACACAAGGCGTGCTACTCGTCTCCGATCTCTATCGGTTAACATCTTTCTACGAGCACTTTTCTTATACCACGTTACCTGGGTGGTACACCATTCCTTGTAGACACTGTGGAAAGTGGAACAAATAGGACAATTTCATTCACGGTTATGTTACAGGCACGTAGGAATACCGTATCTCCATACTGCCATTCTGTCATGGCTACCTGGTTCTAGTTTTACTGCATCTACAACGCTTCAAATAGGCGAGTGGGCTCTTTCTTGAAAGTAATATTTTGTCGAGTGAGCTCCTATTTGTGTGTTAATAGCCCTGTACGTCTTACCTGAATACTCGCCGCGAGCGAGGCCACTAGTGTCATTCAAACATCGATAACTGATGTATTTCCGATGGTATTTTCATAAACTATCGATGTATCGACTAACTATCGATTGTAAAATACAAATGTTTCAAACGAAAAATAACTTTCTAGGAGTTTTTATTGATTAAAGACAACAATACAACACATACAATTTTTTTAATAAAAATTCAGGTATTTGAATTCTTCTCCTTTAGTCTGTAGCGTTTTTCATCAATTATTTCTCCTGCCCTGGAGAAACCCCCTGTGTAGGAAGTGAAGTCGCAGGACAACACGAATAGTTAGTGGCCATTACTCGCAACAGCATTCTTGTCAGTTGCAGGTCTTTCAAAATATTGACGTATGTCAGTTATGGAATCACTGGTGTAACGACATCGATGTTACGCTGCTGCTGATTGGGCAAAAGAAGTAGATCATCCGATTTTAAACTGTTAGACGTTATCTGTAGACGTATTAGCACTGCTCATGGAAGCTTCTGTTTCAGGTATTCTTCTTAGTGTTGATTGTGCAAGGTGTCCGGCTCTTGAAATGCCCCAAAACCAAGTTATTTCAACCTTGGATCTAATAACGTCGCAAGCATATTAAGAGTCCTTGTATTAAATGGTTTCAGTTTTTCATTGACTGATTTAATCAAGGAATCCAGAACACTTCGTGCTTCATTAGTTGTTAACATGCTTTCCTAGTCTGACAACTTTGCAGAAATACCTTGTATATAAGAGGCATGATTACGGAAGCAGTGACGTATGGCTCCCCTGAGGTTCTTGTTGCTACTTCAACAGGTACCAGATGACCTATTACTTCTTGTGTAGCAAAGTAATTTTCTGTTATGAGGGAAGACGGTGGTTTTGAACTATCATGGATTACAATTGCAAGCTCACTTCAAACTTATCGCTACGATAAGTGCCTTAATTTAAATGGCAGCTATGTAGAAAAGTAGTATTTAAGTGTGGCTTTCATCTGTATATAATAAAAAAAATTTCCAATACTTTATTTATTTTTAATTCCAAAACGTAATGTACTTTGTGGATAGCTCTCGTAGTTCACAACTGACATATATTTTGAGGCTACTGGTGATGATAGAAGTTAAGTCTCTCAGCTGTCGCTTTGAAATATCAGCGCATATTTGTTAGTTTTCCGTTGATTTCCTCAATTTTCTTATTGACACACATTGATGTGCAAAAACATTACGACGCGTGGTTAATACCTTGCTTGTCCATCTTTGGAACGGAACACATCTGTGGTTCGTGTATCACGGATCCAATAGTTTGTTGGTTGATTTGTGGAGGTATGTGGCATTAGATGTCTACGCACAGTTCATGTAATTTGCGTAAAAAACGGGCCGCTGATTTGCACACGTCGTGATGGCGCTCAATAGCGACCCAGATGGGTTCCATATGATTTAGATCAGGCGAATTTGACCGCCGAGACATCAACATGTTCACTACAATGCTCCTCAAACCACTGCCGCACAGTTCTGGCTCCGAGATGTGGACAGCTGTTTCGCTGTCGGGGGACATACCAAGCATGAAGGGGGGCAGGTGGTTCGTAGCTGTCAGCATGTCTTCGATGACTACCATTGGTCCCATACAAGCACAGGAGAATATCTCCCATAGCACAATACTACTCCCACCAGCTTGCGCCCAAGGCGCGCTGCACGTTTTGAACCACCATTCACCTCGATGACGACGTTTATGGGAACAACCAAGGATCTAGTGTAGCAAAAATGTGATTCACCCGAAGAACTGACATGTTTCCTTTGATCGACGGTCTAATCACGATGGTCCCTTACCCACTGCAATCGTAATTGACCATTTCATTGGGTCAACATGTGAATATGTGTGGGTAGTGTGCTGTGGAGCTGTGTGTACTGAACGATATGGTCCAAAACACTTTAGCATGCACCAAGTTTGTGCTCTTTCGGCAGAGATGTCACAGATCACTATTTATCCTACTTTACAGAGCAGACACGTCTCCGAAACACACGTTCTGTCAAGAATCGTGGATGTCCAACCATTTAGCGCGTAGTGGTAATTTCCCTGGCCCTCTACTGTATCTTTTTCTGCATCTACATCTACATCTACATTTATACTCCGCAAGCTACCCAACGGTGTGTGGCGGAGGGCACTTTATGTGCCACTGTCATTACCTCCCTTTTCTGTTCCAGTCGCTTATGGTTCGCGGGAAGAACGACTGTCTGAAAGCCTCCGTACGCGCTCGAATCTCTCTAATTTTACATTCGTGATCTCCTCGGGAGGTATAAGTAGGGGGAAGCAATATATTCGATACCTCATTCAGAAACGCACCCTCTCGAAACCTGGCGAGCAAGCTACACCGCGATGTAGAGCGCCTCTCATGCAGAGTCCACCACTTGAGTTTGCTAAACATCTCTGTAACGCTATCACGGTTACCAAATAACCCTGTGACGAAACGCGCCGCTCTTCTTTGGATCTTCTGATCCACACTGGTGATCAATACTCAAGTATAGGTCGAACGAGTGTTTTGTAAGCCAAGTCCTTTGTTGATGGACTACATTTTCTAAGGACTCTCCCAATGAATCTCAACCTCGTACCCGCCTTACCAACAATTAATTTTATATGATAATTCCACTTCAAATCGTTCCGCACGCATACTCCCAGATATTTTACAGAAGTAACTGCTACTAGTGTTTGTTCCGATATCATATAATCATACAATAAAGGATCCTTCTTTCCATGTATTCGCAATACATTACATTTGTCTATGTTAAGGGTCAGTTGCCACTCCCTGCACCAAGTGCCTATCCGCTGCAGATCTTCCTGCATTTCGCTACAATTTTCTAATGCTGCAACTTCTCTGTATACTACAGCATCATCCGCGAAAAGCCCCATGGATCTTCCGACACTATCTACTAGGACATTTATATATATTGTGAAAAGCAATGGTCCCAAAACACTCCCCTGTGGCACGCCAGAGGTTACTTTAACGTCTGTAGACGTCTCCCCATTGATAACAACATGCTGTGTTCTGTTTGCTAAAAACTCTTCAATCCAGCCACACAGCTGGTCTGATATTCCGTAGGCTCTTACTTTGTTTATCAGGCGACAGTGCGGAACTGTATCGAACGCCTTCCGAAAGTCAAGGAAAATAGCATCTACCTGGGAGCCTGTATCTAATATTTTCTGGGTTTCATGAACAAATAAAGCGAGTTGGGTCTAACACGATCGCTGTTTCCGGAATCCACATTGATTCCTACAGAGTAGATTCTGGGTTTCCAAAAACGACATGGTACTCGAGCAAAAAACATGTTCTAAAATTCTACAACAGATCGACGTCAGAGATATAGGTCTATAGTTTTGCGCATCTGCTCGACGAACCTTCTTGAAGACTGGGACTACCTGTGCTCTTTTCCAATCATTTGGAACCTTCCGTTCCTCTAGAGACTTGCGGTACACGGCTGTTAGAAGGGGGGCAAGTTCTTTCGCGTACTCTGTGTAGAATCTAATTGGTATCCCGTCAGGTCCAGTGGACTTTCCTCTGTTGAGTGATTCCAGTTGCTTTTCTATTCCTTGGACACTTATTTCGATGTGAGCCATTTTTCGTTTGTGCGAGGATTTGGAGAAGGAACTGCAGTGCGGTCTTTCTCTGTGACACAGCTTTGGAAAAAGGTGTTTAGTATTTCAGCTTTACGCGTGTCATTCTCTGTTTCAATGCCATCATCATCCCGGAGTGTCTGGACATGCTGTTTCGAGTCACTTACTGATTTAACGTAAGACCAGAACTTCCTAGGATTTTCTGTCAATTCGGTACATAGAATTTTACTTTCGAATTCACTGAACGCTTCACGCATAGCCCTCCTTATGCTAACTTTGACATCGTTTAGCTTCTGTTTGTCTGAGAGGTTTTGGCTGCGTTTAAATCTGCTGTGAAGCTCTCTTTGCTTTCGCAGTAGTTTCCTAACTATGTTGTTGAACCACGGTGGGTTTTTCTCGTCCCTCACAGTTTTACTGGCACGTACCTGTCTAAAACGCATTTTACGATTGCCTTGAACTTTTTCCATAAACACTCAACATTGTCAGTGTCGGAGCAGAAATTTTCGTTTTGATCTGTTAGGTAGTGTGAAATCTGCCTTCTATTACTCTTGCTAAACAGATAAACCTTCCTCCCTTTTTTTATATTCCTTTAACTTCCATATTCAGGGCTGCTGCAGCGGCCTTATGATCACTGATTCCCTGTTCTGCACTTACAGAGTCGAAAAGTTCGGGCCTGTTTGTTGTCGCCGGCCGGTGTGGCCGAGCGGTTCTAGGTGCTTCAGTCTGGAACCGCGCGACCGCTACGGTCGCAGGTTCGAATCCTGCCTCGGACATGGATGTGTGTGATGTCCTTAGGTTATTTAGGTTTAAGTAGTTCTAAGTTCTAGGGGCTGATGACCTCAGATGTTAAGTCCCATAGTGCTCAGAGCCATTTGAACCATTTTGTTTGTTTTCAGTAGGTCGAAGATGTTATCTCCACGAGTTGGTTCTCTGTTTAATTGCTCGAGGTAATTTTCGGATAGTGCACTCAGTATAATGTCACTAGATGCTCTGTCCCTACCACCCGTCTTAAACATCTGAGTGTCCCAGTCTATATCTGGTAAATTGAAATCTCCACTTAAGACTATAACATGCTGAGAAAATTTATGTGAAATGTATTCCAAATTTTCTCTCAGTTGTTCTGCCACTAATGCTGCTGAGTCGGGATGTCGGTAAAAGGAGCCAATTATTAACCCACCTCGGTTGTTGAGTGTAACCTCCACCTATAATAATTTACAGGGACTATCCACTTCTACTTCACTACAGGATAAACTACTACTAACAGCGACAAACACGCCACCACCGGTTGCATGCAATCTATCCTTTCTAAACACCGTCTGTGCCTTTGCAAACATTTCGGCAGAATTTATCTCTGGCTTCAGCCAGCTTTCTGTACCTATAGCGATTTCAGCTTCGGTGCTTTCTATCAGCGCTTGAAGTTCCGGTACTTTACCAATGCAGCTTCGACAGTTTACAATTATAATACCGATTGCTGCTTGGTCCCCGCATGTCCTGACTTTGCCCCGCACCCTTTGAGGCTGTTGCCCTTTCTGTACTTGCCCGAGGCCATCTAACCTAAAAAACCGTGTAGCTGCTTGCTGCGTGTAGTGGACTCCTGACCTATCCAGCGGAACCCGAAACCCCACCACCCTATGGCGCAAGTCGAGGAATCTGCAGCCCACATGGTCACACAACCGTCTCAGCCTGTGATTCAGACCCTCCATTCGGCTCTGTACCAAAGGTCCGCAGTCAGTCCTGTCGACGATGCTGCAGATGGTGAGCTCTGCTTTCATCCCGCTAGCGAGACTGGCAGTCTTCACCAAATCAGATGGCGCCGGAAGCCAGAGAGGATTTCCTCCGATCCAAAGCGACACAGCCGGCCGAAGTGGCCGTGCGGTTAAAGGCGCTGCAGTCTGGAACCGCAAGGCCGCTACGGTCGCAGGTTCGAATCCTGCCTCGGGCATGGCTGTTTGTGATGTCCTTAGGTTAGTTAGGTTTAACTAGTTCTAAGTTCTAGGGGACTAATGACCTCAGCAGTTGAGTCCCATAGTGCTCAGAGCCATTTGAACCAACCAAAGCGACACACATCATTGGTGCCGACATGAGCGACCACCTGCAGATGGGTGCACCCTGTACCCTTCAAGGCATCCGGAAGGACCCTTTCCACATCTGTAATGACTCCCCCCGGTATGCACACGGAGTGCACATTGGTTTTCATCCCCTCTCTTGCTGCCATATCCCTAAGGGGCCCCATTACGCGCCTGACGTTGGAGCTCCCAACTACCAGTAAGCCCACCCTCTGCGACCGCCCGGATCTTGCAGACTGAGGGGCAACCTCTGGAACAGGACAAGCAGCCATGTCCGGCCGAAGATCATTATCAGCCGGAGACAGAGCCTGAAACCAGTTCGTCAGACAAACTGGAGAGGCCTTCCGTTCAGCCCTCCGGAATGTCTTTCGCCTCCTGCCACACCTCGAGACGACCTCCCACTCTACCACAGGTGAGGGATCAGTGTCAATGTGGGCAGTATCCCGGGCAGCCACAGTCGTAGTCCGATTGGGGGATGCGTGGGACGAGCTGGCCGTCCCCGACAAACCCCCATCCGGACCCTCACAGTGATGTCCATTGGCAACAGCCTCAAGCTGTGTGACCGAAGACAACACTGCCTGAAGCTGGGAGCGAAGGGATGCCAACTCAGCCTGCATCCGAACACAGCAGTTGCAGTCCCTATCCATGCTAGATGCTCACGACAATAGCACGTGAAGATTCGACTAGCTTCGCCGTTTTAGAGGTGTTCGTTTACAGGCTCTGTGTAATAATAATCTACCCTTTTTCAAAGTCGCTTATTTGAATGGATTTCCCCATCTGGAGCCCATATCTTCGCTGGATGATCCCCTGTCCCTGTCCGCTTCGCTTGCGTACTTTTGTTACTGCACCAAAAAAAAAAAAAAAAAAAAAAAAAAGGGACTTAACTTCTGAGGACATCAGTCCCCTAGAACTTAGAACTACTTAAACCTAAGGAACCTAAGGACATCACTAATCATAATGTTTTGGCTTATCAGTGTACAGTTCACATTGCTGTATTCTAGCATTCAGCACCTCGACATTTATAGTCTCCAATTCGCTAAGTCTTTGCAGTTCTATTAATTTAGCCTTGATTGCCACGATTTTTCCGTCAAACAGGTGCTTGGGCTTTGCGCCCTCTGAGTGAGTGCGCGATACACGTGCGAATTTGTTCATAATGTCTAGTATACTAATACAGCTACGTTTTAATACATTGACTTTTATGCCAAATCTCATTGAAGTTTCGTCTGTACCGGTCCTCATTCAATTTCCTGATTGATCTGTAAGCAGAAAGCCATTCTGCGAGTAATTCCAGCTATCCACCCTTGGTAATGAATTCATTGAATGACCCGTCTGTTAATACGTGTACTTGCTGAATATGCTTTAAATTCAGATCATCCGGTTTGAAAGCATAATAAGATTCGAACCATCCCAGACCAACTGCGTCAGGACCCTTCAGCGTATCTGACTCAAATAAAATATATTGACGGCAACCAAAGCAGAAATATCTGCGGATCTCATTCTGATTTTCCACTGCGACGTCGTAGAATATGAATACGCCGTTAGGCTTTACTTTTTCAATTGGTGGAACATCACTGCTTTCGCTTAACGTCTAGTATGTTACTCAGTCAATACCTTGTAAAATCTCCAGCAATATCTGATTTTTGGTTGAAACATAGTTTTTGAAAAAAATATGTACATGTTCGAAGTGAACTCCCTCACATTGTTAAAATAAGATTAGTTTTCGCAGAGCCCGAAGGCCCAATAACCAAATGACATTTAATACTGGGAAATAATGATCCATTTGCCGTGTTCTGGTCTCCCGTTTCATCATTGCAACCAGTTGCTTACTACAAGGACTTTTTGGTGATGTTGTTTCATCTAGTCGGTCATAGTGGTAACCGGTCGTTTGCATTTTATTACAGGGGTTTAAATTCTGACATATTGCTCGGCATTTAAACAACTTAAAAAAGATCGTATTTCAGTGCCCACTTCTGGTACTGTTGAATTGTACACTTCCACCTCCATCTTCCGATGGGTGGAAGGTCTGGCGAGCTAACTCCACTAGGTCATACCATAACGTCCCACAGAATTGGTAGACATACGGCTGCCACCTTTGCCGACAGTCTATCTCACTCTGTGTGTGTGTGTTGTTTTTTTAACGTCCCGTCGACAACGAGGTCATTAGAGACGGAGCGCAAGCTCGGGTTAGGGAAGGATGGGGAAGGAAATCGGCCGTGCCCTTTCAAAGGAACCATCCCGACATTTGCCTGAAACGATTTAGGGAAATCACGGAAAACCTAAATCAGGATGGCTGGAGACGGGATTGAACCGTCGTCCTCCCGAATGCGAGTCCAGTGTGCTAACCACTGCGCCACCTCGCTTGGTTATCTCACTTTGTATTGCATAGTTGGCATTCATTAAACTCTTAGAAGCCTGCTCCTATAGATGTATGAACTATATGTTGTTAAATATTTTAACTGTACCAGGAAAGTCCCCTACAGGGATTGTATGTACATCAAGCATCATAGAGGGAGAGTAAACGTTTCCGTGGAACACAACCGAAATCTGCTTTGACACGTCGCATAGTCGACGCCATTCATCCGTGTGTAATATTACCTTGACGTCACTAAATCGATGGTATTCAAACATTACGCTGGGTAGAGCTCACAGATCGATAACATACCGACACTTACACGTTTACACCTACTAGTGTTCATACAGTATGTTTGGTTGAACAGCATTACACTCCTGTCAGGTACTTGCTGGTGCAACGACTTCAGCTCGCCTGCAAGGAAAACACCTGTTATTATTTAAGCTTATTTGCTTTATCCGTTCCCCTCAACTCATCAACATCAGCGTTACTATTTATGCAGCACGGAGTGTTGACAAGACGCAGTAAGAGAGTCCTGCGCATTTATATCTGACCTACACTCTACTGAGTAGCAAGACATAATGACGATTGTGGCTGGTTCAGTACCTACACTCCATACATAGTACCGTGATATCACTGGCATCGAGGTTCATGGGAATATCGGCGCGTGGGACTTGGGGCAGTGGTGCTTTAAGCGAAATCTGCAGAAGCACAAGGTCCACATGTGTATGGGGGGTCCTGATGTCAGTGATATATGACATGCATGCAAACTACAGTCGAGTTTGCTCTCACGAATGCAGGGTCCGCTCAGGATTGTGGGGGAGGGGTGGGGGAGGAGAGGGGTGCTCCATGCGAAATTTTTAGGGGTAACCTAGACCCTGGTCCATTGCAGGATGTCATGATTCCTCGAATGACCTTGAAGGTAAGGAAGTGCTGATGTTGATGTCAGCGAAATACACTCCTGGAAATGGAAAAAAGAACACATTGACACCGGTGTGTCAGACCCACCATACTAGCTCCGGACACTGCGAGAGGGCTGTACAAGCAATGATCACACGCACGGCACAGCGGACACACC
This sequence comes from Schistocerca americana, assembly GCF_021461395.2. NCBI lineage: Eukaryota > Metazoa > Arthropoda > Insecta > Orthoptera > Acrididae > Schistocerca > Schistocerca americana. Next base: position 500,101,739 of record NC_060119.1, on the reverse strand, counting down.
AGCAACCGCGGTGTTGGCCGTCGAATGGCGCTAGCTGCGCAGCAATTGTGCACCGCCGCCGTCAGTGTCAGCCAGTTTGCCGTGGCATACGGAGCTCCATCGCAGTCTTTAACACTGGTAGCATGCCGCGACAGCATGTACGTGAACCGTATGTGCAGCTGACGGACTTTGAGCGAGGGCGTATAGTGGGCATGCGGGAGGCCGGGTGGACGTACCGCCGGATTGCTCAACACGTGGGGCGTGAGGTCTCCACAGTACATCGATGTTGTCGCCAGTGGTCGGCGGAAGGTGCACGTGCCCGTCGACCTGGGACCGGAGCGCAGCGACGCACGGATGCACGCCAAGACCGTAGGATCCTACGCAGTGCCGTAGGGGACCGCACCGCCACTTCCCAGCAAATTAGGGACACTGTTGCTCCTGGGGTATCGGCGAGGACCATTCGCAACCGTCTCCATGAAGCTGGGCTACGGTCCCGCACACCGTTAGGCCGTCTTCCGCTCACGACCCAACATCGTGCAGCCCGCCTCCAGTGGTGTCGCGACAGGCGTGAATGGAGGGACGAATGGAGACGTGTCGTCTTCAGCGATGAGAGTGGCTTCTGCCTTGGTGCCAATGATGGTCGTATGCGTGTTTGGCGCCGTGCAGGTGAGCGCCACAATCAGGACTGCATACGACCGAGGCACACAGGGCCAACACCCGGCATCATGGTGTGGGGAGCGGACTCCTACACTGGCCGTACACCACTGGTGACACTGAATAGTGCACGGTACATCCAAACCGTCATCGAACCCATCGTTCTACCATTCCTAGACCGGCAAGGTAACTTGCTGTTCCAACAGGACAATGCACGTCCGCATGTATCCCGTGCCACCCAACGTGCTCTAGAAGGTGTAAGTCAACTACCGTGGCCAGCAAGATCTCCGGATCTGTCCCCCATTGAGCATGTTTGGGACTCTATGAAGCGTCGTCTCACGCGGTCTGCACGTCCAGCACGAACGCTGGTCCAACTGAGGCGACAGGTGGAAATGGCATGGCAAGCCGTTCCACAGGACTACATCCAGCATCTCTACGATTGTCTCCATGGGAGAATAGCAGCCTGCATTGCTGCGAAAGGTGGATATACACTGTACTAGTGCCGACATTGTGCATGCTCTGTTGCCTGTGTCTATGTGCCTGTGGTTCTGTCAGTGTGATCATGTGATGTATCTGACCCCAGGAATGTGTCAATAAAGTTTCCCCTTCCTGGGACAATGAATTCACGGTGTTCTTATTTCAATTTCCAGGAGTGTATGATGTGCGCAATTGCCTCAGCTGTAATATGACACAGGGGTCATTTGAAGGTTGGTTCATTCTCCCCTTGCCCTGCTACTACTAATTTTCATGTTTTAATTTAACTTTCATTAAACACATAAATTTCTAGTTTGGACGTATTATCTCACTGTAATTTTAGGCTCTGTCTATGGCCATTTCACATTTTGTAAAATACTTAGAGATTTTATACATTTCCTAGGAAAAGCATTAAATTTGAGTTAAACATTTTCCCAAAGAGTTCAAGGTGTTCTATGTATCGTCCAGGCACTGCCTTGATTTGACATCTTGCCAATAAGGTATTTATTTCTGTTAAGTACATAATCCTGTTACCTTTTCCATAGTGTCTTAATTTGTGTTTCTGTACTACTTATTGCCACAAACGTTCTCCATACCTACCGTGTCTATTTCGATATGCCTGACGTCCTTTCCTGCTTTATGTCTGTCTACATGGCGCTCAACTTAGTTCTTTATGGTATCTTTAGCTCAGATTGTAGACGTTTTCTCGCTGTAGCGGAAAGCACGAACTTGATCAGTTCTGCTAGGCGCTTCAGTCTGGAACCACGCGACCGGGCTGTGAAATCCTACACGTTACGATTAGAAGCCTCTATGGGGACGATATGTCGGTCATCCTACAACGATTGGAGGGTCTACGTAAGAAGAAAGCTCATCAGCTTTGTACGCTTACTTTTTTGATACGCTGTCGTGACACTGGGGCAAGCCGAAGGTTTTGAAGAGGAGAAGAGTGTTCCACTCGGCGCAAGCTAACCAGCCGTATCAACTCACGCATGGAAGTGGCGATGCTGCGGCAGCGGATTCATCAAACACGTCTAGCACTTGCGGTAACTAGCAGTCAACTGTTATATCTCCATTTACTTATTAGCAATGCAATGCACTGCCGGCCTCTGTGACCGAACGGTTCTAGGCGCTTCAGTCTAGAACCGCGCGGCTGCTGCGGTCGCAGGTTCGAATCCTGCCTCGGGCATGGATGTGTGTGATGTCCTTAGATTCGTTAGGTTTAAGTAGTTCTAAGTTCTAGGGGACTTACGACCTCAGATGTTGAGTCCCATAGTGCTCAGAGCCATTTAGCCATCAATTCTGTTTCTTCACGTTGCACACATTATTTTACGGTTCGTCTCTCTGACTGTTACGTATTTATAACTGTAATATCAGACTCTTCTAGTTCATTCATCTACCCTCAAATTACGCTACTGACGAATAATTTCTTCCGCATATTTATCGCTTATTTCCCACCTCTTTAATTGGAAAATTCCCATGTTTCAGTGAATGATGTTACCTTAAGCTACAGTGCAAATTATGTGGGCCGGCCACGGTGGTCGAGCGGTTCTAGGCGCTTCAGTCCGGAACCACGCGGCTGCTACGGTCGCATGTTCGAATTCTGCTTTGGGCATGGGTGTGTATGATGTCCTTAGGCTAGTTAGGTTTAAGTAGTTCTAAGTCTAGGGGACTGACGACCACAGATGTTAAGTCCCATAATGCTTAGAGACATTTGAAACAATTATGTGGCGTGACCAGTGTGGCTCCAAATAGTCATCATATTTTCTATATGTTACTCTGAGTCAGTCTATATTTTGTGCATGTTTGACTTCAGGTGATGAAGCAGTTGGCATTGCGCTCTCTTAAGTCTTTTTGCGGCTTGATGTAGATTAGATGATGATTTTGACTTCTCTGTTATAATATTGTGGCACCCATTTTATTATTTTAGCTAGTCTAAGTTAGAACTGATCGTTAGGCTTGATATATGAGAATGAACGCTACTTTGAAACTTATCTTGATATATGACTACATACAAAGAATCATTAGACAGTCGCGTTGGGTCTCCTTTATTGCTGTGCGTTGGCTTGACATGCTTGCGATGTTTATCATGAAGAAACTGCCGGAATAAAGGAGAATATAAATCATTTCCATGTTCATGTATAAATCACAGGTTTCAGTATTCGTTATTTTGTAACATGAGTATAAAAATTGCCCGTTATGAAACTGGTTCTCGCAGTTGTTCAATTAATTTTGCCCTTTTCCCGCATTATTCTGGTAAGCTAAACGCAGGTATCAACTTACGGCGGTTGCAAGCCGCAACCTAGCGGTGCCGCAGTAGTTCCCTGACCTACCACGAGAGAGCGTTGGAGGCGCCAGTTAATGACTGCTGCGCCTTGGCTGCGCTACCCAAGCAGTGCGCATTTGCAAACGAGACGCTCGTTTTCAGGCTTTCATTAAAAAAGATAAATCCCACCGGCGCCTCTAATTAAACAACCCCACCCCGATTTAATTAAATTCTGCTCCCCGCGCCTCTGTCGGCGAGCCAGCACACTCACAGGGGCGGTGCGCGATTTGAGCGATGCATCCCTTCGTGATGGCGGCTCATTAATTGAAAGTATTCATTATTGAGGAGCTTCAGCGTTCACACTGCAGACGAAACGGAAATGATGTTGCTGTTCATTCAGAGTCATCCAGCAGCACGATAATTGAACGTCAAAATCCATACAAAGGCTCTGCTGCTGGAATAATGTTCTAGATCCAATTTATGCAGCAATAATCCGGTAACTAAATCATGAATAGAGCTTATCACCCTTCGTAAAATCAACACAGCCGTGTTCAGTTTTCAGCCCCAGCCTACTCTACTCTCAGCGACTTTAACACTGCATTATTTACCAAAGGAAACACTAAATAATTTTGACGACTTACTCCATCTGTCACTTTGCTCACAGTCAAACATAAAAGGATTAATTTTATTCAGTTCTGTTAAATCAGACATGTCAGTGCGACAGGCAATATGTAATTGAAACTCTACACGCATCCACATGACATTACAAGTACTTTTATGTCTATGAAGCTACACTCTCTAAGCGACGCAGAAGCTCATCAGTGGAGCATAAATATGGTAATTAAAGTACAGGAAGCCTTTAAGAGCAAAAATAACGTAGAAATTTCAATTTATTCATGAAGGTTAACTTTTATTATGAATTTTATGTGTGATACGAGGGCATACAGACGATGGTAAACAGCTAATGGTGATGCATAGGTATATAGGTATTTTTACATAATTATTTCAAAATGTTATTCCATTTCATTAAATAGTTTGCAGTTTTCAGGAAAACCGCATTTCTTTTCATTTATTTCTGTTTAATAGTGCGACTGGAGGGGAGGTGAATTAGTCTGGATGGATTTATGAGATTACACTGGTTCCTGTTTTTAACCTTCTTTAATTAACATGGCAGTTGCTGTATTAATTGATTTTCTGGGTTTGCTTCGAAAGCGAGGAGCACTTTGCATACGAGGCAGGTAACATGCAGAAAGACTTGTCGCCGGCCGGTGTGGCCGTGCGGTTCTAGGCTCTTCAGTCTGGAACCCCGTGACCGCTACGGTCGCAGGTTCGAATCCTGCCTCGAGCATGGATGTGTGTGATGTCCTTAGGTTAGTTATGTTTAAGTAGTTCTAAGTTCTAGGGGACTGATGACCACAGATGTTAAGTCCCATGGTGCTCAGAGCCATTTTTTTGAGAAAGACTTGTCAAAATGACCTCTGGTGAGCTGAAAGAACGCGGGCATTCACAGAAATGCAAGGAGGGGACCAGCAGGTATCGGTGTCGTCTTGGGGAAAATCGCTTCTGTTAGCTTCATTCTTGTGCTGGCATATCGTATGGTTTATTGCAAGTATTCACATTTGCTGACTGAGCTGAAAGCATTTGTCCTGGATGATGGTACTCCACTAGCAAATTGTAGGCTCTTGGACCATGCTAAAAATGCTTTGAGCAGGTAAACATTTCCCGGCTTTCCAAAAAACATGGCAAAACAGTTCTGACATACTACAGACTGAGAAGGTGCCGCAGAGTCTGCGGCTAACCTTGAACTCAGTATTTTAGGTTTTCCCAGGACCTGTAATGTGAGGCTACTGCTTGTTGAGAGGATTCCGTTTGGTGAAAGAGAAATGACTTCAGGAGGACGTAACATGTAGTGGAAAGTTCTTTAGAAAAGAGGGGAGGAGATTAATATCATTGGTTTTCTGACGTTTTGCCTCTCTTTGGCGGCATATTGTGTTAAAGAAGCCATTTCGGCATTGGGAGATCGACGTAACCTTAGAGATAAGTAGTAGTCAAGTTTTTCTTGGCGGGAAAATGGGAGCAATCAGTTCTTTATTGACTTAGAAAGGAAGACTTTGTGTCTGGGCTTGGCGCTGAACACAACGGTACACCGCAGGCTGCTCTGTCAATTGGAGGAGCTGACTGGGGTCCCGTGTTCGTGTTGTCGGCAGAGTGATCCTAGCATTGAACTTCATGGCAGCGAGACACGGTGTCACTATCCTACTTGCAATATGCTGAAGAGCTAGGAGCTCCACCATGTTAGGACAATTACAAGTTCGTAATTCATATTCATGTTAGGATTCACTGTCTCACATTCGTCAGCATATCTTCAGCTGCAGGGGTTTCTTCAGTTGTCTGTTCAGGCAATAGTCACTGTAATTGATATATAGGCAGCTTGAGATAAAGTTGCGTTCTTATTAAGCAGTTCTGACCCACATTGGGTAACTTTTTCAACAGATGGTTTCATTTTTCTTATTCTCATGGTTAGTTCCGTGATTATATTGTAACTTTAGTGATGTCGTGGGTGTTTTGGATGCTTTTTACAATAAACTAAGACGTTCGTTTAAATCTTGTATTACTATAACATTTAATACATTTCAATGATAAAATTGAAGTTCCCTGTAATGCAATTTCATTGCTATGCCCACAATATTTCATAACGTTAATCAGTCTGTTGTGTGCATAAATATCAGCAGTGGGTTTCAAGAGTGTGTCTGTATCCTGATTAATTCTGATTCATTTACATTCAGTTACACACACATTGGGGGTTTTGCACTTTAAATGAGGGCCTGAAGTGTGCCTCGCGCATGGATACACGAGAGATACGGAGTCAGTAGATAGTAGATAGTTGTTGTTGTTGTGGTCTTCAGTCCTGAGACTGGTTTGATGCAGCTCTCCATGCTACTCTATCCTGTGCAAGTTTCTTCATCTCTCAGTACCTACTGCAACCTACATCCTTCTGAATCTGCTTAGTATATTCACCTCTTGGTCTCCCTCTACGATTTTTACCCTCCACGCTGCCCTCCAATACTAAATTGGTGATCCCTTGATGCCTCAGAATATGTCCTACCAACCGATCCCTTCTTCTGGTCAAGTTGTGCCACAAACCTCTCTTCTCCCCAATCCTATTCAATACTTCCTCATTAGTTATGTGATCTACCCATCTAATCTTCAGCATTCTTCTGTAGCACCACATTTCGAAAGCTTCTATTCTCTTCTTGTCCAAACTATTTATCGTCCATGTTTCACTTCCATACATGGCTACACTCCATACAAATACTTTCAGAAATGACTTCCTGACACTTAAATCGATACTCGATGTTAACAAATTTCTCTTCTTCAGAAACGCTTTCCTTGCCATTGCCAGTCTACATTTTATATCCTCCCTACTTCGACCATCATCAGTTATTTTGCTCCCCAAATAGCAAAACTCCTTTACTACTTTAAGTGTCTCATTTCCTAATCTAATTGCCTCAGCATCACCCGACTTAATTCGGCTACATTCCATTATCCTCGTTTTGCTTTTGTTGATGTTCATCTTACATCCTCCTTTCAAGACACTGTCCATTCCGTTCAACTATTCTTCCAAGTCCTTTGCTGTCTCTGACAGAAAAACAATGTCATCGGCGAACCTCAAAGTTTTTATTTCTTCTCCATGGATTTTAATAACTACTCCGAATTTTTCTTTTGTTTCCTTTACTGCTTCCTCAATATACAGATTGAATAACATCGGGGAGAGGCTACAACCCTGTCTCACTTCCTTCCCAACCACTGCTTCCCTTTCATGTCCCTCGACTCTTATAACTGCCATCTGGTTTCTGTACAAATTGCAAATATCCTTTCGCTCCCTATATTTTACCCCTGCCACCTTTAGAATTTGAAAGAGAGTATTCCAGTCAACATTGTCAAAAGCTTTCTCTAAGTCTACAAATGCTAGAAACGTAGGTTTGCCTTTCCTTATTCTTTCTTCTAAGATAAGTTGTAAGGTCAGTATTGCCTCACGCGTACCAATATTTCTACGGAATCCAAACTGATCTTCCCCGAGGTCGGCTTCTACTACTTTTTCCATTCGTCTGTAAAGAATTCGTGTTAGTATTTTGCAGCTATGGCTTATTTAACTGATTGTTCGGTAATTTTCACATCTGTCAACACCTGCTTTCTTTGGGATTGGAATTATTATATTCTTCTTGAAGTCTGAGGGTATTTCGCCTGTTTCATACATCTTGCTCACCCGATGGTAGAGTTTTGTCAGGACTGGCTCTCCCAAGGTTGTCAGTAGTTCTAATGGAATGTTGTCTACTCCTGGGGCCTTGTTTCGACTCAGGTCTTTCAGTGCTCTGTCAAACTCTTCACGCAGTATCACATCTCCCATTTCATCTTCATCTACATCCTCTTCCATTTCCATAATACTGTCCTCAAGTACATCACCCTTGTATAGACCCTCTATATACTACTTCCACCTTTCTGCTTTCCCGTCTTTGCTTAGAACTGGATTTCCATCCGAGCTCTTGATATTCATACAGGTGGTTCTCTTTTCTCCAAAGGTCTCTTTAATTTTCCTGTAGGCAGTATCTATCTTACCCCTAGTGAGATAAGCCTCTACATCCTTACATTTGACCTATAGCCAACCCTGCTTAGCCATTTTGCACTTCCTGTCGCTCTCATTTTTGAGGCGTCTGTATTTACTTTCGCCTGCTTCATTTACTGCATTTTTATATTTTCTCCTTTCACCAATAAATTCAATATTTCTTCTGTTACCCAAGGATCTCTACTAGCCCTCGTCTTTTTTCCTACTTGATCCTCTGCTGCCTTCACTACTTCGTCCCTCAAAGCTACCCATTCTTCTTCTACTGTATTTCTTTCCCCCATTCCTGTCAATTGTTCCCTTATGCTCTCCCTGAAACTCTGTACAATCTCTGGTTCTTTCAGTTTATCCAGGTCCCATCTCTTTAAATTCCCACCTTTTTGCAGTTTCTTCAGTTTTAATCTACAGGTCATAACCAATAGTTTGTGGTCAGTCCACATCTGCCCCCGGAAAGTCTTACAATTTAAAACCTGGTTCCTAAATCTCTGTCTTACCATTATATAATCTATCTGATACCTTTTAGTATATCCAGGGTTCTTCCATGTATACAATCTTCTTTCATGATTCTTAAACCAAGTGTTAGCTATGATTAAGCTGTGCTCTGCGCAAAATTCTACCAGGCGGCTTCCTCTTTCATTTCTTAGCCCCACTCCATATTCACCTACTACGTTTCCTTCTCTCCCTTTTCCTACTACCGAATTCCAGTCACCCATGACTATTAAATTTTCGTCACCCTTCACTATCTGAATAATTTCTTTTATTTCATCATACATTTCTTCAATTTCTTCGTCATCTGCAGAGCTATTTGGCACATAAACTTGTGCTACTCTAATAGGTGTGGGCTTCGTATCAGTCTTGGCCACAATAATGCGTTCAATATGCTGTTTGTAGTAGCTTACCCGCACTCCTATTTTTTTACTCATTATTAAACCTACTCCTGCATTACCCCTATTTGATTTTGTATTTATAACCCTGTAATCACTTGACTAAAAGTCTTGTTCCTCCTGACACCGAACTTCACTAATTCCCACTATATCTAACTTTAACCTATCCATTTCCCTTTTTAAATTTTCTAACCTACCTGCCCGATTAAGTGATCTGACATTCCACGCTCCGATCCGTAGAACGCCAGTTTTCTTTCTCCTGATAACGACATCCTCTTGAGTAGTCCCCGCCCGGAGATCCGAATGGGGGACTATTTTACCTCCGGAATATTTTACCCAAGAGGACGCCATCATCATTTAATCATACAGTAAAGCAGCATGGCCTAGGGAAAAATTACGGCCGTAGTTTCGCCTTGCTTTCAGCCGTTCGCAGTACCAGCACAGCAAGGCCGTTTTGGTTATTGTTACAAGGCCAGATCAGTCAATCATCCAGACTGTTGCCCCTGCAACTACTGAAAAGGCTGCTGCCCCTGTTCAGGAACCACAGGTTTGTCTGGCCTCTCAACAAATACCTCTCCGCTGTGGTTGCACCTACGGTACGGCTATCTGTATCGCTGAGGCATGCAAGCCTCCCCACCAACGGCAAGGTCCATGGTTCATGGGGGGAGGAGTAGATAGTTAGTGTCTGGAAAACTGGAAATTTGTGGTAAGTTCGTAGGGGACCAAACTGCTGAGGTCATCGGTCCCGAAGCTTACAGACTACTTAATCAAACTTAAACTAACTTACACTAAGGACAACACACACACCCATGCCCGAGGGAGGACTCGAACCTCCGACGGGGGGAACCGCTCAAACCGTGGCAAGGCACCTTATACCACGCGGCGTTAGTGCCTGGCTACATAGCAGGTCTCAGAAGCCTACTGAAAGCTGTGAAAATGAACTCAGACTGGCTGTAAAAACTATGAGAGAGTTTTCAAAAAATAAGTTACACGCCGTGATGGCATACCAAGTAACTCTTGTTGAATACTGCACCACACTTAAAAGTGACACAGATACAAGACAGTCACCAAGTCTCTGTAAATCACGGTCGGAATTTTATACCAATCGTTAAGTTCTGCTACGTCACGGAGCCGTTCGAGAACCACTGTGCGAACATTGTTATCCTTGGAAAATTTTCTTTCAGCTCACCAAAAAATAGACGTACATAGTGCCAGATACGTTAAAGTCTATGCAGCTTGAAAATTATTGACACCATTTCACTACGACTGGACGCAACATTGCATTCGGTCTGTATGTTGCCAGAATTTCACAGTGAGTCTGTGGGCAGTTTAGACGTTTTGCCCTCGAGAATCGTGCTGTCCCGCCTGCTTCATTTTTGACGTACGTTTCAATTTGCCGCACCACTTCGCTCGCACACTATGCTTCACCTGTTATTCGTTCCGCAGCACAACTGTGTCCACAGCACACTAGGTACGTGTCACCTCCTCCGACAGTGCGAAACTCTTGTAGCGTAATGCTCTTAGCGTGGGACGACATGAGTAAATTACTTTCTCAAGTCTCAACGTAGCACGTTTCTGTAAAGTCGACTGTTGTCTTTGAGTGCTGATGTTCTAAACAGCGTGCTAAGCTAGCGGTCACCCTCATTCTCTCGTTTGCTTTTCTACAGGCAACAACGCGTTTTGTGCAGGTCGCACCACCACGCCGCATGAACCTACAGCTTAGGCGCCACGTTGCAGTACTTTACCTGAATGTATAAAGCTGCAAAACGAGGAAAGGCTGCCGGCTTTGTGGAGCAAAACGGTTTACTGTCTCATTTCTCGCTAGTTGCTACAGTTAGATACATCGGGATTCTGGTTGTAACTCGGCATTACGACTGCGTCCTCACTACAGCTGCCTCTGGCAACCACTACGGTAATCTTCGCCGTTCTACTGTCGTGTAAAATCAGCTTCTCGCTCTATTTTAATACATGGTCCATTATTTCTTGTGCGTGGGTTTTCCTTATTGACTGGGCGCTGTCTACTGGTCCTTTAACCAATGATTCTCCATAGTAACATCAGTTCGGCCACTCACGCCAGTGCTTTCTAATTTATCAAATGTACGGGCCTTCTTGTAAATACGTTTATGGGATTAGGTAACAATACATACAGTATGTTTGTTTTAACTTGAGAGAAATACATATCTCGAAAAAGACACATCGTACGAAAACAATGTTCTGGATGAAAAGTTAATATTAGTAAAGGGGGCAACTAACTGTCTGTGCTACATCTGGCCAGCTCTTAGCCATCCTCCTGCGTGGGCGGGGTCAGCTTTGTATTTTCAAATACGAAACCCCACACCCTTTTAATTGCATATTCGGATTCTACGCCAAAAATACTTCCCGTTTACTCAAAACATTGTTTTCCATTCGTGGTAGATGGCGTTGTAATCGACAAATATCAAGAGTGTCTCGTTTTACAATTAAGATGCAATGCATTTGACCCCACATTTCATTTACAGTTTAAATGTAAACCTTTGTGTTCTGACGGTTGATATTGATGTTCAAACGTTGCCTGAGTGTTGCAAACGTAATTGTAGAGTATAAATGATATGGCTAGACGTTGAAATTTCTGGCAAATAAATTACTTTTATGGTAACATATTTTTCTATTCCCGACAGGGTTGGCTGCGGAACGTCCCGAAACCAGCGGAATGCCCTGGGTCACGCTAAACGTAGTTTCTAACCAGACATTGAAACGGCTTACCCTATTGTAATGTATAATCACATTTTGAACACTGAAGTAAATTTCGAACAAATATCAGCCATTAGAACACAAAGTTTTACATTTACATCGTAAATGAAATGTAGAGTAAAATGCGTAAGTTTTTGATTGCAAAAACAGCACACTTCATAATTGTTGATTCAGCGCCATCTACCACGAATGGGAAAGAATGGTTTGATTAAACCGTACATATTTTTTGGCATAGAATTCTAATATACAATAAAATGGAAGGTTGATTTCATATGTTTAGTTGTTACTGTGAATGAAGTTGTGAATGCGAAGTAATATGATAAATGAATATTATTATGTTTCGACTGATAGAGAACCTCTGCTATCAGTCCTGGAAGAAATGGGTTTGGATAAGAAAACAACTAATATTATAAAAGCGACCCTTACAAATACATTTTCGAAAGTTAAATTCATGGGCGAATTATCGGAACCCTTTGAAATAAAATCGGAAGTGCGACAGGGGGATCGGCTCTCACCGTTGCTGTTCAACTGTGCGCTTGAGAAAGTAGTCAGAGAATGGAACACATATATTAAGAGTGGTATAAGACTGGGTAGCAAAAAGAAGAACCTTAAAGTAAACTGCACTGCTTTTGCAGACGATATGGCCATGTTTGCTGAAACAATGGAAGAAGCACGGGAGCAAATCCTTGAACTAAAGAAACAAGCAGCTACAATAGGTCTTCACTTCTACTTCGAAAAAACTAAGATACTGACAAACATCAAGCACTCATGTAAATATCTCAAAGTTCAAGAACAAAAGAGTGAAATAGTAAAGGAATTCAAATATCTCGGAGAATGGATTAGTTGCAATGCTGGGGAAAGCAAAGTAATGAAAACCATAAAAAAACTTGAATTGGTCAACAAACAAAAAATACAAACAACAAAAAAATCCCTTCCATGGGGGTCCAAAATTACACATTACAAGACAGTGATTAAGCCAGAAGCACTGTAGGCAGCAGAAACACCAAACACGAATTTCAAAGGCCAAATGAAGAAACTTGACCTAAAGGAAAGAAAAATTTTAAGAAAAATGATAGGACCAAAATTTCAAGACAAAAAGATTATATACATCAAAAATGAAAAACTTTCAGATACTATGCGGAAAAGGAGGATAAATTTTTATGGTCATCTTCTCAGAATGAATTCCAACAGATTAACCAAACAGATCTTTGAGTTTTTCCGTAACAGCAAAACGAAACCCAACTGGTTTAAAGAAACTGAGGAAGACCTAGTAGAATTAAAGATTTCAGAAAATTCACTTATCGATCGAACAGCTAAAGTAATTACTAAAGATGAAAACATATGGTTCCAAGACAAATCTACGCAAAAGTCCAAACCCTTCATCTCGGAAGAAGAGAGGAAAAAGAGATCAGAAAGAATGAAGAAATACTGGGTTCTAAGAAAAGAACAACGCACAAAGAAATGATTGATCCAGCGTACACCAAAGAGGGTGAAACGAAAGAAGAAGAAGAAGAAGAAGAAGAACAAGAACAAGAAGAAGAACTGGGTAATTGGCAGTGCGGAAATGTTATCTGTACATAGTAAGCGAATCATGCGCATAGGTGAAATCTGTAAAGTGTAAATCGCCAGTTTATGACACTGGGGAAAACAAAATCACAAACTACTAAAAGTTAGTTAGGTAAAGAGAGGATTATTTTGACATTTGCGGGTTTTCTAAATTTTTTCGTTTAATACATTGCTCTGAAAAAATATTGTGTTGTCGTTGATTTATATAAGAGGACGTGGGATAGCGTGGTTTAATTCTGATAGCGGATTGGTTATGATGTTTCTCCGCCAATCAGAACAGACATCATTCGCACGTATTTTGTGGGCTAGAGAATTGCTTTATGGACGTCAGACGTAATAATGTTCGGACGTGCGTACTAGGTGCTTTCCACAGATGTAATAATTTTGCGGAATTATCAGTTAAACTTGGACGTGGCGTGCCGCAAACTAATCGCGTGCTAATGATACAGACGAACATGCAAATTTCCTATTTTCTGTGTGAAGCCAGAGCTAAGAAAGGGAGAAGAAAGAATGACCATAGCTGCAGTACATTCAGATTTACACGCTAGCTGTAATTCCAAATGCATTGCTATAATAACGCGTGTACATTTAGTCTCGAATTTCTCTGACAGGAAACAGGTTAATGGTTTATAAATCCTTCAGGTCTTCGGTATTTACTGTTAGCTCATTATCAGTCATGCCACAAGATGGCGGGTTGAAATGAAATAGCTCAATGAATGATAATAATGACGATTATTATGATGATAATGGTGATGATGATGATGATACTGGGACATTTAACAAACCCAACAAGCACGCACAGCAAAGGAAATATGCAGTGAGAAGCGGAAATATCGAAAAGAAATTACCGAACAAAACAGCAGAAATATCAAAAAAATGGTTCAAATGGCTCTGAGCACTATGGGACTTAACATCTATGGTCATCAGTCCCCTAGAACTTAGAACTACTTAAACCTAACTAACCTAAGGACAGCACACAACACCCAGCCATCACGAGGCAGAGAAAATCCCTGACCCCGCCGGGAATCGAACCCGGGAACCCGGGCGTGGGAAGCGCGAACGCTACCGCACGACCACGAGATGCGGGCAGCAGAAATATCAACGCTATGAGTCGAGAAAATATTATAGAAGTATTAATACCCTTTCCCTTTGCAAAGGCGATTATAGAGAACTGAAAGCCTTGTCGAATACTTTAAAAGACCTATAGGTTGCGGAAAACCGACGAAACTAATCACAACTAATGAAACAAGAGATCAAAATGGCTGCCTCCGACACCAAATGGAATGGGAACACAATATAAAAGGACTAAAAAATAGCAAGGCTACTAGAAAAGAACCCATAATAGCAAAATAATGACGACTTGTACCTGAGGTACCAAGTGACGTTTTCCATAAATCCGTAGCGAAAATATGGAAGAAAGAAAAACTGCAAGAGTACTGGTAGTTACACTTAATTAATATTCGGCGTAAGAAAGGAAACACTACAAATGTGGGCGATTATCGTGGTATCTCATTACTCCTAATAACATACAAGATTCTGTCGTCAACTACTTTAAAACAACCAGAACTATAAGTCGAGCATAAACTGCGTTCGACACTGGACTCGCATTCGGGAGGACGACGGTTCAATCCCGCGTCCGGCCATCCTGATTTAGGTTTTCCGTGATTTCCCTAAATCACTCCAGGCAAATGCCGGGATGGTTCCTCTGAAAGGGCACGGCCGACTTCCTTCCCCATCCTTCCCTAATCCGATGAGACCGATGACCACGCTGTCTGGTCTCCTTCCCCAAAACCAACCAACCATAAACTGCGGGAGTATGAAGGAGGAATTCGGGAAGGTCATTCGACAGTAGAACAAATACTGAATCCGAAAACATTAATAAGAGATTATGTACTGATGGGACATGAAAAGGCATGAGACTGCATTGATTGTGATTGGACTTAACTTGCTTTCAGAAATGAGAGTTTATTGAAAACTACCAGAAATTATAAGAGCAACCCTAACAAACATTCAAATTATAAACACTGAATCTACATAAAAAATGTAAACGATAAATATATTTAAAAATATGAAAAATTACGAACACCGTTTGCAAACGCAGAGTTTGGTTTTATAGGCATGTAAGAAGAATGAATGATTCCAGTTGGATGAAACGTGTCTTTAATATCTTTGGCTCAAAACCGATAATGAAATATTTTGTAGCACCATTACACTGTTAATTGGAGACAGAGAGAAAGCGGAAGCGATGTGGAAGCGAGTGGTACTGGACTGGAAGTGACTATAACCAGAATAAGTTTATACAAATACACAAGAAATGTGTCGGGTCTTAAGAAACGACAGTAATAAAATAAAAATAACATACAGTCAGATGCAAAATTTAGTAAGTGAAATAATCTTGAAAACAAATATTAGAAGCAATGGGTTCTGTAATTAACTTCAACAGAAAATCTAATGCAAGGTACCGCAAAATACAAAAATTAGCTGAAGCACATAAATTTCACCTTAAGCGCTCCCTGATGCCAATGTAAACTTAGACAGAGCAGAGGACTGTCAGGAGTGTTTCACTTGAGAAATTTTAAGCAGAGTCCGCACAGGATAAGGTGGCTGATGCGCAGTGTCCAATTTTCGTCCAAAGCGCCTGGCAATTTCATTCGTTTGTTCAGAACGGGAGGCTGACAAGTGTTTGATACCCTTCGACTTGTCGGCGATGACAGAATAGAGGCGCACGCCCTGTTATCTTTCTCAAACAACTTTACAGAAACTAATGATAAAAAATTTCATTTTCGCTTTCCTTGTAGCTTTGTATGCCTGGTTCACTATGATTTTCCCATCATTCCGTTAATGGTCATAATTATTGTGATGCCGGCCGGTGTGGCCGAGCGGTTCTAGACGCTTCAGTCTGGAACCGCGCGACCGCTGCTGTCGCAGGTTCGAAGCCTGCCTCAGGCATGGATGTGTCTGGTAGGTTTAAGTAGTTCTAAGTTCTAGGGGACTGATGACCTCAGATGTTAAGTCCCATAGCGTTCAGAGCCATTTGAACCATTTGAATTATTGTGTAAGATGTCAGGCAAATCCAACACCTTCCATGAAAACCCTGACATGATAGCAAATCCGGCAGTATGCCACATAGCTCCGAATAAATCCTGACATTAAATTAACCAAAGTAATACGATCAACGAGTGAGCAAATGGAATACCAAAGACTAACACAAGAACGTATAAATGCAAGTCATACCTTCCCACTATGAAACAGACGCAGTTCCGAGGGGAGAAACGAGAACAGAAGCCGAGAGCAGAGTCGTGTAGGCTAGGAGGCCCTGCGATAAGGGACTGACACCCACGTCGCCAGCCGACCGCCAAGACCACCCGCAGCCCATGTTAAAAGATAGAGCCCTCCAGAAGAACAGTATAGATCTTACGATAACACTAAAACGGCCACACCAGCTGCAACTTTTAGCGTGAGACTATACGCATCTCTGTTACGTTGCAAACATTAAAAACATTGCCCCACCATGAAAAGTATAATGTTTCTCATTGGATAGACAGAAGTTTTGTAGGCGGAGCATAAGGTTAACATTGAGATCCTGATTGGTCAGTTGAAAACACAGCCACATACCTTTTCTTAAACCAACTTCGGTAAATTGTAGTAAGGAGAAGTTAGGGGACAGTTGCTGCCGAGACGGCGAGGTGAGCGGAGCTGTGCTGTCCGCCGTCCCTTGATGCTGCCTAACCAACGACAAAGTAATGAACGCACGCGATGCCGCATAACAGCGCATAAAGCTTCACTCAGAACTGCAGAAGTCTCATCTGTTACACCCCCTTTTTACGTAATACTAGTGTCGATCGTCAATTAAACTTCGTGTATTCACAATTGCTACTAGAAGTTAAAAAAATCTGAAACGCGATGATTTTTCTGTTATATAATTATTGAGAAGCCACATCAGCCACTGTAATTTACGACAAGTTAAATAAGTAATTATAGATAATTGAGGGTCACTGTAGACCATTTTTGATAGTTTTCTCTTTTATGAAACTTAACTTAAACCTAGATTATAGATGTGATATGGCATAGGTCATCCTTCGATGCATTGTAGAACTTGGAAACCTATTCGGGGAATATTCGTTCACATTTTTGTTGAACGCAGTTGGTTTTTATCATCATGTATTAAAATATTTCCTTTTATCAATAGTGCAATTTATAAACAATGTTTTGTGAGTAGAATAAAATTCCAATGGTAAACTTAACTATTTTCTCGACGTTATTTTACCAGATAACTAAAAATAGGAAAGCCTTGAACCCCTTCCACTAAATTTAGTTAGTATTAAGATTCTTTTACAGGGAGTGCAGTGGAGCTGACGCTGAAATCATTAAGTATTTGATCGCTAGTCTCACTGAACTCTTCTGAACTCTACATGTCATGTGTGGTCTGGCGCCTCCTTACCAGCAGCAGGTCCCAGGCTCAAACTAGTCAATTCCCTAAAAAACACGCTCAGAGCGTCGTTGCGCGAAAGTGGTAGGGAGACACGACTTAGAACAAACAGACACCACGCAGAATGTTAGAATTGTGATATTTACGTAGAAGTAAGACATTGCGCGAAATTAAAAAAAGTATGCAGTGAAAAATAGGGATAACCATGATTTTGCGTATGGTGCATATTACATAAAATGTTGCTATGTATGAATTTTAGCTAACATATCGAATTTTCTTTAGATTTGGGTGGAGGTCTCTATCTGTCACCAGTCTCGAAAAAATGATCTGACGTAGAACACTCATTTGCGACCGCGCCACTCCAGCGGCAGAGTGATATATCCGTAATACTTCTCATATTTCATAAGTGGTTTGAAGCATCGATTTTGGCAAATGAAAGCACGCAAAGAGGAGAGTATTTTGCCGTATGTTTATTATACAAAACTTTATTATCTACCGTGTTATTTAACGACTACAGACTTTTTCGAAGAAAGAATGGAATTTTTAGGGGCCACCGATAGCTGGCAGCATACAGACACGGCGCCGTGTGACACGAAGCGTTGTTGGAAGCAGCCGCCGCGAGATGTTAAGCAAATGGCAGATACTCTATCGACAATTGAATTTAAATGACCAGTGACTGAACTGCGGCAGACGACGGGTTTCGTAGCCCTGATTTTAAACTCGTGTCTTAACCTAACGAAAACCTCGTGATGTGCAATGTACCCGAGAAAATGGCAATCAGAAATCTACTGCAGAAGTAAAATCATGATCACTTTGTTCACGGCGTCTAAGGCTAACCTCTACAAGCAAACTCGAGGTAGAAAAATTTCCTTATACGAGGGTAAGTCAATTATTATCAGTAATTTAGTTATATTTTTGTTTATTTTGTTTATTTTCGTTGATAACGCATGCTTTGTTTATTTGTTGTTATATCTTTGCAATTTTCAAGCTACTACGTTAGTTTCACCGTGCTGTTAATCATGGCTGCTCCACTGTCTATTTGCACCAAAGAAGAGGAACGTTCAATGATCCGTTTTTTGCGGTCGGAGGATGTATCAGGGGCCGAAATTCATCGAAGACTTTCGGTACAGTACGGGAACTGTGTCTACGAATGGATTGAAAAATTCCGGAATGGTCACACAAGTGTTACGCACGATGAAGGAGCTGGACGACCGTTTACCGCCGCATATGAAGAAACCATTGACTGTTCATGTGAAATGATTCTCTTGGACAGACGATTAACTATTGACGAAGTGGCACATCGTCTGCAAATTAGTCACGGTTCTGCATACGAAATTATCCACAACAGACTTGGGTTTAATAAAGTTTCTGCGAGACGGGTCCCAAAGCAACTCACACAGTTGCATAAACAAACGCGCTTGGACATCTGCAAAACCATCATGATCGCTATGGTAACGAAGGGGACAACTTCTCAGACAGGATCATTACTGGTGACGAACCATGGATCCATCATTACGAGTCGGAGAGTAAACGACGGAGTACGGAATGGAAACATCCAAATTCGCCGTGCAAGAAAAAGTTCATGACCCAACCGTCCGCAAGGAAAAACTGATGCTTACGGTTTTTTTAGGACGCACAAGGTCCAGTACTGGAATATTATGGGGAAATGGACGCAACAATAAACAGTGTACGTTACAGTGAGATGCTAACAGCCAGACTAAATCCTGCAATTCGCAGCAAACGCTGAGGATTGCTGTCAGAACATGTGTTGTGGCACGACTATGCCCGTCCGCATACTGCCGCCCACCCAGCTGAAACGCTCCAGAAACTCAAATTTGAAGTACTGGATCATCCTCCATATAATCCCGATCATGCCCCTTCTGACTATCACTTGTTTGGTCCCTTCAAACAGGCTTTAAGGAGCCTTCGATTTGCCTCGGACGAAGCAGTGAAAGAAGCGGTGCATCCCTGGCTCGCAGCTCAACCGAGAACCTTCTTTTATGAGGGCATCAGGAAGCTTGTACAACGATTGACCAAGTGCGTTGAAACGCAAGGAGATTATGTCGAAAAATGGTGTTCTTGTAAGATTCCTATTTGATTACAATAAAATTTTATAACTACTTTGCGGATAATAATTGACTTGTCCTCGTATATTTGTTTGCATAGATATCTTCTGTAGTGAAATTTCAGTTTTATTTTAGCGGTAAAGAAAACTGTAATTTCTAGCTGTCATTGGTTACCCAAAACAATCCTCACACTGCCTACACGTGATGGCATGCTACCAATCGATGAGCAATCCTGGTTGGCACTTGTCTGCACATTATAGGCGATACAGGTAGATATCAAACGAAAAAAGAATACTAGAAAGAAAAATAAGACCAAATAAAGCCATTGATGAAACTGACGCGGCAAAGTATCAGAAAGGAAACCAATTAACTGAAAAAAATGATAATCAAAGTCTTCTGGTTACATATAGAAAAATAAAAATTTCGCTCCATTGGATAGGATTGAGACCTTCGACTTTTTATACCTTAGATTTATACGCTACCCGCTATGCTACGCGATTATACTGAAATATGTTGTCCTAGTCGCAACTACAAATTGGCGGCCTTCAAAAACTCGGCTTCAGGCAATGTCGTGCGAAGCTTATCTCATGTAAGCCGATGTCTGTGATTATAATAACTGCATAAATGACGCTGAATCGTGTCTTGTGCGGAAGGATTCAGTAGCGTTTGATTAGCGCTGTGTTTGAAACGTGTGCATTTCGCTCGCATTGGTGCGTGCGTGTTTTGTTTTTGATGTAGTTATCATCTGTGATGAGATATGAAATCAAAGGGCCAGATTCGGGATCACACATCAAGAAAGAAAGCCGAACAAGGAATTGGAACTGAACTAATTCTTGTGGCAGTTTGGTAACGGCGAACAGTTCCGGTGTGATGCTGAGCGCTCCGATTGGAAGAAGCCAGTTGGGACATTCGCTGGACAGAAACGACTAAGCAATGACAAATGAACGCCGTGTTTGGACACAGGACATTTATGGGAAACATCTGGCTTAAATGAAAAATGAAAAACTGAAAACTACTCTCTTAATGGTTGTACGCTAGTAGTAGTCCTTAGATGGTCAACTAACTATGTAAATAAAAGATAATATGGTCGATCCTGAATGGAGAGGATGAATATTGGTGCCAGCGCATAACCTACTCCTTTCGAATTGCAGCCCGCTGGGCTCCGAATTTAACGTCTCCATACGACCGTCAGATCATGTAAGTAAGTTCCACACGCTCGCAATCCATGATCTGCGGCGAGAAGGTTTTGAGTTTTGTGCTAAGCATTGGCCCAAGATCTGGCGCAAAAAATCCTTACACCACTGTGTATTTTACTTTCACTCGACAAACACGGTTGATAAACATTTCTTAATCATATATGAAGATGATCATTCATTAATTGAAACCACTTAACATTCATGGCAATTTGCAGCCGAGACTGTTACAATAAATATTTTTAAAAGTTACACAGTTAAGACATTCATTACGACAGTGTGTCATCCATTACCAAATTTACTCCTCAGTCAGTATCGGAGCCATTTTCCATTGCATTAAATCAAATCTCTAGCGCGCGTTTGTTAACGCGGCTACACAGGGAAAAGGAGGGGGGGGGGGGGTGATTATCGTATGGGCTATCGTATGAAGAGATAGAGACAGTGAGAGAGGGCGAGAAAGAGAGAGAGAGATGGAGAATGGGACTCGATAATGTCCATAGATATATCAAATGAATTAATGGCGGCGTTTGTTTCGGAACGGCGTTATCTTGCGTGTTTGTATGCTTAATGGGATCGGATAACAATGGGAAAGATCACCATCGCATAAAACGTGTTTACACAACCGACACGAAAGTGTACAAGATACGTAATACCATAACTCTCGCACGTGGTGAATTTTACAATAATTCCTCCTCATTTTACTTCGTTATTCAAACGCAGCACAAGTGTTTTAATAGTTGAAAGCCTGCTACCACTCTTCACTCTAAACTAAGAGTTCATAGTAGACCTCAGCTTTACACCCTGAAACCTTGCCCCTTTATATAAAATGCGATCCATATGTGCATAAACGTTACCAACTTAATTTTGACTTCCGTGTTTGCAAGGAGTTCCACAAATCCCAATGGATTTATCAAAGCAGGTTTCAGCAACAGCTAATCAAGACAAAACTGAGACTATAATCCTTATAAAGGACTTAATGCGTTTACTAACTATGCATGTGAACTTATTGCATCTTATAGATCTCTGTTTCCTACAGCTACTAATAATCTGAGACATTGGCTGGTGTCGTCGCAGAACTCATTTCGATGTCTCCGTCTTTGCTGGCTTACGTGTCGAAGTTCAACAGCGTCATAAATTTACCTGTATAGCTGAAAACTTAATCTAATAAAACTGTAATCTTTGCTCAATGCCTGTTCCTCCCTCACGGCTTTGAATGCAATTAACAGGGAATAGATTAAATTCGAGAAAGTAGTTCTTGAGTGAACACATGTGGAGTTATGGAACATATGGTGTCATCCGAAGAGTGGAGTGCCAAATGTAGGTTGGTATTCCTCAACGAAACTATAGAACACGACAGAAAATACCCGATCCAACCGGGAATCGAACCCGGGCCCCTTAAGACGGCAGTCCGTGATGCTGACCATTCAGCTATCTTTTTTTTTTTTAAATATAGATACCAGCTTTTATTTTAGGGGCTTTCCGAGAGTGAGATGGCATGTCGCCAGACCCATACATTCTACACACCAACGTGAATAGTTATTTTGTTGCCACTTCCGCCAATGATTTTAGAAATTCTGATGGAATGTTATCTATTACTTCTGCTTTATTTGATCTTAAGTCCGCCAAAGCTCTCTTAAGTTGTGATTCTAATACTGGATCCTCTGTCTGTTCTAAAACGACTCCTGTTTCTTCTTCTATAACATCAGACAAATCTTCCCCCTCATAAAGGCCTTCAATATGCTCTTTCCACCTACCCGCGCTCTCCTCTTCATTTGACAGTGGAATCCCCGTTGCACTCTTCATGTTTACACCCTTGCTTTTAATTACACTTAAGTATGTTTTGACTTTCCTGTTTGCTGAGTCAGTCCTTCAAATAATGATTCTTTTTCGATTTATTCACATTATTCAAGCAGTCATTTCGTCTTAACTCTCCTGCACTCGCTATTTGTTTCATTCCTGAGTTACTTGTATTTCTGTATTCCTGAATTTCCCTGAATATTTTTGCACTTTCTTCTTTCATCGATCAACTGAACTATTTCTTCTGTTGCTCATTGTTTCTTCGCAGTTACTTTCTTTGTACCCATGTTTTTCTTTCCAGCTTGTGTGATTGCCCTTTTTAAAAATGTCCTTTCCTCTTCAATAGTTCTTCCTACTGAGTTATTCCTTACTGCTGTATCTACAGCCTTAGAGAACTTCGAACGTATGTCGTCATTCCTTAGTACTTCCATATCACACTTCTTTGCTTATTGGCTCTTTCTGACTTATCTGTTAAACTTTAGCCTACTCTACATCACTATTACATTGTGATCTGAGGTGATAATATAAGTCTAATGAAGAGAAGACATCATATAAACATATTCTATTGGCAGTGGTTTCATTGGTTTACTTATCTGAAACTATCTCGAATACGAACGGGCATGCTCTAGCAATGAACAGTACAAAAAATAATACGACATTTAAATACAGCTACTAGCTCGACTTACTGGAAAGGAGAACAGAAGAAATAGGCAAAGTCTGTCAGGACTGTACTTGTTGAGTAAACAATAATTTAATGTTCCATTTGACAATATTTGTAGGGATAGACAATTTATTCGAGCAGATTCAGAAACATGCCTTTAATGCCAATATGTGCTGTTGCGATGTCATCAGTTGATGTGCGTTTTCCGCAACACGTAACGCAAAGGTGAATTTCTTTAGTTTATTTTTCCTTTTAGCAAAGAATGTTCATGTGTTCGACGAACTGTATTGTGTCCTAAGTGCCACACCTCTGTGTGTTTGCGAGGGGGGGGGGGGGGAGGGGGGAGGGTGGAGGAGGGGAGGACGTGATACAAACCATTTCTTCCTACAATGTCCTCGGGAACACGGATCACCTAAATGCACATGAACTAATCTTCGAGAATTTGGTCATCAGTTCCCAAGCACCCAAGGATATAGTAACATATAAAATACTGTACGAGTTTGTCAACAGCGCCAACATCCAGATGTAGTTCGCTGCGCTGCTAATCTACACCGATTACCCAAAACAGCATGACCACCTGTTTAATGGGGTGTTGTTCTACTTTTCAAGTAAAGTACAACAGAGATTTCGCTTGGTATGGACTCTACAAGTCGTTGACAGAATTCCAGAAGTATGTGGTACCAGATGTCTACGCACAGGTCAAACAATTCTCCCAAATTGCGGGATAGTGGTTTACGGGTATGCAGCTAGCGCCCGTTATATGCTCCAGTGGGTACAGTTCAGGCACATTTGGTGGCCAATACCTCAATATGAGCTCACTAAATGATCCTCAAACCACTCTTGCACGATTATAACTTTGCAACACGGACAGTTATCCTGCTGGAAGATGTCATCACCAAAGGGGGAGACTTCAAGCATGAAGCGATGCAGGTGGTCCGCAGTGACGTTCATGTAGTTCACTGCTGTCATGATAGCTTCGATTACAACCGCAGATTCCATGGAAGACCAAATCAATGCACCCTATAGCAAAATTTTGCCCTCACAGGACTGCATCTGTGGCGCAGTGTGTATTTAGTGCAGCCTCGATGACGGGTTGTAAAGGCCCAACCATCAATCTGTTGTAACAGGGAATGCGATTCATTCGAACAGGTGACACGTTTCTATTGACCCACGGTGAAAAATCAGTGACGCTGTGCCCACTGCAGTCCTAACTGACGATGTCGTAGGATCAACATAAGAACACCTTGGGGTCGTGTGATGTGGATCTCCATGTTCAACAGTGGCCTTTGAACGGTGTGCTCCGAAACACTTGGTGTCCGCAACAGCGTTGTACTCTGTCGTCATATCTGCCACAGATCGCTGCCCACCCTGGATTACACGGTGGGGAATCTTCCGACCTCTACCTTTTGTACGTCCAGTGCCGTAACGGCTACTCATTATTTCACCATCCTTCAACTTTTTCCATAGGGGATCACGACAGCAGTACGCCAACAGCCGACTGGAAGCGCCATTTCAGAGATTCTCGTTTCCAGCCGCAGGGCCATAAAAATGCGCCCTTAGTCAAAACAGCTTATATAAGTAGATTTCCGCATTTGTGGCCCGTGTTTTCGCAATAGTGACTGCCCATTCGTCTCTCTTCCGCTTACATTCTTTCCTTTCTGCATCACATGCCTTCAACTCCACCAGGAGGCATTCAAGATCGCGGTAGGCAGTGGTCATAATGTTTTGTCTCACAGTGTAATTCTCTTGGTAATTATAATGCCGAGGGAAGCCCAAGCACAATTGATTCTCTGCCCAGGTGAAGAGGTTGAAAAAATCAGCCAACCAGTTTCAAAATAAAGATTTATTAGTCCTTGACCTAGGTTTCGATACTGTCCAGCTGGCCTTAGTATCTGACATGATGTACACGTAACTTATGGAAATATTTTAGCGTTACTCTCGTTACAGTTTAATGTTGACAAGAGCCTCTACCTGTGGGCATTTAGTAGTGGGTATTCGCTCTGAAGTACGCTAAATGTAATCTGTCTGCCACCTAAAGCCATGGCTTGGGATAATTCTTGGTTTGTCAATTTTATATATGACAGGAGCCGCTCGGCTTCAGCTAATCTCATGTACCATCATGGGATATAAAAAGGCCCACTCCTTCTGAAAAAGATATTTTTAGAAATATCAAAACCTAGGTGAAGGGCTAATAAAACATTGTTTTGCAATTGGTCGGCTGATTTTTTCAACCTCTTCGGATTTAGACTTGCTGTTTCGCAGCCATGTTTAAGATCTCCGCAAGTTCTATTCAGCAGGATATGGAACGTTCAAGCTACATATGTACGTCACTATGTGCCATCTATATGTGTGTGTCTGCATAATTGTGTATCTATATGTGTGGCTGTGTCAACAGCCTTGCCGCAGTGGTAACACCGGTTCCCAGCAGATCACCGAAGTTAGCGCTGTCGGGCTGGGCTAGCACTTGGATCGGTGACCATCCGGTCTGCCGAGCGCTGTTGGCAAGCGGGGTGCACTCAGCCCTTGTGAGGCAAACTGAGGAGCTACTTGATAGAGAAGTAGCGGCTCCGGTCTAGGAAACTGACATACGACCGGGAGAGCGGTGTGCTGACTGCATGCCCCTCTGTGTTCGCATCCAGTGATGCCTATGGGCTGAGGATGACACGGCGGCCGGTCGGTACCGTTGGGACTTCATGGCCTGTTCGGGAGGAGTTTAGTTTATTTTTATATGTATGGCTGTAACACCTGAATCTGGTTCTTTTATAATTTTCTCATATTCTGTTTAGATGGTACCTATAGACTTGCCTAAATATTCAAGTTTGTATCCGCAGCCTTAGAAACAATTCCTTCTGGACATCCAAAAGAACATTTTATTATCACTTTAGAAACGCATCATTAATATGGATTGAATTGGGAATATCCCATGTACGTACCAAAGGCGGTTTATCAATTCCAGCTGTATTACCAGCATCTTTATAGCGTACTACCATTTGTGTATTCCGTGTTAAATTTTCGACTTTTACGCTCGCTTTATTATACCGTATATTTAAAAATCTGTTCTATGTCGGGATCTGTCCTTCGTTAAGTCTATGTGACTTCGTACCAAGGTACAGCGGTGTTGTGATGGTTGAATGGACACGTTCCGAAAACCAATAAATAAAATAAAACAAATTGTTTGTTGCAAATTCTACGTGTTTGGCCTACATGTATCTTCGGGTACGAATCACAGTTACGCGGCTATGTGTTCCAGGTAGCATAAAGTGTCAGAAACCTTAAGAAATGTGCATGTGTTCTGAATGGAACACACAACAACCATAAAGAGATTTGAAAACTAAAATATTTTCCTTAAAGATTGCCAAGACTTACGAAACTGGTTGTATACAACATTCGGCAATTATTGGGGCACACTGTTGTGCTCCACTAATCTCCCCTGAAATATTTTATCGTAGAAAAAGCAAATTAACTTATTGAAATTATCCTCGTAAAAACGGAGTTCCTTTTTCAATTAAAGACAGGCAGATTTACGGGCGGCCATGTCATCTCCATTTAATTAGTGTAATCGAAAACCTCACATGAAGAAGCGTCAACGAAAATGTACACCTATACGGTATATATTAAATGTTGTAAAGATCGTGTGAAGTGACTGTTTTTAGCTTTTATCGACGAAACGAAAAATTTCATAATTAAAAACGTAAATATCTAATAAGTGAGTTTTATCCGATAAGCACATCTGTTGCATGTGTAGATACTTTCATGTTTCCACTATATTAAAAAAAAACTGAAGCCAAATAAGATAGTACTGAAAATTATTTACAGGAATTCTGACAGTTATGACACATCGTCAACCAAATATACATTGGGCAAATATTTACGTGATATCGCAGTTTCATTTATTTTTGTTCTATTTTTCGCCATTTGTATTTCTTGCTCTAGAGTCAATTAGAAAGTGGTACTGTTTGATAAATCTCTTCAGTGAGATCTCAGCGACCTGGAACTGAATCAGGGGCATAAGGGTATATATGAGGATGAATTCAGTTGCATCAACAACACAATTACCAAGGGAAACCACAATAGGAGGATTGGAACTAGCCGTCCAGGGTGGCCGTGCGGTTCTAGGCGCTACAGTCTGGATCCGCGCGACCGCTACGGTCGCAGGTTCGAATCCTGCCTCGGGCATGGGTGTGTGGTGTCCTTAGGTTACTTAAGTTTAAGTAGTTCTAAGTTCTAGGGGACTGATGACCTCAGAAGTTAAGTCCCATAGTGCTCAGAGGCATTTGAACCATTTTTTGATTGGAACTAATTCTAATTTATTTCTGTGACAAGAGGGGTTCTCAGTTGAGAATATTTAGGATGAAAATAGCAGTTCTGGTATTTGACTCATAACTAAGAAAAACCTCTTGCAAACGTCACTCCGAAGCGAGGAGTTGGATTACTTTTTATTTTTTTAAAGGACAATACATCTCACACAAAAATATGAAGGTATAGGGTGTGTGACTGTAGCCTCATCCGTGGGTAAGAGAACAAAATACATGAACTGGTCAACACGTAACGCAATGTAACTTATCGAGCAACACATAATTTAGACATTCATTTGAGTTGTGTAGTAAAAACAAAGCAAACCACAGCAAGAAGTAGTGGAAACGGGCCTATAATAGGCAGAAAAGACGGTCTTGGGAGCTACGAGGAGCGTACGATAAGTAGTGCAACAAATTTTTTTTCTGAAAGCAGGTTGGTTTAATTCAATACACCATATTATTCCCCCGATCTTTTGGCTACAAAGCCCTGTTTATCAGCATAATCTCCGTTCAATGTGACTGCCTTACGTCACCTTATTGGGAGGGCCTGTGCACCCTCATGCTACCACTCGACTAGTCGACGACGGAGCCAACATCTCGCTGCGTCAATAGCCTCCCCATCATCCACGAACTGCTTTCCGCAGAGTGAATCCTTCACTGAGCCATACAGATGGAAGACGGAAAGTGCGAGACCCTGACTGTAGGTTGGTTGAGGAAAAACAGTCCAGTGAAGTTTTCTGAGCGCCTCTCGGGTGCGCAGATTGTGGGAGGCCTTGAGTTGTCATCGAGGAGTAGTTCGTTTGCATTTTTGTGGCTACGAACACGCTCAAGTCGTTTCTTCAATTTCCTGGGTGTATCACAATACACTTCAGAGTTCATCGTTGCGCCACGAGGGAGAACATCAAACAGAATAATCTCTTCTGAGTCCCAGAAGACCGTTGCCATGACGTTACCGGCTGAGGCTGCGTCTTTTTCTTCGGAGAGAAGTGGTGTGATATGCAGTTTTGTTTCCGGTTCGAATAGATAAGCCCATGCTTTATGGCCTGTGGCGGTGTTTAACACAAAATTCTCACAATCAGCCTCGTAACATGCAAGCAGTTCCGCACAGACGGTCCTTCGTTGCTGTTTGTGGTCTTCTGTTAGGTGGCGAGTGACCCAGCGTGCACACATCTTTGAGTACCCCGATGGGTAGACATGTGTTTCCGCACTAACAACAGAGACATCCAGTTGTACTGCCAGGTATTTGACTGAGATCCGTCGATCACCTCTAATGAGAATGTCCCCACATTGCAACATTGCAGGAGTCACATCTGTGTGCGGCCGACCGCCACGCAAGAGATCGGACAGGTTTGCACGATCTTGTTGCGATAATGACAGACGCGTCTTCCAACGATTCACTGTACTTTTGTTCACTGTCAGGTCTCCGCAGACATTTTACAAGCACCTGTGAATGTCTGCGTTGCTCTAGTTTTGCGCTGAAGGGAACTCAATGTCACTCTCTGCTAGAAACGCGGCTCCGTTACAGACGACATTTTGAAGGCTACGTATTGCGGTGCTACCTATCGAAACTTCACGAAAGTATACGGGCTGAAGTGGGAATATTCCATGTTGCCGTACAACGAATTCTACATTTATTCAGCCGAAACTGGTGGAGAAAAGAACTGTTACATTACTTGTTGAACGTCGCTCGTATAGACTTATTGAATAATTGTCTGGTGCCGACCGGAGTGGCCAAGCGGTTCTAGGCGCTACAGTCTGGAACCGCGCGACCGCTACAGTCGCAGGTTCTAATCCTGCCTGGGGCATGGATTTGTGTGATGTCCTTAGGTTAGTTAGGTTTAAGTAGTTCTAAGTTCTAGGGGACTGATGATCTCAGATGTTAAGTCCCATAGTGCTCAGAGCCATTTGAACCATTTTAATTGTCTGGTAATAGGAAAGCAGTGGATCAGAATTCTTCAGTAAGAATAGTCAAATACGTGCCTGAAACAAGGAACATGTCGCTCGTGCGTTACAGACTTCGACCATATATACTAGTAGACTGGCCTTGCTGTGCAGAAGCTATAGGGCAGGTGTGGCTCCAACATAAACCACGTGACTGTTGGCAAAACGTGGCGAGATTTCAAATCAGCGGTCTGCCATCCTATGTTCGTATCGTATTTTACCCACATTTCTCAACTGACTGCCATACGCTTCCAACAAAAATTACTTTTTTATTTGCGAAAAATTATGCCAGAACTACATTTGACGTGGATTTGTTCACAGTTGTTGTTGTTGTTGTTGTTGTTTTCAGTCCTGAGACTGGTTTGATGTAGCTCTCCATGCTACTCTATCCTGTGCAAGGTTCTTCATCTCCCAGTACTTACTGCAACCTACATACTTCTGAATCTGCTTAGTGTATTCATCTCTTGGTCTCCCTCTACGATTTATACCCTCCAGACTGCCCTCCAATGCTAAATTGGTGATCCCTTGATGCCTCAGCACATGTCCTACCAACCGGTCTCTTCTTCTTGTCAAGTTGTGCCACAAACTCCTCTTCTCCCCAATCCTATTCAATACCTCCTCATTAGTTATGTGATCTACCCATCTAATCTTCAGCATTCTTCTGTAGCACCACATTTAGAAAGCTTCTATTCTCTTCTTGTCCAAACTATTTATCGTCCATGTTTCACTTCCACACATGGCTACACTCCATACAAATACTTTCAGAAACGACTTCCTGACACTTAAATCTATACTCGATGTTAACAAATTTCTCTTCTTCAGAAACGCTTTCCTTGCCATTGCCAGTCAACATTTTATATCCTCCCTTCTTCGACCATCATCAGTTATTTTGCTCCCCAAATCGCAAAACTCCTTTACTACTTTAAGTGTCTCATTTCCTAATCTAATTGCCTCAGCATCACCGGACTTAATTCGACTACATTCCATTATCCTCGTTTTGCTTTTGTTGATGTTCATCTTATATGCTCCTTTCAAGACACTGTCCATTCCGTTCAACTGCTCTTCCAAGTCCTTTGCTGTCTCTGACAGAATTACAATGTCATCGGTGAACCTCATCGTTTTTATTTCTTCTCTATGGAATTTAATACCTACTCAGAATTTTTCTTTTGTTTCCTTTACTGCTTGCTCAATATACAGATTGAATAACATCTGGGAGAGGCTACAACCCTGTCTCACTCCCTTCCCAACCACTGCTTCCCTTTCATGCCTCTCGACTCTTATAACTGCCATCTGGTTTCTGTACAAATTGTAAATAGCCTTTCGCTCCCTGTATTTTACCGCTGCCACCTTTAGAATTTGAAAGAGAGTATTCCAGTCAACATTGTCAAAAGCTTTCTCTAAGTCCACAAATGCTAGAAATGTAGGTTTGCCTTTCCTTAATCTATTTCCTAAGATAAGTCGTAGGGTCAGTATTGCCTCCATCGAACGCCCCTCTGGTGGGCAGCGGGACGAAATTACTATAAACTATGTCGTTAAAATTCTTTTAAACAGTAAGAGTGGGCTCATGTCAAAACCTTAAACATTGGATCCGCCGCGTTTTGAGCTCTAGTCACTTATAAAAGAAAATGGGATATGGAAATTATGTCAACTATAGGTATCAAAATTGTCGACTTTAGGAGCAGATCCATTTTAGAGTATACGTTTTAGGTGCACTTCAAAGGTTCAGTTCCTACTATTTTTACAAAAGTTTAAACTATCAGCTTAAAAGACTGATATTTTAGATGAAAAGTCAGACTTTGAAGTTTCTGAAAATACTTTTGGATCCTACACTTACTTAATAGTATTAGAAGGTAGAAAAAAATTCTCTTCATGTGTCGACTATATGTGCTCTTACCTTATTATAATCTCACTTGTATATACAAAAAGGCGCGTACGTGCAGATGGCTTAAAGTTTTTCCGTTTCAGGGCCTGTATCCAAAGCTGCCTTCGGTTTTCATCCTTAGGAAAGCTAGGATTAGGAACGAGAAACAGTGATACTTACATCCTTTCAACACTTTAAATTACGTGATACTCTATTTCAAGTGTAAAAAACATATAAAAGTCACTTCAGCAGATTTCAATACACGCATCTGCACTAATCACAGAAACACTTACACGTGAAATGTAATGCCATTTCCCCCGACAAAATGCTGAGTACAGCCATAAGCGCAACACGAAACAATCGTGTTTTGCCAACATACACGTGACTTTAGCTCAGAAATGTTGGAGCCACGAAAATGATGTCACGGCCAGTCTATTATATTTATGGTTGAAGGTTACAGACCGATCTGGAATAATGCAATGCGTAGTCCATAGTTGGGGATGGATTTGTGGTTTGTGTTCGGGAGGCAGGGGTTCAACCGTCGCTTGCTGTGCTGATTCACAGGGCAGATGAAATTTGCGTGGCCAGTAAGGACAGTTCTCAAGCGACTAATCGCAACAGATTACGCATACAGACCTAAATAGACAGCAGCAGAAGACAAACCACTGCCCAATGCAGACCGCATCAAGCCGTTTAGGCGAAACGTGTACTTACCGCGCATTTGATTAGCGGCGAGGATGCTGTGCAGTAAACAGAGTGTGCCCACCACATCTGCCTCACAGAAGATTTCTTTTAGTACAGTTTTGATTAGTCAGAGAGCTTCAGTGCAATCTTTTATAAAGTTCTATACTGCAAAAAACTCGCGTTTGCAAAAAGAGACATTCCGCCACGTTGTTTTGCACAGAAATGGTTCAGAAACGTACAAAGGTAAACTTCTGTCGTCTTATGGAGAATAGGGGAGAGGTACTAGTAGATTGAAGCTTTAGTTGATGTTGTATGAATGCTCGAAAGGCTCATGTGTTAGCAATTCTGTCGGCAAAAGGCACAAAACTCTAAACCACCAGAGAAATGAATTATGAACATTCGTTACCATTGCACTGTAAAGTACACTAATACAAGAAAAATGTATTTTGTAGGGTAGCTACAGTTAGGACTCATCAGAGTTTAAAAATTCGTTATAGTAGCGACTAAGGTAGATTTAATCACTCATTGCCTTACAAGTGTACCTCACCATGTTGGAATATTCCATTCTTTTGAAGATTCTTTTAAGTGTGGACACTTTTAAGTTAGGTTTTACTGTGCAGGTAACGAATATCAACGGAAACTACAGGGTCATTGTAGCCAGTCATAATTTGTTTTTCTTTTTACTAAAGGTTTCCACAGCCAGACAACAAAATGAGATTAAATGTATTTACACTAACATAAATTTCGTACTCACCATTCAAGAAGCAAGAAACATGGCAGCAATGAGCTCCCAAGCACCCTCCCTCAGACCACAACGAAAAGTTCACAGAGAGGGAGGTATTTGCATTCATATTACTGTTCATCTTTGCTGTCAAAAACCTACATAGAGCTTTGGGCCTTTTACCAAAACCGAGTTGGTTTTTTTATTTTATTTTCCTGCCAACAGTGCCACATTTTACCCCAAAGTCGTACACACAACACACACATGTCCTATTAATTGAAATAAATCTACCTGATGACGAAGGTTTAAACTTCCAAAACATGTGGAAAAAACTGTGGCTTGTCACAGTAAACGATATCCAAATACGACAGCCACTGTTTCTTCCGTGGTGCCTCCAGCTGTCACTCCCAACGTGATTGCCGCCTTGTCCCTCACTGTGAGTACTACTGTGACTGCTACTACGCATCCCATTGTGCCCCACCGCTACTCATATAACTTAGTTATATGTACTTTTATGATTCTTAATTGTCGGGTGAGCATCTTCACGAGGGTATCAACACTTAGTTTCTCAGACTATAGCTTCTTCCTCATCGGCACACTACCTGATAGTACATCGAACATTCATGAACAGTCCAAGTGCTATGTAGCACGCAGTTTTTTTATGATGACTCCTGTGACTCATGGCGTGTACACCACGAGACACCGCAACCTTTGTTTCCTGATCCACAACTGCTGAAAAGCCGGCTTCCGTCAACGGAAATTGGTTCAACACGCGTACATCCCTATGTCAGACACTGAAGTGTCTCAGGTATCTTCAGAAGTTCGAGGTTAGGTGACCAATCAAGTGTGCTAGACATCTTTTCGGCTGGATAGTGTTCAACCATCCTGTACAGGAGGTTTCTAACGTGGGTCCATGTTGTGGCACTGGAGTCAGAGCTAGCCGGATCGAATCCTGGTGATGAAAGAAATATCCACCACCAGCATTTGACCGAAAGTGTAGGAGAGATGATGGGTCCAAGCCCCTGGTCACCAGACTAGCAGCAATTTCATGGATTACGTTCCAAACCTTTTCAGTAAAGAGGGCATGTGACAATGTTGAATCATCCAACCATCGGATGGGGAAGTTAAGCTCTGGTGCTATTCGAGAGGAGTAGCAACTGGATTATAATTTCCTTTCTCTTGCCACCTTCACCTGAACTATTACTATGATGCCTAAACACATCCTGCTATAAGCCCTATTGTGGTGCTGATCTCACAACTAATCTTCAACTACATCTATGCTCCATCAGAAATTATTGTACGTGGGCTCCTACTACGGCTAATATTTTGACTCCTACACTGATTCCTATAATGATTAACTTAGACCTTTCCCCGTGAGTGCAGCTGTGACTACCAATGTGCTTCCTGCTGGGATATTTCGCTGTAACCAGTTTAATGACTACCGCTTTGACACTGTCTCCCAGTGTGACTACCAATATAATTATCAGTATGGCTGCCACTATGACCAACATTTTGACCACTACTGGGACCACTACCGTGCCTCCCTCTTGTGACCAACAATATGACTAGTACCGTGACCATTACTGTCCATTATGACTACCATTATGGCTGCTAATATGCCCCTCATTTTCACAACAACTCGGACCTTCTCTGTGCCCCCATTGTGCCTCATACTTTGCCTCCCACTCGTGGCTACTGCCATGAACAGCACTCTCACAACCACTTGAGATCGCAACTGACACTGCCTGACATCCTCCTGACCACTACGTGACGTCCACCTGCCCACTGTCTGACATCTGCCTGACCACTACCTGACATCCACCTGAAAACTGCCTGACCACGCCTGAGCCAACTATCACTTGGCTACCAATTGAGCACCATTCAGAGCGATACCGTGCCTCGCACTGTACCTCCTATTGTGAGTACCGCTGTGACTATCGCTATGGCTACCACTATGATTGCCACTGTTCCTTCCATGGTACCTCCCATTGTCACTCCCAATGCGACTGTCGCCTTGTCCCTCACTGTGAGTGCCACTGTGAGTGCTACTATTACTGCTATTTTACCTGTCGCTGTGTCTGCCACTATGACTCATCCTTATGGCTACCATAGTTACTACCACTTTCCCTCACAGTGAGCGTCTAGCTTGTGACCACTGCCATGAGTAGCACTACTGTTGTGGTGCGGTCTCGTTCCTTTTCCTGAATTTACTCAGAATCCTCAGTGAGCTCCAGCGAACCACCACCCATCCTGGAACGATGTAAAAATATGATTCAGTCTGGAAAAATGTTATAAAAGATAGGTTGCAATATACGTGTTAGCAGGGTACATACATTTTACTGTCTTATAACTAACAAGAGGACGCGTTCAGTCAGGTGTGCATGAAGTTACTAAACAAAACAAGTTCTTGGTTAAAATATATGTGTCGTATTGTCGCTGTAGCAATATACATGCTGATATCAGGTCCGTCATAACACACTGCTCCAGACGTGAAAGTAAATACTTGATCAAAGTTTCCGCTATTCCTTTCATTCGCACAACATATTCTCTCAGTAGCACCCAGCACAAGTAGGTATAGAACTCGCGACCTGCTGTCCCAAAAATCGCAAGGATAACCAGCTGTCCGCAGCTCGTGGTCGTGCGGTAGCGTTCTCGCTTCCCGCGCCCGGGTTCCCGGGTTCGATTCCCGGCGGGGTCAGGGATTTTCTCTGACTCGTGATGACTGGGTGTTGTGTGATGTCCTTAGGTTAGTTAGGTTTAAGTAGTTCTAAGTTCTAGGGGACTGATGACCGTAGATGTTAAGTCCCATAGTGCTCAGAGCCATTTTTGATAACCAGTTCACATGATGTTCGTCAGTTTACTATGCTCTTCCAACAGTATACAAATTGACACTATTCAATAATATGACATTTCTAAAATACGATGGCATAGTATGCCTCACTGAATTTTAGACCATTGGGAGAAAGTCAAAATTTTCACTACTTATCCCAAAATGAATAGAAACATTTATAATGGATCTCAGCAGCTTTCGAACTTATCAAATTCTCATGAAAAATGAAATCAGAATGTTTTCACAAAATTACTACAGCTGAATTCAGACTCCTAGCGACGATCGTGCGCAGATCTCTCCCGCTTACAGAATGCACAATCGTTCTCCTAGACTGACTGCAGTCAACCAGTTTTTTCTTGAACAAGACGTTTATTTCTCTCCTTGACCAGTTCTCAATTACAAATTTAATTCAGTTATGTGCTAAAATTCATTCTTTTCAAAAAGTAAACAAACTCAAAACAAATGGTTCAAATGGCTCTGAGCACTATGGGACTTAACTTCTGAGGTCATCAGTCCCCTAGACCTTAGAACTACTTAAACGTAACTAACCTAAGGACATCACACACATCCATGCCCGAGGCGGGATTCGAACCTGCGACCGTAGCGGTCGCGCGGTTCCAGACTGAAGTGCCTAGAACCGTTCGGCCACATCGGTCGGCGGTTCACCCCCTCATTCATAATTAATTTTTAAGTAATTTCAAGATCCATACGTAACATACATGATGCACTCACTGACTCTGTCAGAATTACAAATGAAAATAATAGAGTTAAATAATCGAAAATAACAAATACAGATAAAAATTGGAAACATACAGTTTTATGGTCAAATTACTATTCAGGTAACTATCTAACACTAAAAACCTTCACTGACGTGTTCACAAAAAAATGTAACGTGTTAGGAGGTTGCCTACAAGAGAAAGTTATAAAATCTGTGTTTTAGGTAAAAAAAGGGTAGAGTCCCTCCACGCCCTCACCGGCATGATGGGCAACACGAAAGACCTACTGCCACCTCTGCATAGGGTTTGGTGTTTACTAAGTGTGTCTTCGCAGGATGAGGATACTGTGAAATTTGCGTACGTCTGGTTACGATCAGCCGCTAATACGCTCTCATCTGGAGACAGATTGAGTCGAAAATTGAACCAAGGACAGCAGTTTGAAGGGCAGGAAAAAAATGTGCACAAGGGAACAGCCAAGGAGAAAAAAAACTCTGCGATAGTCTGGTCGGGTAATAATAGCAGTAGCAGATTGTTTGCTATCTGCGACATATCATGAAAGAGTTACATAAGTTAGTGCTGGGTGTAAGGCCGTCGGATACCTTTGACGTTGCGATGCGTTGTTACTCAGTGGCTGCAGCTGGGTACCGTCGTTGTCTTCTGGGCCAGCATCAGCATACCTGTAACAGTTCAGTCTGTCGTCGGTTAGTGTCCATAGGTCATATAAAGGATGCACAGTGTGGGGAAGTGTAGGTGGTTAGTTTGTGCGTTAGTGTGCGAGTTTATCAGTTTCCCTTATGTTGCCTGTTGGTCGGCTTTGATAGCAGTTGGCATGTCCAGTCAATATTGCTGAAATGCAGGGGCTCGCCGATGTTGTCGCTTGTGAGAGTGTGTTAGTTCACCATAGGTGTTTAGGCCCTATCTAACAGTGTTATGCTTCCACCTATGGTTATGACCATAGTTCCCAGAGTATGGATGAAAGGACTGTTCGAGTGTCTCGAGTTCCAGCATAGTCATTGACGAGTTTTTTTTAATACTTCCTTGAGGTTTTCGAGCCGATATTCATTGTGAAGATCCGCGGTGCGAGTGTAGCATGGAGAGTTGCTAACGATACGTAGCACTTTGTTCTGTTCTGTATGACCTGCAGGCAGCGTAGGCGTGTAGGAGCTGCATATCCCCAGACGGGAACTGCATACGTCATCAGAGGTCTGATCAGTGTCATGTGCTGTTTGAGCCTCATTTGCGCTCTGCCCCTCCTTGCCCACGTAAGTTTCTGGTCCAACCAGACATTGAGGTTTCTAACTTACTCTTGGAAACGTACTGGGCGTGGATGTAGTGTTACCGGTCTATAGAGTTGATGTTTGAACAGTAGTTTCGGTCTGCGTGTGCACAGGACTGCTTCGGACTAGTCGACGTTTATTTTAATACGCCATCGTTCCAACCAAGGCCCAACAATACGGAGTGGTGTCTGTAATCGTAAATTTCTGTTTGATCTTGCGCAAGGATGGCTGCGTCATCGGTGTAGATGGCTAACGTCGTGTTTTGTGATGCTGAGAGATCATTAATGTAGAGGTTGAACAAGATGGGAACCAGTACGCTTCCCTGGGATACTGTGTCGTATCGACTGTTTGCACTCCACATCAGTGTTGAAACATCTATTGGTAAGAGATGAGTGTATGAGCCGTACGAGCCCGTCGGGGACACCGGCATCGCTTAGTTTGCGTATGAGGCCCGAAAGCTTTTACAATATCCAGGAACCACAGCTCCTACGGCTTTGTTTGTGTTGTAGCCGCTGCGTTACGTGTTCAACTACGCGGAGGAGTTGCTCTGTTGTGGGGTAGTGCTTCCTGAACCCTGTTTTAGGTAGTTTTAAATATCTAACTAATCATTTATGGCATAGAACATAAAGTCGACCAGCTTACACTAAATTTCATGGTGATTGGTGTGTGGGACATGACTTCATGAATTCACAAGTTGAAAATTTGTGGCAGATTAAAACTGTGTGCCAGACCGAGACTCGAACTCGGGACCAGTTCCAGGTTTGAATCTTCGTCCGGCACACAGTTCTAATCTGACAGGAAATTTCATATCAGCGCACACTCCGCTGCAGAGTGAAAATCTCATTTCTGGAATTCACAGGTTGGTATGTGATTTTTACGATCTCTAAAAAAGACTCACGTATAGCGGGGCCTGTCTCCTTAACGAGCGTGGAGGCGGCGGAGGGCGCTCAGTCAGCACGCGAAAGCTTTCTTTAGGATGCAGTGCTACTGAGAACAGCAAGTAGAGGATATTCAAAAGTAAAACATACCAAACAGATATTCAAAAATTTTTAATAAATGCATACAAACAAATCCAGAACAAAATAATCATGTACAATGAAAGAAAAACAAACGCTAGCTCCTACATAATGGCATATCATCGTTTTGACGGCTCTGTACACAATCTTTACCGCCTCACAGGACTATACATTCCGGACAGGCAATACCTCTTGGCAAATCATCTGCTAGCGAAAGAAACTGGTACACCTGCCTAATATCGTGTAGGCGTCCGCGAGCACGCAACAGTGGCGCAACACGACTTGGCATGGACTCGACTAATGTCTGAAGCAGTGCTACAGGGAATTGACACCATGAATCCTGAGGGTTGTCCATAAATCCGTAAGAGTACGAGGGGGTGAAGATCTCTTCTGAACAGCACGCTGCAAAGCATGCCAGATGTGCTCAGTAGTGTTCAAGTCTGAGCAGTCTGGTGGCCAGCGGAAGTGTTTAAACTCAAAACAGTGTTCCTGGAGGCAATGTGTAGCAATTCTGGACGTCTGGGGTGTAGAATTGTCCTGCTAGAATTGCCCAAATCCATCGGAATGAACAATGTGCATGAATGGATGCATGTGATCATCAGGGATGCTTAAGTACGCGCCACCTGTCAGAGTCGTATTGAGACGTATCAGGGGTCCCATGCCACACCAACGGCACACGCCCCACACAATTACATAGCCTCCACCAGCTAGGACTCTCCACTGCTGACATGCAGGGTCAACCGATTCATGAGGTAGTCTCCAAGTCCGTACACGTCCATCCAGTCAATACAATTTGAAACGCGACTCGTCCGACCAGGCAACATGTTTGCAGTCATCAACAGTCAAATGTCGGCGTTGACTGGCCCAGGACAGGTGTAAAGCTTTGTGTCGTGCGGTCATGAAGGGTAGACAAATGGGCCTTCGGCTCCTCAAGCCGACCGCAGCGATGTCGGAGATTTGATGTTTTACCGGATTCCTGATATTCACGGTACACTAAAATGGTCGTACGGGAAAATCCTCACTTCATCGCTACCTCGGAGATGTTGTATTCCATCACTCATGCGCTTTCAAACTCACTTAAATCCTGATAACCTGCCATTGTAGTAGCAGCAACCGATCTAACAACTGCGCCAGGCACTGGTTATCTTATATAGGCGTTGCTGACCTCAGCGCCGTATTCTGCCTGTTTATGTTTCTCTGTATTTGAATACGCGTGCCTGTACCAGTTTCTTTGGCACTTCAGTGTATATGCTTCGTTTGATTCTACAAAATCAACGCTTCGTTTGATACAACAAAATGTTTCACCTCTTGAGCCAGATTTACTACGCTTGAGCAGAGGCTGAATTTCAGTGGCCGTGTCGCCACAGGTTGGACGAGAACAGGGCCAGAAGGTCGGGGTAAGCGTGTTTACAACGTTAACACTATAAAGACTGGGAATCCGCTCGTGTTTGAGTTTAATGTTAATGAAAAATGAAAGGAAAATTGCACATTTGTAAGCGAATTCATGACGGTGCATTCAGTATCGTAGTGGTAAAGACTGAAATTGTCATCTGATTGTCCTGCAATAGCCTACGATTTACTGTCGAAGACAAAGATACTTTATTTCTATAACTTCTAGCTAATGAAATTCTTCGTTTTATACTTTTTGTAACTGTTTCATAGCTCACATTTTTACTTTTAAAAATGTATCGGTTTGTATAACTGAACTATACCACTCATATCAAAGTGGAAAATGTGTTCTGTGGCCAATACATTACGTGGAAAATTACTCAGTATGGATAAAATGTTCATCTAAATGGTTGAAGTACGTGTGAAACTGGCAAGAGTTTTTTTGTACCCGAAAAGAAGTGTAGTGTGTTAGATCTTTCATTAACATACATTTTACAAAAGAATTGAATAATTTTTTTGCAGTTGGGGTATATATTTAGGACTGACTGCAGAGTGTTTTAGAGTCGTTACTGAAACTGCGTTTCCTGCACGCCGTTCCATAAATGACAAAAAAAAAGGCTCTGAGCACTATGGGACTTAACATCTGTGGTCATCAGTCCCCTAGAACTTAGAACTACTTAAACCTAACTAACCTAAGGACAGCACACAACACCCAGCCATCACGAGGCAGGATTCGAACCTGCGACCGTAGCAGTCGCGCGGTTCCGGACTGAGCGCCTAGAGCCGCTAGACCACCGCGGCCGGCCATAAATGACATCTACGACCTTTCTTAGCACGACAAGTAACGTTTCTAATGGAAGTTATGAGGCTCAATGGCAATGATAAACACATTTGTCTGCATTTTGTTTCTTACGATGACAAACATTGAGAAGACGTAATGAACTACATATCCATAGGTGTTTGGGTACATAATCCCATAAAATCAGGCACTCTGCTGCAGAATGGCTAACTTCATGTCTTGCAAAAACACATCAACACATCAAGGTAATACATAAAAACGTTTATCTTGTTACCATTTTTTATCAGTCTTGATAACCAGTAAACGAAATTTTTTGATAGCCCTTACGAAGAAACTAAAATGCATGGACCAGTTGGCTCGTTGCTGAGATATGAATATAATTTTTTCTGCTCTATTTTTTTTTAGAAAGCCTTGCTTAACGCAGAATTTTCACAGGAATCGCAAGACCATTGAAATCTTAGTGGATTTGGGGTTTTCCAACGAACTTCCATTTGCCTTCTCACTTGGTCCTCAATACAGAAAGAAACATAAACTTCTTCTTTTATGCTTACCCATTTGTTTTATCCCTTCCGTAAATATTCCAATTTTAAGGCAAGTGAGAGTCAAATACCTCGCCAATTGACAAGCATACTGGCTGTGAGATTTTTCACGCTTATAAAACGGCTCTAAAACATCAAATGTGTCCTATAGTTTGTGAAATAAACAGACATTAACAAATCTTTAACTAGCCTAGTGATATTCAGTAGACAGGATGTATCAAAACACGCTTCCAAATACCGAAGGCTCCTAGTATCGGCTAAATATGTAACATTTTCAATATAAACGATCTACCGTCTGTGTTCCACAAAGACTAACATTCAAAACAATGTATTCCATTCCACCACGTTTGCGTGTGATAGAGTGACAGCAGTTCATCGTGACTCCTACTAATTACTATTATATCTGTAGCCGAATAAGCTGCTGTAGTTTCAGAAAAAGATGCGAACATCAGTGAAACCGAGCGTACAATCTGATATGCGATTGCAGTATGTTTCGCTTATTTCTTAGCTTTGGACATCATTGTCCCGTTATTTGTATGGTTATCAACGTAATTATTATCAGAGCCAAAATGAGTAACTGTTCACAGCTACAGGACAGTACAATAAAAAGTATTACATATCTTTTTCTTTAGTGGAGAGATGGTACATTTCCGGAAGTGAGTTCCTATTCAAAATGATGCCTTCTGTGTAGCCATTGCAGCTCCTCAAACTGTTCACGGGAATTTATAAGCAGCGTATATAAAACGTAACGGAACAGAGACAAATGAGAAATTACGTTAAGTAACTTGTCATTTTCAATGTCACATTCGATTCGAGTAAATACGTGTATGTCTCGACACAAGACGATAAGTGAAGTAGTTATTTGCTACTTAAACAGCCCTTTGCAATAAACGGACAGTGGAAAATAATTTTTGCCAGTGACACAAATGGAATCAAAGCAAGGGTGAACTGGAAGTCATTCTTATAAAATCAACATTTACCATCTAAATAAGATCTTGTCTGTGGAAAGTTACTACAAGTACCAGCTGCCAAAACAGTTTCAAACGTGTCCCTCTAAGCAAATGACTATCGAAAGCTTTTATAGAAATAATGGAATGAACTTAACGAACGTAGCAAATGAAATTTATGGGTAAAATTGTACGTAGTTGACATCGTCCGCTGATCGCTCTGTTATCTTTCTACATGTTAAGAGGGATGGTTTATGTGGTTTTATTATTTTGTAAAACGTGATTGGTGATTTTAGTACAAGAAACTGTGACGTGGCTGCGGAAAATAAAAAGGAGAACGAGCCTTATTTCGTTACGAGGGGACCGTTGGAGATAAATGTCAGGAATAACTGATAACTGTGTTCCATTAGCAGGAAAAGATCTCTAAAAAAGAGAATACACATTGCTACGTGGCGAAAAGTTTCACAATTGGCTGGAAGTATACGGCCCAGACTTCTAGGTACCTAATCCCCAAATTCCACGTTTCTTTAAGCAATTGAACGTTTGCTGGACGACAGTGGTCGTCCTTTTTGCTCTGGGAATCTTTTGCCATTCACCATTCACCATTCACCAGACGTGAGTAGTGCGGCAGACAG
Organism: Schistocerca americana; assembly: GCF_021461395.2. Taxonomy (NCBI): domain Eukaryota; kingdom Metazoa; phylum Arthropoda; class Insecta; order Orthoptera; family Acrididae; genus Schistocerca; species Schistocerca americana. Next base: position 500,058,772 of record NC_060119.1, on the reverse strand, counting down.
CTATAAAACACTAGTTTTCAACATAATCTCCATTTAATGTGACGGCCTTACGCCACATTACTGAGAAGGCCAGCTAAGTCCCCAGGGTACCACTCTACTGGGCGACGGCGGACCCAACGTCTTACTGCATCAATAACCTCCCCATCATCCACGTACTGCTTCCCGCGAAGTGCATCCTTCATTGTACCAAGCAGGAAGGTCCGATATCCGGGATTTAGGATGGATGAGGAAGAAACAGCCCAGTGAACTTCAGTGAGCGCCTCTCGGGTGCGCAGTCTTGTGTGAGGCCCTGCGTTGTCGTTGTAAAGGATGAGCCAGACAATAGGAGATTTTACTTTATTATATGAGCCTCCAACCAGTAACTTCATTTTTCCATTGCGGCCAAGCCACGGCCGGCAGCGTTAGCTGCCTGTAAATTCTTTCGTCCCACGATCTAGTAACAGGAAGTCAGCACCGAGAAAGGGCACCTTGTTCACGCGCCTCTCTCGTGTGCTGACGAGGTAACGCCGTCCCAGGCGTCGCTTAGCAGGCAACGCTCTGGAAAGTTCCATGCCGCCCGCACGGTTTGCTCGGTCCTGACCAATCAGGGTGGAGGAAGCCGCGTGGTGCGTCGAACATACCCGGCCGCCCGTCGCCGGGCCCGCTCTCTTGTATTCTTGCTCACCCGCGAGTCGGATGCGCGCCCTGTAGCATTGATCATCTCCCGCTTCTCCCGGTGCTGCGGCACTGTGGACTTAGTTTTGGCAGACAACCACTTTCGGTAGCTTCGCGAACAATGTTCGCCAAATTGCAAGCTCTGGCTCACCCTCACCTCCCTAGGCCTATGTAGCCCTTTTCAACATGCTTTAGCCAATAAATGGCCTTTCTCTAAAAATTACTCTATTATTCCATAACGCCCACCGCCTGCCCATACCCGCCATCCTGTACAATTGGTGTCAGAAGTTTGGATACGTTCCCGTAGTGACTTTGTCGCTACACTAAACTTTTCCCGGCGAGACGCCGTGAACTTCGCGCATGGAATGCGCCAACCGGTTGCCACGTTTGCTCCACGTGGGCCGTGGCTGCTCCACTAAACACGCACAGGGCGCGTGCTGCAGCGAGGCAGCCCACGCTAGTCAGCCACGTGAGCCGCACGCCGCCGCGCTGCCCGCTGCCTGAGTTCGAGGGGCCTGCGCTGCGCTGCGCGACCTGCCGGGCCGCCGTCATCCGCCGTCGCCGCGCCGCCCACCGTCGCCCGCCGCTGTCAACGACGCGCCAGGGCCTGCCGCCATCGCCGACCGGCCGAGCCAGCGCCGTCCGCCGCCAACACATTTGCCGCCGCCCACGGGTCCGGACGCCGTCGCCGCCGCCCGCCGACCACCGCTCGCCGCCACTGCACCATGCCGTCGCCGCCACCAATGCGTCGCACCGCCTCCATCGCCATGTAAGTCGCCGCGATGCTTACAACTATATCTTCGACGATCTTCCGCCGCTGGATTGAGAATCTTTGTGGCCGTCCTTTTTTTGTAACAATCATTACTTTTTTCTGGTCACTAGCGTCCCATAAAATTGTAAACATGCCGATAGGGACACGAGCGACGGAACGGGATACCCCCGTAGAGGCATCTGTCTCGCAAGACCCGCTCGAGGCCATAAATGCACAAATGCGCCAGTTATTCGCACAAAATCAGGAGCTACTTGAGCAAAACCGCGTCTTGAAACAGACGCTGGAAGCTAGTGCGCGAACTTCCATACCTGTGGCTAGCTCCACCCCTGTAACAAATGCTCAAACAGAGGCAACTAACACTAATTCTGTCTCTAATACAAACGCCACAATTTCTGCTAACATGGCGACTGTAAGCAATTTTCCTGCGGCTGATTTCATTCCCACCTTTTCTGGGAAGTCCCACGAAAATGTGGCTATGTTCTTACAAAATATTCGTGATGTGGGTCGCACGTGTGCCTGGCCGGATGATCTATTGGTCAATGTAGCCAGACTGAAGTTGACAGGGGAAGCCCGAATGTTCATAGAAACGGTGGACGAATTGCGTGACACGCATGAATTTGAAGTATTGGCCCGCGGATTGACTACGCGTTATTCCGATACCAGAGGTACAGCATATTACAGAGATCAGTTATCAACCCTTAGGCAGAAGCCTAACGAGGATTTTGATGCCTTTGCAGATCGCATACGAGCAGTATCTTGTCGTACCTATAAGCTAGGTGAAAATGCCAGTGAAAACAGAATTTAGCGCTCAGAAGCGGAAGCGCGTGCAATTGATGCATTTGTTCGCGGTATTGACCCCCGCATCGGAGGAGAAGTCAAAGCAGCCTCCCCCACTTCTCTGTTTGAAGCTGTTCGTTTGGCAATGTTACGCGAAGAGGTACTGCGTTTTTGCGCTGCCGCACCGCGCCCAACGGACCCAGTACCGGTCCCAGCAAAAGAAGTATTTTGTCAGCGTTGTGGGAAGCCCAACCATACGGCAATGCGCTGTCGCGCGCCGTATTGCACTATTTGCCAGACAGTAGGTCATGCTAATAATGTTTGCTCCACAAAGTCACCATTTTCAAATCAGATGCGCGGCCACCGCCGCAACGGGGGGTCGCATCAGGGAAACGCTTCGGGGGCAGGTTCCGCCACCCACCCGCGCCCCCGACAAAAATAATACACCCGGTTAGGACCGAAAAATGTAAAGAGGTGGAACACGTTAGTCTATTTGGCGTACTCGGGAACAAATCAGTTAGAATTTTAGTTGATACTGGTGCTCAAGTTAGTGTATTGTTTGTGGAGAAAAATGATCGAAGGGTGTTACAGCCACCCCGGTACCATATCAGTGGCCTTGGAGAGGAAGTAATTGTCCCTGCAGGTTCGTGTGTAGTGAACCTGCAAATCGACGAGGGTAAATACAGTCAGATGATGGAGGTAGTAAGGCTAAAGAAGGGTGAATTTGACATCATACTAGGGAATGACTTCCTGCACCGTTATCAGGGGATAGTGGATTATCGAACGCGAACTGTGCAGTTCGGCGAAGCAATTCACCGATTTGGCAGTGCGCACCCCCGTCAGACGCGAGGGAGCTGCGAAAGGCGCCGTTCACAGTCTCCCATAAAACCGCAGATGTGGGCGATAAAAACCACTAACCCTGTGACGATAAAAGGCGGAAGTGGAAAGATTCTCTGGATAGATGTCAAAAATCAAGAACGCCCCAAGACAGACATTCTGGTTGACCCGCTCACCCAGAATGATGTTTTAGATCGTCAGTCAGTACATATAAAGAGAAGTATCTGCCGACCGGAGAGGAGACAGAAGGGTTTTGCGATACCAGTAAGTATAGATAATTTTGGTGTAGAAGATGTTGTGATACCGAAGGGTACTATTGTTGCCAGTGGTCAGGAAATTTTTGAGGAAATAAGAGGAGCTGAGAAGCAGCGAGATAAAGATGAGAAAGGAAGGAGAAGAAAGAAATGTTCAGTTAGAGAAGTGCGATATGTCGCGTCGACGATAAAGAGTCAGTTAGCAGAGAAGTTAGGTCAAATAAACAGTGAGGAGAAAAGGATGTTGCAGCCGGTATTAAAGGAATTTTCGTGGTTGTTTGAAGAGAGGCAGTTTCTACCGGCTACGGATTTGGTTCAGCACGAAATTCCGACCGGAGAAACCGGGCCTATCGCGCCATTAGTTCCACCCAAAAAAGCAAGAAAGAAGGTAATACAACCGCCTAGACAGCAACGTAGATATGCTCTAAGGTCAAACCCCCATGATTTGCGTTCCAGAGAGTAGATCTGAGATGGTATGTAAACAGTTGGCAAAGTCCTGCATGCAGCAAGAGAATTAATTGACGGAAAACACCGTAGTTACTATACATCTAATTAAATTGTGCATGTTAGTTATAAGTAGACATAAGAATTGGCAACCACTGGTAACTGGTAATAGAATTTATGACGTCACATGCTAATGGAAGTGATGGAAGTTATGTAATCATTTTGTCTTGTCATTTAACGTCTCCAGTAATGTTATCGTAGCAGTCGAGAATTAAAAACACAACCATTCTTTAATCATGGAATTAAGGGGAAAGTTGTCCTTGTCAAAAGAACACGGAGAGCAAGAATCAGTTAATCTTGTATATTTCAAAGGGAATCACATTTCACCTGTTAATTTAGTGAATAGTGCACGAACACAGCTATTAAAGCTTTACCATAAAAACATGATACTAATACGCCTTCGTAACTGCCAGTAGATCAGTGACTACATGCAGCCGTCTACCTGTACTTTGAAAGACGCCCTATTACATGTATGTTTTGCTAAATGATCACACAACGATAAAAACATGAATAAATACGTCCAAGTTAAACAACAAATAGGCTACTCTAAAGTAAAAGGAGTCTTCCTGAAGTGCTATTTTATTGTTTTCATGATGCGATGTTGAACAGACAACGATGTAAGTTTTTTGGTACCACGTATTTCTGTATATTAAATGCCACGGAAGGAGTGCGTAAATACCTCCACTGTGGTCTACAGCTGTTCACATGCGCCGAGTCCCGCCCCTCCCTGTCAGCTGGCGACGCGGCCCCCTTCCCTCCCCACCCACCGGCCTGCCGAGAGAGCGGCCATTGCAGTTCCCCCTCCCCCACCCACCGTCTCTGTCCATGGTGCGTGCAGCATTTGCACCTCTCCCCTCGCCCCTCCTCACCGCCCAACCATCGCCCTGCAGGCCACGTGCCTCAGCCACGCTACACATTCGTATATTCGTACGTTGCAGTTTAAACAGCAAACCTAAAGGGATGGTTATAAAAATAAAATCACCAGCTTAATATTGCCCTACAGATTTTATTAGTCTTATCTAAAGACGGGAATCTATGTGTATTGTCTATTTGAATTTTCAGTATGGAACAAAAATCGTGAAAGAGAACTTTTCCTGGTACGCATTGTCTAAACCATCAGGATTAGTAAATGTTGGAATTTCAGATCGATCTCCGGCTATGTTGTATCACCACCACGGTTAATAAACGGATCTATATGGCGTCAAGAAAGCCGGCACTTGCCGCTATATCTGTCCTGTAAACGACCGCTGAGTGGGGAACGCGTTAGCCAAGGAGTTGGGTTTGGAATGCCATTGCAAAATATAGTTTATATAGAAGCCTAACACCTGCCATTTACCTAAATTTTGAAGAACAGAGTGTTTAAGTAAAATAGTTGTAAGCCGATAGTTTTGTGACCTCTAGCGATTGAAGTTATTAGAGTCCCTTAGAAAAGAACATTCTCCATGCATAACTGTCGTGAACAACATAAGATAACTCTGGAAGGAAATTTTGTGACTGTACCGAGAGATAAACTCCATGCGTAGCAAGAGGACGGACCCAGCATGAACGCCAGTTATGCAGCCGAGCCAGTGAAACCGGACGCAGCCGTACTGTCAGCTGTGCTGTCAGCAACTTACAATCTCACGAGCGCGACGCGTGTCGCACCTTAGCACCTCAAGCTGCACTGAATCTCAACACAGAAATTCTTAACCATTATATAACGAACCCTATGAATAACGTTATGCACATTTTCAATAGTCAGGAACTTACTTTGCTCCCTACACACTCTTTATATGACAAATGAACTCTAATTTTATAAAAACCAAAGCACCGGCAGGTAAGTCATATCGACGTCTTCCGAGATGCAACTAGCTTCGTCGAGCCGCCAATATTGATTATATGGAAGCAGGTAGGTGAGAGAATTAACAAAAGGAACAACAATCATATCCTTGAACGATTGACTGGGTGACTGATGATCGTCAATATTTGCAAATACAAATCAACACAGGAAACGGTTTATCGCACGTTTAATAATTTTTGGGCTGTTCATTGAAGGAGACATAAAATCATTTTTCATCAGAATCTTGTTACAGGAAGTATTAACGTGACATTACATTATTCCACAGCATTACACATAACATTGCCATGACTTAACGACAGTTTTCTTCTAGGTAAAAGTACCAAAGACTATTAGTTGGTATGAAGACACAAACGAGAGCATAAAGGAATACCAAGGGATGCTTACATTGATTTTGCTACGAAATGTAACTGGAGGATAAGGAAGTTTTGTTTGAAGGAAATAATATTTTAAACTTTTGCTTTTGTTACGGTTTTGCCACCGCTTATATCACTATGACGAGTTGCCAATTACTTATGTCAAATTGCTTGTGTCTAATTGATTATGTCCAATTGCTTATGTCCAATTACTTACATCCAATTAGTTATGTCTAATTACTAATTCGATGTATTATTTTTACTATTGTTCATTTTGTCCAGGTCTTATTTATGCTATTATCAAATGTTTAGACAGTTTTAGCTAGAGTTTGCCAGCACCAGTAATTTAGTATTTGTATCAGCCTAGTGTTTCCATGTGTCGCTGTGTTACCATACTGATGAGGATAATAATTTTGTAGGATTTCAAGCATGCTAGAGTAAGTTCCCGAGTACTGCCAATTATCTGGTTAATAATAATGATGTCTTAGGTGATAAATTGTTTTGGAAGAGTAGTTTAGGATGTAACCATGCTTTATTATCATTTTTATTTGAATGTTTATCAGGAGGGACATACCACATGCCTACCCCCGTGATAGATAACGTAAACAGAGTGAATCATACCCCCAGAACGAGCAAGTTTTGGCTATATACCTGGTCTGTTGGATGAACAAGAGAACCACACCCGCAAGGGCACGTACCTTACGTGACGCGGCTGGCTCCCGCGCGGTCCCTTAGCTGTCTGTGTCGTTTCTTCACTTTTCCGTTCCGCGACATAGTCTGTTCTACCCACTTTCATCTTTCCACTATCAACAGAACAACCCTTGAAGAGTCATGCTCCACCCGCAAGGGCGCGTACCTTACGTGACGCGGTTGGCATCCGCGCGAACCCTTAGCTGTCTGTGTCGTTTCTTCACTTTTCGGTTTCGCGACATACTCCGTTCTACCCACTTTGATCTGTCAACTTTCAACACACAAAACTATTCAGCCCAGACTTTGATCTTCCATCTCGAAGAAGAGTTCACGAGAACAGTGTTCCGTGCTCTCTGACGACAGCTGATCAGGCAACGTCAGACGCGAACCGCGTCTAGCCCGCAGCTAAACGCCAGTAAGCGGAAATCTCTGTTCAAAACCTTGAGCCTTCTTTGTTTTCCCGTTGTATTTTCCGAAGGAATACCGACTATTGAAGTAGTAGCATTTAACTGTATGACGTGTCCCAGGACACTGCGATATAACCAAGGATAGACGGAGTTTTAAGCAACCAGCTGGGCCCAATGAGGCCAGCACCATGGAGTTATAGAGACGGTGAGTTTAGTTTCGAGATGTTGAGTGGATGAAGACGGCGAATTTTGTCGCGCAGTAAAGTTTTGTTTTAAGTGAGAGAAGTCGTGTTTTAGGAAGAAGTAAGTAGCAGCTATCTTGGAGTCGCAGAATTGTCATATACACAGTTAAGTAGGCGATAACGTCGTGTGAACGATGCGCCGTGCACTATACCTTCATAAAGGGAAAGTCCTTCAGAAATTACGCTCAAATTAGTCTTTTCTAATCCAATTCCTTATACTCTCTGTGTCCACTATGGACATCGTCGAGTTTTGTTTCTCTCCTTTCGTTAGCTACAGCGTTGACATCCTACGACACAATCTATGTCCCACCTGCAACAAACTGGTATCACTTTTCATTGTCACTCTCACTTTATGGTGTTTTGCAAATATATTGATGCATGAGAAACTTCCTCTCACAATGTAAATGTTATTACACGTAGAGGGTCAGCCCAAAGCCGCACTTAACTTTCTTTGTTTATCGATATGGAATATGCAGTAAATTTAATATGATATTTGTATACTTCGCTTTTATATTTTCATGTTTTTATAACAATTATGTTTGGGCTAAAATGGATTTCATAGGACCTATGTTACGGGGTTGTGAGATATCTGTCACTTATAAACCAATTTACTATGGCATAAAGTAATTTTAAAAAGTACCCACTGTAACAGCTCATCTAGCTTTATGTCACGCGTAATCCCACTTCTATTTAGTTGCATTTGACAGTCGTAGACCCCTCAGCTGCCGCGTGCAGCCTCGACGCCGCGCTGGCCTTGGAAATTATCTGCCGCGCGCCTTTCTGACTTAGCGCGAGATTCGGCCTTGCAGTCAGCTGCCACTCTGACGTAGCCTCCGCGCAGATCTTTAGCAAACGGTTCCTGTTGGAACACCACTTATAACCTTTCATGCCACCACGCCTTACTTAGTATTCACACCCATTTAATTATGCTTTTATACCTGAAAGCTCATTCATGATTCCCTTGTCAGCTAACGTTCAAGTTTTACCTAAAAAATCAAATAATCACATTCTAACGTCAATTGATGATTTGCTAAAACATGAAAAAGGACAAATTTCTTACGTTCGCCTGTTGGCACTTAAATGAATGGTAAACAGCCGCAAATTAAACCAGACAATAAAGAGAAAACAAGAACCTATCAGGCATGTGCCCTCCCTTAGTTTTAAGAGTGAAACTGAGATATCAGTTAATGTGGAAAAACTAGCGTAGTGTAGTGAAGTGTTTCCTTAGTAATAACTCCCTTTTCAACTGTGTTTTGAAACATGTGTACCTCCCCTCATACCCCCCTACACTGCGCTGAGTTCCAGTGCACGGACCTGGCCACGGCCACGCCCCCTACCCGCCGGCAGCCTGCACGCTGCCCGCTGAGGACAACACACCACACCGCCTCGCCCCAGGCGCCCCCGCCGTGACTCATCAGTGGTGATGTGTTTAAATTTTCAACTTATTCTAACAAAAGCAAAAAAAAAAAAAAGACATTTTTACTTCAACTTAGCAACAAGAACACTTGACATGTTTGTCTAATTCACACTGCTATGTTTTGTTCTAATTTTGTTTTGATATTTTATGATGTTTTGATATTCTATGATGATTTGATGTCTTATGATGATTCTTGCATGCACACAATATTGTTGATGTAAGTCCCCTTGCGACCCCTAGGAGGTCTTCAGAGTCTCTATACCCTCCCATAGATTAAGACCCCTGCCGTCTTCCGTGAGAGCCAATGTTCACTTTCTTTTGCAAGATAAATTTAAATTTGTTTACATTCAAATAATAATTGCATTGAGCGAATTCACATACGTTCTCCGCTCCCACGGAAGGGGGAGGAATGTAAAGGATGAGCCAGACAATAGGAGATTTTACTTTATTATATGAGCCTCCAACCAGTAACTTCATTTTTCCATTGCGGCCAAGCCACGGCCGGCAGCGTTAGCTGCCTGTAAATTCTTTCGTCCCACGATCTAGTAACAGGAAGTCAGCACCGAGAAAGGGCACCTTGTTCACGCGCCTCTCTCGTGTGCTGACGAGGTAACGCCGTCCCAGGCGTCGCTTAGCAGGCAACGCTCTGGAAAGTTCCATGCCGCCCGCACGGTTTGCTCGGTCCTGACCAATCAGGGTGGAGGAAGCCGCGTGGTGCGTCGAACATACCCGGCCGCCCGTCGCCGGGCCCGCTCTCTTGTATTCTTGCTCACCCGCGAGTCGGATGCGCGCCCTGTAGCATTGATCATCTCCCGCTTCTCCCGGTGCTGCGGCACTGTGGACTTAGTTTTGGCAGACAACCACTTTCGGTAGCTTCGCGAACAATGTTCGCCAAATTGCAAGCTCTGGCTCACCCTCACCTCCCTAGGCCTATGTAGCCCTTTTCAACATGCTTTAGCCAATAAATGGCCTTTCTCTAAAAATTACTCTATTATTCCATAACGCCCACCGCCTGCCCATACCCGCCATCCTGTACATCGTGGAGGAGAAGTTCGTTGGCATTTTTGTGACAACGAACATACTGAAACCATTTCTTCAATTTTTTGCGTATAGCACAATGCACTTCAGAGTTGATCGTTGCACCATGACGGAGGACATCAAACAGAATAGCCCCTTCAGAGTCCCAAAAGATCGTCGCCATCACTGTGCCGTCTGAGTCTGCGGCTTTCAACTTTTTCTTCGGAGGAGAGGTGGGATGAGGCCACTACATGGATTGCAATTTCGTTTCCCGTTGGAAGTGACGAACTCATGTTTCATCGCCTGTGACGATGTTCCACAAAAAAATGTGACGGTCAGTCTCGTAACATGGTAGCAATTCCGCACAGATTTTCCTTCATTGCTGTTTATGGTCTTCCTTTATGGGGAGGAACCCAGCAGGCACACATCTTTGAGTATCCCAACTGGTCGACGTGTGTTTCAGCACTAACAACAGAGGCGTCCAGTTGAGCAGCGAGATATTTGACTGTGATCTGTTGACAACCTCGAATGAGTGTGTCGACGTCTTCCAACACTGTAGGAGTCACAACTGTGTGAGACCGGCCGGCACACGGGACATGGGACAGGTTTGTGCAACCTAGTTGCGATGATGACAGAAGCGCCGCCCAACGACTCACAGTCGTTCACTGCCAGGTCTGCGTAGACATTCTGCAGGCACCAATGAATGTATGAGATGCTCTGGTTTCCGCCAAAAGAAGTTCCATGAGAGCTCTCTGCTTGGAGCGCACCTCCGTTACAGACGCCATTTTGAAAGCTACATATAGCGCCGCCACCTGCCGGAAGTTCATGAAACTATACGGTCTGAAGATCGAATATTTCACGATTCCCGCAACAAATTCCGCAATTTTTTTTCAACTGAAACTCTCCAAGAAAAAAAAAGTAGTGCATTACTTAAGGAACGCCCCTCATACAAAAATAGTCCGAGCAGAGATAACCCATGTCAGTTAAAACGATGTTCATAAGGCTGCTTCGCACGCCTTGCACGAGTAATCACGTTTATGATATTATGGCACCTGTCACTCCATTGCGGTATTTAATCTGTACTGACGGCAGCCTTCTGCAGATACGGATCCTTTACACTTCCTGCAAGCTTGATCCCCCACACCTGTTTGTCTCTCCCATCCTTGCCCATCCCAGCTCACTGCCACACCTGCATTCTTGCAACCCACCTGCTCTCCAACTTCACACCCTCCATACCCTTTCCCAAGGTGGTTTCTGCCAACTCCCTCTCCCTGATGATGTCCTTCTCCCGTCCATCTACCCCTCCTACCAGCTCTGACTCTCCCCTCCCATTCCCCCCCTTTCCCCCAGGGCTCCCTCTCTCCCTCCTCACCTTTCCTTTTCCCTCCCTCCTCTCGCCCAAGTCTCCCACTTCCACCCCCCTCCGCGGACTTCCAACCCCTCCCCTCTCTCTTTCCCCAAACTCTCCCTTCTTTCTTCCACTGGCTCCAGCCACCTACCCACCCTCCTACCTCTCCCTTTCACCTGGAGGCAGCCCCCCTCTTCGTCAGTGTGAGTACTTCGCCGATGATCGTCGCCAGTGTTTTTCGCTAGTCAGTCTCTCTCCATTTCTGTACGGTGTTTTCATCAGTGTTCTACTACATTCGCTTCTCCAACTGGATGTCTTTGTCTGTTCAACTGGTGTCACCCTTTCATGTACAGTGCCTTCCGTTGAACGACTTCTAATTTATTGTGCAGTGTTTATCATGAGTTTACCATGCTTTTTATGTTTTCTATGTCTTCCATGTCTATGTTGTGTCTTTTGTCCGAAGAGTGGCGTATGTAGGCCGCTGCCGGCCCGCCTCAGCTGAGGCATGAAATAACAATAAAGGAAAAACAACAGCCTTCTGTCCTCTGAGATTGTAAGCTGGCAAAAAAAAAAAAAAAAAGAAAAAATGGCTCTGAGCACTATGGGACTTAACATCTCTGGTCATCAGTCCCCTAGAACTTAGAACTACTTAAACCCAACTAACCTAAGGACATCACACACATCCATGCCCGAGGCAGGATTCGAACCTGCCACCATAGCAGTCGCGCGGTTCCGGACTGCGCACCTAGAACCGCTAGACCACCGCGGCCGGCTAAGCTGGCAAAAGCTCTCTTAATTGTGAGATATATTTTCTCACCAAATGGATAATAGGACTCACTATTCGATTATCGAGATTACCAAAAATTTAATTACAATTTGTGGGAGACAAGAGATCATTACATTCGCTTTTATTAACGTTTTAAATGTGGCTATCACAGTATAGAAGTTCTATGATTTATCACTGCATGACAGCGTTTATTTTAAAAAATACAAAATCTTTCAGTGACTATAGTTGAAAAAGGACTTCTGATGCTCCAATGCCTTTTTAATCATATTGTTTAGTTAAACAAACCTCCATTAATATTTTAATAAGTCCATAGTGATGATGAGCTATATCTGACTGCCATCCTCTAGCTGATCCACGGTTTTGGGATATGAAATACGTTAAGACTTTTCGTTATAGAGCAAACAATATGTTCGCCGTGTAATTTCATTATCTCAGGTACAGGTGTGCACTCTCACAGAACGGAATGATAATATAAAGAGGGGGTTTCTGCTTATAAATATTTCGTACTTTTCATCAGAGTTTCCTGACTGTTGATACTGTGAACTTTAGACCTACAGAAAAGGGAAGAATTTGTAAATGCAGATTATACTGAAAAATAAACCATTGTCAACACAATGAAATGAAAATTAGGGAAAGCAGCTTTCCAATTAGAGTCAGGTGTATAATGCTATGTTGTATGGCGAATAATTAACAAGTGAGGCAATATGAAAATATAATTTACACAGTATAAAAGGCACAAAAAAGATAAACAGGAGTGTATGTAAATTAACAGATAGAGTTTGCAGTTGTTTCTGCGACAAGCGCGTATTCTCACAGAGAGGAAAAGAGAATACATTTCATTTCTGCCAAGTGTCCGCCCTCGGTAGCTGAATGGTCAGTGTGACGGATTTTTTAATTCTCTGGGATCGGGTTCGATTCCCCGCTGGGTCGGGGAATTATCTCCGCCCAGGGACTGGGTGTTGTGCTGTCCTCATCATCATCCTATCATCCTCATCGACTGCAGGTCGCCGAAGTGGCGTCAAATTGAAAGACCGGCACCCGGCGAACGGTCTGCCCGACGGGGGGGCCCTAGCCATACGATTAAACAAATAATTAAATTTCTGCCAAGTGTAGCCTGACGTCATTGGAAGCAATACCTACGGAATCAAAATAAATATGGCTTATTAATTAAAAACAAATTCTGAACAAGAGAATCCGTCCCTGAGTCGCTTTGACTGCGATTACAACATTTTACATTTCGAACGATTCTGCATTACCGGCTAGTACGCTGCCTGCATAATGTCCTTCTAATTCCATTCGATGTCAAGTAGTCCTGTCAAGGCGGACCCTTCCACCGGCGTTCGGTATGAGCCTCGGCGTTTGTTCACAGCGTAAGTTCACCAGACTGGAACTTTGTCTGTAGAGCGGGTCTTGGCAGCTTGTCTAAAAGTACGTCCATGTATTAAGGTACACAGTGGTGGAGTGAGCTACAATCTTTTTGGGGTTGACTGCTATGGTGGGTAGCAGTAGACCCCCTGTGTTGGATGGTAGCTGCGAATAAGGGCGCACTGTCCGAACAAGCATCTTGCACCAGGAGGCCGTAGAATGTTTGGGGTTTCGGTGGCAATGTCTGAATAATCGAGCCTTCTCAATGATGGCCCAGAAGTGCGCAGGGTTTGGCGTTATGGCGTTATTGTCTTGCACCCAGCCATCCACCCTGTATCTCCCCCCCCCCCTCCCTCCTATGGGATTTACTAGGGTCAAAGTTACTCTGAGACTTTCCAAAGAGACCCAGGGCTCCTTGCACACTTTATCTTAACACATCTTCAATGGGACGGTGGGACGGGTGGGAGATGGAGGGGGGGGGGGTGCTAGGGAGGCACTTGTGGCAGATGCAGTGAATATGAGATATGAGCCCTAGCTATGTACCATGTCCATGTGGGCTTCAGGAGGTTGCTTTATATGCCTATCTCAACCAGTCAAGTAACACATTACTGTATTCACATCAGTGTTGTCGCAGCTCTCCATGCTACTCTATCCTGTGCAAGCTTCTTCATCTCCCAGTACGTACTGCAGTCTACATCCTACTGAATCTGCTTAGTGTATTCATCTCTTGGTCTCCCTCTATGATTTTTACCCTCCACACTGCCCTCCAATGCTAAATTTGTGATCCCTTGATGCCTCAGAACATGTCCTACCAACCGGTCCCTTCTTCTTGTCAAGTTGTGCCACAAACTCCTCTTCTCACCAATTCTGTTCAATACCTCCTCATTAGTTATGTGATCTACCCATCTAATCTTCAGCATTCTTCTACAGCACCACATTTCAAAAGCTTCTATTCTCTTCTTGCCCAAACTATTTATCGTCCACGTTTCACTTCCGTACATGGCTACATCCATTTCAGAAACGACTTCCTGACACTTAAATCTATACTCGAGGTTAAAAAATTTCTCTTCTTCAGAAACGCTTTCCTTGCCATTGCCAGTCTACATTTTATATCCTCTCTACTTCGACCATCATCAGTTATTTTGCCCCCCAAATAACAAAACTCCTTTACTACTTTAAGTGTCCCCTTTTCTAATCTAATTCCCTCAGCATCGCCCGACTTAATTCGACTACATTCCATTGCGAATATTTAGTGCATTCTAAAAAAAAAGTTACCGAAAACTAGTGTTCTTCATTTCGGTAGGCGGCCCAGGTTTCCAGGTTTGAACCGTTCTGCTCACCTTCCTCCTAACCCCTCAACCCCCCCCCCCCCCCTCCCTTTTTTTACAGCCTTTACAGCCACACCCATGAGATTTAGTCTTTCTAGGGACACCTTGTCATGAATAGTGTATGTACATAAGTCGTCCACAGTGGCTTCATTCACTCTCTCTCTCTCTCTCTCCCCCCCTCTCTTTCAGCCTTCCAACATGAATTGTCAGCTTCTTCAGCTCCACCGCTATTTTGGATAACCCATGTGCTCAGTACTGAACAGATATTTTACAGCCAAATAATGTATTCCGTCTTCCATTTATTTTTCAACAAATACGCTATTTATTTTTGGTCTTGTGAATACATTTCTTACAGTTACAATCTAATCAATCCTATATATACCTGTATCAGCATCTTTCACAAACGTGATTAAGAGACCTTTGTCACCATAGGTGGCACACTGGACAACGATGTTACGTGTCAGAGATTGAAAATAAAATTGTTAAGTATTTATCTTTAATACACTCATTTAGAAAATCATTTTGAATTTGAGTACGGCTGTTTTAAAATGTTATTTGATTGTTTCCGTGTTCTCCTGAAACGCCGTCAACCCTCAACGTAACACAGCGATGAGGGTTACCGCTCCAGCTCAGAAGGCGCACCGGCCGAAGTCAGCCGAACTTCGCGTGACCTGCAGTAAGCATTTCAGAGGGCACATGGGCAAGAGCAGTAGAGAACGCCACATCTATGGACCTTTTGCTGCATCCCCCTTTCCCTTCTCCTCAGCCAACCCGAGCCCACACCGCTAGGCCATTTGCTATCTGATAGTCATCCGACACGCGGGTATAACTGCTCTCACCCGGCGAGCAGCAGGCAGATCCGTCTCCGCCAGCAGAATTAGAAGATAGCCAGCAAGATGCCACTGCCCGGACTCGATGTCGCCTCTGCCACCCGGGCTCACCGCACATCGCAACGCACTGCTCCAGCTGTGGACTCTGATGCTGGAACTCCTTGTAGTGCTGCAGGATTCATGGTGTCACTTCCCTCCAATACTACTTCAGACATTAGTCGAGTCCATGCCACGACGTGTTGCGTCATTTCTGCTTGCTCGCCGGTCCCCTGCACGATATTATACAGATGTACCAGTGTCTTTAGCTGTTCAGTGTGTATTATTTCACGTTTTGCGACGTTTTTAAGTTTTTTAATTAGTTGATTTTTACATTCTTATTCTGAACATAATAAGAGTGTTTTACTACTTAAAGGTTCTCATAAGAAACAGTTCGGTTTTGAGCGTAGTGTGTAGTATTTGTTATTTGAAACGATGGTGGGGCGAAGAGCTGTTTCTTGTGTGGAACAATCGGGGAAAAGTTCTTTGTTTCTTGCTGTTCCAAAGTACACTACTGGCCATTAAAATTACTACACCAAGAAGAAATGCAGGTGATAAACGGCTATTCATTGGACAAATATATCATACTAGAAATGACATGTGATTACATTTTCACGCAATTTGGGTGCATAGATCCTGAGAAATCAGTACCCAGAACAACCACCTCTGGCCGTAATCACGGCCTTGATACGCCTGGGCATTGAGTCAAACAGAGCTTGGATGGCGTGTACAGGTACAGCTGCCCATGCAGCTTCAACACAATTCCAAATTTCATCATGAGTAGTGACTGGCGTATTGTGACGAGCGAGTTGCTCGACACCATTGACACCATTGACCAGACGTTTTCAGTTGGTGAGAGATCTGGAGAATGTGCTGGCCAGGGCAGCAGTCCAACATTTTCTGTATCCAGAAAGGACCTTACAGGACCTGCAACATGCGGTCGTGCTTTATCCTGCTGAAATGTTGGGTTTCACAGGGATCGAATGAAGGGTAGAGCCACGGGTCGTAACACATCTGAAATGTAACGTCCACTGTTCAAAGTGCCGTCAATGCGAACAAGAGGTGACCGAGACGTGTAACCAATGGCACCCCATACCATCACGCCGTGTGATACGCTAGTATAGCGATGACGAATACACGCTTCCAATGTGCGTTCACCGCGATGTCGCCAAACACGGATGCGACCATCATGATGATGTAAACAGAACCTGGATTCATCCGAAAAAATGACGTTTTGCCATTCGTGCACCCAGGTACGTCGCTTAGTACACCATCGCATGCGCTCCTGTCTGTGATGCAGCGTCAAGGGTAACCGCAGCCATGACCTCCGAGCTGATAGTCCATGCTGCTGCAAACGTCGTCGTCGAAGTGTTCGTGCAGATGGTTGTTGTCTTGCAAACGTCCCCATCTGTTGACTCAGGGATCGAGACGTGGCTGTACGATCCGTTACAGCCATGCGGATTAGATGCCTGTCATTTCGACTGCTAGTGATACGAGGCCGTTGGGATCCAGTACGGCGTTCCGTATTACCCTCCTGAACCCACCGATTCCATATTCTGCTAACAGTCATTCGATCTCGACGAACGCGAGCAGAAATGTCGCGATACGATAAACCGCAGTCGCGATAGACTACAATCCGACCTTTATCAAAGTCGGAAACGTGATGGTACGCATTTCTCCTCCTTACACGGGGCATCACAACAACGTTTCACCAGGCAACGATGGTCAACTGCTGTTTGTGTATGAGAAATCAGTTGGAAACTTTCCTCATGTCAGCACGTTGTAGGTGTCGCCACCGGTGCCAACCTTGTGTGAATTCTCTGAAAAGCTAATCATTTGCATATCACAGCATCTTCTTCCTGTCGGTTAAATTTCGCGTCTGTAGCACGTCATCTTCGTGTTGTAGCAATTTTAAAGGCCAGTAGTGTATTTAAAATAAAATAGAGTATTTTAAAGATTTTTTACTTATTTTTCTTTTGACTCATGTGGAAGAAGCGTGTACAAGGAATGGTGCAGTGAAGTGTGCTATGCAGCGCTTACTACGGAGCGCCAGCGGCCGAATGTCTGCTGGCCGCAATATTCAAACGTCCACGGCTCCGCTCGTACCGCGCCAGGGCGGGGAAGTCAACAGGGAGGCCAGCAGAAGGTGACTCCGGCGGTCGCGCAGGTACCGCAATCAATGCGCGCATCTAGAATCGGCGTGTGCGGATCGGCACTATGTTCTGCTTCCGCGGCCCGGCTCTGCAGCCAATTAAAACCAAGTAATCCTCCTGAAAGTAAGAATTTAAGCTCTCGCTGAAGCAGCGGAAAGAGTTGACATCGCCTGCCCGGAACTGGTGATCACCACCAGAGCCGCCGCCGACCAGTCCCCGTACACCGCCGCTCTTGTGACTGGCTACCAGGGACCGGACACTACCAGGTAGGCGGTATGGAGTAGGACGTCATTTCCGGGATTGTAGTGAACAAATTTAAACTTGGCATCACACGTACTCTTAAAAGAAGAGAGACTAGTAGTGATTCAGAATTTGACTAGTTTCCACTATATAGTCTAGCAAGTGACTTCATTATTGGCAGTAGCAATGCCATCTAAGAATGCCATCTAAGAATTACGAAAGAACTGTTTGTTTACTTGGTGTTCTGAAAGACTCTACAAGTATATTTAAGTCATTTGTTCAAATAATCAGAACTGAGTGAATAAACAATTCAGTCGAGCGTGTGTGTTTTGCGTTGAACATAAAACTGTGTGTGTGGTGTGTGTGTGTGTGTGTGTGTGTGTATTTACCGTCATGTCCATCTCTTGTGGCAACTGCCACGCGACACTGAGGTATCGACGACCACAGGCAATATGGCTCATGGCACCTGAACGTTCATTTCATTCTATTACAATGTAGCATTTTGAATGCGTTGTAACAGCTTTATTACTTAAAAGTTACAACTAGCGTAGACTGTGCGACATATACGGATCATAGGTTGCTATTGACACCACACGGCAATTCCACCGATTAACAAAGATGCAGTTTGTATGACAAACGTAATCCACTGAGGGGATGTTAAACTACACTGAAGAATCAAAGAAACTGGTACACCTGCCTAATATCGTGTGTGGCCCCCTCAAGGATGGACTCGATTATCGTCTGAAATAGTGCTGGAGGGAACTGACACCATGAATCCTGCAGGGCTGTCCATAGGTCCCTAAGAGCACGGGAGGCCGGAGATCTCTTCTAAAATCACGTTGCAAGGCATCCCAGATATACTCAATAATGTTCATGTCTTGGGAGTTTGGTCGCTAGCGGAAGTGTCTAAACTCAGAAGAGTGTTTCTGCAGACGTTGTGTATCGGTTCTGGACGTGTGGGGCGTAGCGTTGTTCTACTGGAATTGCCAAAGTCCGTCGCAATCCACAATGGACATGAATGGATGCAGTTGATCAGACAGGATCCTTACGTACGTGTCAGCTATCAGAGTCGTACGTAGACGTTTCAGGGGTCCCATGTCACTGTAACTGCACACGCCGCACACCATTACATAGCCTCCACGAACTTGAACAGTCCCCTGCTGACATGCAGGATCCAGGGATTCATGAGGTTGTCTCCATACCTATACTTCTCCATCCGCTCAATATAATTTGAAACGAGACTCCTCCGACCAGGCAACTTGTTTCCAGATATCACCAGTTAAATGTCGGTGTTGATGGACCCTGACGATGCGTAAAGCTTTGTGTCGTGCAGTCATCAAGGGTATACGAGAGGGACTTCGTCTCCGAAAGCCCTTATCGATAATGTGTCGTTGAATGGTTCGCAGCCGGCCGTTGTGGCCGATCGGTTCTGGGCGCTTTAGTCCGGAACCGCGCTGCTGCTACGGTCGCAGGTTCGAATCCAGCCTGGATGGATGTGTGTGATGTCCTTAGGTTAGTTAGGTTTAAGTAGTTCTAAGTCTAGGAGACTGATGACCTCAGATGTTAAGTCCCATAGTGCTTAGAGCCATTTGAACCACTTGAATGGTTCGCACGCTGACACTCGTTGATGGCCCAGCATTGAAATCTGGAGCAATTTGCGGACGGATTGCACTTCTGTCATGTTAAACGATTCTCTTTAGTCGTCTTTGGTTCCATTCTTGCAGGATCTTTTCCTGGTCTCAGCGATGTTGGAGATTTGATGTTTTACCGGATTCCTGATATTCACGATACAGTCATGAAATGGTCGTACGGGAAAATACCCACTTCCTCTTTACTTCGGAGATGCTGTGTCCCATCACTCGTACGCCGACAATAACACTACGTTCAAACTCACTTAAATCTTGATAACCTGGCACTGTAACAGCAGTAACCGATCTAACAACAGCAACAGACACTTATCATCTAATATAGGCGTTGCCGACTGCAGCATCGTATTCTGCCTATTTACATATCTCTGTATCTGAATATTCATGCTTATACCCCTCTCCTTGGCGCTTCAGTGTATATTCTTTCTTATATTTTTTATAGATCAGTGTGTCGCTTTTAAATAATTCCGTAACCGTGGTGGGATTCACATGACATTTTATTGATTTCTCGCTCTATAAAGATTTCGGAATAATTTAACCATTTGGAGTGTATGATAGAAATCTCGAAGCCTCTCTCTCGTTTTGTTCCCGGAGAACGTATCCAAATATAAACAAATATTCCCTTTCTCACTCGTGCTAAGCTTCATAATCACAAAATATCGGACAATTATCTCCGTTGACACATTTCACTAAATGCCTCAATATTAATACTATTCCTTTGAGTCATTCGCCTGTAGGTCTTAACAATCATGCTTTAGGTTGTGTAATATTATTGGATTTCAGATACTTTGCATATGAGATATTTGTCATAAAAGAAAAAGACAGCCTACGAGCTGTAGTTCGTAAATATGCTAAGCATCACAGCGCTAGAGTAAAGAGACGAAATATTTTTTTTTAATGTGCGCGTATACCAAGACGCGCGTGCAGCGTTTAAATACTCTAAATAAACACTATGACCCGCTGGTCGCCGGCCGCGGTGGTCTCGCGGTTCTAGGCGCGCAGTCCGGAACCGTGCGACTGCTACGGTCGCAGGTTCGAATCCTGCCTCGGGCATGGATGTGTGTGATGTCCTTAGGTTAGTTACGTTTAAGTAGTTCTAAGTTTTAGTGGACTGATGACCACAGCAGTTGAGTCCCATAGTGCTCAGAGCCGTTTTGAACCCGTTGGGCACAGATATTTAAAATCATTGCCGCAGCGCTTGATAGCTGCCGCAGCGCTTGATAGCAAGAAGCTGCGAAACAGAAGAAAGAACAATCTACCTTTTGTTAAGAAATATTCTGGAAACTTCATTATCCCTTGTACTTTTGGTCGCCGACATGTTAAGACGTACTACATAGCATTGCTACAAGCTGTATTTTTATTTTGTGAAAAAACTATGTGAAACGACGAACAAACATTTCGGTAACTCGGGTGTGGATACAATGTACTTACGCACACGCAAGGACATTTAATTTTAAGAAGGAACGGACTGACAAAGCAGCGATTATTGGACTACGCCATTTACAAAAGAAATATCAGATGTAAGTCATTCATTTATTGTGTATTTGTTAATATGTAGAAGTTTAAAGCCAATTTGTTCAAAATATATTAATATTTTACGATGCAGTACTTTTCTTCGTATTCTTTTCTTTCACTAACCAAAAATGATGTTCAAATTGTATATGAGCTTTGTTACAGGTTCGCTCCTTATCGCGGTGTCTCGATTGTATTTGGGAGACCACTAATGTGTTCAACTTCCGATCTGTTAATCTTTCTCTTACGAAATTCCACTAATTTGCTTTCATTTCCATTTTTATAGTCAAATAGGTCGAAGATTCTGATTGCGTGAAGGCAATTCGAGTCAAAAAGTCAATTATTCGCGTAATCAATCCGTACGTCTCCTGAACACAATCGAGAACCGATGCATCGCGGATCAATTAATAATATCTCTCTCTCTTTTAAAGTCGTACTAAAAAACGGCCACACAGGATAGCTGTAAGTGCGCAATCTAGCGTTAGGTTGCATTTTGTCAGTAAATATTACCAATCAACAGTTACATCACCACTATTATTAATAAGCAAGTTCCTAACGCCAAAGTTGGCAGCTTTTCATTTTATAGAAAGATTGTATAATTGCTATAGGGTTCTGTTACTCACCAAACTAATCAAAGCATAATCTCTGTCACCTTTTTATAACACTGTATTAATACGGTCAAGTTTTGTTTCAGTCCGTTCATTTCTCTCCTTTTTAACATTGTCTCCCAACATTCAAAGTTCTAACATTCCACTCTCCGGTTGAGGGATTATAGAATGACTAGGTAAAATGCAGAGAAGGGTTTCATCAAAATCACAGTAATATAACTATCGTTTTTTCATCCTGTAGCTGCAGGAGAGTAGAATTCATTATCTTAAACGTATTTACCGGTAACACAGAGAGACATTACTATGCGTCTAAAATCATAACCAGTCAGTTCCACTACAAACAAAAAAAAGTGGATGCCGTGAATTAAATACGACCCGATATGAAACGTAGAGGGCAACAAACTGCACAAGTAGGCATTTTAGAGAACTCTTATATTCCCAACTCTAGAGGAATTGACAAAAAGTCAAAACACACTCTAGGAAAAACAAGATGACTCTGGAAAGAAGGTGTAAATATTGCACAATATAGAATGAAAAGGACACTCTAAATAGGGTTATGGTTTCTAATTTTTAAATCCGGACAAGATGGCCTTTAGGAAGTAACCGTTAGCTGTTCGGAAGTAGTGCATGTAAACAAGAAACGAGAAAGAAAGATGTAGTAGCAAGGGCGGTACCAAACAAAAGGGCTGTTTATAAAAGAGAGCTGGTAACATTTGAAAATATGAACATTTAGACTAGGAAAAGATTCATCATGAAAAGCTATATTTTGCTCACTCAGCACAAGTGCGAAATACGGACAGCGGGGAAGAGAGAAATGAGACGATTCGGAGCGTTTAAATTTCTTGCCAAGGATGATTGCTAAAGACCAGAGGGGCCGATCATGTAACGAAGGAAGAGACGCTGCAACTAGCCAAATAAAATAATGACTGTTTAAGAAAACCGTGAATAGAACAGATAAAAGAGTTGGCCGCATGTTGCGACATGTGTCGTTGCTGAAAAATGGCTGAAGGGATTGTAGAAGGATAGAACCTAACGGGCAGTCGTAGATATGTGAATATAAGGAAGTTCGTTAATTGTGTAGGATGCAGCTGTTATGATATGAAGAAGAGAACAAGGAGAGAATGACATACCATCAGCATAGGTCACAGTGGACATATTTTGTTTTGAAACTGAGAAACAAAAATATTTCACGGTGTAATCAGTTTGAAGGACACATTGGTCATCTTGAGGCTGAACCGCATACGCCATATGTACATTGAGGAGACAAAACATAATGAGCACCTGCTTAAATGTGCGATGGTTCTCATCTGGAGCGATGCTTCGTGAGATTGCTTCCAAATGTCCTTAGTGGGCTTCGAGAGGTATGTGGCAGCAGACATCTACGCACATGTCAAGCAGTTCCCACAAATGACGGTCGATAGATGGTGGGCGCAGATCTTGTGCCTTATAGCGCCTCAGACTTGTTTGGTCGCATTCACGTCAGGCGAATTTAGTGACATCAGGGCGAGTTCATGTCAAGCTCCTCAGACAACTGTGATACTCTTCTGGCCTTGTAACGCGCACAGCTATCTTGATGGACGGTACCATCGTCGCCAGTGAAAACATCAAACATGAAGGGATGCACGTGGTGCGCAATAAAGTTCACTTAGTCGATAGTACAGGTCACCTACTCGTGATTTCACGTCCTGCAACTTCTTTCCATTAGACTCTTCTCTAGTCATGTCCTTCCGTGCCTGCAACGCCGCCGTGAGGAATTCAGTCTCGCAGTGACTCTTCAGTTACGTAGGTCGGTATCGCATTGTGGGTGTAATCAGGAGTACCTTATGTCTCAAGACGAGGCGTATGCAGTTCCTGTCTGAAGATGACCAACGTGTGGCTGAAAACTGTTGGCCTATATTCTCGAAATTGTTTCAGTAAAACATTGTTTATTGAGACATTAATTGGGAAGCGATGGTAATCGAGAACAATATCAAACCGATCTCAGTCGAAACAACAACATAACAATGACGTTTCTTTCAGTGATGGTTACCATCTCGTTCTATACATACACTATCTCAATAAAACATCTGGAGAGCACTGTGTGACGCGCAATTGACCATTAGATATCACGAGAGCCTGACTCGCCAGTATAAAAGGAGGCACGGAATATAATGTCAGTAGAGATGCAGTAATAGTACAATGGGTCGGACAGGACAGCTCAGTGACTTCGATCGTGGACTAGTCATTGGATGTCATCTGTGTAACAAATACATCAGGGACATTTCAGTCCTTTCAAAGTTGCCGAAGTGGACTGTTGGCGATGAGGCTGTGACGTTAAAACTCTAAGGGACACCCACAGCTAAACGAAGGCCAGTCAGAGCTCATGTACTGACGAACAGGGACCGTTGCGGAGAGTGATTGTAAAAAAAAAAAAGTAGCATGAAATCAACACAGCTCCAAAGTGCTACCAGCAGTCCAGCTAAGACAATGACTCTGTATAGGGAGGCAAAGAGAATCGAGTACAGTCGTCGAGCACATCCACACAAAAGTGGTCACTGAAGCACCAGTTGCACGTCGGACCGATGATGATGAATCCGGCGCTCTGAATGCCTCTCTGATGACTGTTCAGTTGTTACGTTCTGTCGTCTCTCTTTATCGAGAGCTTCATCCTTGACGCTGTGTTTGGCCACCGTTCACTCGTTCCTGCCAAAATATTCGAATAGTGGCATCGCTCCTGCTCAAATGCCGAGCGATTCGCCGATTATTCCAACCGACTATACGCCCTCTAACACTGACATCCGTGAATATTGTTCACGCGCCTGTTTGCGAGACATAGTTACTGTCCAACTGAGTACAAGAATGAAATTAGGAAATGTTTATTCCCTGGTATCGGCATGTCCCCTGTTTGCTATCCTTGCCAGTGGCGCTGCGAAATTGTGCTACAGCGCCACACATTCATCCATCGACCGCCAAAGTTTACAGTTTTGCATTTACCGTCAGCACCTCCATGAATACCACTTTGCCACCAGTTTGCATAACTTATTCTTGGTTTCCTTTTTTCTTCTTCATCTGTTATTGCGACCGGGCGGTAAATAATAAAGAAGAAGTGCGGTTGCAGCGAGTTAACGCGCGAGTGTGCATATGCAAATGTTGGAAAAAAAATGTTATTGCAAATTTTGGCTCTCACGTGAATCTCAGGGGATGATTTCCACATTTGGTGCATTAGTACGCTTCCGCACCCGCGCATTTGTTATAGTTTTGATTTAATTATTCACTCAGACATAAGTGCAGTTTATGCTAGGTATCAAGAATTAGGCGATTATTATATTAAAATCAGTTTTTCGCGACACAGTTCAATCACTATTTATTGGCGTTGTCCTTTTCTTTTACACAATGAAATTATCACTGGTGAGACGGTTTACAGTTTTACTTTAATAATAATTTGACTCCGAGCCCCCAATAGCAGTAATGTAGGCTGCTATAATCGAAAGTTATTCAATCAATTCGAACAGAACCACAAGTCCCACTGTCCTCTTTATTCTCAAAGTTTTGGCGCGAAATCACAGTTCGCCACATGTTCACTTACGACGATGTATACCTCGTAAATCGCACTCGAGAAATAATCGTAGCACTTCAGTTCACCAAATATATGCTTGCGCACTTGCACTATTAAACAATACTCTTTGTCGAAATAAATCGGCGCGAACAAGAATTCTCAAACGACCACATGGGCCACCCTCAAGCTGGGCTTGCTCGCCACCCACCCTCCAAAACGACTGACCAACGACTGACGCCTGGCCAAGATGGCCGCTCACTAATATAAACTCGGACGTCAACCCCCCTGGTAATGCAAGTACCAATTTCACCAGTTAAGGTTACAAATTTTGATACATACATCCCTCGACAGAAAGAAGTACACCATCGGAACCGCGCTAAAAAGTACATCCTATTTACTATGTGACATTAATTTCTAGGATTATTCTATCGCCCATAAATCAAGTTTTAGTTTTTGAAAAATTTCACCACTTAGAACAAATTTGCTTGTTGACATCTGTGCCGCAAAGTTTTAACATAGAACTGCATATAGCACCCATCTTAGAAGTAATCTATAGCGATCTACCCATTGCGCTGCTCAAAATCTTTATATCTATAATAATTAATTAATTATGAGCTATAAATGTTAATAATAGTTTGCAAACACTGAAAACTATTGCAAGTTAAGTGTGTAGTATAACATAACTAGTTTAAAATACGTGTGATGCCACCCAAAATATTATATAGTGCCGTTCTTTACGTCATGAATTTTCTATTGAATTTTATAAACAATTCTCCCTCAAACTTTGTTTATTGCTCTTTACGGGCTTAATTATTTTTGAATCTTAACATATGACTACAGCACTCGATCCGCTATGTCGAAACATTTTTAATGAGTGCTCGCTCATCCCTGTAAGTTGTTATTTACTATTTTTATTAATCTTTCAGTATTCGTGATATTAACCGATTTTGAGGTTACTATAAATTTTGCGTCTCGTGACTTGAAATAAAGATCGATCTTTCAGAAGGTGCATATTGCTGACCACAATCCACTGCCGCATCGCTCTTCACCGTAAGTTACATAAATATCCCGTAATAAGCGAATAACCAAACAATGCCCCAAGCTGTGGGCCATGTGGCCGCCCGGAGGCGAGGACATCCCACCGACCGTTGCGAGTGTGGCGCGGGCGCGGCACGCGCTTCCGCGAATCACGCATCATGTAGCGCGCTCGCTCTCCACAAAACAGTCCTTGCATACTAGAAATATTCATCTAGTAAAGGGGGTTTGTACCGTCACATTATGGATGCATCAGAAACTAGCAGCGCTTAATAAAGTACAGTTTTGAAGTACAGCCTAGTGGAACGATGTCTTCTTCATACGGCTGATCTTATTGCGCTGATTCGTTACAACCGACCGGCACACAAGCACCACTTCTGTGCTATGACCTAATCGTCGGTGGACGCTCTAATGACCGCTTGATAATGGTTCTACACCAGCTACAGCTGTCCAACGCGACCACTGCGCTCTCTTCAAGGAGATGACTATAATCTGGTTAAACTTTCTTGATAGCTGACACTTCACGCGTTGGGGATGGTTTGCTCGAATCAAACCGTTCAACGTCACACCCCAACCTTTCGCCATTGCCAAACTGCCCAACAACAATTGGTCAGTGCACTTGAAATTCTTAGTCCGGCTTTCTTGGTTGATGTGTTTGGATCCAGAAACCTGGGCCTGGCCCTTTTATTTCGTATTTTATCACACATGATAGCTTCCCCGAAATACACACACACACACACACACACACACACACATACACAATACACAATACACAACGATGCTAATCAAACACACACATTTCATATGCAGAACTAACCGCACACTACTGGATACTTCCGCACAAGACGCGATTATCCGACAGAAGTACACCTACCATAACCACAGAAATCATATTACTGCAGATAACCTCCGCACGACGTTGCGTGAAGATGAGTTTTGGAAAGCTGCATCTCATCTTTGAGACTTGAGTGCTACACTCAAAATATAATTGCTGACCTCAGTGTTACAGCATAGTGTAAGAGTTCAAATGGCTCGAAGCACTATGGGACTTAACATCTGAGCTCATCAGTCCCCTAGACTTAGAACTACTTAAACCTAAGTAACCTAAGAACATCATACACATCAAAGCCTGAGGCAGCATTCGAACCTGCGACAGTAGCAGCAGCGCGATTCCGGACTGAAGTACCTAGAGCCGCTCGGCCACAACGGCCGGCTAGTGTAATGTTGTTGTTGTTGTGATCTTCAGTCCTGAGACTGGTTTGATGCAGCTCTCCATGCTGCTCTATCCTGTGCAAGCTTTTTCATCTCCCAGTACCTACTGCAACCTACATCCTTCAGAATCTGCTTAGTGTATTCATCTCTTGGTCTCCCTCTACGATTTTTACCCTCCACGCTGCCCTCCAATACTAAATTGGTGATCCCTTGATGCCTCAGAACACGTCCTACCAACCGATCCCTTCTTCTGGTCAAGTTGTGCCACAAACTTCTCTTCTCCCCAATCCTATTCCATACTTCCTCGTTAGTTATGTGATCTACCCATCTAATCTTCAGCATTCTCCTGTAGCACCACATTTCGAAAGCTTCTATTCTCTTCTTGTCCAAACTATTTATCGTCCGTGTTTCACTTCCATACATGGCTACACTCCATACGAATACTTTCAGAAATGACTTCCTGACACTTAAATCAATACTGGATGTTAACAAATTTCTCTTCTTCAGAAACGCTTTCCTTGCTATTGCCAGCCTACATTTTATATCCTCTCTACTTCGACCATCATTAGTTATTTTGCTCCCCAAATAGCAAAACTCCTTTACTACCTTAAGTGTCTCATTTCCTAATCTAATTCCCTCAGCATCACCCGACTTAATTAGACTATATTCCATTATCCTTGTTTTGCTTTTGTTGATGTTCATCTTATATCCTCCTTTCAAGACACTGTCCATTCCACTCAACTGCTCTTCCAAGTCCTTCCTTTCTCTGACAGAATTACAATGTCATCGGCGAACCTCAAAGTTTTTCTTTCTTCTCCATGGATTTTAATACCTACTCCGAATTTTTCTTTTGTTTCCTTTACTGCTTGCTCAATATACAGATTGAACAACATCGGGGAGAGGCTACAACCCTGTCTTACTCCCTTCCCAACCACTGCTTCCCTTTCATGTCCCTCGACTCTTATAACTGCCATCTGGTTTCTGTACAAATTGTAAATAGCCTTTCGCTCCCTGTATTTTACCCCTGCCACCTTTAGAATTTGAAAGAGAGTATTCCAGTCAACATTGTCAAAAGCTTTCTCTAAGTCTACAAATGCTAGAAACGTAGGTTTACCTTTCCTTAATCTTTCTTCTAAGATAAGTCGTAAGGTCAGTATTGCCTCACGTGTTCCAGTGTTTCTACGGAATCCAAACTGATCTTTCCCGAGGTTGGCTTCTACTACTTTTTCCATTCGTCTGTAAAGAATTCGTGTTAGTATTTTGCAGCTGTGACTTATTAAACTGATAGTTCGGTAATTTTTACATCTGTCAACACCTGCTTTCTTTGGGATTGGAATTACTATATTCTTCTTGAAGTCTGACGGTATTTCGCTTGTTTCGTACATATTGCTGACCAGACGGTAGAGTTTTGTCAGGACTGGCTCTCCCAAGGCCGTCAGTAGTTCCAATGGAATGTTGTCTACTCCGGGGGCCTTGTTTCGACTCAGGTCTTTCAGTGCTCTGTCAAACTCTTCACGCAGTATCACATCTCCCATTTCATCTTCATCTACATCCTCTTCCATTTCCATAATATTGTCCTCAAGTACATCGCCCTTGTGTAGACCCTCTATATACTCCTTCCACCTTTCTGCTTTCCCTTCTTTGCTTAGAAGTGGGCTTCCATCTGAGCTCTTGATATTCATGCAAGTCGTTCTCTTATCTCCAAAGGTCTCTTTAACTTTCCTGTAGGCAGTATCTATCTTACCCCTAGTGAGATAGGCCTCTACATCCTTACATTTGTCCTCTAGCCATCCCTGCTTAGCCATTTTGCACTTCCTGTCGATCTCATTTTTGAGACGTTTGTATTCCTTTTTGCCTGCTTCATTTACTGCATTTTTATATTTTCTCCTTTCATCAATTAAATTCAATATTTCTTCTGTTAGAAATAATAATCTGGCACTTTTGATTAGATTTACACAGGGTGGACCATTGCTAGTGACCAGGCTAAATATCTCACGAAATAAGCATCAAACGAAAAAACTACGAAGAACTAAACTTGTCTAGCTTGAAGGGGGAAACCAGATGGAGCTATGGTTGGCCCACTAGATGTCGCTGCCATAGGTCAAACGGATATAAACTGCGTTTTTTAAAATAGGAACCCCCATTTTTTATTACATATTCGTGTAGTACGTAAAGAAATATGAATGTTTTAGTTGGACCACTTTTTCGCTTTGTGATAGATGGCGCTGTAATAGTCACAAACATATGGCTCATAATTTTAGACGAACAGTTGGTAACATGTAGGTTTTTTTAAATTAAAATACAGAACGTAGATACGTTTGAACATTTTATTTCGGTTGTTCCAATGTGATACATGTACCTTTGTGAACTTATCATTTGTGAGAACGCATGCTGTTACAGCGTGATTACCTGTAAATACAATACATGCCCAAAATGATGTCCGTCAACCTCAATGCATTTGACAATACGTGTAGCGAAATTCCTCTCAACAGCAAGTAGTTCGCCTTCCGTAATGTTCGAACATGTACTGACAATGCACTGACGCATGTTGTCAGGCGTTGTCGGTTGATCACGATAGCAAATATCCTTCAATTTTCCCCACAGAAAGAAATCCGGGGACGTCAGATACGGTGAAGTGCGGGCCATGGTATGGTGCTTCGACGACCAATCCACCTGCCATGAAATATGCTATTCAATACCGCTTCAACCTTACGCGAGCCGGACATCCATCATGTTGGAAGTACATCGCCATTCTGTCATGCAGTGAAACATCTTGTAGTAACATCGGTAGAACATTACGTAGGAAATCAGCATACATTGCACCATTTAGACTGCCATCGATAAAATGGGGGCCATACATTAACCCGCCAAGGTCGCTAATGTTCCAGTTGTCGCAGCCATCGTGGATTTTCCGTTGCCCAATAGTGCAATGCCGGTTTACGTTACCGCTGTTGGTGAATGACGCTTCGTCGCTAAATAGAACACGTGCAAAAAATCTGTCATAGTCTCGTAATTTCTCCTATGCTCAGTGGCAGAACTGCACACGACGTTCAAAGTCGTCGCCATGCAATTCCTGGTGCATAGAAATATGGTACTGGTGCAATAGATGTTGATGTAGCATTCTCAACACCGACGTTTTTGAGATCCCGATTCTGGCGCAGTTTGTCTGCTACTGATGTGGGGATTAGCCGCGACAGCAGCTAAAACACTCCTTGGGCATCATCATTTGTTGCAGGTCGTGGTTGACGTTTCACATGTGGCTGAACACTTCCTGTTTCCTTAAATAACGTAACTATCCATCGATTGGTCCGGACACTTGGATGATGCCGTTGGGCATTTTGATCACAATAGCCATACATCAACACGATATCGACCTTTTCTGCAATTGGTAAACGGTCCATTTTAAGACGTGTAATGTATCACGAAGCAAATACCGTCCGCACTGGTGGGATGTTACGTGATACCACGTACTTAGACGTTTGTGACTATTACAGCGCCATCTATTACAAAGCGAGAAAAGTGGTCCAACTAAAACATTCATATTTCTTTACGTACTACAGGAATATATAATTGAAAATGGGGGTTCCTATTTTAAAAAAACGCAGTTGATATCCGTTTGACCTATGGCAGCGCCATCTAGCGGGCCAACCATAGCGCCATCTGGTTTCCCCCTTCAAGCTAGACGAGTTTCATTCTTTGTAGTTTTTTTGTTTGATGCTTATTTCGTGAGATATTTAGCCTGGTCACTAGCAATGGTCCACCCTGTATAAATCTAATCAAAAGTGCCAGATTATTATTTTTATGCAGTTAATTGTCTTCAGTGTATTTTTTATTTACAATTCTCTTCAGCATTATTTTCATCATCTTATTGACTTTATTTGCTCCTGGTTCTCTTCTTGTCATCCTTTTCGTTTGGAATCTGCCTTTGTCGCCTAGAATCTGCAACCAAGTGCGAACGAGAACTGCTTATTGTTGGTAATGCGGCAGTTTGTGTAGCTAGTGTGAGAATAGTTTAACCTAGCCAATGACAGCGCGAAATCACAGTTTGCTTTTAGTGATGAAATTGAATTTTTCCTGTCTCGAGTTCGCTCGTAGAGGTTAGCTTTAATCGTTGTGAACGAAGCGATCGTGACTTTAGTTCGGCTGCAAATTGTTGATCGCTGTTTTCTCGGATACATTGCACATCACGAGATCGTGGTCAGAATACGGTATGAGTTGAATTCAGGGCTACAGAACGTATCTTCTTCAGCAGTTCAGTCATTTCACTGATCACGTAAAATCAGCTTTCGACAGAGCATCTCGCAATTTCCAATGTACCTCGCGGCGGTCACTTTCAACATTGCTCCGTGTTACACACTAATAGAATTTAGTGAAATGACCTGCTGTGTGTCTGTGTCACCTATAACCGAGCGATAGCCGGCAGCCGATGTGGCAACACTGTAGCTGAAAGTGATAGACGTCAACTATCAAGTAATATTAACAAGGCAATAATATTTCGCACGGTGAGCCTAGATCTGCATAGCAATGTTTGCACGACCCACGGATAGATGCGGCGCACGACCTCCCTCCGCTGGGGTAGCTGACGATTTTGGCTGCAGGAAGGGCAGGCGGACCCAGAATTAAAAGGATAAAAACTATGGCTACAAATCCTGGACGATAGGCAACCCGTCATTAGCGAAACTTGACATTGATGGGTCTAATGCAGAAGAAAAACAATCTGTACCTGGCCACGTTTTCCTATTCGACATGATGTCTGCACTCTGTTCACTCGAAGCTTTCAAACGCTGTGATGGGATATTCGTTTTGTAAATGAAAACTGTCTTTTCTTGCTGCAATGTATTTTATTTCTTCCAGACGCTTTTCGCCTTTTACTTCAAGGTATCTTCAGTGGCATCTACACTGATACACTTTCGTTTTGATATGTAATATCTGTAGATCATACAACAGCTCACGTCTCGTTTTTTACATAAATAAGTGATTACTTAAAGTTGTTCGCGGTTTTGGTTGGCATCTGCGTTTCCTCTCATCTGGACGGCAACCAAAAAACGCGAAGAACTGTAAGTAAGCAAGAAAAGGCGGATTTTATCTACAACACGAATATTTCTGTGCTCGCTCCGGATGATGACCACGCAAACAAACTTGCTGTAATGGAAATTTAGAACTACGCAGGTACAGTACGCTGTTAAGGTAGTGCTATCTGAGTCTCCACCATGGAGTCGGGCAGCGCGCCGGTCTCATTGCCGATCCTCGCGTCGCAGCAATTACTGCAGACCGCAGCGGCTAATTGCCGTACAGGTTTCCGGGACGAGACGAGGGTTTGCAGTGAGGGGGTGGGGAGCTGGGTAGGCACGTTTGTGGAAGCAGCGGACGGCGGCCGGCGGTCAGCGGGATAGCGCCGGCCGCGGCAGCTGCTAATTGGTATGCAGCACAGGTCACCACAGGCGTCTCGTATTCTGGTCCCTCAGGAGGCAAACCGTGTTTTGGTGAAGCGTGAATTAAGACAGAAGATGGTGCTGACTTTAAACTGGGGTGGGTGATACGTGGTGAAGATGAGTTAATATTGAGCCACAAACACCTTTACAAGAATGGAATATACAGGATGTTTTTTTCAAAAAATGATGTCCCATATTCTTAGAGAATATAATGAAATGTGTCAATGTACGTGTTACACCATTCATCCACATTGTAAAAATAGATTTCCGTGGTTTTATACTCTTGTTTGAACCGACAAAGAGTTTATATTAGTCATTCACTCGGTGCCCCACTGCAGACTCCTAACTAAGGTACGAGCATATGGGATTGGTTCCCAAATATGTGGGTGGCTCGAAGACTTCTTAAGTAATACAACCCAGTACGTTGTCCTCGATAGTGAGTGTTCATCGGAGGTGAGGGTATCATCTGGAGTGCCCCAGGGAAGTGTGGTAGGTCCGCTGTTGTTTTCTATCTATATAAAGGGTGGATAGCAATGTGCGGCGGTTTGCTGATGATACTGTGGTGTACGGGAAGGTGTCGTCGTTGAGTGACTGTAGGATGATACAAGATGACTTGGACAGGATTCGTGGCTGGTGTAACTCTAAATATAGATAAATGAAAATTAATGCAGATGAATAGGAAAAAGAATCCTGTAATGTCTGAATACTCCATTAGTAGTGTAGCGCTTGACACAGCCACGTCGATTAAATATTTGGGCGTAACATTGCAGAGCGATATGAAGTGGGACAAGCACGTAATGGCAGTTGTGGGGAAGGCGGATAGTCGTCTTCGGTTCATTGGTAGAAGTCATTCATCTGCAAAGGAGACCGCTTATAAAACACTAATACGACCTATTCTTGAGTACTGCTAGAGCGTTGGGATCCCTATCAGGTCGGATTGAGGGAGGACATAGAAGCAATTCAGAGGCGGGCTGCTAGATTTGTTATTGGTAGGTTTGATCATCACGCGAGTGTTACGGAAATGCTTCAGGAACTCGGGTGGGAGTCTCTAGAGGAAAGGAGGCGTTCTTTTCGTGAATCGCTACTGAGTAAATTTAGAGAAGCAGCATTTGAGGCTGACTGCAGTACAATTTTACTGCCACCAACTTATATTTCGCGGAAAGACCACAAAGATAAGATAAGAGAGATTAGGGCTCGTACAGAGGCATATAGGCAGTCATTTTTCCCTCGTTCAGTTTGGGAGTGGAACAGGGAGAGAAGATGCTAGTTGTGGTACGAGGTACCCTCCGCCACGCACCGTATGGTGGATTGCGGAGTATGTATGTAGATGTAGAAGTAGATGTATTGCTGTATCGACAGTGATGTCTCTAACTAGCGACTCTGGCGTGTGTTTTGGACAAGGACTCGCTTTTTTAGGATTCTTACGTGTTTGACGGTCCGAGTAAATTGGCACTACATGCGAATTTTTGTTTCCTCCTGCAGAGTAATATGGCTAGGGCGCTGTTGGGAAAACATTTGCTGAGCGATGGAATTAGAGCTGCAAGTGGGGCATAATACTTGTATTAATTTGGCTGGAAAAGCCGTAACTCAACTCGCCGGGGAACGTAGGACGGCGGTGGCAACCTGACAGTGGTGGTGCGGCAGACAAAGAACATCCGTAGGCCATGGTAGATTAAAGAAGAATTGATTAAAATTATGCACACATCGGTCTTAGCTTTGTATCCGTATCTGACTGAGGGACTGATATTGATTGCACCAGGGCGTATTATTTGATGGAAAGTGTTATTAACTGGACCTGAGTTAATGCGAGGTAGGTAGGGAATTATGAGGTGCAGTATTCATAATATTCACTTTCAGGGTACACGCTAAATATGCGTTATTCAAGTAGTTCGTCATTTTTCTTGATATCTGGAGAAGGTATGACTTCATGCGTAACTTTCGGTTTGTTACATGCAGCGTATGGTATCTGTTGATTTGAAGAATACTATACTAAATTAGAGACAAATATTTACTGTTTGAAAAATATATGTAATCTTTGACTTTTTAAAAATTAAGATTGTAGGAATGAGATGATGTACGCAGTCAGATGAACATTTAGGGCCCGCAAATAGATTTTCAAACAATTATCCTTTGCGGGTTA
This sequence comes from Schistocerca americana, assembly GCF_021461395.2. Lineage (NCBI taxonomy): Eukaryota > Metazoa > Arthropoda > Insecta > Orthoptera > Acrididae > Schistocerca > Schistocerca americana. Next base: position 500,023,801 of record NC_060119.1, on the reverse strand, counting down.
ACGGGGATGTGGTATCTTAGTAACTTCTTTAATAGCCGTTTCGACCGAGCCAGAAGTGTACTACCTGTGAAGCGCTCGGGAACTAGAGGTTGGGACTTTTGTTAATTGGAGCCAATATATCCAGCCCAGTTAAATGACATAAACGCCACATCTGATGACGCAGTTTCAAGTAACTAAGGAACAGCCACGTGAAAGCGCCACTTGAAGAGGCAAACGAAAATAGAGACGTCGATGATAAACAAATACCCAGCCAGCAAACGTAAATACTCTACGGACGCAGACTGAAAGGGTTCTAACAAGTGCCCACGTTTTCATGTGTGCAGACTTTTCCAGGATGCTTTAGCAGGTAGAGGTGTATGTGTTATGCAATTGAAGGACTCGGCAGTAAATAATGGTAAGGGACAAATCAGTAGTTCCGAGAAAACGCACCACAAACATTTTTTAAAATCCCATAAATCAGATATCTGAAATACATAGAAAATCATATTTTTTCGGGTACAGCATAGCTTTATTACACAGCGTCAGTAGTTACATATTTTTAGTATGTAATAACAACTCGAAATTTTTTTTTTAAATTTCAGAAACACATACTTAACATTATTTACTCGAAACATTGTAATCTCAAGACACTTAACATTTTTACATGAAAAATGCATTATTTAACATTATTATTTTACTTAAAACATTGCTTTCTCAGCACATGATTCTCTATCTATCTTTTCATTGCATAACATTTACATTGACATTCTCCCACACACCTCCTCTAGAAAAAAAAATCTTGAGAAAGATAAGCATGTGGAATAGAGAAACTCCATAACAACAGACCCATAACTTAATATCGGTTACTGTTAGAAGCCTAAGTATTAAAACATAGCTACATTTACAGATACCGTAATACTTCATAGAAGACTCAGCACAACCAGGAGGACCTCCGAAGACGTCCAACGTAGCCTTGGACGAAACGTCAGGGACTGAAGAATTCCATGGACCACGGTCATACAACCTGGGAGAATTCTCAGCAGAGGAATATTTAGGTTGGTATTTCTATGTTCCAAACCAAGGTAATGTCTCTCATCTACTTCACTATATTTGAAAAACATTGACCCTCGCAGCTATATCATACAAAACATTCCTGGAGTGGTAAGGGATAAGTAATGGAGTTGCTTGTCTCAGATCAAATAAAACAGAACTGCTACATTGTATCTATTTCCCAAGTATCTGCGCAATGTCAACTAGAGGACTGAGGCGACGAAAACGTATGACATTAGTAATCCATGAAACATGATGTATCAAAGAGGCTAGAAGATATACCCCTTTAAATTTGACTGGAACATGTTACCACTAACAGCTGAATGCAGCGCTTCCTGTTGGCTACTAGCGACTCCTGTCGATAATCACAACAAATAAGTAATAATACAGGTCAAGGACAAAAGGGAAGAAAAGACCACACTCAAATCTGCTTGACAAAAATTTGAAATTTATTTGTTTAAATGAAAGTCTGGCCACGTCTGTGTTATCACAGACCGATACTACCCCCAGGCGTCTCACAATTGGCAATAGAAACGCATGTTTCCGACATACGCCAATAGCTGTCACACAGGGACCCGGTGGATCCAATGACGCACACCCGCTGAGCCTTGCCTTCAGTGGCTCTGACTACGAGTGCCCTCTGCTGCTGCAGTACAGTATGGTTGGCGGCATCTACACGGCCCAGTCCCTGTCACAGCCTTCGACAGCATTCCGTCTTAGCCAAGCTTCAGCAGTTCGCTAATGCTTGGTAGTGGGAGGCTCATACTGCATGCACTCTTTAGTATGCTTCTTGTAATAGATGGAATTTATTACTGGTTGTTCTCTGGAGAAAGCTACAAGCTAACTAAAACTCCTGTTTACTGTGTTTACGTGTTCTCTAACCATTTCTGCTCCTGTCTGGCTTCCCTGCACCACTCTGTAGCCCACCTCCTTTACCGTTGTGTACGAAGGAGTATGCAGCAAAGTTCGTCACTTTTATGCAACACCACCTCCAGTAGGGTAATGGCTCGCCGTTCTGCTCTTTTTACCGAATTGAGTTCACTAATTCGCAACACTCCCGAGATAAACAGGAAAGCGCCTTAGCAGAATTCGACACTCGCGCACGGGAAGTATTTTCGAAAGCTTGGTAGTCTTTCTGTGCTGGAAAAGCAACCTCGTTGGACAGGAAGGATCTCTAATTTCTTTAACGATAATAACGGTAAAACACAAACTCCGCCCCAGGGGGACCGCGACTTACCACTTCAACCTTACGAGGCGCTAATGCCTTTCATGAGCTCCCAAACCGCTCCACGAAATGCTTTAACCATTAAGCCAATCAAAATTGGGTGCAGAATTTAGGCCTTGTCATTTTCCGTTTCGTCCTCCTGCTTACAGGGGTTCTATAAGATGCTGCAATTTGGCTGGACCCCTCTTTTTTTTTTTTTTTTTTTTTTTTTTTCAACGGATATAGGAAACACCTGACGTCACGGGGAAATTACGCTGTCTGTAAGTCATCTGAGTAGATATCAGCCACAACCCATTTAGGAGGATTAGAGGAAGACCAGTCCGTCAGCTCTGGGCTGAAGAACACCGCCTTTTGACCCAGATACTAGTATTGGCAGACACAATAGCCACCTGAGGAGCACACAGGCATGGCCGGGAAATGATGTGTTACAATTTGATACAACATTCTGCTACAAGACAGCCATATCAAGCGAGACAGCGAAACTGTTAAAACTGGACTAGCGTTCGGGAGGATCAAATCCAGGTCTAGCAATCAAGGTTTAATATATCGTGGTTTCCTCAAACCCATGCGGTCTGAACTAAAAATTTCTTCCCTACATTTGGATAAGAGCACTCGGGGATCCTTTATTGCACCTCTGTGTGCACGCAGTGACCACCACGTCCACTATGAAATGCTGACGCAACGATATACACAAACACATATACTGTTGGCGAAGGAAACGAAAGTCACTCTTAAAACTGTGAGTTAATGAGCATTTCGCTCTCATTTAAATATATGGGCGAAAGAGTCAGCCTTCAGGAATTGTGAAACGAACCCTGTCGTCCCGGATCGTGTGCCACGAAGAGCGCAGATCCGCCACGAGGTGGGGAAATTCACAGGCGTATATTGTCTAGTGAGGCCTAAGCGCTGTAATGTGCGAGTGAGACAGACGAGAACCTACGTCATAGGAAAACGCAGTAGAAGACATTTGTGGCCAGAGAGACGTAGCAGTGGCAGGAGGGACAAGACTTTTGCTCAGGTGAATAGAGTTATAAAGACAAAGTCAGATAAGGGTAATGCAGGAGTAGGTTTAATAATGAATAAGCAACAGGAGCAGTGGTAAGCTACTACAAACAGCATAGTGAATGCATTATTGTAGCCAAGATAGACAAGAAGCCCACGCCTACCGCAATAGTAGAAGTTTATATGCCAACTACCTCTGCAGATGACGAAGAGATTGAAGAAATGTATGATGAGATAAAAGAAATCATTCAGATAATGAGGGGAGACGAAAATTTAATAGCCATGGGTGACTGGTATTCGACAGTAGGAAAAGGAAGAGAAGGAAAAGTAGTAACTGCATGTGGAATGGGGGTAAGGAATGACAGAGGAAGCCGCCTGGTAGAATTTTGCACAGAGCATAACTTAATCATAGCTAACACTTGGTTTAAGGATCATGAAAGAAGGTTGTATACGTGGTAGAGACCTGGAGTCACTGGAAAGTTTCAGATAGATTATCTGATGGTAAGACAGAGATTTTGGTACCAGGTTTTAAATTGTAAGACATTTCCAGGGACAGATGAGGACTCTGACCACAATTTATTGCTTATGAATTGTAGACTAAAACTGAAGAAACTGAAAAAAAAAAATGGTTCAAATGGCTCTGAGCACTATGAGACTCAACATCTGAGGTCATCAGTCCCCTAGAACTTAGAACTACTTAAACCTAACTAACCTAAGGACATCACACACATCCATGCCCGAGGCAGGATTCGAACCTGTAACCGTCGCAGTCACGCGGTTCCGGACTGAAGTGCCTAGAACCGCACGGCCACCACGGCCGGGAAACTGCAAAAAGTTAGGAAATTAAGGAGATGGGATATGGATAAACTGAAAGAACGAGAGGTTGTAGACTGTTTCAGAGAAAGCATTAGGGAACGATTGACAAGAACAGAGGAAAGAAATACAGTAGAAGAAGAATGGGTAGCCTTGAGAGATGAAATAGTGAATGCAGCATGTGAGTTAACGATCATTTCGCTCTCTTTTAAGTATATGGCCGAAAGAGTCAGTCTTCAGGAATTGTGAAACGAGCCCCGTCATCCAGAACCGGGTGATACAAAGGGCGCAGATTGACCAAGAGATGGAGAAACTCACCGACGTCTATTATCTATTGAGGCCTGAGCACTGTAGTGTGCGAGTGAGACGGATGAGAACCTACGTCATAGGGAAACCCAGTAGAAACCATTTGTGGCCAAGGAAATTTAGCAGTGTTAAATACGGCGGACCTAAAATTGCCCATAAAGAGAAGAATTTACGAAAACTATTTAATTCTGTAGTAATGCAGGGAATGAATCCACAGTAATTTTAATCTGCCATCCTCCATAAATTTTCATGGTGATACCAATACAACTTGAATATTGATCATATCTATAATAGTTTAGGATTTACTGTTAAAGTGAAATTAACAAGTTTTGTAACATAGACCTGAATCCTAAAATCTGAACGCTTTGGTCAATCTTAACGATCGACATTTCATATAGAATAGCACCTTTAAAATGAAAAATGTTGTAGATAGCAACTCTGTTACTTTATTTGTTTAAAAGATATAGTAAATTTAAATTATCAGTATTTTCAGTTAAGCATCAGATCATCATTTCCTCCACACAAAACACATTGAATGATGACAGCATGACACCTTATTGAATCATTAGGTAATAGAATATTTGTTGTAAAGTTCAGTGCATAATAGTTACTTTTGTTCTTTATTTATTTATCGGAAAGCACATTGGTGCAAACTACTGGCTGTGACATTCTAAGTTAGGAAGGAAATTGTACTGGTTTTATGTAAAACAATTTAACGTTTATTATGTAATGGATATTATTGTTACTTTATTTAGAAAGTGAAAGTGGTCAAACTTTGATTATTTAAATGTGTTGAAATGTAAAATAAAGTATAATAAGCTGTAGCCAATCAGATGGACGGCTTCAGGAAAGGGAACTGCCCTGGTCAGTTGAGCGAGGATATTCGGCGCGCGGGAAACGCGGCCGGGGACGGGCAGACGCGAAAGCGGACAGTGCGGCTGGAGACACCACCGTGGGCAGTGCTGGTGGAGACGCGAAAGCGGACGGTCGGTCTTTAGCCAGCTAGGAAGTGAAACGACTTAAAAAATTTCGCGTTGTGTGGTATCGCGGGACTTAGTCTCTGAGCGGTGAGCAGCTGTGCGCCTGGTGTGAACTCTAACTTTTCGCGTAGTTAAGGAGATGGAGTATTGGGCTTGTAATTCGCGATAAGATTGTTTGTTAATGATTGCAGTGTGACAAATGGATATGCAATCGAGTGTAAGAGTGACTCTAAATACGACCACTTTTGCAGTTAGTTTGGTTTCTGAATAAACATTATTCTAACCAAATCGCAACTGTGTGGCCTACATCATGGGTCGTTACTTTAATTCCCGCTATTATTATTACTGTTATTATATGTTTTATTAACTTTGTATTTCGCAAACTTGCCATTGTCCAGACAATTTAACCAAAGAGAAACAAGTGTCTAATTTAGGGTGTGTAATGCGACACGTGCGGCTCAACTCCTAGACGAGTTTGAGCCAAGATATGTCGACGAAGAGGAACCGCGTGTGAGCCTGAATATCTTTGGGACGTTAGCTCGCAAGACGCTGAACTTATACTGATCTGATATGAAGAGAATTGGACTGTGGAATAAATAATCACAATCAGTATAAATTATTCTAATTATTTCGTCGAAGAGCTTTTTTATGACTTCCAAACAGCACATTGTTACTAGAGACTTTTAGGCAATTACTCTTAATTCCTATGCGACGTTTGGTGTAGAGTAGATATATCATAACATTTTAACAATAGTGACATTACACATTCACTAGGCACTTTCCAAGGCCCTATCCTCAAACACAGTTTTATTCTCATCAGTGTTGTACTAGGTGACATTGAACTCTTATTCTCTGCATCTTTCGTCTACGCTATGGCATGCCCTAGTAAGTGACAGTTATCCGGGGTGCGATCTTCCAGAAATTAAGACAAATAATATTAGATTACTATTGCATGTAAAGCCCATTTGTGGAAAGGTTTTTGTTTAAACTTGGCTCTTAAATTTTCCAGACAACATGCCATCCAAAGTTTTTGTTTAAGCTTCTCCTCGTAATTTCATTTATTTTTATGACACACTTATAGCAACAGTGTTTAACAGTAACACAAGTGTTAGATGTATCGCCAATGTAACTCATACGCCCCTGAAAATTAGTTTCCGTTTGCTTTCGGCACATCCTCTATAGTTGCCAACGTGATCAATTAAATTTCTTCAGCAGATGTATTAAATCGGCATGCACTTAGTCGTCGCGAGATTTTTTTTTTTTTTTGTTGAAGTTACTAGTGGAAATCATAAAGTCGAGTCACAAGTTGCAAATGAACGTACACGTATCATTTGTACCACCGAGAAAGATGGTGTAGTAGTTAACGGAAGACTCGAATGAAAATGACACGGCTGGTTACCTTTTCTGGTCAAAGCTGGCATTCCATATCTGAAGATCTTGACGGGAAGTTAAAACCAAGTCTTCTATCTTTCGTATGCATCGACGTATACACAGCGTAAAATAGTGGAGATTGCTCTGCCTGGTGGCGTTGCAACCACGTGACGTGGTAAGAAAATAATATATGTGGGGTAGACGCCTTACCAACTAAAATTTTGACAGTGCGTTCCTTTCTTTGGATTCTTCCTGTGCGAAAAATTTCAGATTAGGCTTCGACATGTCGGATTGGACCATTCCCTTGTTAGAAGATTCTCGGAGCAGTGTCTGACGGGAGTAACTGTTTACAGACTAGTAGAAAGTCTGTGTATCCCGTCTGACTTATAATCATTTTTTTCCGGTTCCTACCGATCTTAGACTTATATGTTATGTGCAAAGAGGGTATTCCTTGAACGTATCAAGGAATTGTTACCATCTAGGAAGTATTACCATCTCAAAATCAGTGTTACAATTCTGTGTTCTTTCATTCCGTGTATTATGTCTGATTTGATTTACGAGTACTACACACTGAACACACCATCATCTAATAGCTGAAGTTAAATAAAAGACTCGCATATCTTTACGCCGCATTGATTTCCAAAACCAAATTTGACTCTTTGAATATAGAGAATGACTTTGCTTGTCTGATTGATACTGGCAATTTTCCTTTTCCTTCCGGGCACCAGATATGCCTCATCGTCGGAGGCTCCGGGGCGGTACCGGAATGCCCCAATATAGATAGCGCGCCCCTATACTGACAGCAGTAAAAGTTCGTTTCCACGTGCTCCCGCACAGAGGCGCGATGTCACGTGCTTTCCATATTCGAGAGCAGGATTATACATTTTCGCTATCGCCTCACGATGGAAGACCAAGATGTGAACCAACCTTCCTCTGTGGGGCGCAAGTTCAAACGAACTAATGTTGTAGTCAGTAGCGACCTAGAGTGTGAATTGGACATTCATGGAAGTAGCGTTGTCCCTTGAAGATAATGTCTATGGATGGAGACTAACCTTGAGTTTCTCTAAAACAATTCATTCTCACGGCATAATGAGAGTGATAAAGATATAGCTTTCAAACCCGTGCACCGTATTTCAACGCTAATAGGGACAAACTACTCTAAACCAGTCCTTGGGGGTTCCAGTATTACAAAAAGCCCAGTCTAATATGCCATGGCTGCAGAAAACTAACACGAATTACCTACAGAAGAACGGAACGACTGACATAGGCCTACTGGGGGAGCATCCGTTTGGCTCCCGGAAAGACGTAGAAATACGTCGGGCAATACTGGCCCTATGACCTATCTTGGAGGACAGGTAGCACAGAAACAACCCTACATTCATAGCATCCGTCAGTTTAGAGAAAGGCTTTGCAATGTTGACTAGAGCACATGCTTTGAAATTATCAAGGTAACAGGGATAAAAAAAAAAAAATTAAAAAAGAGAAAATTACATAAGGAAATAAGTCACAAAATGTAGTAGATGAGTTTTGCTACTTGATCATTAAAGCAACTGAAGAAGGCCGAAGTCAAGTGGAAATGAAATGCTGACCGTCAGTAGTAAGAAGAACTTCTCTGAAACAGACATCTTTTTGACATCCCATACGAATTTAAGTGACGAAAGCTGCGTGTTAGAAACGTTTTTAACGTTATTCATCACTAAATGCGTTGAAAATCATTAGAATGGCTGAAAGATTATCTGTTTCGCTGTTTTTGTGTGCTAGGGGACCCAAATATCTGGTTGTATGGTGAAGCATATCTGCCCGATGTACCTTAGTTTCAAGCCAAAAGCCGGCCGCGGTGGTCTAGCGGTTCTAGGCGCTCAGTCCGGAACCGCGCGACTGCTACGGTTGCAGGTTCGAATCCTGCCTCGGGCATGGATGTGTGTGATGTCCTTAGGCTAGTTAGGTTTAAGTAGTTCTAAGTCCTAGGGGAATGATGACCACAGATGTTAAGTCCCATAGTGCTCAGAGCCATTTGAACCAAATTTTCAAGCCAAAACCCTGCCGGCTATTTTCCCTTGCCCTTGTCCCTGTTTTCTTGAAATGGTTGGCGACTGCGGCAGCTTACTTGTTTTGTGGGTTAAATTCAGGGGACAGCGCCTTGTGCAACACAGAGAAGGGCATTTATAAGCAACAGTATACAGGATTTATTCAGGATTTCAACTACTCTGTTTAACCTTCATCTGATCGCCGTGTTTAGCACATTAACTCGCCTTCAGGAGAAACAGGCCTAAAATCCCCTTCTGGCCATTGGTGATATAGATTTCCCGCGGTTCTCTAAATGACTTTACGTCAGCATATTTCCTCTGAGAACTACAACCTCGCCTCTAATGACCTTGTTGTCAACGGAACGCTGAAGACTACTCTCCTGTCCATCCTTTTTGTCTCATGTTCGTTTAATTTTAAGGCATATTATGTATGACATACCCACAATGATGGCAGTTACAAGAGTCGAGGGGCATGAAAGGGAAGCAGTGGTTGGGAAGGGAGTAAGACAGGGTTTTAGCCTCTCCCCGATGTTGTTCAATCTGTATATTGAGCAAGCAGTAAAGGAAACAAAAGAAAAATTCGGAGTAGGTATTAAAATCCATGGAGAAGAAATAAAAACTTTGAGGTTCGCCGATGACATTGTAATTCTGTCAGAAACAGGAAAGGACTTGGAAGAGCAGTTGAGTGGAATGGACAGTGTCTTGAAAGGAGGATATAAGATGAACATCAACAAAAGCAAAACAAGGATAATGGAATATAGTCTAATTAAGTCGGGTGATGCTGAGGGAATTAGATTAGGAAATGAGACACTTAAAGTAGTAAAGGAGTTTTGCTATTTGGGGAGCAAAATAACTAATGATGGTCGAAGTAGAGAGGATATAAAATGTAGGCTGGCAATAGCAAGGAAAGCGTTTCTGAAGAAGAGAAATTTGTTAACATCCAGTATTGATTTAAGTGTCAGGAAGTCATTTCTGAAAGTATTCGTATGGAGTGTAGCCATGTATGGAAGTGAAACATGGACGATAAATAGTTTGGACAAGAAGAGAATAGAAGCTTTCGAAATGTGGTGCTACAGAAGAATGCTGAAGATTAGATGGGTAGATCACATAACTAATGATGAAGTATTGAATAGAATTAGGGAGAAGAGGAGTATGTGGCACAACTTGACAAAAAGAAGGGACCGGTTAGTAGGACATGTTCTGAGGCATCAAGGGATCTCAAATTTAGCATTGGAGGGCAGCGTGGAGGGTAGAAATCGTAGAGGCAGACCAAGAGATGAATACACTAAGCAGATTCAGAAGACTGTGGGTTGCAGTAAGTACTGGGAGATGAAGAAGCTTGCACAGGATAGGATAGCATGGAGAGCTGCATCAAACCAGTCTCAGGACTGAAGACCACAACAACAACACCACCCACAATGATAACATTTGATTCTGTTCCTTCGTAATGAACCTTTTTTACGATTATGTCGTTGTTCTTTCTTTGCCACAATTGACATTGTAATAATTTTGTTGTCCATCGATATCATTATTTGCAGTTAGAAAAGACATGTAGCACATATGACCATTCTGGATTCTGTTGAACGACAAACTTATCTAAATTCCCATCCTTGTCGTGAAACAGAAATGACGAGAACTAAAACTGACGAAGAACCTCTGGCTAATACACAGCCTGACAAAAAAGTGAAAAGCCCAGAGACGATGGTGGAATACCAATTTAACATCGTAAACGTACACCCCATTGGCGGTTATGTAAATGATTAGAGTTGCTGTTTTCTGTGATAGGCAGAACTGGCACCAGAATATTAATGTTGTTCGTGTTCAGCTTGTTACCAGGCCTGGCAGAGTATATAAGGGCCGCGAAGTGATCACTGCCAAGAGCACAGAGATGCTATGTACTCGTTTGAGATAGAATTAACATATCCTGCCAGTGTCTGAGACGGGCCTCATTGTGGGTGTCCATTAGCTGGAATTATGCAATGTCTGGAGCTGTAGGGTGCTCAGATGTGGCCGAGGCCCGACTGCCTGGGAAAGTGAGGGCAGGCAAACTCGTCGGAAAGTTTCTGGTCGCTGCGCTCTCAAGTTTCATTTCGTTTAGTTCCCTTCTTCTGTTCACTAAACAGGGGACCTTACAGACTGCTCTCCCTCTTAGAGCTTCATACTCGTAGAATTTGAAGTTCAGTGCCCAGACATCAGTATCCTAAGACTGAATGATTGTTTTTGGTGTTGTAGTCTTCATCCAGAGACTGCTTTGATGCACCCTCCATGCTACTCTATCCTGAGCAAGCCTCTTCATCTCCGAATAACTACTGCAACTGCTTAGTGAATTCATCTCTTGGTCTCCCTCTACGATTTTTACCCTATTTTGCCGTATTTTACAGACTATAAGACGCTACGGACTATAAGATTGGTTGGTTGGTTTGGGGAAGGAGACCAGACAGCGAGGTCATCGGTCTCATCGGATTAGGGAAGGACGGGGAAGGAAGTCGGCCGTGCCCTTTGAAAGGAACCATCCCGGCAGTTGCCTGGAGCGATTTAGGGAAATCACGGAAAACCTAAATCAGGATGGCCGGACGCGGGATTGAACCGTCGTCCTCCCGAATGCGAGTCCAGTGACTATAAGACACACCATAAGTTTTAAGCAATTAAAAAAAATATTTTTGCCATTTTTATTGTTAGGTATAAAAGCCAGACTAATAAAGTTCTTATATTATAAAACCGAAATGACCATTAAAATTCCTGAAAATCGCCATTCTTCTTCTTCTCTTTCCTCTTCGTCGTCGTAGCTGTCCACTTCATATACTCACTATGTGATCAAAAGTATCAGAACACCAGGCTGAAAATGACTTACAAGTTCTTGGCGGCCTCCATCGGTAAAGCTGGAATTCAGTATGGTATTGGCGCACCCTTAGCCTTGATGACAGCTTCCACTCTCGCAGGCATACGTTCAATCAGGTGCTAAAAGGTTTCTTGGGGAATGGCAACCCATTCTTCACGGAGTGCTGCACTGAGGAAAGGTATCGACGTTGGTCGGTGAGGCTTGGCACGAAGTCGGCATTACAAAACATCCCAAAGGTGTTCTATGGGATTCAGGTCATGACTCTGTGCAGTCCAGTCCATTAGAGGTATGTTATTGTCGTGCAACCACTCCGCCAAAAGCCGTGCATTGTGAACAGGTGCTCGATCGCGTTGAAAGATGCGATCGACATCCCCGAATTGCTCTTCAACAGTGGGAAGCATGAAGGTGCTTAAAACATCACTGTAGGCCTGTGCTGTGATAGTCACGCAAAACAACAAGGGGTGCAAGCCCCCTACATGAAAAACACGACCACACCATAACACCACTAACACCACCGCCTCCGAATTTTACTGTAGGCACTACACACACTGGAAGATGATGTTCACCGGGCAATCGCCATACCCACACCCTGCCATCGGATCGCCATATTGTGTACCGTGATTTCTCACTCCACACGACGTTTGACATTTACCGGCGTGATGTGTGGCTTATGAGCAGCCGCTTGACCATGAAAACCAAGTTTTCTTACCTCACGCCTTCGCTGGATAGGAGGCCTGTGGGGCTTCAACCTACCTGTCTGCATGCTAGACACTCTGGATCTGTACCAGGGGTATAGTATGGGGTGCGATTTCGTGTGGTAGCAGGAGCCCTCTAATGGTTATCCCACGCGCCGTGACTGCAAATTTGTACGTCAGTCTGGTGATTCGACTTGTTATGCTAGCCTCCATGAACAGAATTTCAGGGGGTGTATTCCATTGTCATCCACGACCAGCATTAACAGTCCCTGTATTGACCGATCAAGTGCAACAGGCAAGGAACTCCATCCCACAAAGTAACATCTGGTACCTGTACAACAGAATGTATGCACGTTTGCATGCTTACATTAAACATTTTGACGGTTACGCCGATTATTAATGTAACAGTAGTTAACATTTGCAATGGATTATCTCGCGCTTACATTAACCTGTGATATTGCAACTTTTATCGCTCAAATATGTTACCTAGGCAAATGTATTCCCGAAATTTCATTACTCTACATTAATTATTTTTCGCTGTTGCGATTGTTTTAGGACAGTGTAGACGAAAAGATTTGCATAAGGTACGAAAACATGAAGGATTGTATCATGCCAGTAGAAAGCTCAACAGAAAAGCTATTTTTTCTGTGCTAAACAGGAACGCTTGTTTTTTTTTCTCCTGACACGACATATTTTTCACGGATCGAGATTTCAGTGCACCGAGTACATCAAAGGGGAGAGGGCGAGTGGCGGCGTGTGCTCGGGACAGGTTATGCGGCCCGTTGGCTCGCTAGACACGTTAGCGCTGCCGGCCGAGTAGACAAAGGCCGCCGTTAAGCTGGCCGCTGCTGCTACTGCTGCCGCTGAGCGTAACAGCGGGGTAGCTGGAGCAGCTGAGCGTAGCGCGTGATGGATTGGCGGACGGCGCGGGATTTGCCAGCCCCGACCTCTGCACGTATATATAAAGCTACAGAAGGACACAGTCTCTGCTCGCTTAAAAAATTCTAAGGAAAAAAACGACATATCACGAAGGACGTATCCGAATGGGACGAAAATCGGTAGATATGACATAAATATACGGACAAACAAATGACTAAAATTTCAGAAAAATTGGATGATTTATTCAAGAGAAAGAGCTTCATAAATTGAGCAAGTCAGTAACGCCTTGGGCCACCTCTGGTCCTTATGCGAGTAGTCATTCGGCTTGGTACTGATTGATGGAGTTGTTCAATGTCCTTCAGCGGCATTATCCTGCTGAAATGTAAGCACAGGATGGCCTGATACGAAGGACAGTAAAACGGGGCTACAATATCGTCGGCATACCACTCTGCTGTAAGGCTGCCAAGGATACCAACCTGATTGTCACCCGCCATATGGCCCGACAGCCAGGAGTGGTGGTGTGGAGTACCATTTCATCTCGTAGCAGGATCCCTTTGATTGACATCCGCGGCATCCTTACTACACAGTGGTACGTCGACGATGTTCCACGCCCCGTCCTGTTGCGCTTCATAACAAGGCATCTCGGGCTTACATTTCAGCAAGGTAATGTCCATCCGCACACGGCGAGAGTTTCTTCTGTTTGCCTTTGTACTTGCCAAAACCTACCTTGCACAGCAAGATCGCCATATCTCTCCCCAAATGAGAACATTTGGAGATTTATGGGCAGGGTCCTCCAACCATCTCTGGAGCTTGAAGATCTAACGAGCCAATTGACAAACTTTAGCACTACGTCCGTCAGGAAGACATCCAGCAATCCTATCAGTCAATGCCAAGCCGAATAACTGCTTGAGTAAGGGCCACAAGTGGACAAACACGTTACTGACTCGCTCAGTTTGTGAAGATCCTCTCTTGAATAATCCATCCAATTTTTCTGAAATTGTAATTATTTATTTGTATGTAAATGTACGTTCCATCTACCGATTTCCACCCCATTCGGATAATTCCTTCGTGGTGCGTCGTCTTTTTCCCTTTTTTTGTCTTTTAGTGTATTTCTGCAGTAACATCATACTTGCCTTTACTTCATGGCGGGTCATTTTATTTACTCGTTATTTACATTCTCTCCCTTGGTGGAGACCCTAATATGGTCAGGTTGCTTTCTTTTTCCTTTCATTTACATATACACAGCCTGAGGAAGAAAAGCACCCAGAGAGATCGTTGCATGTCAATGTAGCTTCGTACACCTACACACCACTGGCGGGTATGTAAACGATGAGAGTTGCAATTATCTCTGCCAGGTAAACGACCACTGAATGCATTAGTGTTGTTCGTGTGTGTGTGTGTGTGTGTTGGGGTTTATGGGCGCTCAACATCGAGGTCATCAGCGCCCTTTAGTGTTGCTACTAGGCGTGTTAGGATGTGTAAGGGGCTTGGATAACTTCAGTTGTTGACTGATCACGGTGAGGGACACTTGTTGCCGCGTGCTCGTGGGAAATTAAGTTATCACAACCTGACAGAGCTTTAAAGGTGCGTCATTTTGGGTCTCCATTTGGCCGGCTCGTCAACCTAGAGAAGTCCCTTTCTTCCAATGACTTCTGGCGTCGCGATGTGGGGAGTCATCGACTGTGACTTCAGATCTCGACTGGCAGTGATTGACGGAGCTTTGACGGCACGACAGTACGTCGCAGACATTCTGCGACCTCATATGTTACCTCCCACACTACTGTATCGCGGTGCCGTTTTTCAACAGGACAATGCCTATTTACACATGGCTCAGGGTTGGCAAGATCCTCATATCTGTCCCTGAACACGTGCGAGACACGTTGGACTTCAGTTCCAATTCCAGAGCCTGTTTTCGGGATATCAAGGACCAGTTACAGCAGCTTTTGTATGTCCATCCTTTTAGCAGGAGGTCTCTAGGACTACGGCCATTTACTGTCATGACAAGTAGATAAAAACACCTACAGTCGTCCTTATGATTTTATTTTATTTTGTCGCTACCAGTTTCAACGCTTCAGTGGTTCATCTTTAGATCTCTATGCATAAAACACTAAAGATAGTATTATCAACTTATCAATCAAGTTACATAGAAACAGATTAAAACAGAAAGAGAAACAATGTCAAGACTCTACAAATGAACGTTCATCGAACATTTGACAGAAAGAACAGATACATCCATTGTCACATATCTAAAATATACCATCACGAATTTCCACTCAATACACTGTAAAGTTATATCTATTAAAAATTTCTTTAAATGCTATTCATGACTCTTATTGCACAGTCGGATACATTGTCGTCACAACCCTGAAATAACTTACTGTAAGACAAAGTAACTGTAAAAGTTGATGAATGGAAGGAAACACTACCCCACAAACAAGTAAAAAGAAGGAACATGACTTACGTGTCCTGTCAATGTATAAAATGCTTAGTTGTACACAGATGAGGGGCATACACTATGTCATATCTATCAAATGAACGTCCAAGACGTGGTATAAAATGAATGTAGGACCCACATGTATAGAACGTATGAAAGACGCCCACAAGGAAACTGTTCATGATGCAAACATTCAAATGCGAATGCATCATGTATCGTGTACTGCCATGAAACAATCACACACAGTGATACTAAGTAGCCCACAAGAATGCAGAGTATAAAGAAGGATGACAACAATATATATATACACATGAAAAAACTGGCAAAGCTTACTGAGTAGCACACCGCTCAAAAAAGTGCTCTTGTGTGTTAAACCTAATTGATCACGAAGAACTAATTGAAATGAATAAATGCATTGTAACTAGTCCACACTTAGGTCTTTCGATGATATTAAAACCAAAAGCCATGACACGCCAGCAGTTAGAAAATTTCCAGTCATTCAAGTCGTGTCAAAGTAAAGCCACATTATTAGTTGACCAGTGAGGAGGCCACACATCATGCTCAAGTTAAAACGTAAGTAATCGTAATTTTTCCATCATACGTAAACTGTTAACGAGTGGCAGCAATCTGTAGGTTGACAATACATACACTATTACAACAAAAAATACTCGCAATGCTACAAGTCGTATGCAATGGAATTTAAGGTAATGTAATGCAAATCTACGCGAAATAGAAGACAGGTACATAATAAATGTGTCATATATGACTAAAGTAATTGCATGTTACAGAAAGCGACATTTAGCATACACAGTTCTACACCAAACACGTAACAGGAGGCTAGTGTGGCCTCCTCAGTGGTCAATTAATAATCTGTGTACAACTAAGCATTTTATGCTTTGACGGGACACTAAGTCATGTTCCTTAATTTTACTTGTTTGTGAGGTATTGTTTCCTTCCATTCATCAACTTTTACAGTTATTTTGTCTTACAGTAAGTTATTTCAGGGTTGTGACGACAATGTATCCGACTGTGCAATAAGAGTCGTGAATAGTATTTAAAGAAATTTTTAATAGATATAACTTTACAGTGTATTGAGTGGAAATTCGTGATGGTATATTTTAGATATGTGGCAATGGATGTATCTGTTCTGTCAAATGTTCGATGTACATTCATTTGTAGGGTCTTGCTATTGTTTCTCTTTCTGTTTTAATATGTTTCTCTGTAACTTGATTGATAAGTTGATAATGCTATCTTTAGTGTTTTATGCATACAGGCCTGAAGATGGCGCACTGAAGCGTCGAAAATGGTAGCGGCAAAATAAAATCAAATCAAATCATAAGGACGGCTGTAGGTGTTTTATTCACTTGTCACAAGTTACAGCAGTTGTGGGCCAGTATGCTCCAGGAGACGTTATAATGGCTTTATGACACCCTTCTCAACCGAATCATTGCATGCGTCCAGGTTAAAGGAGGCGCAACGTCGTGGTGATAAGTTGGATCACAATGCTAAATTATTGGTAAATTTGGCTCGATTTTGTAATCAGTCCAGTAACATCAACATACCTCTCAACTCGCGAAGTTTTGATTCGTTTCCTCCTATGCTCCTGTCCGCCGAGGTACGGCAGTGGTTAGTGCACTGGACTCGCACTCAGGAGGAAGACGGTTCATATCCACGTGCGGCCATTCAGAGTTAGGTTTCCTGTGATTTCGTTTGTTCGCTCCAGGCAAACGCCAGGATGCTTTCTTTGAAGGAGCACGATCGATTTGCTTCCCCATACTTCGAACAATCCGAACTTGTCGTCCTTCTCTAATGGCCTCATTATCTGCAGGTCGTTAAGGCTCTAGTCTTCCTTTTCCGTATTCCTTCTCGATGCTTCACTACTTTTGTCGGGCAGTGTTAAACGAATGTAAAAATAAATTTTATGGCCATAAGTCTAGTGACACAAATGATATAATTGTATCATGCTCTTTAGTCAGCAACAGTGATGGTGATGGCAGGGCTTCAGTAATTGCAGGTAAGAAGCTTTTATTTGTAACACATCGGACAGAATTTTGTATGAAAAAGAAATTAATTATTCGTGTCAGAAGCATCATAAAAGACAAACACCTTCGTTCATAAGATAAAACGAAACTCTGAGTTCATAGTAAAGAAAATATGAGAACAAAACATACTATGTCACAAATAAATAATAACACTAAAACACTCAGTCTTCTGACTCGTTGAAGCGGTCCGCCGAAAATTCTCCTGAGCAATCCTCTTTACTTCAGAGTGGTATTTGCACTCAGTGTTCTCAGTTATTTGTTGATATATTTAACATATATTTTCCCCTACAGTTTTCATCCTCTGCAGCTCCCCCAAGTACCAAGGAAGCTATTCTTTCATGTCTTAACACGTTTCCTGTCAACCTGTACCTCTTCTTGTCTTCCGCATGTTCCCCTACTCATTACTTATCAGTCCACTAGTTTTCAACTTCCTTCTGTAGCACCACATCCCAAAACGCTTCGATTCTCCTCTTTTCTGCCTTTTCCACAGTCCATGACTGCATGACTGACTTCCATACAATTCTGTGCTCAAAATATACATTCTCAGAAATTATTCCTCAAATGAAGGGTAATACTTGATAGAAGTAGACTTTTTTTGACGAGCAGTACTCCCAAAGCCTGTGTTATTCATGACGTCTTCTTTGCTTCGGCTTTTAAGTATACTTTTACTGCCAAGGTAGCAGAAATCACTTACTTCGTTTGCAGACAAGTATGTACGACGCTATTTGTTGCGACGGCTGCCAACGAGTGCTGTATGGCACGCTGTAATTTGTCTATTTCTCAAAAGGTGACTAAGTAACTACCAATTTCAGTTTCACCAAAATCAACACAATTATTAAAGTGACAGTGCATGCAGCTGAACTAGTGAAGAGTCTGACCGTGATTTACACAAGTCCTAAATCATCACACTGATGCGATATCCAAACAAAAGAGTCAAATGACACTTAGGTACGAAATTCAAACTAAGAAAATTAAATGATCTCTTAGATGCAATTGCAAAACAAGCACTTGCTAGGGTGACAGCTGAATGGTCAGTCGATGGCTTCATGATGACCACGGCTTGACTTCTCATTGATCTTGTAGGTAACCTGGAACTGGAACTCTTTGGGCAGGCTCCATAACAGGAACTGTACCTATGCTGAGACTGGTATTGCACTGACTCCTTAAATGGAACTGCTAGCTTGGAATCATGCAGTCTCTTAAAAACAGATTCAGTGGAAGAATGTGTGTCCCAGTCACTTGTCGTCACGTGATCAACATAGGAAAAATATTGTGGCTACTTTTCTGCCATAGGTGGTGGTGTTGGCACCGGTGTGGAGCTTTTCTTAATCCAGCTTGTAAACAAGTTATTATTTACATGCTGTTTACACCTGACATGATAGCAACCTGATAGACCTGGTTGTATTGCAGCAGAGCCTAAGTCCCAGGATACAGCAGAATCGACAATGTGAGCTCATTCTACTGTTCATTCCATCCAACAAGTTCTGCAATTCTTTCTCACTTTCACTGATGATAACATGGTCATGAGGAAACGTTATTAATGATAGTCTTTCACGTTGACCTTCAATCCCACTCTTGAACCTTTCTTTAATTACCATCACTGATTCTTCAATGTAAAGATTGAACAGTAAGGGGTGAAAGGTTGCATCTCTGTCTTAGAACCTCTGTAGTTTGAACACTTCATCCTTTGTCTTCCACTCTTAATATTCCTTCTTGATTCGTGTATATATTGTATGGTACCTGTCTTTCCCTATAGCTTACACCTATTTTCCTAAGAATTACGAACATCTTGCACTATTTTACACTGCTGAATGCTTTTTATAGGTCGACAAATACTATGAACATGCATTGATTTTTCTAAATTCTTGCTCCTGTTATCAAGTGCAAAGTCAGAACTGCCTCTCTAGTGTGTTTAACTTTAACAAGGTGAACTTTTTGTTATGTAACAGATCTTCCACTTTCTTCTCAGTTCTTCTGCATTGTACAATTTCTACACATGAGTTAGTAAGCCATAGTTATCCCACTTGTCTCTCCTTGTACTTTGAAGGTTGTCTGAATGATATGTTTACAAAGATCTGATGGAATGTTTCTAGCCTCATAGATTCTATAGGCCAACTTGAATAGTCTTCTAGTGGCCTCTTCCTCCAATGACTTAAGAAATTCCAAATGAATGTTATTTGTGCTTCCGGCCTTGTTTGGTTGCAAGTCTTCCAAACCTCTATTAAACTCTTACTCTAATAGTGAATCACAAATGTGTTCCATGTCGACTCCCCTTTCTACTTCTATCACATCAGACAATTACTCCCCTTCTTAGAAGCCTTCACTGTACCCTTCTCACTATAGCTTGTTTTGAATTATTTATATGCTGAATTAGTCATTTCAACGACCATTTCTATTTCGATTTCTTCGCGTTTTTCCCGGCATTATCTTCTTAGCTTCCTAGCACTCCCTATTTATTTCATTCCTAAGTGACTTACATCGTTGTATTCCAGTCTTAATTTTTATTATTATTTCTTCCGTTGCGTCAGGTTTCTTCGCAGTTATCTTCCTTATAACTTTATTTTTCTGTCCAATTTCTGGTAGTGGCCTTTTTGTAACTTTTAATTCACCTTCAACTGTGCTGCCTATTGTGGGTTCATTAATGCAGTTTCTTCAGGATGAGTCTCTTTAAACTAATCTACTTGTGCTGGTGTAAGCTGTCGCCAGCACACCAGTCGCAAGGATGAAGTATGAAGATCGATTAGTAGGCGCTGGTCAAGCACGGCTATCACAAGAGGTGCCAGAGACACACCCACAAGTAGCAGGCCAACAATACTTTCTGAACAGCATGTATTTAGGCCTCCGACACTGACCGGAGGACCTCTGTCAGTCATCCAGTTTGACGTCTGTCAGTTTACTCACAGAGCCGGTTTATTTTGTCATATGCTACGACAGCCTACATAGCGACAAGATTAGTGGCTGTAGTGGGATTAGTTTACCTCAATTAGAATTGTACCTTACTCGATGTGACAAACTAAAGATTATTGATACTGATATTACGTCAGTCCGCAACAGGGATATTACTGAAGAACTTGTATCGCAAAACATGGCCTCTATTCAAGTTAAGTAAATGTTTCCAGATCATATAAATAAAGAACCATATTAATCCAAGTGTGCGTTTGTGTTGTAGAAAAAGGATACCGGCCACCTGTAACAACATCGTCTCCCTTGCGGTACAAGACTCTACACTACTCTTCATCATTACTGACTTGTGACCTGAGTCTATTTCTACGCCAGAGTATTCCTTACAATCCAATATATGATTTCGGAATCTCTTTCTAAGTGTGATGTAACCCAGCTGGAGTCTGCCTGTATCGCCAGACCTTTTATAAGTACAGCTTCTCCTTTTGTGATTCTTGAACAGAGTATTCGCTATTACTACTTGAAATTTATTGAAGAACTCAATTATTCTTCATCTTATCATGCCTACTACCTAGCCCATATTCTCCACTAAATATGTCTTCCATTCCTTTCCCTACAACAGCGTTCCAATCTTCCATCAGTTTTAGATTTTCATCTTTCTTTACGTACTAAGTTATCACTATTCTTATATAATGCTTCTACCTCTTCATCTTCCGCCTGTTACGTCGGCATGTATACTTGAAGTAATGATGTCGCTCGTTTGTTCTCGATTCTGACTAGAATAATGCTATAACTGAACAATTCACAGCAGTTCACTCACAGCAGTTCACTCTCTGACGTACTTTTCTTTTCACGATGTATCCTATTTCTGCTGCTGTTGATGTTAACTACATTCGCATGTCCAGAAATCCTTATCTTCTTACCATTTCACTTCACTACATATAGACGCTGAGTCTTTCCATTTCCAATTTCAGACTTTCTAGCTTCCCTACCACACTCAGTCTTTGGACATCATACGCTCCGAGTCGTGGAACATTATGTGGTGTCACCGCCAGACACCACACTTGCTAGGTGGTAGCTTTTAAATCGGCCGCGGTCCATTAGTATACGACGGACCCGCGTGTCGCCACTGTCAGTGATTGCAGACCGCGCGCCGCCACACGGCAGGTCTAGAGAGACTTACTAGCACTCGCCCCAGTTGTACGGACGACTTAGCTAACGATGCAACACTGACGAAGCCTCGCTTATTTGCAGAGAAGATAGTTAGAATAGCCTTCAGCTAAGTCAATGGCTACGACCTAGCAAGGCGCCATTACAGTACAGTGCATTTATCTAAAAAGTATAACTTGTATCGTCAAGAGCGATGTACACCAATGATGGATTAAAGTTAAGTATTCCAGCAGCTACGTACTTTTCTTTATAGCATTCATTACGTATCCTGTTTCAGACCTCACGCCAGCCTGCGTGAGTTTAACACGTGCATTTCGGCCTTCTCTAGCAACATATCACATTACACTTACATTGGTTATTCAGCCAACCCGGGACCAAGGATGTTTTCACTAGTTAGTAGTCAAAGACTACTAACCAATGTAAATATACATTTACGTTGTGATTTTAGGTTTTCCCAGCATAGGGAAATCTAGAATAGTTTTTGGTATTCATCGGGGCGGTGTTGTCTAAAGGCCACGGCATTTCGGCAAGCCGACTTCCTGCCACCCTTAGGCTTTCCTGATGACCGGGTGATATCTCGCGGACCTGGCGCGGTGTTGGGCGAAGCGCAGCGTCGGTCATCGATCCAGTCTTCAGTAGCCATACCGTCGGCGCTGGACGCGGATCTCTGCTGGCGTGGCGACAGCGCTTCTTCGTCCTCTTCAGTTATGATGGGAACGAACCTCCACATAAACTGCCGTTGTGCTCTGGTCGTGCTCAACGTTGGATACGAGACCTCACTTAACCGCTGTCCTCATTTATTAGTCCATCATGCAGTCGGATCTCAATAGCTTCTTTGGGAATACAATCTTAAAAGGTGCTGGATTGTTGCAACAACTTACTGTCGTCATAATTCATGGCATTCATGGGATGTCCGTGGGAGATGCAATGCTCTGCCACAGTGGACTTTGAAGCCTGGCCGTTGCCAGAGTGACGTTTATGATCAGTGCACCCATCCTATACTATCCGGATAGTCTAGCCTACATACATTTTCTCACAATAACAAGGAATGTGGCAGACTCCCAGTTTCTGGAGTCCTGGGGCATCCTTGACTGATCCTAATTAGGTTTTCGTCTTGGCCTGTGATCGGAACACGCACTTGACGTTGTGTTTCCGGAGTATTCTTCTGATTTTTGCTGATGTGTTCCCGATGTATGGAAAAATTAGTCGTCGCTACCGCTTTGTCTTCGTCTTCAGTTGGCTGTGGTCTTAACTTCTTCTGTTTTGGGACACGTAGTATCTGGCGCTTGTCGTAACCTTTCGTACGGAAGTGCTGCAATTCATCTGCTAGATTGTCGTGGTCAGAGATTTTGAGTGGTCTGTGGTCTAGTGTGCTTAGGACATCATCTAATTGTGAAGGAACATGGGAGCTGGACGCATGCAGGTACAAGTCTGTACGCGTCTGTTTACGGTAGACACTGTGTCCTAGTATACAATCTGGTCTTCGCTTGACGTGCAGAACCAGAAATAGAAATTGGTGGTTTTGCTCTGTCTCCATCGTGAAGTTGATGTTCTGGTGCAGCGAATTCATGCACTGCAGAAAGTCTTGTAGATGACTTCGTCCATGTGGCCAGATTGCGATCTCTCGTGATGTGTACTAATTTCGCTTTCCACTCTAAGTGCACTTTTTTCTTAAGAAGCTACATCCCCCTGGCAAACCAGTTCTGAAGGAACTACACATCTGCTAAGTTCTCATTATCTTATCAGTCTTAAATGGCAGCTACCACCTGTCAGATCTATCCTGTGTTCATGTCGTCCTCTTTCATACAAACGGACACCGTCGTCTACGTGAAAGTTAATAATTATAAATTGCGACGTGATATTTACAATCCTCAAACAAGTCACGAATGGGAGTCAAAAGAAAAAGCAAACACAGGCTTGTAGTTCACAGTTATTTGTTACACATATCTCCAAAAACAGTTTTACAAAATCTTTTACAAAACCGGCCTTCCAATAGCCACCAATAAAAACTATAGTTAAAAGTTTATACAGTCGTTACTTATGTATATGTAATGAAAAAAGTTAAGTAAAGATCCTTCCGTTTAACTAAATAACAAAAAGCCCCAGAGAAATGTAGATGACAAGCATAATTGCACACAAATTTAACAGGAGATTACCGGAACTAAATCCCCGTTGGTAAAAACAAGCAACAGTACCGAATATTAAATAACAAATTTTAAGTAAAGAGAAAATTTCGCAACGGGAAACTTAGACCAATGAACAGATCATAGAACAATGGAATTTCACCAATTATATAGTGAGTTATTCCACTGAATTCACTTATGAAATCCCTGTCAAGTGTAACAACAACATTTAAGTAGAAAAGACTGTTATCTTAATAGTCCGTTTAAGTTCCACCCCAATGGACGACCCACACTAATGCAAGAGTGATCTAACTACTAGGAACAGGAGAAGCACCTTAATGCAGACCAAACACATTAACGAGAGAAATCTCCAAGTAATTACAAGAGAGAATCCTCAAATCTGTCAACTACTGGGGCAAGCAGCGACTCTGACAGGCTACAGCCAAGTAGCGCCGAACGTCAGCAAAACGTAGCTGGCCGAGCTAACGGCTTCCGAACATATTTCAATCAAGGCGCCGCCCCTTGTCTTTATTGGTCAACCCGAAACTGATTGTGCCTGCTGCTGGCAGTACACTCTAACTTAAAAAAAAACAAAGGACAGACAAACAAACCAGGACACAACGCAAACCCTCTTATTTCAGATTAATACCCTCCTCCCCTCTTTAGATTTAATACCCTTACCACATGCAGGATCTGTCTGAACGAAACACGTGCAAAGGTGAAGATGGGAAATCGCGTAACTGAGGAGTTTGAAATTGTTCAAAATGGTTCAAATGGCTCTGAGCACTATGGGACTTAACATCTATGGTCATCAGTCCCCTAGAACTTAGAACTACTTAAACCTAACTAACCTAAGGACATCACACAACACCCAGCCATCACGAGGCAGAGAAAATCCCTGACCCCGCCGGGAATCGAACCCGGGAACCCGGGCGTGGGAAGCGAGAACACTACCGCACGACCGCGAGCTGCGGGCTTTGAAATTGTGACAGGACTCAGGCAAGGAGATGGGTTGTCCACTATCCTGTTCAACTTTGCCCTCGAGAAGATCGTACGCGAGATCTTCCAAGAGAACGAAGGGATTGAAATCGAAGGAAAGAGATTGGCATACTTAGCCTATGCAGACGACATCTGTTTACTCTCTAAGTCGGAAGAGGAGTTGGAGCAAATAACCAAAGCACTAATGGAGGCGGCCAGCAAATTTGGGCTAAACATAAACGAAGACAAGACAGAGTACCTCGTTATGACGCGTGGTCATTGTCAGACTGCTGATCATCTACAATCAATGCAGATTGGGGACCATTCCTACAAGAGAGTGCAAGAATTCAAACACCTAGGGGCACTTTTCACTGAGAACTCGTCATGTGAAGCAGGGATCAATGCCAGAATACACGTAGGCGACCGATCTTACCACAGCCTAGCACAACTGCTTCGGTCCAAATCTCTCTCCAGACAGTTCAAGATTCGACTGTACAAAACCCTGATCCAGCATGTTGTTTTATATGGCTGTGAGACATGGAGTATCCGGAAACAGGACTTCCATAAGCTCCTTGTTTTTGAGAGAAAAGTGCTTCGGAAGATCTTCGGTCCGGTTCTGGATGCAGATACAGGGGAATGGAGGATCAGATATAACCAAGGGCTTGAGGAACTTTACCAGCAGCCCAACATAGCAGGAACTGTCAAAGCCAAACGAATGCAGTGGGCCTGCCATGTGGCCCGGATGGAGGATCACAGATGGCCTCGGAAGCTCCTGGATTTCACACCTACAGGAAAGAGACCGCCAGGGAGACCCCAGAAGCGTTGGAGGGATGGACTGCATGAAGATTTAAACCAAGTGTCAATAAATGTGGACGAATGGCGGATAGCAGCAATGGACAGAATACAGTGGAGGACGAAACTTGTAGATGCGTGCGGTCCACTGGGCCTGATCACGTAGTAGTAGTACCACATGCAAGACCTCAAAGAAATTATTCAGTTTTTACAGCTCATAATTACTCCTAGAGGCAGACCCCAATAACAAGCACGGAAGAACAATATTTCCACTGGTATTGACAAGCGCCGCTCCCAACCACTAAGAGTTTTGGGCCAACGTGATGGTGTGGTGGCTGAATGGTTATCATATATACATTCATAAGCCAAAATATTGTGACCACTGCCTCGACGTTGGGTGCCACCTGGTGGCGTCGCGGGCACGTGTCGCAGAAAGAAAAGTTGAAACGGAACTTGTTGCACCGGTCCATATTTTCTCAATAAATTTCTGGTGCAGGAGAATTAATAGCTAGAGGTTTCTTTTTAAATTTTTTTTTTTACTCTGCAGAAATAAGTCAGCTGGTAACAGGCGGGAGAGAATGGACCAGTTGGCGTTTGTTTATTTATTTATTTTATTTCGTCTGTGCCACGTTTCCCTGCATCCTTTGCAAGCTGGGCTGTATGAAATTATGTGAAGAAGCAGAAAGCTTTAGTCAGAGGTTGTAGCAGTGCATAAGTAGATTGCTTCTGTGGTAGGGTAGTACCAACCCCTAACCGCGAACAAGTTTGGCAGAGACAAAGTGAGCAAGTTAGGTCGGAGAGGTCGCGGAGGCACGAGTATAGGCTCTGTCAGGTTGGCGAAGCACCCCCTCCACCCCAGCTTCTGAACGTGCAACGGTTAGGCGATATGTCGCACGGGCCACTGGTTCCAGGTTAGCGGCGCTGTGCAGACGTTGAAGACTTAGCTCTCGATTTTATGGTAATATTATCAAAGGTATTAGAATGTTTCAAATCTGTTCGTTACTAAAGTCCGTATGTTGAAATCAAATGTGAGATTATCACGAAATCCACATAAAGGGGTTTATTTTCGCAATTTTATTACATTTCATTAAGAACTTTGCGTTTGTGCCTTGGTCAGGCACGCACCATGCGCCTTGAGCTCACGGTCGTATTATTGCTCTGTGCGTAGCAGAAGTTAACTCATTTAATGTATTTAGCTGGCCGCAGTGGCCGCGCGGTTCTAGGCGCTTCAGTCTGGAGCCGCGCGACCGATACGGTCGCAGGTTAGAATCCTGCCTCGGGCATGGATGTGCGTGCTGTCCTTAGGTTAGTTAGGTTTAAGTAGTTCTAAGTTCTAGGGGACTGACAACCTCAGATGCTAAGTCCCATAGTGCTCAGAGCCATTTGAATCATTTTTTAATGTATTTTAATGTGGTGTTTCTTTCACAGTGATATTTTGGGGGATTTTTTAAATTTCTGATATGTTTTCTTTGTGTACTTGGTTTCGCGCCACGTCGCCGGTTCGAGCCACCGCCACATTAGTAAAGTGCAGTTTCATTCCAAAATTGTGCTGTAGCTTCACTACAGTTTCATATAGCTCTATTCCAAAGTAGTAAATTTGTGCGGAGGATAAGAACCCTGAATCATGAAATGTGCGCGTATTCACTTTGGTGCGGAACTGTGTCAACGGTCGTGAATAGAAATGTGGGCGACAGCAATAGATAAAAGGTACGAGTAAATAATTATACTGTAGTGCGTGAATGTAAGATAGGGAAGAAATAATCATGTGTGTCAGAATTTTTGCATTTCTGTTGCCTACCTCAATTTGGCCACGTGTTTCTAGTACCCCCATAACTATTTGATTTGCTTATAATGAAGTGCGTTACATAAAATATACGGATTAAACTCTTGTATCTATGGAAAAGCTCGTATTTTATTGCCTATTGTAACCTCCCCACCGCATTTTTTTTTATAAGAAAATCTTAGCAATACTTAATAGAAATGGGGGCCAAGTGTAACCTCCCCACAAAAATTTTAAAAGAAAATAACGATACTAATTAGAAATGCTGATGGACATGGCTCTATGCGTAACCTGCCTACAATCAAATGTACTGACAATGGCAACAAATGTGAAATTCGCAATCTGACTCAATTATAAATCCTTCAAAAAATTAAAGTCCATTCAGTGACAAGAAAATTCAATTAAACCGAAATATCGGTTTTTGGCCCTGTGTAAAAACAATCAGAATTAAAGTCTTACCTCAGAATAAATGGATGTCACATATCTGCTCTTGTTGTTGCGCACCACTTGGAGGAACTACATTGCAAATAATAATATTCTCCTTTTTTTTTGTAATTCTAGTGAAATTTTTCTTCAAAAAGAAGTGGAATGAAATGGGAAGTGCAACGAGATCTTTAGTTCAAAAAAAATTAAACTTTTGAGAAAATGCTTTTGAAATAAAAAATTATTATTGGGAGACTTGTTGGAGAATAATTACAATAAATAAAATTTTTCATTATCTAATGATTATATTAATTAACAGTATACCTTATTCCTCATCTTGACCATTGTTGCCGACCGCCTACATCACACAACCGCACTGGGCTGCTACTACTGACCGACCGCTCTGCATGACGACTACAGACTGAGTACTGCTCTCAACTAGACAGAGCTACAGACTCGCAACGACTGACTGACTGCTACTCTGCATAGCGACAACTAACTCGCAAAGACTACTACTGACTGAGAACCGCTCGCAACACTCGCGCGGTCAAGCGCATACTCTCTGGTCACAGATGCTACAATGCCTCGCCATCGCTGCTGCGTTACATACGTGTTTCATAACCCTCCACTCGGGGGGCAAAAATTTGGCAGCGATGGTGAGTCATTTGGACTTGCCAAGCGCGGCAAAATTTTTCTTTAATTAACAAAATCCTACAACTTACAGAATATTTAAATGTTGTGCACACGCACTAAGTACAAAATATATCAGACAAGGACAAAATGTGAATACTAAACATAGTAGCAAATCAGAAAAAAGTATATACAAACTTTTTGACAGATAAAGTGCACAGGCACTGAAAAAATTCTTTAGCATATGCAGAACAAATAAACAGACTGGCAAGAATAATTAGATGTAGTACATAAAGTAAATGTTGTGCACACGCACTAAGTACAAAATATATCAGACAAAGACAAAATGTGAGTACAAAACATAGTAGCAAATCAGAAAAGTATATACAAACTTTTTGACAGATAAAGTGCACAGGCACTGAAAAAATTCTTTAGCATATGCAGAACAAATAAACAGACTGGCAAGAATAATTAGATGTAGTACATAAAGTAAATGTTGTGCACACGCACTAAGTACAAAATATATCAGACAAAGACAAAAATGTGAGTACAAAACATAGTAGCAAATCAGAAAAGTATATACAAACTTTTTGACAGATAAAGTGCACAGGCACTGAAAAAATTCTTTAGCATATGCAGAACAAATAAACAGACTGGCAAAAAATATTATGTTGACAAGTGTACATGCACTGAAAAATGTCTTTAGCATTTTCACAACAAATAAACATAATGGCAAAAAAAATTCATGTCCAAAGTGCACATGCACTGAAAAATGTCTTTAGTATTTTCACAACAAATAAACATAATGGCAAACATCATGTCGACCAGTGACATAAGTGTACTCACACTGGAGTTTAGCGAATCGAAAAATGTATAACCTATGAACATAAATGATGTTACCAAAAAAAATTTTTTCTTTATGTGACAAGAATCAGGATAGGAAAGGGAAGGATTGCATCATGGTTGTAGCACTTTAGATTGCACACAGCTGCTCTGAAAGTCCATATCTTTCCACAGTAGTACAACACCAAGTGACACAACTTGAAGTTCTTTTCCCATCAGAATTTATCAGTGTAGCCAAGACACTGAACTGTCGTAGTAATGTTCCATGTTTTCATTTTGGCAGTACATTAGGTACACCAAACAGTGGGACCATAATAATGTCTTCATCGCTCATGGTGGTGGACAGCATGTCGTGTCAACACCACACTCTTACAAGGCACACCAACGTAGAATTAGTGCAAAACCAAATATAGTGCTCCATGATCACTGGGATAAACAGGACAAATGGACATTGCAGTAATTCAGGGTAGTCAGCTTATGAGGTGAAGGACATCAAGTCACATAATATTGACAATTACAGTCTTCATTGATAGTTCGTGGCATTCATAGCCCAGTTATTGAACATTTCTGTACCAAGTATGTAGTATTACAGAAAAATGTTCATTAATTGTTTTACATAGAATCAGTAGCCTTCTTTTCCTGGTTACAAAATATTATGAAATAATCGCATTCTTTTCAGTTACAGAGTATAATTAAGAATCATTAACCTTCTCCTAATTACAGTTAATTAATCATTTGTCATTCCAATCTATTAAGAATCATTAGACTTCTTCTAATTACAAAGCATTATTAAACAATCACATTTATTTCCAATTACAAAGTATGAACATTGAAAACAAGAGTTAATTAATGGCATAATTAATAACAATTTCGTTGATTGACATTAATTATTGGCACTCAGTGGCCATCAAGTATTGAATAGAATAAAACATAGTTCATCATTCAGTATTATTCAGATCATTACAAAGTCATTATTAAAAATCAGTTAATTACAGTCAAATCATTAGTAATCACAGGCATTACAATAAACAGTGGCAGTTATTAGCTAGTGACAAAGCATTATTTTGAATATAGTCTCATTAAGAGGTCATTACTCGAGTGACATGCTATTCAGAGTTGATCAGTATTATTCAGAATTATCATAAACTAGTGACATTATGTGGGACTGGTAATACATTTTTTTTGGTAGCAATGCATGGCGTTGGGATCGATAATTAATTGCTGAGGCATAATACTTTTTGCTTTTGACCTATTGCTGCAAATGAGGATAGGTAACGTCATTCGTCATGAGTCAGCTGTAGCAAGATTATGTAACAAGGCAGTACATGTGATCACATTTATAAATGATAAACACAAATGGGTAAAAAATATAAAAATGCAAGTACTAGAACAGGTATAATAAGTAACAGGTTTAGTAAGTGTCATGAAAAACTTCTCCTGGAAAAAATACAAAAACGGATTATTGACCTGAAAGAAGAAACGCACACTATGCTGAAAAGTAGTGAACTTCGAATTAACAAGTAGTGAAATGTGTATAAAATGTGTTCCATAGCTGTCCTTTCCAAAACTTTCCGTCATCCTACTATGCAATGTAACACCTGCTGTCAAAGCAAACCGCAACAAATACTTAAATAACTACGTGGCATAAAGAAAAAAAACTTCATTATCCATATCATCATAACTTCACCATTATCATCACCTGTAAAGAAAAACTTCATTATTCATAATACCATTTCCTTCATCATTATTCATCAGTATTCACTATCATCTGCAAAAAATCACTTCATTACTCATTACATAACTATTCCTTATCTCTAGCATATTTCATCACTAAAACTAAGATGTGTAGTTCTCTCTGACAGCCTGCATCAATCACCTTGTATTCTGAAAGAAAAAATTAGTTAAGACTGCTATTCTGTGATGAGTATAGTATATTCTTGTTAATGTTTGTTAATCCTGATCCATTTACTCTTCCTCATAAAGTTATTGCATCTCCTTTCGTTTATTCCGTAGGTGAAATTCCCATTTATGTTAAATTTATTTCTTAGAATCATCATTCCTTTCTGAAGTTGATGAACAAAGATTAATGTCTTGCATTTAAA
Organism: Schistocerca americana; assembly: GCF_021461395.2. Lineage (NCBI taxonomy): Eukaryota > Metazoa > Arthropoda > Insecta > Orthoptera > Acrididae > Schistocerca > Schistocerca americana. The sequence goes on along the minus strand of NC_060119.1, from coordinate 499,992,417 downwards.
TCCTATACCCACTAAATAATGACTGGTTTATGGTGACACAATTAACCATACAGCATAACATGACAGAAAACGTAATATGTCCAAGACATTGACAGTGTTCGGATGCGAAAAAATGTACACCGAATAATACAATGCAGTAGCAAAAAAAATGTGAAACAGTCACGATGTTGAGATGTCATAAGGCAAAAAAAAAATGTCAAAGTCGACTGGTGTGTGTTATATCTTAACTATTTCATAGTGCATACAAACAAAACTGGAGTACAGTCATATACACAAAAAAATGGAAAATGTGCACGGTCTGATGTGTAACGACAAGAAAAGCGACCTGCTAACCTTACCTTGCCGGGCACTTGCCAAGAAAAAAAATACGATAATCATCAATAAGTAGTCACATAAATATAATTGCAGAAATAGTCGTAAATGTGTAAATTCATCTGGAAAAATATGCACGGTCTGATGTGTAACGACAAGAAGAGCGACCTGCTAACCTTACCTTGCCGGGCACTTGCCAAGAAAAAAAAATACGATAATCATCAATAATTAGTCAGGTGAATTAATTGCATTAGTAAATGGCATCATAGTGTGTTGAATCATACAGTGGTTTCACTCAATAAACGGTTTAATGTTTGAGATATGGTGATTGCCTTTCGATTTTCTGGTTCTCAAAGTTTCGACGTGTACAACATTGGGGTGAGGGATACTGCGAATCCGATACGGACCTGCGTATAGAAGTTCAAACTTACTGCACTTACCTTTTAATTTGCTGGATAAATAGTGTGTACGTACTAATATCTTCTGTCCAACGTGAAAGTCGCGGCGTGTACAAACCTGTTTTTGCTGTCTTCTCCGGCGCTCTGCGGCACGTTTGATGTTGTTCAGCGCAATGTCAATTATTTCGTGGTGTCGTAGGCGACGATTTTTGGGGAATTCTATTAATTCTTTAATTTTGTTCGGTGGTTCAACGTTTTTCAGTATAACAGTCGGAGATAGCATAGTGGATTCATTTGGAATGGAATTAATTACATCTTGGAATGAGAGTATGTGTGTATCCCAATCAATATGTCTTTTGTGGCAGTATATTCTGCACAGCTTACCAATTTCCTTCATTAATCTTTCACAAGGGTTCGAAGAAGCGTGGTACTTGGATATATAGATCGGAGAAATGTTTCTAGCTCGTAACATGCGTGTCCATACACTACTACGAAATTGAGATCCATTATCAGAAATTACTTTCATTACATGCCCTACATGAAATAGAAAATGTTTTACAAATGCTTTCGAAACAGTTTTAGCAGTAGCTTTGCGTAACGGAGTGAAAGTAACAAATTTTGAAGTGAGCTCAACAGCGACAAAAATGTAGCAAAAACCTCTGTTAGTTCTCGGAATCGGACCAAAAATATCTACTGCGGCCATGTGTCTTAATTTCACAGGTATAATGGGATATAAAGGAGGAATATGTGAAGTGGTGTCTGATTTAGCTTTCTGGCAAATTTTACAAGACGCTAAAACTCGTCGTATACGTTTTTCCATGTTGGTAAAATAACAGTTCTGTCTCAGTACAAGAAAACATTTTCGTGCTCCGTAATGTGCGTAACTTAAATGAGTGTACCAAATTAGTTTGTTAACCAGTTCGTCAGGAACGCATAATAACCAAATGTTGCTGTCAGGATGAGAGCGGCGAAACAGAATGTCATTGCGTACAGTGTAGTGGTTCCTAATCGTAACATTTTTCCTATCTTGCCAAAGGTGTTTAATTTCTTTCCACACATTGTCCTTATTTTGTTCTTGTGCTATGTCCTGTAATGACGATGAAATAAAATTTTCAAATGCAACCTGTTGAATGTACATGACGCTGAAATTTGCTTTGCAGAAGTTGGTTGCGATGTCTTGCTGATTGTTGCCGAGAGAACGCGATAGTGCGTCTGCTATAACATTTTGTGTGCCGGGAATATGAACAATCGTAAAATTAAATTCTTGTAAATATAGTTTCCATCTACTTAATCTGTCGTGAGTAAATTTAGCTGAAAGCAAAAATTGTATAGCTCTATGGTCTGTGTAAACGGTGGTATGTCTGCCATAAAGAAAGTGCCGAAATCTCGTAAAAGCCCATACAACACATAATGTTTCCAGTTCTGTAACGGAATAATTTCGTTCAGCAGGTGACAAAATGCGACTTGCAAATGCGATGTTTTTAATTACTGTAGAACCATCTTCTTCAATTTCCTGAAAAATATGTACACCTAAAGCGGTGTTAGAGCTGTCAGTGGCAATGGAAAAATTTCTGGTGAGATCTGGGTGCGATAAAAGTAGAGCATTCAATAAAGCATGTTTCAAATAACATTCTCGTGAACAAAATTCTGCGTGTCAAAAGTAATGTTTGCGTTACTGTAGTATGCAATCTGTGCTGTATCTGGTTAAATTCTATCGTTCGTCCTGTTATTTACGGGAGGATGCTGTGGCATATCCACTGTATGAACTGTTCTGTTATTTCATACTGACGTGTTACGCTATGGATGACACCTATTGTCTGGATCATTCATGATAATGTGTTGTTGCTAATGTTCTTGCTGCTGAAAAGATCGACTGTTATTAAATGTACGCCGAAAATTGTGCTCATCATTTTTACGTCTGTCATGATAGTAATTTCTATACGGCGCATAGCGATGCGAGTTGAAATAGTGTGTTGTCTGTACGTAGTTATTTCTTTGCTGCCATGCGTTACTATTTGTTGGGGCTGGGACTATACGTGCACGCGGCGAAACATTAAAGTTTGGTTGACCTTGTAGACTGCATTGTTGGTTACGTATGCTAAGCGGTTGACTTTCATGCTATTGTGGTGAAAAACATCTATTGTTACCAAAAAATGCGTTTGCTGTTAATTTTACTTTTACACATACTGATGATTACGATTTTATCTGTAATTAAAGTTACGGCGGTAGTTGTCATTACGGGAGTGCCTACTGAAAATTGTCACATTCGGTAAAAGATTTGTCATGTCGGGTTTTCAGTACATATCCTTAATCCTAGGTAGAGCAATAGTTGAAGAGCAGTTTTGATAGATATAAAGGATAGTAGAAGAAAAGGCAGCAGTGCAGAAAACTAAAGATGAAACAGCACTACTACAGCTCGGGGCCCTATGCTCGCTACGGCACATATTCATTAAAGCGTAATGAATCCCCTGAGGTCGATTACGCACTGCAAATAAATTTCAACTTTTGCGTTACAGGCAATAGCGGTATAAATTCAAAAGCAAATAGCTGTATTCTTGCTAATTCCAGTTCCTTCATTATAGGCAATGCTGTTGTAAATACAAAAATAAATTGTCGCATCTGCTTCAAAGCTAGTTTCTTCATTACACGCAATAGCGGTGAAAGCATAAAAACAAATTGTCGTATACAGCGCAAATCGTGTATCTGTGTTCTGCCATTATTAAATTCCTTACATTTTCTTACAAATGCAAATTGCTTATTATCAACGTTCTCGTCACTGAATTTGAGAACACGTTCAGGTTTGTGTGAAAGTTTGTTCGTCTGTGTAATTACGGATTCCAAGTTGCGTAGCTTTTCATATTTTAAGTCGCGTGGCTTTTCGGATTTTAAGTCGCGTAGTTGCTGTAAATTGTTCACATTATACACGCTGCGTAAGTCTGACAAATGTTCGCAAACTGGCGGATTCTGTGACGTATTGGTGACTGGAATAGTTTTCAACTCTGTTACTGTAACACTTTCGATATTTTGGTTGTTCTGTCGTTCACTCTTATAATTGACTTCCGTATTCGCAGTGTGTGAAACTTCCACTGACTCTAAATTAACTTCGTCGCGAATCTGTACTTCGTTTTTAGGACATTCTTCAGTGACTGCATTAATTTCGTGTATCAGTGTTTCGTTTGCTGAACATTGTTCAGTGCCTGCAATAATCTCGTCTTTATGTGATTCTGTCGTGCCTACACGTGTGCTACTTGATTCTTGTGTAACAGTGCCAACTTTTTCATTACTGTTATTAGCACAAGTCTTAGTATCATCACGTAGTTGTTCCTTACTGTCCTGACATTGCACGGTAACAGCTGTAATCTGCTCACTAACTTGTTTGTTCTGTTCTTTACGGTCGTCTTGTTTTTTGTTTGTGAGATCGACACTTTTATCAATTGTTTCGCTAAGTTGTTTGTAATGGTTGTCAAAAATTTCATCAAGTTGTTGTCTGAGTTTTTTGTTATCTTGTTTGATATCTTCCCTAAGTTGTCTAAAATTTTCATTTTGTTGTTTGAACATTTTATTTAGTTCTTCACTGAGTTGTAGTAAAAATGCGATAGCTTGAGCCTCAGTAACATTACCCATTTGTTGTGCCAATACTCTAATTTCATTCTTAGTAACATCACCTACTATATTCTCTGTGCTGTTTAGTGGTGGATCTGGAACTTTCTCGCTTACTGTAACCATTTGGTCATTCTGAAATTTACAAAAAGGTTTGTCAGTCAAATGTATACTATCAGTCATTGTTTCGGAATTAAATAAATCCGCCCTACTTTGTGTGATCTGTTCATATTCATTAGACAAATTTGTCTGTTCGTTACTTGGGTTTTCCAAATCGGGTGTGTTAAGCTCTGCAGCGCTCATTACAATAGAGCATTCTGCGTCATCAATTGTCGTCAAGTTAACAGACGAGACAATTGAGTTCGTTTGTTCATCATTAAGGTGAAAGTCATCATTAGTGGTTGGAATGCACTGATTGTTAGTGAACGCAGAATTGTCATCATTACGTTGCGTATCACAATTACTATCGGTCACGTTGTTTAAGTCGGTAATTTCATTCACAATACTTCGCGATACACTATTCACAGTCTTTCGCGGCATTTTTACAATAGTCAAAATTTTTCACAAAGCAAATAAGCACAATGCAAAAGCAACACACAAATACAACAAAGCAGCAAATTGCCGTTGACCTGTAGAAAGAAAGTCACAATATTATTAAAAGCGTTGCGCCAAATCCTAATTATCTAAGCAAATAAGAGCAGATATCTGACTGTCGCTCAAAAGACTCTCAACGAAATACGATCCTGGACTGGGTGTCGCCAAGTGTAACCTCCCCACCGCATTTTTTTTTATAAGAAAATCTTAGCAATACTTAATAGAAATGGGGGCCAAGTGTAACCTCCCCACAAAAATTTTAAAAGAAAATAACGATACTAATTAGAAATGCTGATGGACATGGCTCTATGCGTAACCTGCCTACAATCAAATGTACTGACAATGGCAACAAATGTGAAATTCGCAATCTGACTCAATTATAAATCCTTCAAAAAATTAAAGTCCATTCAGTGACAAGAAAATTCAATTAAACCGAAATATCGGTTTTTGGCCCTGTGTAAAAACAATCAGAATTAAAGTCTTACCTCAGAATAAATGGATGTCACATATCTGCTCTTGTTGTTGCGCACCACTTGGAGGAACTACATTGCAAATAATAATATTCTCCTTTTTTTTTGTAATTCTAGTGAAATTTTTCTTCAAAAAGAAGTGGAATGAAATGGGAAGTGCAACGAGATCTTTAGTTCAAAAAAAATTAAACTTTTGAGAAAATGCTTTTGAAATAAAAAATTATTATTGGGAGACTTGTTGGAGAATAATTACAATAAATAAAATTTTTCATTATCTAATGATTATATTAATTAACAGTATACCTTATTCCTCATCTTGACCATTGTTGCCGACCGCCTACATCACACAACCGCACTGGGCTGCTACTACTGACCGACCGCTCTGCATGACGACTACAGACTGAGTACTGCTCTCAACTAGACAGAGCTACAGACTCGCAACGACTGACTGACTGCTACTCTGCATAGCGACAACTAACTCGCAAAGACTACTACTGACTGAGAACCGCTCGCAACACTCGCGCGGTCAAGCGCATACTCTCTGGTCACAGATGCTACAATGCCTCGCCATCGCTGCTGCGTTACATACGTGTTTCACTATTGATGGGATGGAGGCTTGCAAAATTCTCCCGCCATGTGATAGTAAATGTTCTTGCGTCCCCTGCTCACCGAGCGAGGTGGCGCAGTGGTTAGACACTGGACTCGCATTCGGGAGGACGACGGTTCAATCCCGCGTCCGGCCATCCTGATTTAGGTTTTCCGTGATTTCCCTAAATCACTCCAGGCAAATGCCGGGATGGTTCCTCTGAAAGGGCACGGGCGACTTCCTTCCCCATCCTTCCCTAATCCGATGAGACCGATGACCACGCTGTCTGGTCTCCTTCCCCAAACCAACCAACCAACCAACCAATCCCCAGCTCAGTTTCATGGTGTTGTTTCGGAACGCAGGATTAAACCAAAATTGGCAGTCATAGTCAAGGGGATCACTTGCTACCCCTCTTCGGCGCACGTTCTAATGAAAATTGAAATATTTAGGCAGATATACTCTTCCGCCCTGACCGAGTTCGCTTGTAGTGTCTTTCGCTGAACTTGTTCCGCGTGACCTGTAGTAATTAAATGTAATGTCAATATAAGGCATTCCTCTGAAGCCATGTCTGGCGTCTCCTCTCTGTTTCCATAATTACGTGGTAAAAGTAAATCCTGCTGACTAGAGAGGTCATTTGTCATGATGTATGATATGAGAGCCCCTGCTGTTGCATAATAATGGGCAGTAACTATTCCAATAGATACACGGCTACTTGTTGAACTGCTGTAGGTAGTCAAGAAATATCAGTCAATGTAAATGCTGATTATTTCATCCCTTTATCATTAACAACTTAAAGAATAGGTGAAACCTAAAGTATCCAAACCTCCATAAGAAAATGGAGAATAGGATTGATAAAATATCCCTTAGAGATGACAGGCAAACCCCCACAAATTATTCCCTACTTCAGTCGCATGCTGGGTTGACAAATAAAAATAAATAAAAGCTCGATGCTCTCAATTAAGCCCTGCATAGGTGCCTTCTGTAGTGGTTATAAAGATTGCGTTATCCACTGCCTTCGAATTCTTGCCGGTAGGTTAAACCCACCTGCTAGAAATTATTAATACCCCAGCAGTAACTTCCAAAATACTAACGCGAATTCCTTACAGACGGATGGAAAACTGGTAGAAGCCGACCTCGGGGAAGATCAGTTTGGATTCCGTAGAAATGTTGGAACACGTAGGGCAATACTGACCCTACGGCTTATCTTAGAAGATACGTTTCTAGGATTTGTAGACTTAGAGAAAGATTTTGACAATGTTGACTGGAGTTCTCTGTTTTAAATTCTGAAGGTGGAAGGGGTAAAACACAGGGAGCGAAAGGCTATTTATAATTTGTTCAGAAACCACATGGCAGTTATAAGAGTCGAGGGGCATGAAAGGGACGCAGTGGTTGGGGAGGGAGTGAGACAGGGTTGTAGCCTATCCACGATGTTATTCAATCTGTATATTGAACAAGCAGTAAAGGAAACAAGAGAAAAATTCGGAGTAGGAATTAAAAACCATGGAGAAGAAATAAAAACTTTGAGGTTCACCGATGACATTGTAATTCTATCAGAGCAGCAAAGGACCTGGAAGAGAAGATAAACGGAATGGACAGTGTCTTGAAAGGAGGATATAAGATGAACATCAACAAAAGCAAAGCGAGGATAATGGAATGTAGTCGAATTAAGTCGGCTGATACTGAGGGAATTAGATTAGGAAGTGAGACACTTAAAGTAGTAGATGAGTTTTGCTATTTGGGGAGCGAAATAACTGATAATGGTCGAAGCAGAGAGGATATAAAATGTAGACTGGCAATGGCAAGGAAAGCGTTTCTGATGAAGAGAAATTTGTTAACATCGAGTATAGATTTAAATGTCAGGATGTCGTTTCTGAAAGTATTTGTATGGAGTGTAGCCATGTATGAAAGTGAAACATGGACGATAAATAGTTCGGAAAAGAAGAGAATAGAAGCTTTCGAAGTGTGGTGCTACAGAGGAATGTTGAAGATTAGATGGGTAGACCATATAACTCATGAGGAGGTATTGAATAGAATTGGGGAGAAGAGAAATTTGTGGAACAACTTGACTAGAAGAAGGAATCGGTTGGTATGACATGTTCTCAGGCATCAAGGGATCGCCAATTTAGTTTTGGAGGGCATCGTGGAGGGTAAAAATCGTAGAGGGAGACCAATAAATGAATGCACTAAGCAGATTCAGAAGGATGTAGGTTGCAGTAGGTACTGGGAGATGAAGAAGATTGCACGGGATAGAGTAGCATGGAGAGCTGCATCAAACAAGTCTCTGGACTGAAGACCACAACAACAACTCGCAGGGGCCTGTAATTTCGTCGCTACGGTCGCAGGTTCGAATCCTGCCTCGGGCATGGATGTGTGTGATGTCATTTGGTTATTTAGGTTTAAGTAGTTCTAAGTTCTAGGGGACTGATGACCTCAGATGTTAAGTCCCATAGTGCTCAGAGCCATTTGAACCATTTTTTTGTAATTTCATGGAGCACACGAACTTGTTAAACCGGTACTACAGAGGGTAACTTGCAGAAGCAGTGGGACACGATAAGCGACCGTAAACAACCTACCCCGTCGAAGTTTACCAGTACCATCGGTAGGTTGGTTACGTAGCAAAGTATGTAACTCGAGCAGACATGGATCACACTAGCGAAGGCATAGGCTGCAAATGGGGAAATCCATTGAGATAAGCGACTTTCAGAAAGGGAAGATCATTGTTACCCAGAGACTGTGAGTATCTCGAAAACGGCGAGGCTGGTCGAATATTTACGTGCTACTATCGTGAATACCTACGGAAAGGAATAGGACGACCACTAGGCGCTAAATGGTCGGGCGTCCACAACTCCCCACAGAAAGTGGGTTTCTGAGACTTGGCTGCTCTGCAAAGTGAGATGGATGGTAATCTGTGGCATCTCTGGCGAAAGAGCACAGTGCTGGTGTACGCACAAGTGTTTCGGAGTACAGTTCATCGCACATTGTGGAACGTAGAGCTCCGCAGCAGACCACCCCTACGTGTTCACATGTTGACCCAACGACATCGTCAATTACGATTGCAGTGGGCACGGGACCGTCGGAATTCCACCATCGCTCAGTAGAAACGTGTCCGCTCTTAGGATGAATCACATTTTTGCCACCTAGGTCGATGATCGTCTCCACAAAGACCGCCACCAATGTGAATGGCCCGCTCGAAACATGAAGCGCGCCACGGACGCAGGCTGGTGAGAGCAGTATTGTGTTATGGGAGATATTATCCTGCACTTGCATGGGACTCGTGGTAGTAATCGAAGACATGCTTCATGGTTGTCTTCCCCGACGGAGATGTCATCTTTCACCAGCATAACTGTCCCTGTCACGGAACCAGAACCGTGATACAGTGGTTTGAGGTGCATTATAGTGAACTCATGTTGATGTTTGGTTGGTTGTTTTGGGATAGGGGACCAAACAGCGAGGTCATCGGTCCCATTGCATTAGAAAAGGATCGAGAAGGAAGTCGGCCATACCCTTTGAAAGGACCATCCCGGCATTAGCCTGAGGGCATTTAGAGAAATCACGAAGAACCTAACTCAGGACGGCCGGGTGCGGGTGTGAACTGTCGTTCTCCCGAATGCGAGTCCAGTGTGATAACCAATGCAACACCTTGCTCGGTTCTTGTTGATATCTCGACGACCAAATTCGCCTGATGCAAATCCTATGGGACCTATATGGCTCGCTAATTGGCGGCATCACCGCGTACGCAAATTAGCGGCCCGTTGTTTCCGTGAGTTACTTGGCCTGTGCTTAGACATCTGTAATTTCTACAAAATTACTTTAGTACTGACAGGAAGGACGGAAGTGGTAGGGGGGAAAACCCACGCGGCAAGCCCGGACCACTTTCCACCAATACCACTTTCCTGCAGCTGCAGCAGATCCCCGAAGTTACCAAACCTTTACCCCACACAACACTTCCTGCTTGCATTGGTCTTCAGTTGTGGCCAGCTTACTATCCTGTGTGTCGTTGTTACCGTTATTAGTTATTACTGTTATTCGTTGTTTCCGTTATTCGTTGTTTCCGTTATTCGTCGTGTGGTACTCAACGATGTCAGCGGGAAGTTCGTCGAAAATTATAAGCGGAGAAGTTCGATGTCGTCTTTTTGACCACGAGATTGGCATCGGAGTGCAGTGAAGGGAAATGGTTGGTGCGTTACGTGCCTAGTTTGAGAATTAAAACCTTAGTGGTGACCCTCCGCTTTCTGTTGCCAAAGTGATCGACAGAACTGTTGCAGCTCTGAGTGTAAACAAATCCTGTGAAGGAAATGTTCGACAAACCAAAGGAAGCTGAAGAACCATCGAACTTAGCACCCTTGGGAAAAAAACGTCGTATGGGTAAGCGAATTAGTAATACCGATTCGTTTGCAGAGAATGCGATTCGTTGTCATGTTTATGATTATTTTCGAAGAAAGGAACTTCCGACGCTCTGGAAGTTGCTGGTCACACTTAAAGAATCAGGACTTTCTAGGTAGTCGCTCACCCTTGTCCACAGTTTTACACAATCCTGACTTCCACTATGGACATTTCTGTGTCCAGAAGGCTGTAGATGCGTGGCGATGTCAATTTTCAAGGGAAATCTATAGCATAAATATCGACGAAGTGGCGTTGCTTGAGGAAACGTGTGTCAAAAGGTTCAAATGGCTCTGAGCACTATGGGACTTAACTTCTAAGGTCATCAGTCCCCTAGAACTTAGAACTACTTAAACCTAATTAACCTAAGGACATCACACACATCCATGCCCGAGGCAGGATTCGAACCTGCGACCGTAGCGGTCACGCGGTTCGAGACTGTAGCGCCTTTAACCGCTTAGCCACACCGGCCGGCCAAACGTGTGTCAGTTCTGGTCACGCTGTCAAGCAGAGTTGGACAGACGACACAGCTAAAGGATCAATGGCAGACTTATTCTTCTTCATGCAAGCACCTCGCAGGGTAATCTCCAAAAGAGTATCCTGCTTTTTAAATCAAAGAAAACAGGAGATTGTCACGAAGAAATGAACCACGTTACATTTAAAAAGTTGTTCGAAGATTCACTAATACCAAATCTTGATAAACAGTCAACAGTTGTAAGGGATAATGCTTGTTACATTCAATTGTTGTTGACAAGGCACCCACCATGGTGAACCGAAAGGAGGAAATCATTGATTGGCTTCAGCGTCATAACGTCGATGTAAAGGATGACCTTAAAAAAGGTGGATATATCTCTCCATAAGCCACAGATGCCCATATACGACGAACTGGCAAAAAATCATGGGCATACAGTCGCTAGGCTGCCACCTTACCACTGTCATTTCAACCCAGTAGAGTTAATATGAGCTGAAAGTAAAGGCTACATTGCCAGGAATAATAATAAATGTAACCTCTCGGCAGTTGAAGCCCTCGCAAGAGAAGCTGTCACGAACGTCACCGCTGAAGATTGCAAAAACGCTGTCAAACATCAAACATGCACGCAGCATCATAGAAAGGGCATGGCAGAGTAAAGCGCTTTGGGAAAATTCAGTGGAGAAGATGATAATTTCATTAAATGACGTGACTCTGACAGCGACAGCGATAGTGGAGCTCCATGAGTCTGTCATAGTGACGAGAGTGACATCAGTGGAGTTTTTCGATTATCCCCGTAGAAATGGAGCACATGCGTTTCCAGCTGCATGTTTGGCGTCCACAGTGTACACCTGCAAGTACACCTACATAACAAAACAATATCGTCGTAAGTTTTGAAATTTTAATAAGAAGGCCTTAATAGCAACTAACTTCAAAGGAAGTTCATCTCAGGAATTCAGTATGCACCAGATAAAATAAACACTACTGTTTACGATATAATTGATGTAATACAGAGGCCTTGTTATTTGTATTGCTTTTGTTCAATAGAGGTTGGCCTATTTATGATTCGCACCCTTATAAACACTCTTAATCAGGTTTTTGGTTTCTTTAGAATTAAGTAGGTGGATCAGACAAATTAATAACAGTTTGATTACAAGCGTATAGCGATCTGTTTCTTGTGCCGGAACCGTACGGTCGCCCAATTTATCTCGCATTAGAGATCTCCGAAAGAGTTGTGATTTCGAACATATGAATATGTGATGTATTCTTAAGAGTTAATTTTCACTTAATTTCAATGACAAAAAAGTTTCCCGCATGTCGAAAATCCAGTAACGTCGTGAGAAAACGTACTTTCGTAAACTGTCCTAATATCGTCTTAATACTTTGTTGCCGCTGGTAAACTAAAATCAAAGCTTAGTGTAACTCTTTCAGAACGCACTGATTCAATTTCCATATTTATAAATTGAAGAGTTTGCCTGTTTGAGCGAGTTGAATGAAATGTAGGATTACGCGTGTGTCCATGCAGGACGTGGCATCTCTGTATCGCGGCTGCAAGTGCTCCTGCCGAAGTGTCAGTCCCGAAGTAATTTTGGACGGACTACAATGCCACATACCTTCACAAACCTACCAACAAACTGACGGATCCTAGATATGTAGAATCAGTGATGTATTTCGTTCCAAAGACGGACAAACAAGTAATTAAGCAGGTGGTCATAAAGTTTTGGCTCATCAGTGTAGTTGGTATGTCGGTGTCTTCTCTTGGGTTCTCAGGTGATTCCAGAGTTAACAGCGGATGCTTTGCATCAATATTGCGGCCAGTAGGTTTGTAATGCTTTTAGAAAGTCTTTATTCTGCCGATAGCTACCTTTTTCAGCCACTGAAGTCTCAGCTTCAAGACGGCGCTGGGATCTTGGCGCTGATGGAAATACACTCATGCTCATAAATTAAGGATAATTACAGAATGTGGTGCCACACAACGTGGCACTACACAAAACTGGCGCTAACATCATAGGCACATAGGGAACACACACGACACAGATCTGTAAGTCCACGGTATTGGTGATAAGTTGAGAAAACCGTCCCGAAACACATGTGCTACAAAACGCCACTGTTTCCTGCGCATGTACCCCGACATCAATATGGGATATGATCACCATGCACACGTACACTGGCCGCACAACGGGTTGGCATACTCTGGATCAGGTGGTCGAGCAGCTGCTGGGGTTTAGCCTCCCATTCTTGCACCAGTGCCTGTCGGAGCTCCTGAAGTGTCCTAGGGGTTTGAAGACGTGCAGCGAAACGTCAACCGAGAGCATCCCAGACGTGCTCGATGGGGTTTAGGTCTGTAGAACAGGCAGGCCACTCCATTAGCCTGATATCTTCTGTTTCAAGGTACCCCTCCACGATGGCAGCTCGGTGGGGCCATGAGTTATCATCCATCAGGAGGATGGTGGGACCCACTGCACCTCTGAAAAGGAGGACATACTGGCGCAAAATGACGTCCCGATACACCTGACCTGTTACAGTTCCTCTGTCAAAGACATGCAGGGATATACGTGCAATAATCATAATCCTACCCCACACCATCAAACCATGACCACCATACAGGTCCATGTCAAGGACATGAAGGGGTTGGTATCTGGTACCTGGTTCACGCCAGATGAAAACCCGGCGAGAATCACCGTTCAGACTATACCTGGACTCGTCCGTGAACATAACCTGGGACCACTGTTACAATGACCATGTACTGTGTTCTTGAAACCAGGCTTTACGGGCTCTCCTGTGACCAAGGGTCAGTGGAATGCAGCTTGCAGGTCTCCTGGAGAATAAGCCATGTCTGTTCAGTCATCTGTAGACAGTGTGTCTGGAGACAACTGTTCCAGTGTCTGCGGTAAGGCGCCAAGCAAGGCTACCTGCAGTACTCTGTGGCCATCTGCGGGCACTGATGGTGAGATATCGGTCTTCTTGTGGTGTTGTACACTGTGGACGACCCGCACTGTAGCGCCTGGACACGTTTCCTGTCTGCTGGAATCGTTGCCATAATCTTGAGATCACACCTTGTGGCACACGGAGGGTCCGCGCTACGACCTGCTGTGTTTGACCAGCCTCCAGTCGCCCTGGTATTCTACCCCTCATAACGTCATCAATATATGTTCTTTGAGCCATTTTCAACACACAGTCACCATTAGCACGTCTGAAAACGTCTGCACACTTACTCGCTGCACTGTACTCTGACATGCACCAACACACCTCTGCGTATGTGGACTGCTGCCAGCGCCACAGTGCGATGACCGCAGGTCAGATGCACCGCATGGTCATACTCCGAGGTGATTTAAACCTGCAAACCGCCCACCAGAGCGTTGTTTCACCATGTATCAGCATTAGCCTTAATTTATGAGCGTGAATGTAGATTTAAATACACCTCGTAAACTCCGTCGACTGACCCTGGGAGGCCCTTCGGTACTGACCGACCGCCGTGTCATCCTACTCCAGTGGCGTCATTGGATGCAGTATGGAGTGACATGTGGTCAGCACACTGCTCTTCCGGCCGTTGTCAGTTTACACGTCGTGGAGCCGCTATTACGCGGTCGAGTAGCTCCCTAGTTGACATCATGAGGCTGAGTGCGTCTCGTTCTAGTACCTCCACCAAGGAAAAATTCATTGCAGTACTGGGAATCGAATCTGGGTCTTTCGCATAGCAGTCACAAGTGCTAACCACTCAGGTGCGAAGGCGGACAGTTAAATACACTACCTGACATAAGATGAGAAGTACCCAGAAGGGGAGGAGAAAACGAAACAAAACTTCACAGGCTTATGCTATTGCATTCATTACAGCGTCGAATCAAACTGACAAAGAACTTACCCATATTAGCCCACTTATCACTATGCTGTTGCACCCCTCTGGCCTATTTACACGCAGTGATTCGGTTGGGAAGGGTGTCATAAAGCCGTTGTACATCGTCTGTTCAAAAAGTTGCGAAACTGATTTTATTCCTGCCGCATAAGTCCCATAGTGCTCAGAGCCATTTGAACCATTTATGCCGGAAATTCCATTAGCTATACATCCTAAGGGCAAATAAATAATAAGCCAGGTCGAGCTGTTTAACGCAAGTTATCTAGTGAAACACATAATAATTACCAGCTAAATGAGAAGCAGCTATTGGTTACGTTCCCTCCCGCTCCTTCAATAACAGTAAAAACTAGTTGTTTTCTTTCTTTTGGCAGACGTGGTGTACCCAATATGTATGCGGAATACTGTACAGTCCACGTGATGTAGTAAAAAATGAGCAGATATGTAAGTCGCACAGCGAAGATAGCTCGGACTAAGAGTGTACATTGTTTCCCGACCTTAACAAAACTGCGCCCAAGGCTGGAGAGCGTCGATTTATTTCTGGTCTGCTGCCAACCTGCTAATGGGAAACAAAAAGGAAAAGAAACAGCGGGCCGCTAGCCTCGGCTTGTCTCATTCTTCCCGCTTGGCGGCAGTGGGATAAATTCGGAGTTCCTGCCTCAGTGCACCCCATTTAAGCTAGAGCAAGCGCTTTTTTCCCCCGGTAGCAACTTTTAGAAGTTTCGTGGAACCAGCGGAACAGGCAACCCGTCAGCTTGGCAGATAAAGTGGGGGGCGGCGGCCGGAACACAACAGGTGCCTCGCAGGACTCCAGCTGCCCAGATCAAGGGCTCCCAGCAAAAAGCGCCAGGAAGCGCACAGTCCTCTCAGAACACAGTCGTAATCATTTCGCTACTGTATCAGCGGAACATCGGGCAGCATCGGATTCGAAAGCTATTCCAAAATTATAATATTTTCTGAAGGTTATGTTGGAACATGCTTCACATTAAACAATACTACGATACTTTGAAATTTAGTTCTTTTACGGTGTTAAATTTTTGGCGGGTGCATTGCTCGTTGTACTTTGATTTAAGCAAATAAATCAAAATCTCCGAAGTGGGAGCACCTGTATTACAACGGAGATACCGTCACAGTGCGGCAACAATTTAGACAAGCAGGTAATTAACTGTATTTATTATTTGTCTGTGGCCTACTAAGGATTATTTGTAGGACACTCGGGTTTATAACTGAAAAGCAAGAATGTACTAAAGAATATCCCTTTATTGTGCACAAAGATCAACAAGAACGAAAGAAAGAGATTACTAAGCAGTTACTATCGCGAGAATAATCAGTTCTCTGAACATCAACGGCAAACAGTGGCGGCTCACTGGAAGCTTATTTGTACCTTAATGTACCCCTAACACACAGGAAGATTGCTTGGCAAGCGTAGCAAACTTTTGTAATTTGCGCAGCTCGCAAATGCAAAGTAATCGCGTGCAAGACTCACGAAATAAGATGAGTAATCAAGCATCCCAAGTTTCGCTGCAAATCCTGCAAACTGTGAGCTGCTCAGATAACTGACAGTGTTAATTGCGAAACGTGAAACGCACTTAGAATTGAGCGAACTTGTGCCCCAACGCGCAACTGAACACTGAATGCAAAATGGGTGAGAGGACGGCCGAAAATAGCTGCCACCGATGTCAGGACAGGGTCAAACGACATCTCCACGGCATGTCCCTGAACGGAATCTTTGTCTCCTCCTAACTCTCTAACTGTAGAAAAATTCAATTTGGAGGTGAGGATCTCCAGGTATTGCCACTGTAACCATCGTGAACTTCTCTTTCTTCTCCAGAATACAGGGGAACCCTCCACAAATTTACCATTCTCGGCTCACTGAACGCGTTTCAGTCTGCAGAAGGTTGGTATTGACTCCCCGCCAAGTTCCACTCATTGGTCAAGTCCTTCGCGCCAAATCACGGTGTCAGACAAGATTCACACGCTTGCATAACTAGCTTTTGTAGGGAAGGGACGGAACTTTCCCACGGTGGGCTAGCGCGCCATATCGTTCTCTTCTGCTTTCTGTGTACTGGAAGGTGCATTCGTTACATATGACAATTGTCTGGGGACTAGTCGGCAACTACTTTCAAAGGAGAAAACCGCATTCGTACCCAAAATGGACGGCGAGGGTCTTACTAAATGCTTCTACTAAAAGCAGAACTCAAGAGGCAGGCCATCTTCCATCAGAGTCTCCTGTGGTCACGAGAGAACAACTACGCGACCATACATCCTGCTCGCTTTCCACCAAGACTAACTGAACATTTCTGCATAGTTAGCCAGCCTTGTGTTTTCCTAAGACATAGTTGGTTCAAATGGCTATGAGCACTATGGGACTTAACATCTGAGGTCATCAGTCCCCTAGAACTTAGAACTACTTAAACCTAACTAACCTAAGGACATCACACACATCCATGCCCGAGGCAGGATTCGAACCTGCGACCTTAGCGGTCCCGCGGTTCCAGACTGAAGCGCCTAGAACCGCTCGGCCACAGCGGCCGGCTCAGACATAGTCAAAAATGAAGAAATAAAAAGGTAAATATCACTTAGCGGCATATGACTGCAGTGTCATAACTTTTCTTAGGAAAAACTTTCAACAGCCAAGACCACATAAATTAGTCCTTATTGTTGACAACTCGTTTCGACAGTTGTAGCTGTTATCTTCTGGTCTGTAACATCATGCATATACATCAAAAATATCTTGTCAGAATTTTTGAAAAAATATTTGAGAAAAAGTTTTTGATTGGCTTTGTAAATTCGGAACTGGAAACTGTACAGTTACATACCTTCAAAAATTTTTCCTTATAAAACGTGTTCCATTGTGTGCTAGTTCCTCATGTCATGTTGTCATGATGGTGGATAAAACACACCACATTATACAGAGGTTTGTGGACAGTAAAACCATTTACAGTTAAAAAGCACCATGTACACATAGCCATACTCGCAGGTGTGGCACTCATAGAGGATTTTTAAGTCTTAAAACGCAAGAAGTAAAATAAAATGCACATTAGTTTATGTTTAGATGACATGTTATATTTGTCTTGGATCCACCTCAGACGAAGTATACGTTTCAACTGGGTGACAGTAAGGCAAAGATAGGGCGTGTACAAAGTTACAGCCGCTAGATGCTCCTTACGTAGGTCTTACAAAAAAAGAACGTAAATTATTCTGTTTCCACGATTAAAATTACAGCCTTTTGTGAATAATCTAAAATGTATTGTTTCTAAATATTCTATAGATTGACTGTGTCTGCTGAAGCTGCGCAATCTCCCCCCCTCCCCCCTTCCCGCTAGGCCCATAAGCTGCACAATATTCAGTATTCCTGGGTTTGTGTCACGGTCGTGCTATATCCCCCCCCCCCCCAGCCACCCCTCCTACCCACCGTTCAGGATTCCTGTTGCGCATTTGGTGTCTTACGGATACGTCAGGCATCTTGCATGTTGCGGTTTTGTTGTTGACACGCACATGCTACAATCTTTTTTTTTTTTTTTTTTTTTTTTTCTTTATTGAATTTCGTTTGCCCTCCAGAGGAGTGGAGGGGGGGAGGGTTCAAATGGTTCAAATGGCTCTGAGCACTATGGGACTCAACTGCTGAGGTCATCAGTCCCCTAGAACTTAGAACTAGTTAAACCTAACTAACCTAAGGACATCACAAACATCCATGCCCGAGGCAGGATTCGAACCTGCGACCGTAGCGGTCTCGCGGTTCCAGACTGCAGCGCCTTTAACCGCACGGCCACTTCGGCTGGCGTGGAGGGGGGGGGGGGGCAGGCCGACAGCAGCGTAACATGCCACTCTGCAGCTTACAGAAGAGTTAAAAACATAATGAGTAGTTACCAAACAATAAGAAAAGCGATAAAACAGTGACTGTTTAAAACTGTAAAGTTGCGGGAGTGAAAATATAAAAACCAAGGATTGGTCATGCTGATTAAAACACATAGTAATTAGACAGGCATAAGTAAAAAACGTTGCGACAGTCTGGTTTCTGTTCGCAGCAGTTAAAAACACACCTAGCGACTGTTTGGGGGCTGTTCGCAATGCTTAAAATTTTTATTTTATTTTTTATTTTTTTTCCTTTGAGTTTCGATTCCCCCTGAAGGGGGCGGGCTGGCAGCAGCTTATTACGCCGCTCTTCAGCCTACAGAATTTGCTTTAAAAAGATGAAGATAATAAAGAATAACAGTTGGCGATAAAATCGGTGACTTAAAGGTAAGATGGCAGAAAACTCTGGAGCTTTAAACATAAAACACATTGATGATGCTAATAAAATACACAGGAAGCAGAAAAATAATAGACAGACAATTAAAAAACATAGCGACAGTCTGGGTTCTGTTCGCAAGAGATATAAAATGCACACCCAGCGACAGCATGATTTCCGTTCGCAACACTGTGGAAAGACACACAACACTGAACACTCACTTAAACACTGCACTAAAAAGTTGGCACAAATATGACATACCATACCCGAGAGCAGGTGGGGGAAACTGGACAGATGACGGGAAAAAATAGGGGGAAGGAGAGGAAAAGTGAAGAGGGAGGGGGGAAAGGAGCCAATGGAAGATGAGGATCCATAAGAGGGGTGGGGGGTGGTGAGCAGACGTGCCAGGGAGTGGGGAAGGCAGAGGAGTACAAAAGGACCCCCCAGGGGGTGGGGGAGAAAGGAGATAGGGAGAGGGTAGGTGGGGAGAAAACACAGGATGGAAGGGGGGAGGAAGAGGGAGCCCAGGGAAATGACGGAGGAAAGGAGGGGGGTGAGGATCAGAGTTGATAGGAGGGATAAATGGAGGGAGAGAGGGCACCATCCAGGAGGGGGAGTTGATGGAAGCCACCTTGGGAAAGGAGATGTAGGGTGTAGAGACAGACAGTAGGGGGATACAACAGTGAAGATGTGGCAGAGGGCGGGGATGGGTGAGGAGAGGAGCAACCAGGGGGTGAGGGGGTTCAAGGCGGCAGGAGGTGTAGAGGATGCAGATATGTTCGAGAAAGAGGAGCAGATGGGGGAAAGGAACGAGATCATAGAGGATCCGTGTGGGGGACGGGAGGCGTATACAGAAGGCGAGGTGGAGTGCATGACGCTCAAGGATCTGGAGGGACTTACAGAATTTGGGGGGGGGGCAGATATCCAGGCAGGACTGGCATAACAGAGGATGGGACGGATTAAGGATTTGTAGGTGTGGAGGATAGTAGAGGGGTGCAACCCCCATGTCCGGCCAGAGAGGAGTTTGAGGAGTCAGAGGCGGTTGTGGGCTTTGGATTGGATGGAGCAGAGATGAGGGATCTAGGTAAGGTGACAGTCAATGGTGAGGCCAAGGTAGGTGAGGGTGGGGGTGAAGTGGACAGGACGGGCGCAGACAATAAGGGAGAAACCCAGGAGCTGGAAGGAGCGAGTGGTACAACCTACGATGATTGCCTGGGTCTTGTCCGCAGCTCGTGGTCGTTCGGTAGCGTTCTCGCTTCCCGCGCCCGGGTACCCGGGTTCGATTCCCGGCGGGGTCAGGGATTTTCTCTGCCTCGTGATGACTGGGTGTTGTGTGATGTCCTTAGGTTAGTTAGGTTTAAGTACTTCTAAGTTCTAGGGGACTGATGACCATAGATGTTAAGTCCCATAGTACTCAGAGCCATTTTTTTTGCCTGGGTCTTGGAAGGATTGATTTTCAGGAGCCAGTGGTTACACCATGCAGCAAAAAGGTCAAGGTGATTCTGGAGAAGGCGTTGGGACCGTTGGAGGGTAGGAGCGAGGGCGAGGAATGCGGTGTCATCAGCATACTGCAAGAGGTGTACTGGAGGGGGGGGGGGGGGTTGGGGCATATCTGCCGTGTACAGGAGGTAGAGGAGAGGGGAGAGGACAGAGCCCTGGGGCACACCCGCAGAGGGGTAGAAGGTGTGGGAATTGGCATTATGGATGGTAACATAGGAGGGGCGGTGGGAAAGGAAGGAGGCCATCAGACGGATGTAGTTGATAGGAAGGGCGTAGGTTTGGAGTTTAAACAGGAGACCGGGATGCGAGACATGGTCGTAGGCCTTTTCGAGGTCAAGGGAGACAAAAATGGCGGAGCGACGGGAGTTAAGCTGGAGGGAGAGGAGATGAGTGAGGCGGAGGAGTTGGTCATCAGCAGAGAAGGAAGGTTGAAAGCCACATTGGGTGTTGGGGAGGAGGTGGTTTTGGCGGAGGTGGTGATGGATGCGCCGGGAAAGGATGGATTCCAAGAGCTTGCTGAACACCGATGTGAGACAGATAGGACGATAGGAAGAGGCATCAGATGGAGGCTTGTTGGGTTTGGAGAACATCAGGATACGGGAGGTTTTCCACAGGTCGGGATAGAAGCCAGTGGCAAGGATGACATTGTAGAGGATGGCAAGGATTGAAAGGAAGGAGGGAGGGCAGTGTTTGAGGTGGCGGTAGGTAATGCAGTCGTGGCCAGGAGCAGTTTTGCGTTTAGTACGGAGTGTGAGGCTGATGTCCTGTATAGTGATGGGAGTGTTAAGTTCAGATGGTGGTGTGTGGCCCAAGTACTGGAAGCTAGGAGCAAGGGGAGCAACAGAGGTATTCGTACAGTCCATGATGTCAGGGAAGAGGGAGTAATGAAAGTGGGGATCATTTGGAATGGAAAAAACATCGGAGAGGTGAGAGGCAAAGTGGTTGGCCTTACTGAGGTTGTCAGGAAAGGGACGGTCACTAAGGAGGAGAGGGTACTGGGGGGTGGGGCGGGTCCCAATAAGGCGGTGGAAAGCAGACCAATACTTGGAAGAGTTTATGAGGATACTTAAAAACGGGACGCACAATATTTAACACTCAATGCTATAATGACACAGAAACATTCTGTAGCTGAGTAAATACCAAAACCTGCCTGTGAGGGGCGTTGTGATAAGAACTTTTGAAAATGTAAAAACTGTTTTGTACACAGAAAACAGTAAGGTTTTGTAATCAATAATGTTTAAAGATTATTCACAAAAGGCTGTAATTCAAAATGTGGAAAGAGAATAATTTACACTCGGATTTTAAGTAAGAGCCATCTAGTGGCTGTAACTATGCATACGTCTTATCTCTGCCTCACTGTCATCCAGATGCACCGTGTACTTCGTATGAGGTGGATCCCGAGTGTACCAGTATGCATTATTTACTGTGTGCCGTGCGTTTTAAGAATTAACAAGCCTCTATGAGTGCTGTATATGCGAACATGCTCACGTGTACACGGTGCTTTTTAATTATAAATGGTCTTATTCTCGACAAGCATGTCTACACTGTGCCGTATATTATCCACCATAACGACAACATGGTCTTCCCCTCTCCCTCCTTTCTTCCCCTCTCCCTCTTCTCCATGCCCTTGGCAGATCCTCTCAGTTTGCTCTTCGTCATCAGTGTGCTACGTCAGTGTTGTGTTTGGTGCTGTTCTCCCATGACGTCAAGAGCTGTGATTTTAATTGTGTGCTGGACTTGTACATAGTGTTACTGCCAGTGATTGTTATGTGCTACGTCTTCCATCGATACTTTTATGCTTCGGCCATACTTCGCCTTGTGTTCTTTTAACTGTACCAGTGTGTGGTTTTTCTTGTGTGAGCTACTTTTTTTACGATTTTTATCTCCATTATACAGTCGCCCCCATTTTTGTCTGTTCTCTTCCATAATGTACCCCCTTTTTATATCCATGTACGCCATATTTTCTCCTTTGTTATTTTAAATGACTCCTATTGTTTAACTAATGTCTTGCGGCTAAAGAGCAGTGCATATGCTCCTGCCAGCCCGCCCCAGATGGGGCACTGAAATACAATAAAGGAATAAAAAACAACATGGCATGACGTACTAACTTACAATGGCACATGTTTTATAAGAACATTTCTTTGAAGATCAGAAGATGGCAATAAGGAGTACAACTGCCGAAATCGATTGCCAACAACAAAGACTAATTTATGCGATCTTGGCTAGTGACAGCTTTTTCCACAAATAAAACGTAGATACCTCCTCCTAAGTTCTCAATATGAGAAGATACAGTCACACGTTACTTATTCTATACTACTATGTAGAGGGATAAAGGCAAGACGTTGTTGAATTACGTTCAAAAATATCTGTTTCAAATTTTTGCACGATATTTAACAAACATACAGACGGACATAGGTAATTTAAATTTTTTAATCAACAATGTTTAGGATTCTCATTCGAACTAGCTGCAAGCAAGAAAATTCTGTACTATGCTATTCTGTTAAAATTTGCGGTTTCGTTTTTGTTCTCGCAGTTAGTTTTAACGACGGTACTACGACACCAAGGTATCTCTAAAAACACCAGCTTAATAATAATGTTGTACTTGTAGTACCAGTGCCTTTCACATAAATCGAGTGGTGGTGCTACTGCAAGACAAAGACTCGTACATTGAGGTACTTCTGAAAATGTTGTGCATCGTATCAGTCATGTACTGTGCTCAATGCAACAGTCGGTGCGGAGATTGTGCTGTGTGATCGTAAGAGATTGTGATATGTCTATTTTTTAATTTTTAAAAATAGTAATCACTTTTAGGAGGTCATGGCAGTGAAAGCAAGTGTATTTAAAATTTTTGTAACAACAATTTGACTTTGTGCTACTGGTTTGAGGGGTTTCGAAATGAAACCTTTGGGACAGCGAGTACTTTTGATATAAATTCATTAAATTTTAGGTCGATTTTTGCTTGTTATTTAGGAGTTTATGGGAGTTCATTATAATCTCGCTGTATATCCATAAGCCGGCGGGTGTGGCCGTGCGGTTCTAGGCACTTCAGTCTGGAACCGCGTGACCGCTACGGTCGCAGGTTCGAATCCTGCCTCGGGCATGGATGTGTGTGATGTCCTTAGGTTAGTTAGGTTTAATTAGTTCTAAGTTCTAGGTGACCGATGACCTCAGAAGTTAGGTCGCATAGTGCTCAGAGCCATTTGAACACTTTTTTTTTTGTATATCCATAATTGCCTTTAGAAATTCCTTCTTCTTTTCAGTATAAGAGCAAAATCTTATAAGTGGATTTGTGGGGTTTTTAAAAATTTTCTCCACCGTTTGCATTTTGATCGTTTGAAATTTTCAGGGTAGTATCAGACAAGCATTTGTAATACGTGAAAAAATTACTTTTTTTGTAAAAAAAAAAGATTAACTAGATCTTAACTGTTCAAAAACTTATTTTCACCTAATTTTTCAAAGAATGTGTTAACCTGTTCCTAGATGAAACCTGCTGATCGCTACAAACTCTTGGATTCAGCTATCCTCAGCCTTAAGTCTTCCCCTTTTTTCATAAAATGATAGTAAAACTCTTTGCCCAATGCTCTGCATATTTTGTACACTGGATGTAAGAACTCATCATTACTCCAAGGCATATGCTGGCTATTTAAATGTTTGAATTAATCTGCGATATTGTTTCCTCTTGATTACTGAATATGCTCTAACAAAACTTATTATTTCCTAAAAGAGGTTTAATGGCCACCTCTTTGTTTTCTCGCAAAATTTTAAGTCCACCGCCTAGTTTACTTCTTGGAACTAAATATTTCTCAGTCGCTTTCCTGATCGTTATTTCAAGAATTCTGGCTTTTTCTACAGCTTTCTTCAATTTAATTTCATCCCATTTATGTTCTGACTTCTCCATTCTTGCCTATTAAAGAACAAAACCGTAAAAATTTAAGTTTTGTCGAGTGAAACTCGAAATTGCTTTCTGCGATAGAACCAGAACGTACTGCTGTGGTACTTTAACATATTCATCGTTATCGCTTGGCCAAATATTGTCACAGCTGACGACACAGAGAATAATAGAGCTATCACTCACCCTATAGTTTAGAAACAGCTCTATTCTGATTTTATTACGAAATTCGAAAAGACATTAGTTAAAACATCCGGGCTGAGAGGCCGTGGTCGATCAGTAAAACTTCTTCTTTCTGACGTTTAGTTGCTAACTGCGGGCGACATCGTCCGAGGTGAGTCAACGACTGGCTGCCAGACCTATTTTGGTGGCATGTTGTGTCCAAAGAGTGATCGCCTTTGGTGATTTTTTCTTCTGAAGTGGCAAGGTGTGAGAAATGGATTCACATTATTGTGTATTCACTTGCAAAGGGACTTGGGCTCTCTGTGGGTCCTTGAGTCCTTTGAGTATGTTGGTTAGGTGGCTACCAGACCGTGGAAGTCCCATTTATATAGAGCGCATAGAGGGCACCACCATACGTCACGTGGGGCCGACTGTAAGTCTATCTCTGACTAACGTCATTGTTCTCGATTGAAGGTAATCGATTGTGACGTCGTTGGTGCAAAGTCGACCACCAGATCTTACCTAACTCTAAGCCTTTCTCTTTTCTGTTAAAATTATTGTGCTGTTTTCGAATCTCTTTAGCTTTTCTAAACATGCGTGGATAATAATGTTCTGGCTAGCACGCTAGTCTCACTAAATTTTATTTCATGATCACCGTCTTTAAAAACAAGTTCCGCTACAGCTGATTTGTCGATACGTCCCAGTCGATAGTTTCTTTTGTGTTCGGTTAAGCAGGTATTGACACTTCTTTTCGTTGTTCCAATATAAACCTTCCAACAGCTACACGGAATTTTATACACCCCAAGAGTTGCTAAGGGGTGTCGAGCGTCTTTCGCAGACCTTAAACACTCACTAATTTTCTTGGTGGGTCTAAAGACTGTTTCAACCTGAAACTTGACCAGGACTTTCCTATTACGATTCCCATGTAATACTGCGAATAAATAGAAGAAAAACTTTTCCAGTTGGCAGTTCTTGTTGCTGAATGTTGTCAGAGACTTTTCTTCTGGGATGTAGTGCTCCATCTATCTCGTTGTCAGCGTATACATTTTGCATAAAAGACGTTCGCAAATGATTTAGTTCATCTTGCAAATAAGGTGGCTCACAGATCTTATCAGCTCTGTCTACCAATGTTTTAACGACACCTCTCTTCTGCCTGGGACGATGGTTCGAAACTTTATGGAGGTAACGGGCGTTGTGTGGATCTTTTCTACATACTTTATGCCCTAGACTCTTACCTGCCCGTTTAATTACTGATACACCCAAAAAATTAAGTTGTCCATTATTCTCTTTCTTCATACTGAATTGTATCTTTGGATTAATACTATTTAGGTGCATCAAGAAACCATACAATTCCTCTTCACCGTGACTTCATACCACAAAAGTGTCATCCACATACCGAAACCACTTCAAAGGGCTTTTACTGGCAGACTGCAGCGCCTGCTGTTCAAAAAAATTTCCATGAATAGATTAATAACAGCTGGACTCAATGGGCTACCCATGGCCATTCCTTCGGTTTGTTCGTAAAACTCATTATCATACTGGAAATAAGTCGTGGACAGGCAATATCGAAACAGGGCTACTATATCAGTGGGAAACATATCAGCTATGTATGAAAGAGTTTCGTCAACGGGTACCATGGTAAACAGGGATACCATATCAAAAATGACACCTGGGTTGACAGTAATCTCCTTGAATTTTTCGATAAAGTGCATAGAATTTTTAATGTGATAGTCAGTTTTACCAATATGCGGTTGTAGCAAGGAGGCGAGATATCTAGCCAACTCTTGAGTAGGCGATCCAATAGCACTAACTATTGGTCTCAGTGGGCCATTAGGCTTATGTGTCTTCTGTAGCCCATATAATCTAGGGGGTAAGCTTCCGTGTTGCACAGATATTTTTTACCCTCTGTAGGAATGGAAGACTTTTTTATTAATCGATTGGATTGCTCCTAACACTTTCGTTGTAGGATCCTATTGAAGCTTTATATAAGTGTTAGAATTCAAAATGTCGCTGGTCTTCCTACGGTAGTCCTCACTCTTCATCACAACGCTAGCATTACCCTTATCACCAGTAAGTGCAATAATATGCTTGTCCGCATTAATTTCCCGTAATGTCTTCCTTTCTCCTTGAGACAAATTACTGCTAGGTGGCTTAGCTTTCAGTAGAATCCTAGCTGTTTCCATTCTGATTTCATCAGCAGAATGTGGTGGTAACTGACGAATCACCGCCTCTATATTAGCTCCGTGGGAACCTTTGATGGAGTAATTTCCTCATTTCGACAGAACAGAAATTTTTTTCCTTAGATAATTCCCTTACTGACAAATCAATAACCACACAGGAATCATCTGTCACTGGTGTTTCCTGTCTGCCCTTCTCTAAATTCTCGAACTTTCTCTTCTGATTGTTAGAAGACACTTCTGCACTCAGTTCCATAGATCTAAATGTTAGCCTTCCACCTTATTACAGTCACAAAATTGCGTTGCAAATGGTTCAAATTGCTCTGAGCACTACGGGACTTAACATCTGAGTTCATCAGTCCCCTAGACTCATAACTACTTAAACCTAACTAACCTAAGGACATCACACACATCCATGCCTGAGGCAGGATTCGAACCTGCGACCGTAGCAGCCGCGTGGTTGTAGACTGAAGCGCCTAGAACCGCTCGGTCACAGAGGCCGGCAGTGCATTGCATTGCTAATAAGCAAATGGAGATATAACAGTTGACTGCTAGTTACCGCAAGTGCTAGACGTGTTTGATGAATCCGCTGCCGCAGCATCGCCACTTCCATGCGTGAGTGGATACGGCTGGTTAGCTTGTGCCGAGTGGAACTGTCTTCTCCCCTTCAAAAACTTCGGCTTGCCCCAGTGTCACGACAACGTATCAAAAAAGTGAGTGTAAAAAGTTGTTGAGCTTTCTTCTTACGTAGGCCCTCCAATCGTCGTAGCATGACCGACATATCCTCCCCATAGAGGCGTCTAATCATAACGTGTAGGCTTTCACAGACGGCGTCTTCATTAGTTAAATGAAGGACTGACAGCTGGAAAAGTTTTTCTTCCATTTATTCGCAATTTTACGGATCGTATTGGGATATTTCTGGCCAAGTTTCAAGTTCAAACAACCTTTAGACCCGCCAAGAAAATTGGTGAGTGTTTAAGATCGGCGAAAGACGCTCGACACCTCATAGCAACACCTGGAGTGTAGCTGCGAGAAGGTTTATATTGGAACAACGAAAAGAAGTGTCAATACCCGCTTAACCGAACACAAAAGAAACTGTCGACTGAGACATACCGACTAATCAGCGTAGCGGAACTTGTTTTTAAAGGTGGTGATTATGAAATAAAATTTAGTGAGAGTAGCGTGCTAGCCAGGACATCGCACTATTATGCTCGCATGTATAGAGAAGCTATAGAGATTCAGAAACACCACAACAATTTTAATAGAAAAGAGGAAGACCTAAAGTTAGATAAGATATGACAGTCGACGTTGCGTCAATGACGTGACAATCGATTACCTTCAATCGAGAATAATGACGTTAGTCAGAGATAGACTTACACTCGGCTCCACGTGACGTATGGTGGTGCCCTTTATGCGTTCTATATAAACGGGACCTCCACGGCCTGGCAGTCAGTCGTTGACTCACCTTGGAAGATGTTGCCCGCCTTTGGCAACGAAGCCTCAAGAAGATGAAGTTTTATAGATCGACCACGGCCTCTCAGCCCGGAAGTTTTAACTAATGAAGACGCCGGCCGTGAAAGCCTACACGTTACGATCCGAAAAGACAGGTTCTTTTGAAGTGTAATGTAGTAGAGGGAAGGAAACAATTGATCCAACAACAGGAGAAGATGTAGCCAAAAAATTGCAAGAGGGGCGGAGCTCTGATGTGCAAATATATAGTGCAAACGGGACTGCCCGAAGTTTGGACAAGACTACGAGCATAGCACATAAAATTCTACAAAACGTCTGCATTGCTACCCATACAAAATTACCTATTTTTAACAGTTGCTTCCTACTGACCAACCAGTGATTAAAAAGTTTGCTCTGGAATTTCTTGCTCGCATGGAAGTGGACAGTGAACAGACGGAGCCCATTTTTATCTCCAAGGACATGTCAATGCACAGAATTGCAGAACATGGCCAACGGAAAATCCTGCCGCACATCAATCGGTACCGTCTCATTCTGCAAAGATAACTGTGTGGTGTGGGTGGTAGGGCCACATTTTTTCGAGGAGATGAGTCCTGCAGACCCTGTTACCTGTATCGTCACTGGTAAACGCTTTGGTGCACCAAAGGAATACCAACCTTTCAAAGCAATGGATGTGTGGTTAGGATCATTGTTATGCAAGATGGCTCTCCTCTACACATTACACAGCCAGTGAAGGAGCTTCTGCAGAGACAGTGCTGGAAGTATAGCCGTCATTTCCCTAAAACCTTAATCCTTTGACTTTTGGCCGTGTTTTTATCTGAAAGATGCTGGGTTCAGTGCTCCTATTACAAACGTAGCTGGACTAAAGGCACGCATTGAAGCGACGCATTCTGAACGTGACCCCTGAGGCACTCCTGTTGCGGAACGTGCTGTTTCTCGATTTCATCTTCTGGCAGAAAACGGTAGACAGCACATTGAATATGTCTTACGCCAGTCTCATGACAGCTAAAAGCCAAGTTTATTGTTGATTTGAATGCCGTTTTTGGCCTCAGGACATTTAAAAACCGATTTTTGTTAGTATTTATGCAGTTCTTACTCAGGATATTATTATTGTTTTCAAGTGGTTCTTGGTTTCAGGAGAGCTAAAAACCGATTTTTCCCACCCAACGACGCACTATCTTCCGTGGTGGATGGGCTTACTTAACTAATAGTGCCAATGTTGAATGTCAAACTTGTGCCGTCACGCACGTTGCACAGTGCGGTTGATTTAATGAGCAACTCCACCATAGCAGTCGTACTGCTATTCATCCGTCATTTTTAGCCGAAGCCATCAACGTTATGACACTTACAGTGACATGTAGTGGGGCAGTTTTTGTTAACTTCTTGGTTGGTTGCTTGGGGGGAGGGGACCACGTTATCCTTTGTTTCTTCGTTTCCACAGCGTTTCCCCCTTCTTCGACAAAAATTCCGTTCAAATTACACGTCATTCAGAGGAGTGGTTCGTTCTCTATAACGTGTTGAAAGTGGAACTTTAATTATAATCACCGGGTATTCACCAAGGTTGGCCACTCCCTTCCAGAACTGTACCCACATTTCTCTCAAAAACAGGATCAGTGCGGTGCACTCAGTATTGATGTTGACATCAGACGACGACAGCGATGGTCAACTTGTCGCCGTTGCGTCAGCTTGTCATAAACCTCCTACTCGCTGGCCTTCGGAGGACGACATCGTAAACGCGCTCGCAAGGTGGAATGCCTATTGGTACGTCATCACGCAGGATACGGAGAGGACAACTTCCTCCTGTGCGATCATTGTGTCAACCCATTCGCAATCCCCGCAACGTTTTCACGGATTGCCGATGCTGCAGCGCACATGAGAGCACGTACATGAGGACTTTGCCGGCCTATTCCTAAGAGAAATGTGGCTCATAGTCACTGAGACATACTCCAAATTCCCATTCGTCACTTGAATGCCGAA
Organism: Schistocerca americana; assembly: GCF_021461395.2. Classification (NCBI taxonomy): domain Eukaryota; kingdom Metazoa; phylum Arthropoda; class Insecta; order Orthoptera; family Acrididae; genus Schistocerca; species Schistocerca americana. Next base: position 499,962,355 of record NC_060119.1, on the reverse strand, counting down.
TACCACAGTGAGGGAAACGATAACCTCCTTGCTATAAATATACACCGTTGAAGGAGCCCTATAAATTACCGTTCCGTATAATGGCACTCATTTCTCTTCTAGTATATTTCAGTACTTCTACTCTCAGAACGGCATAGCGCACATGACAAAAGCGTCGTTCCATCCAGCCTCCAGGCTGAAGTCGTGTGGTTTTTCAGCATTTTAAGGTGCAGATGTGGAAAAATAATGTCATCCACACCAAAAGCCGAGACCCTGACCCAGTTTCTGGGCTGCTGCTGGACAACACCAATCGCGAGACGCATTCTGAGGGAACTGCTACAAGGCCGCCGACACCAGACTCTCTTTGACTTTCCTGAGGTCAACAACAGACCCACAGCAGCCTGTCCATCACCCCCGCTGCTCTTTGGGCATTGATGTATGGGCTGGTACCTTCAGGAGAGTTCCAAGATGGCTACCACGCGGGATCCGAGTCGTCTGGGGATGACAGATGTTCACTGTGGAAGTCAATGGCGTCAAATCAGCTGCACCCACACCTAGCGGCTTCCATATCGAGACAACTTGCACAGGCCTCGAAGCCAGGATCAGTACAACTTAAGACACACTGCATATGCCACAAATACAGCTACGTCAGAGCAGGTCGCCCCTGGGATGCGAACTCTTTCCACCTCCAACACCAATTACTCCCAACAGGTACTCAGAGACTGGAACACCGGCACCAGCTGTTTCCAGCGTCACAATGAAACTCTCCCGCAAGCAGGCGACACAACACAACCACAAAAACCAAGCGATGTCAAGATGGATATTGAATACTTACCTGGCCAGCCCACATAAACCTTCCCTTACCAGCACGTCGATCCCGCTACTTATAGGGATAGTTTCGACACTACGCAGCAGCTAAAAGGGGGAGGGATACTATATCTGTGTTCTCAGACAACGGAGTCGATAGTCTGCGATATACTCTGCCATAGACTTTACCACTGGCAAATAACAGGCGAAGCGAGCAATCAATGGGCCAGACCTCCGACGTCATGCAGGAAATAACACCAGTGGCCTAGCCAGCATGGCCTCACTTCGTATCATGCTGTGCTCTGGTATCTACCTCGCTGACGCTGTGCATACATGACTACGGACTATCTGGATTCTTCTCTTGGTATGTCTCTACATCTTCACGACAAGTCATTGTGGATGGATTGGTTTTGCGAACGCCGGCCTCTGTGACCGAGCGGTTCTAGGGGGTTCGAATCCTGCCTCGGGCATGGATGTGTGTGATTTCCTTAGGTTAGTTAGGTTTAAGTAGTTCTAAGTTCTAGGGGACTGATGACCTCAGATGTCAAGTCCCATAGTGCTCAGAGCCATTTGAACCATTTTTTTGTTTTGCGAACAGTCAAGTGATAATTATGTTTCCATACTTACTGAGCAATAAAGGGTTTCTATGGCACCATAGCAGGTGTAATTACATGTGATAATAACACTCTAGTAGCTGATTCCTGAACTGAATCAGTAGCATGTTGATGCATGTCAACAATTTCTGCGACACGGCGAAGGAATCATCACAATGGACTAAACCTGGAGATATTCGTAGATAATAGGATAGTGTTACGTCTCATCAGGCAAACCAAAGAAGTTAAAAACGCAGCCGTCAGCAGGGAAGGCTGTACTGAGTCTCCTTTGAAGCGAAAATGGCATTTTCTGGGACCAATAAACTTCATAAGCAGTGCTTCATACTAAGGCCTCCACAAAGTCAGTTACAGCTCGGGATCAAAAGGAAACGACTTGTGTTGCTGCCTGCAGCATTTATATAGCAGTACTTGAGGCCCTCGCAGGCAGACCACGCTAGCAAAATATGTCTTGAATTAAAATCTTTCATAAAATGTAGTTGAAATAGCTCAAATACATTATGTAATTAGATAATGAGGAACAAAATTAAGACAAGTGGATCTCTTAAATATAAATAATGAATGTTGTTGATCTACGAAATCTGACCTAAGTGACTGTGGAAGTGATAGTGGATAAGGTTCAAGTTAGTACTGGTACAGTTCATATCATTATCTGTAACAAGCTGAAGTACCCCAAAACACGTGCAAGATAGGTCCCAAAGCAGTTGACGCGGGTACACAAGAAAACAAGGTTGAGAGTGTGCACAGAGCTGAAGGTACGTTATGAAAGAGAAGGTAAGCACTTCCTCAACAAAATTTTAACTTGTGATGAAACCTTGGTTCACTATTATGAGCCAGAATCAAAAAGGCAAAGCATGGACTGGAAACACACCAACTCACTTGTCAAGAAAACATTCAGAGCCCAAGTATCAGCAGGAAAAGTCATGTTGACGGTGTTTTGGGATGGTGAAGGACCAGTTTTTTGTGATTATCTCGAAGAGCAGCGTAAAATGAAGAGCCAGTATTTGCTTTTGAACAAGGCGAAGACAGCCATGAGAGAGAGACGTCGTGGATCTCAGAGGAGAGGTGTGCTTCTCCGGCAAGACAACGCACGTGGATTGAATGCTCTTTGTGGAGCATCGTCTTCTGTGAAACAAACACGTTGATCGTTTTCAAGATGCATGGACAGATGGGTGACAGATGCGTCTACTTCGCGTAGGCAGACAGATTCGCTGCTGCTGATTTGCCTGTCCATCAGGTAGCGTGCTATTTCGTCATTGTCTTTTACGTTCTGTACTGCAAATACTTTCATCACTGCCCTTAAGAAAGTATTTTCAGCTGTATTTTTTGACTTAACAGAATTGCAAAACTCCAAGTTAATGTGAGCTTTGTATCTTTTTGATAACAGAAGCGAGTACACACTGATGCCAATGTCAATCTGATTGTACTGTTTGACATTCGCATTGTAAGCGAATGAGCTTCATTATCTGCGTTTCTGTCACGGTACAATAGAAAACCCTCGATCTTCGTAACAGAGTCGTTGACAAACTGTTTTGGGAAACGCTTAGCACATTTTCCATTGTACATACACGGCGCTGGCGTGGTCAAGACACCGCGAGAACCATGGATCATGCTTGTGGTAAAAATATGGAACAATTTTTCATCAGTTGACCTATCTGGTATTTCTGCTGAAATAATGTTATCAACTTCTTCTGGTCGTATTTTGTCGACTAACCATATCAAAATGTGCGCATGTGGCAAAGGTAGTTTTTATCAATCAATAGAACACAACCGGCAATGTGTTGTTCCGAAAACGTGCAGCTTGGTTAATAAATTAATCAATAATTTTAATTTTTGTTTGAACAAACATGCAATCGGGTCGTGGCGATGTATTGCCTGATTGACCTGGCAGTAACAAAGTTTGTATTTCTTCCCATTCGGGATTACATGTGAACGTTATAAATAAATCCGGTCGTCCATAAATGTGCACGAAAGTCATACAATTTTGAATGTATTCTTGTATCTGACGCGGAATGCCAATGTAATTGGATGGAAGTATGAACGTGTTTCCGATTTAGTTGATATTTAAATCTTTATCTACGTTATCGACAATAACACCTCTCAAATGAATATACTCCCCCGAACGCAGTTTACATTGGTTAAAGTGGATGTACCATAATCGCTTGTTCTCGATCTTCGCATATATGTCCTCAATGTACTGATGAAAGAACTGCCGACATTTGATAATGTAATTGTCTTGACTGCGACGAATGATCATCCGGTATGATTGTGCTTACAGTTTTGCTAGTTTCGATACCTAGAAAGTAAGAATAAATGAATAAGTTTGATATTAACCTGATATCCATTCTCTTATTCCCAAAATAACAGTGGATATCGTAGGTGTAGGAGATTAACGTTCCCTCGACAACGAGGTCATTAGAGACGGAGCACAAGCTAGGATTAGGGAAGGATGGGGAAGAAAATCGACCGTGCTCTTTCAAAGGAACCATCCCGGCATTTGCCTAAAGCGATTTAGGGAAATCACGGCCGGATGCGGATTTGAACCGTCGTCCTTCCGAATGCGAGTCCAGTGTGCTAACCACTGCGTCACTTCGTTCGGTAGTTACGAAAGAGATGCACATTGTTTAATGTCATTAGAATATATCGACATAGACGTATTCTTGTTAACGAGAACATGGCAACTTCGCGAGTGCTGTTGAACTCCCACTCAGCGTAGAGGGCATTAAATCAAAAGATGATACAGCACCACGACGCATGGGGACAACAAATAATGATTTAAAAGTACTATTTTATTGTGACTTACCCTCATAATTTTTATGAGGGTTAAGTACTGATTAACGACACACATTGTGTGATGGTTATAACAAAACCACATAAAAGATTGTCCCTGGAAAGCATCAATACAGAAACATAACTAGAAGACTGTAGTCCAAGCTTGACACTAACCAATACATCTAAATATACAGGGTGTTACAAAAATGTACGGCTAAACTTTCAGGAAACATTCCTCACACACAAATAAAGAAAAGATGTTATGTGGACATGTGTCCGGAAACGCTTAATTTCCATGTCAGAGCTCATTTTAGTTTCGTCAGTATGTACTGTACTTCCTCGATTCACCGCCAGTTGGCCCAATTGAAGGAAGGTAATGTTGACTTCGGTGCTTGTGTTGACATGCGACTCATTGCTCTACAGTACTAGCATCAAGCACATCAGTACGTAGCATCAACAGGTTAGTGTTCATCACGAACGTGGTTTTGCAGTCAGTGCAATGTTTACAAATGCGGAGTTGGCAGATGCCCATTTGATGTATGGATTAGCACGGGGCAATAGCCGTGGCGCGGTACGTTTTTATCGAGACAGATTTCCAGAACGAAGGTGTCCCGACAGGAAGACGTTCAAAGCAATTGATCGGCGTCTTAGGGAGCACGGAACATTCCAGCCTATGACTCGCGACTGGGGAAGACCTAGAACGACGAGGACACCTGCAATGGACGAGGAAATTCTTCGTACAGTTGACGATAACCCTAATGTCAGCGTCAGAGTAGGTGCTGCTGTACAAGGTAACGTTGACCACGTCACTGTATGGAGAGTGCTACGGGAGAACCAGTTGTTTCCGTACCACGTACAGCGTGTGCAGGCACTATCAGCAGCTGATTGGCCTCTACGGGTACACTTCTGCGAATGGTTCATCCAACAATGTGTCAATCCTCATTTCAGTGCAAATGTTCTCTTTACGGATGAGACTTCATTCCAACGTGATCAAATTGTAAATTTTCACAATCAACATGTGTGGGCTGACGAGAATCCGCACGCAATTGTGCAATCACGTCATCAACATAGATTTTCTGTGAACGTTTGGGCAGGCATTGTTGGTGCTGTCTTGATTGGGAACCATTTTCTTCCACCTATGCTCAATGGAGCACGTTATCATGATCTCATACGGGATACTCTACCTGTGCTACTAGAACCTGTGCCTCTACAAGTACGACACAACATGTGGTTCATGCACGATGGAGCTCCTGCACATTTCAGTCGAAGTGTTCGTACGCTTCTCAACAACAGATTCGGTGACCGATGGATTGGTAGAGGCGGACCAATTCCATGGTCTCCACGCTCTCCTGACCTCAACCCTCTTGACTTTCATTTATGGGGGCATTTGAGAGCTCTTGTCTACACAACCCCGGTACCAAATGTAGAGACTCTTCGTGCTCGTATTGTGGACGGCTGTGATAAAATACGCCATTCTCCAGGGCTGCATCAGCGCATCAGGGATGCCATGCGACGGAGGGTGGATGCATGTATCCTCGCTAACGGAGGACATTTTGAACATTTCCTGTAACAAAGTGTGTTCTGTTGCTGTGTGTTTTCATTCCATGATTAATGTGATTTGAAGAGAAGTAATAAAATGAGCTCTAACATGGAAAGTAATCGTTTCCGGACACATGTCCACATAATATATTTTCTTTCTTTGTGTGTGAGGAATGTTTCCTGAAAGTTTGGCCGTACATTTTTGTAACACCCTGTATACTCCACAGTCAGGCGGAGGGTAGCTCGTGCACCGTTGTCGCTTCCTCCACATGCCAGCCGCGAGTATTTCGCAGGAATAATGATTTCTGGTACGGCTCCGTATAACTTCGAATCTCTCTAACCTTATAGTCGTGGTGTTTCCGCGACATATACGTAGAAGGAAACAATATTTTTGTGGGTTCTTCTAGGAAAGTACCGTCTTGGAACATTAACTACGCCATGTCGTGATGCTGAACGCCTCTCGTGCACCGTCTGCCAGTAGTACTGGTTTATCGCCTCCATGCTTACTAAATGAACCTGTCGTGAAACGTGCTGCTTTTCTTTGGATCTTTCCTGCTTCCTCTGTCAATCCTTTGTGGTACGAGGGTTTAGAAAACTACGTCCTTTGATAACGTACTACAGTTCTTGAGGATTGTCCCAATGAATCTAGCCCGACATCTACCATCCCTGCAATTAGTTTCATGTGATCGTTCCGCTTTTAATTGCTCCATAGGCACAGTTCTAGATATTTTATGGAAATAACAGCTTCCAGTGATTGTCCAGCAATCGTGTATCTTGCTGTAACGGGCCTTTCTGCCAATGTATACGCAGTGCGTTATATTTGTGTATACTGAGGGTCACCGAGCGAGGTGGCGCAGTGGTTAGACACTGGACTCGCATTCGGGAGGACGACGGTTCAATCCCGCGTCCGGCCATCCTGATTTAGGTTTTCCGTGATTTCCCTAAATCGCTCCAGGCAAATGCCGGGATGGTTCCTTTCAAAGGGCACGGCCGACTTTCTTCCCCGTCCTTCCCTAATCCGATGAGACCGATGACCTCGCTGTCTGGTCTCCTTCCCCAAAACAACCAACCAACCTATACTGAGGGTCAACTGCCATTTCCTCCACCAAACGTCGATCCTCTTCAGGTGTTCCTGCATTTCGCAACAATTTTTTAGCGTTACGACGTCTCTGTATAAACTCCGTCCAAGAAAAGCCTTATTGAACTTCCGATGTTGTTTACTGTGTCATTTATATACTCGTATATTGAGAAAAGCACAGGGTTACTTTTACGTGCGAAGACGCGACATGCTGTGGTCTGCTTCCTGGAAACTCCTCAGTCCGTTCACATAGTTGATCTGGTATTCCATGCACTAGTATTTTGTTCAATAGGTGGTAGCACAGAACTGTATAGAATGCCTTACGGAAGTCAAGGAACATGGCACCCACCTGGGCGCCGGTATTTACCGCCTTCTGGTTCTTGTAGACGAACAGAGCGAGTTGGGCTTTACACGATCGTTGTTGGGAATCCATGTTGATTGCTACAGAGGAGATTTCCGATCTCAGAAATGTCACAATACGCGAGCATAAAAAATGTTCCAATATTGTACAACATTCTGAAGTCAGAGATACAGACCGAGCAGGAAGACAAGTTTGCTGATAATACGACGATGCATCTCAAAGTGTCTCGCGAATAGAGTGAATAGTAAAGAAGCAATAAATTAAAACGTCTTGTGTTATCTTGAAGTATTACTGTGCTCCATTTTAAGCAAAAGCTAGTTTTTCACGCACCTAAATGTTTATGATGTCAACACTCCTGAACTACTCGCATGTGTTGTACAATGGAACAATTTTGCAGATATATTCAGTGGTATATCTAGGTACTGTCTGCAAACTGTGTTGCGAATAGGTTCGGTAAAGAAGGAATAAATTAAAACGATAGGAACAGCGAAAATGTAGTATGCGATAAATCTTGACCCTTTCATCATTTTGTAGTGTGTGTCAGCGAGAAAAAGTTCCGTAAACGTTTGAAATTATGTGTAAAGTTTGTTGGAACTCGCTAGATGCTCTAATTCCTTAACAATAGATGAATATATTTGTCCCTTTCATCATTTTGTGGGGTGTGAAAGTGAGAAAAAGCTCGAAAAAAGTTTGTAATTATGTGTAAAGCTTGTAGGAACATGCTACGTTCTCTCATTTTTTGACACGCGATGAACGTACAGGGGTCGGCCAAAAATATGGAAACAGCGCGATAAATGCATGCTTGAACATAGATGCAGATGCTAGCCAGGACTGCAGATTGGCCACGAAGGACAGTTGCCCAGCGTCCGCCATACGTTGCAAGTGTCCATCGTGGTTAGAACAGAGTCCTGCGTAGTTGTGAGTGCATTTTGTCGGAGCAAAGTGAATTGGAACGTGGGCAGATTGTTGATGCTCGTATGGAGGGTGCTTCTATGAGCAAGGCAGCAAGTGTTTGGTGTTTCAAGAGGCACCGTATCGAAGATTTGCATCGCCTACACGGGAAGCGGAAAAACATCATCCACTAAGTCACAACACCGACGAAGCTGTATGTTATCACGACAGACGACCATTGAAGAGGATTGTAACGAAAAATGAGAGACCTACAGCTCCAAAGTCATTGCGGAACTGGGTGTCGCACTCGCGAAACCTGTCAACACCAAAACAAGACGAAACGAGCTCCATAAGCAGGGAATTTCACGGCGAGCTGGAATTCCAAAACCACTCATCAGTGATGCAAATACCTGTAACGGGAAAACCTGGCGCCGGTACCATAAAACATAGACTACGGAGCAATGAAAGAACGTAATTTGGTCAGATGAGTCGTGTTTGGCATAGTTGCAGCTTCTGGCCGAGTCTGTCGCAAAAGTAAAACACAGAGTTTTGCGAAGATTAGGGTAGCCATATCATGGTATTCCATGGGCTCTACGTTACTCTGCATGGTCACATTACTGCTAAGGATTATGTGAAAATTTATGCTGAGCAGATCCATCCCACGGTAAAGCGCATGTTCCCAAGTGATGATGTTCCAAGTCGAAAGGGCCCCTGCTCACACAGCTTGCATCGTCCAGGCCTAGTTTTATGATCGTGAGGATGAATCCTCACATCTCCGGTGGCCACCGCAGTCACCATATCTCAGTATTAACCCCAGCATCACTAAGCTCGGATCTGTCACATGGATGTCTAAGTGGGGGCAAAAATTGACCTCACATTCTTTTCACTTTTTGACATTTTGTTTGTTTGTTTGTTTTGTTTTGATTATTAAATGAACTAGGAATTTCTTTACTAGGTTGCAACTCACTTTCCGTAGTTATCAGGAACATCATAACATAAACAAATACAATAAATAAAGGAATGAATATGAGATATGTTATATATTTATCATGAAACTAACACTTTCATATACATCAGACTTATTATAAGAAATTATAAAAGAACTACAATAGCAAACCACAAACAAGAAAACAAAAACTCAAGGTCAGAAATTACAATTGAGTTTTTCCTTCTTACTCACTTTCACTTTCAATTTCACAACGTTTGCATACGATTGTTTTTGTAGAATGAGTGGAACACACATACTTGGAACACCTGAAACAAACTGTAGACACTTTTGGCATCTTGTCTTTCTCCTTTTTAGAGTTTTTACTCTTCAAACAGCCGTGACATCTTCCTCTTGAATAAAATTCATCAGATTGAACAGTTGCAGTAGTTCTGGGTAGCGTTTTCCCTAGAACACTTTCCATTGCAGAGATGATAGACTTTTGTAAACCCATGGTATTCGTTGGTCTCTCTTCCACATCTGGCCTAACTAGCTGTTGACCTAATTCTAGCAGATACAGCCTTTTTACATTATGCTTCTTCTTATTCCAGTTTTGGTTGTTTATCATGAAAATTGTTCCAGCCTTGAGACAGGTGATATCTATCACGGTGAAAAAGAGAGATAATGGCCACCTTCTCGTCCCTCGTATCACTCAATGATGTTGCGTCATTTGATCAATGCTGTCCATGCCCCCTTTGGTTTCATAGTAGAGACTGATGTTTGTCTTTTTTTTTCTCTATCGACTCATCCACATTGTTATCTTTGTGTTGTGTGGAAAGAAGTACGAGATTCTTACTAGGCTTCAGTTTGGAGATGTATGAAACCAAGGTAATGGGTGCGTTGCCTGTTTTCGGATCTGTGAATAAGAACTTTGAGGAATATAGCTCTCGAGCCTGCGTCTTCCATAGCTGTTCAGGTATGTGTTTTCTGTTACCCTTCAATGTTCCCACCAAAGTTAACTTGTCATCATTGTAAAGTTCCTTGGCTAGGTCTATGGACGTATTATAACGATCTGTTGTTATATTTCTTCCACTTCCTACCAGCGGATTCATTAGGCGTCTAACAACTGCCTTTGCACTCCGTTCCTCGGCAGGTCGTTCATCCTTCCCAGCATAGATCTCCATTTTTAGGACATACCGGGTGTGTGCATCTGATAACATCCTAATCAATATGCCATACTTCCCAGGTTTGTCTTTCATAAAGACTTTAAAGGGACATCTTCCTTGAAATAGAGAGAGCATTTCATCGATCGTTAGCTCTGCACTTGGTATGTAGTATTTCACAAACATTTCGTCAATTTTCTCAAAAGCTTCATGAAGGCAAAACTTATCCTGCTTTCGTCTTTCAGTTTTTGTTTCTTTATCATCAAAAACCAAATCAGGGACAAACGTTCTCCACATCGAATACGACTCACTGTAGCTATGTAGTTATTCTTTCCCAGTACTTTCCCCCATAAGTCCTCAAGAGGCAGTCTAGTGTCATTATTTGTGCCTATTAGTATCAAAATACCAATGAAGGCAAACATTTCTCCCAATGTTGTAAGTTTTAAGTACTTGTTACAAGCTTCTTAGTTTGTATAGTCCACGATAATCTTGATTATTTCGGGAGTTATAAACTTTTTGAAGGATTCTGACACACTAGAGGTCAAGTTTTCATGAGACAAACCTTCACAAAAATTCTATATATTTTGTGCTGACCCGCGTACTTGCCTTGGAGGCGCAGTAATATATTCCCTACCGCTTTTTGCTGTAACAATGATGCTGGAAGCAGCTGCATCATCAGGGGATGAGCTCTGTGAACTTCACTCATTTTCAATTGCTGTGTCACTATCGTATGTCACAACTGTATCATCTTCTTCTGGATCACTTTCATCACCTCCACTTGCTTCATTTATTATAGCTGACACCTCTCCATCTGTGAGAAACCTCTGATACTGATGGGACATTTTATTAGAACTGCGAGTAATGTACAACTGTTCGAACAATAAAGGAGATTTATTTCAAAACAACAATGGCAACACAATACAGACGTACCAACAGTCAGAAAATGCATTTCTTTCTGCCATATTGAGAAATATTTTAATGAGAAAAGTTGTGTCACCGATGTCTAAGGGGGGAGGGGGGGGGGGAGGGGCGGGGGCAAAAACTACCCGCACTTATATTAAATATAATAGGCAGATGTAAATATTTCACAAAAATTATAAAACCATGGCACCGCATACTCTAGATATTTTTCTACAACTACTTAAATTCTTGCTTCTTCACTCCAAGAAACAGATATATTACAGAAATAAAACAAATATTGCGGGCAATTTTTGCCCCCCACCCACGTAGTGATATTAGGATTAATGAGCTTTTGTGGTCTGTTTTAGAGATAAGGTTGCGTGAGCGCTGTCAAGTTCCATCCTGCCACTATTTTGCAGGAGCACCGTACAGGACCTGTATTCATCCATTCTGAGACGGCTCGAGTCTGTTTCGAATGCTAACGGTTTTACTGCAGTGTATTGGGTATGACCATGTGTCATTTGTGATACTTTTTTCCCTCCTCTTGTAGTTCAAGTACGTGCACGCCATCAGTTACGCTGCCTTAAGACGAACATAAAGTTTGTAACTGTAATATTTGTCTTATTGTGTTAAACTTTCAACATAGTATTATACCTCTTAACGAGTAGATTATGATAGCATTTACAATTTTTTAAATTGAGTTAGTAAATGCGTTAAATCTCGAAAATAAAGTGTTTGTTGCCCCTGGAAGCCGTAATAGAGGTAACATGCAACCGGTACAGGTGTCTGGGCTCGTGGTTTAACAATATAGATTTGAAGATTTGAGAGTTTAGTAATATAGATTTGATTCAGTACCTGACACTCACCGTCAGATTAGGGCGTACATGAGCGCGCGCGCGCGCACACACACACGCACACACACACACACACACACACACACACACACACACACACACACACACACACACAGGCTCACACTGTCAGCCTCTAGTATTAGATTACTATCTCTAGTATTAGATTACTATCTCAGTTCTGAAAGTCCCAAATTTTTGTTTGGAGCTATCAATATGTTTAATATTTGTCTATAACAAAATATAAAATGTCGACACAGGGGGTAATTTGTTACAGGTTCATTGCGCCAAGTTGTCACCTAAGATCCAAGTATTGTTGTTAACTGCATATTAACCTATAAGTTAGATCACTAATGCCACATGTGTTTTGTCCTATTGTAGAGAAAAAAAAACTATTTTAATAAGTAACACGGACAATTTTACTTTGGTACAAAGACAGAATTTTCGTATATAGGATTTCCTTTCGGTGGAGCCTCTTGTAAGGCATTCTGTGATATAGAAAACTGAGCAGCTGTCATGTTTACAGAAATGTTTTTGAAGCTAAAATATTGTATTTGGTGCTTTTAAGAGTTATACTTTCATACGGATTTCATATTTTGGCAGACAGAATACTTTTACAAGGAGATACCTCGCGTCCCTCATTCTTGATATCAGCGGAAGAAAGACAGAAATAAAGAACTCCGACAGCTCCGTCTTTTCTGCCACACATAACAACAGTGACTGACCGTAATGATAAACTTCTGAATTAGTATACATTATGGACAAATTGAAATCCGTGATTCAAGTAAAAGCAAAGAATGGAAGAAAAAGAGAAGCAAGAGAAAAGAAACGAGGAGAAGCATTTATGCCATGAGGAAACCTCTGATTATTTTATTCTGCAGTATAATCAATACAGCGTACACTTTAGGACCACTTCTGCCGTGTGGTGTTGACCCCTACGTTCAGTGTGTGATCATATTTCATGTCCATTTATCTCAGTATAATGGGCAGCGAAAATCAATGAACAGGAAGGTGACAAATGACTTCCCTTTACGTGCTGTAATATTTCGTTGTATATTTATTACTGCCTCATTTAGCTGTAATTATCTGCGGAACGAGTTCTAGTCAGCAGAACAAGGCATATTTAGCACGTATGAAAGCGGTGACAGCTGTTATAAATGGGAATTACGATACCAGCTGACGAGTAATTACGTAGAAGAACTTTTAATGAGAGTTTTCCATGAATGAAAATTAAATGTACACTTCCACAGAATACTAGTATTAAGTATTTTGGCAATCATCTTCCGAAGGCTGAACAAGCCGTTTTCGTGGTGAGTTACGGTCTCATGATGTTCTTTACAACAAGTTTAGCAGCAGCATATGCTGAGGAGTGGAAGGTTACTGAAGATTGTGGTGACGTATACTTCTGTGAAAATGCTCAGTTTATTGAAAACGTTAGTGGTTAATGATGCGGCTTCCTAATTTTGCGCCCCTTGTTGGAAACCCGATTACTTTTTTTATTTATTTTATATTTATTGTTTTCATATATCTACCTATGTACGTAGAAGGTTATCAAATTCGGGGATACAAGGACGTCATATTAATTGTAAAATTAAGTGTCATACGTCACAATAAGTGTCATACGTCTATTACATAATATATTTGTGTCTTTCATAAAAGCCGGCCGTGGTGGCCGAGCGGTTGTAGGCGCTACAGTTTGGAACCGCGCCACCGCTACGGTCGCAGGTTCGAATCCTGCCTCGGGCATGGATGTGTGTGATGTCCTTAGGTTGGTTGGGTTTAAGTAGTTCTAAGTTCTAGGGGACTGATGACCTCAGAAGTTAAGTCCCATAGTGCTCAGAGCCATTTGAACCATTTTTTTTCTTTCATAAAATATGTGTGTATGCTATGTAACAATCTTTTTAAATTCTCATATTCTGATATTTCATTCTCACATCAATTCTTACATTTTATTCATATGTTCTTCACTCTTCAAGAAGACTTGGTGCATTCCCTTGGATGATACCGATCGTAGAAACGTTCGAAACATAGATATTCCGAACACCAAGAGCATCGAGCGAAGGCAATTTTTCAATAGTGATATTTCTTCGTATGAATCTTACTCGGAAAGAAACTTCCTCAACGTTGCTGAAGATTTCACGCGCTGACAATAATTTCGCGGCTAACCATGCATAACGGATCAGTTTTCCTAAAAATGGCGCTTGAATTTAATTATGAATCAAGATACACAACAGAAATTTCAAGGAAAAAAATTTCAAATGGTTTTCTCATTTTTTTAATTCATTCATGTGATATACAATTAGGGAGTAAACCATTACAGAAAATGTTCTACATATTCTACGTATAAGGAGTCCTCTCTATTACGGTAGCAGCTTCCTAGGAACTACCTTCTGGCATAAGAGAAAGACTCATGAGCTTACGCCTCAAACTCACCAATAATCAACGCGTTACAGCTACCAGTACATAAGCCCCGACTCTCACTTGTGAAGACGAAGAGAAGGAAGCCTTCCACTCCCAACTAGAAATGACAAAATCGCTCTCTTGGAGACTTCAATGCACGAGTTGGTAGGGACTCAATACTCTTGCCCAAAGCAATTAGAAAAGAGAGGGTAGGGACGTGCAGTTCTAACGGAACACCTCTGCTCACGAAAGGGTCAGAGCACAACTAAGTTATCACTAATACCACCTTCAGGCAGAAGGATAAGTTCAAAACCTCATGGAAACATCCACGATTTAAACACTGGTAAATGATTGATTATGTAACTGTGCGCGCCTGAGACCAACGCGACGTCATTATCACGAAAGCACTGACAAGTGCTGATGACTGCTGGACCGACCACAGACTAATACGGTCTTCACATTCATTTACAACGTAGGAAACAGAGAAAACTTGCATGATCTAAAATGAACACAGACAGTCTTAAAGGATAGTATCAATAAAGAAAAATTCCAGAAACTCTTGGATTAAAGGCTACCAGATAAATGTACTGAAAGCGCTGAAGAACACTTGGCGACACTGAAGGCTGCAATAATGTCAGCTGCTAAAGAATCAGTTGGATACTGCACGACCAAACACCAAGACTGGATTTAAGAAAATGACCAAGAAATTGAGGTACTACCAAACAAAACGGCATATCAGGAGTGGCAGAGCATTCCTAAGTCAATCAAGAAAAAAAGAGAATATCAAGAAGCGAAGGCGCATGTGCAGAGGAGAACTCGCGCTCTGAAAAACAAATGGTGAACAATGATATCTCAAGAAATGCAACATCTAGCAGAAACTAACAACACTCTAACATTCTTCAACATGACGAAAATTATATACAGTCGAATAACTCACGGCCTAAACCCACTTAAATCTAGGGATGGCTCTACCATTCTGAACGAAGGCAACTCGCCGATAGAAGGACCGTTTCTGCGAACTGATACATAAAAAACCAGAGATCAATGAAACAATACTTTCCGCAATTCCGCAAGAACCTACAGAGCCTTATCTTGGCGAAGTTCCTTCTCTACCAGAAGTTGAGAAAACTATTAGACAACTCAAAAGTAACAAAGCCGCCGGATCAGATGGAATCTCTGCCGAATTTTTGAAGGAAGGTGGACATATCCTCGCTGAACATAAACTAATTCTCTTTGTCAAAATATGGAGCACTGAAACCATTCCTCCTGATTTCGGAGACGCACTGACAGTAACCATCTTCAAAAAAGGAGACAGAACTGACTGTGGTAACTACCGTGGAATATCCCTTCTATCTGCTGCTGGAAAAATACTTGCTCGAATTCTTTCCAACCGCATGATGCCTCTCGCTGAAGTTTGTTTACCTGAAACACCACAGTATGGATTTCGACCAAATCGCAGTACCACAGATACGATTTTCTGTGTAAGACAGTTGCAGGAGAAGTGTAAAGAACGACAACATTGTCTGCACATGACGTTCATAGACTTTGTCAAGGCTTTCGACGGAGTCAAGCGAGATGTCTTGTGGAAGATCTTAGCTAAAATAGGCTGTCCTGGTAAGTACAATAACACTCTCTGACTACTGCACGATTACATGAATGGCATGGTTTTTGTCAGCAATAGCCCTGGAGAGAATTTTGAAATCACAACTGATGTAAGGCAAGGTTGTGTGATAGCTCCCACTTTGTTTTCAATATTTGTTGGAACTACATCTTGTCGACGGGAAGGTGCCAAAGGATTAGAAATAGAATACAGGACTGGTGGTGGTCTGTTTAGTCTCAATGGACTACGGGCTTAGTAGACTAAAGTATACGCTAGTCATCACTGAACTTCAATAAACAGATGATGACGTCCTTCTTGCCAACTCAGAATAAGATCTACGAACTATCCTAAATACATTTGATGAAGCATACACGAGCATTGATCTAAGTCTTAACATCCAGTATACGCAGATCCTACACCAAACTCCACTCAACTCCACCGCCATACCCTCAAGAATCGCAGTTCAAGACAAACTACCGCAGAACATAGAACCATTCCCATACCTTAGCACCCATCTCCCAGCAAATGCAATACTGATGCTGAAATACTACAGCACCTCAAACGTGCCAGTACCGCTTTTGGTCGACTTCGGGAAAGGGTCTTTGATAACCATAGCATCAGCATTAAGACCAAGCTATGTATACTAAGCTGCCGTCATATCTCTCACTTATGGGAGTGAAGCATGGACTACTTACAGAAGGCATATACAATGTCTAGAAAAGTACCATCAGCGCTGCCTGAGAAGGATCCTAAGGGTGAAACGGCGAAATCGGCGCACTAACATCGGTGTTCTGGAACAAGCAAACTCTATCAGCATTGAAGGCAAATCATCAAGTATCTGCTTCGTTGAACGGACCACATTGGTCGTATGCCTGAATCCCGTTTTCCAAACAAATCGTGTATTTCCAGCAAAAGGATGGTCAAAGAAAACCAGAGGACCACAGAAACGATATAAAGATTTACTAAAGACCAACATGAAAATATGTCAAACTGAACATGATAACCGGAAAACTACAGTACTTAACCGTACAGTATAGCGTCGAATATTTGGCGGAAAATAGACACTGACAGGCGCATTACTAGGAAACAACGGCAACTCCTGAAGATAAGCAACGCTACGCAGCCAGTCCCCACCAGAACAAACGTGTATCAACAATGCGGAAAAATCTGCAACTGCTGGATTGGCCTTTACAGTCATTTAAGATCCCATAGAAACTGAATTAGGTAATCCTACTCGTCAGTGAGTGATAGCCCATCAAGGACAACGTTATGTCATATAGACTGGAAAGCATTCGTATCGTAATCTTCTACAGATATGCGTCCATAAATGAGAAAGAAAAATTAAAGTAATAATCGGGTTTCAAATAAGCGGCGCAAAATTAAGGAGCCCCGACGCTATCCCTGTGCCACCATTTGGTCTGAGGATATGGCTTGGTAAAAGGCACGTAAAGTACCTGAAAATACGACGAAAACTTTGGCCGTCGTTTTTACAGAAATGAGTGAGTTTCCAAGAATAACCCGAGACACGTCTTCGCTTATTTTCACCCCTCCTTCCCTGAGAGAAGTTTCTGGGAAATCTGGTTATGGCACTTCCCATGTTCTCCTGTTTAGTACAGAACCCCCATACACACACCTTACGTAGCACTGGTACCTGTTCTGTTTCTTGTAAGCACACAGTAGGCCGTATAGTTGTTAGACTTACAAACAAATCGTTCTGGTCCTTGTGAAGCGCTGTAAGAAAAACACACGCACAGCCCAGGTCGGCGTCCCAGCCCTTCTTCTCCAGGAACGTACTTGAAGCCTTTGGTAGCGCAGCTCATATTGTCAGCTGCCAACCAACACACGTCTCCTCGGGCGCCTCTTCAAGTTCGTGCTGCTCCTTTCCTCCTCAGCTGACTGACATAACCGTGGCCGCCCCGTCCTCATGTCGATGTGACATGAACTCCAATCTTCTTTCTTCCTTACTGAAATGGGACAGCTAACGGGGAGCTCGGAGCAATAAGGCGCTGGGAGGTTAAACTATACATTTGCATCAGAAAAGACATTTATTTGAAAACACCAGTTACAATTAATTCCCATAACAATTCAGGTATTCTACTTCGCTTTTATTACAAAATGTTTGCTTACGGCAGCAGGACAAATGACTCTAACATCTCGAAGAACTAAAAAAATTGAAGAATTGGTAATGCTAGTTAGTGAGCTATAATAATTTAGCAAAAAGACTTCTGCATTAATACAGTAGTCAAGTACATTACCAACAATTTAAAAACAATGAGACATCAATAACATAATTTCAGGAGGCACTTAAAGATAAGGTATGTGAAGATGAAATTTAATTTGTTGTAGTCTTCACGGCCTCTGGTTCAATCTCCATCAGTAAAACAGTACTAAAACAGGGAAAAATACTTTACATTAGAGATATTGACGAGAAGGATTGAGAATCGGTCCAGATCAACCAATGGCTTTAAGAACAAGTGGGTACAATACAACTTATAAGTGCTATTAAGAAAATGGGGGCCATAACTATTGTACAAACAAGTGTGCTGAAAATACTAAACTTCAAACAAAGCATACGCTACCCATTCAATAACATATTTTCAATAATCATAAACTTAAAGCAAATGCCCATACCACACCAAAAAATTAAGAATGGAAATTACTGGGCAAATATAACCTACACTCAAAATGGTTTTTTCAATTGAAACAACATTTAAACAAATAAACAATAGATAAAAAAGGATACAGGTCACTTGGGGCCTGAAAGACACAAATGGTTCATGCTTAACAAAACACTTCACCTCATCCAGCATACGGAAATACGGTCAACAAAGACCAGTTCAGTGGGCTCAAAAGAAAATAACATTAGAAAACTTAAGTTTTCCCTGCCGCCGTTGGATAAGCAGCTGCAGCAGCAAGTCGTATACTCCTAGCTCACTCATTTGTTACATAGTTTAATTCTTAATTTCTTTGCGTGTTTTTGGTACTTGCATTGTTTAATTCATAAATTTCGAGCGTATTATAGTATTTGAGAGTTGTAGCATCGCGTTTTAGTACCTGAATAGTGTAAATTCGCGTAGTCGTTTGTCTACTGTTTTGTTTTGAACGGCCAGTGTCGGTTGGTCGCAGTCAGTGTGCTCCCTGCCGCCGTTGGATAAGCAGCTGAGCAGCAAGTCGTATACTCCTAGCTCACTCATTTGTTACATAGTTTAATTCTTAATTTCTTTGCGTGTTTTTGGTTCTTGCATTGTTTAATTCATAAATTTCGGGCGTATTATAGTATTTGAGAGTGTAGCATCGCGTTTTAGTACCTGAATAGTGTAAATTCGCGTAGTCTCCTTCCGCCGCCGAGCAGTGTCAGCAGAGCGCAAGTAGCAGCATTACTGCATTTACTAGGCAATCTTGTATTTTAATAACCGTTTAAATTTTGTTGATTTGTTTGCGCTCTCTGTAGATTAGTTCAGACGTTCTTTGCAAAACAGTTTTTAGCATGGATAGGGACTGCAACTGCTGTGTTCGGATGCAGGCTGAGTTGGCATCCCTTCGCTCCCAGCTTCAGGCAGTGTTGGCTTCGGTCACACAGCTTGAGGCTGTTGCCAATGGGCATCACTGTGGGGGTCCGGATGGGGGTTTGTCGGGGACGGCCAGCTCGTCCCACGCATCCCCTGATCGGACTAAGACTGTGGTTGCCCGGGATACTGCCCGCATTGAGGCTGATCCCTCACCTGTGGTAAAATGGGACGTCGTCTCAAGGTGTGGCAGGGGGCGAAAGACATTCCGGAGGGCTGAACGGAAAGCCTCTCCAGTTTGTCTGACGAACCGGTTTCAGGCTCTGTCTCAGGCTGATACTGATCTTCGGCCTGACATGGCTGCTTGTCCTGTTCCAGAGGTTGCCCCTCAGTCTGCAAGATCCGGGCAGTCGCAGAGGGTGGACTTACTGGTAGTTGGGAGCTCCAACGTCAGGCGCGTAATGGGGCCCCTTAGGGAAGTGGCAGCAAGAGAGGGGAAGAAAACCAATGTGCACTCCGTGTGCATACCGGGGGGAGTCATTCCAGATGTGGAAAGGGTCCTTCCGGATGCCATGAAGGGTACAGGGTGCACCCATCTGCAGGTGGTCGCTCATGTCGGCACCAATGATGTGTGTCGCTATGGATCGGAGGAAATCCTCTCTGGCTTCCGGCGGCTATCTGATTTGGTGAAGACTGCCAGTCTCGCTAGCGGGATGAAAGCAGAGCTCACCATCTGCAGCATCGTCGACAGGACTGACTGCGGACCTTTGGTACAGAGCCGAGTGGAAGGTCTGAATCAGAGGCTGAGACGGTTCTGCGACCGTGTGGGCTGCAGATTCCTCGACTTGCGCCATAGGGTGGTGGGGTTTCGGGTTCCGCTGGATAGGTCAGGAGTCCACTACACGCAACAAGCGGCTACACGGGTAGCAGGGGTTGTGTGGCGTGGGCTGGGCGGTTTTTTAGGTTAGATGGCCTTGGGCAAGTACAGAAAGGGCAACAGCCTCAACGGGTGCGGGGCAAAGTCAGGACATGCGGGGACCAAGCAGCAATCGGTATTGTAATTGTAAACTGTCGAAGCTGCGTTGGTAAAGTACCAGAACTTCAAGCGCTGATAGAAAGCACCGAAGCTGAAATCGTTATAGGTACAGAAAGCTGGCTTAAGCCAGAGATAAATTCTGCCGAAATTTTTACAAAGGTACAGACGGTGTTTAGAAAGGATAGATTGCATGCAACCGGTGGTGGAGTGTTCATCGCTGTTAGTAGTAGTTTATCCTGTAGTGAAGTAGAAGTGGATAGTTCCTGTGAATTATTATGGGTGGAGGTTACACTAAACAACCGAACTAGGTTAATAATTGGCTCCTTTTACCGACCTCCCGACTCAGCAGCATTAGTGGCAGAACAACTGAGAGAAAATTTGGAATACATTTCACATAAATTTTCTCAGCATGTTATAGTCTTAGGTGGAGATTTCAATTTACCAGATATAGACTGGGACACTCAGATGTTTAGGACGGGTGGTAGGGACAGAGCATCGAGTGATATTATACTGAGTGCACTATCCGAAAATTACCTCGAGCAATTAAACAGAGAACCGACTCGTGGAGATAACATATTGGACCTACTGATAACAAACAGACCCGAACTTTTCGAATCTGTATGTACAGAACAGGGAATCAGTGATCATAAGGCCGTTGCAGCATCCCTGAATATGGAAGTTAACAGGAATATAAAAAAAGGGAGGAAGGTTTATCTGTTTAGCAAGAGTAATAGAAGGCAGATTTCAGACTACCTAACAGATCAAAACGAAAATTTCTGTTCCGACACTGACAATGTTGAGTGTTTATGGAAAAAGTTCAAGGCGATCGTAAAATGCGTTTTAGACAGGTACGTGCCGAGTAAAACTGTGAGGGACGGGAAAAACCCACCGTGGTACAACAACAAAGTTAGGAAACTACTGCGAAAGCAAAGAGAGCTCCACTCCAAGTTTAAACGCAGCCAAAACCTCTCAGACAAACAGAAGCTAAACGATGTCAAAGTTAGCGTAAGGAGGGCTATGCGTGAAGCGTTCATTGAATTCGAAAGTAAAATTCTATGTACCGACTTGACAGAAAATCCTAGGAAGTTCTGGTCTTACGTTAAATCAGTAAGTGGCTCGAAACAGCATATCCAGACACTACGGGATGATGATGGCATTGAAACAGAGGATGACACGCGTAAAGCTGAAATACTAAACACCTTTTTCCAAAGCTGTTTCACAGAGGAAGACCGCACTGCAGTTCCTTCTCTAAATCCTCGCACAATCGAAAAAATGGCTGACATCGAAATAAGTGTCCAAGGAATAGAAAAGCAACTGGAATCACTCAATAGAGGAAAGTCCACTGGACCTGACGGGATACCAATTCGATTCTACACAGAGTACGCGAAAGAACTTGCCCCCCTTCTAACAGCCGTGTACCGCAAGTCTCTAGAGGAACGGAGGGTTCCAAATGATTGGAAAAGAGCACAGATAGTCCCAGTCTTCAAGAAGGGTCGTCGAGCAGATGCGCAAAACTATAGACCTATATCTCTTACGTCGATCTCTTGTAGAATTTTAGAACATGTTTTTTGCTCGCGTATCATGTCATTTCTGGAAACCCAGAATCTACTATGTAGGAATCAACATGGATTCCGGAAACAGCGATCGTGTGAGACCCAACTCGCCTTATTTGTTCATGAGACCCAGAAAATATTAGATACAGGCTCCCAGGTAGATGCTATTTTTCTTGACTTCCGGAAGGCGTTCGATACAGTTCCGCACTGTCGCCTGATAAACAAAGTAAGAGCCTACGGAATATCAGACCAGCTGTGTGGCTGGATTGAAGAGTTTTTAGCAAACAGAACACAGCATGTTGTTATCAATGGAGAGACGTCTACAGACGTTAAAGTAACCTCTGGCGTGCCACAGGGGAGTGTTATGGGACCATTGCTTTTCACAATATATATAAATGACTTAGTAGATAGTGTCGGAAGTTCCATGCGGCTTTTCGCGGATGATGCTGTAGTATACAGAGAAGTTGCTGCATTAGAAAATTGTAGCGAAATACAGGAAGATCTGCAGCGGATAGGCACTTGGTGCAGGGAGTGGCAACTGACCCTTAACATAGACAAATGTAATGTATTGCGAATACATAGAAAGAAGGATCCTTTATTGTATGATTATATGATAGCGGAACAAACACTGGTAGCAGTTACTTCTGTAAAATATCTGGGAGTATGCGTACGGAACGATTTGAAGTGGAATGATCATATAAAACTAATTGTTGGTAAGGCGGGTACCAGGTTGAGATTCATTGGGAGAGTGCTTAGAAAATGTAGTCCATCAACAAAGGAGGTGGCTTACAAAACACTCGTTCGACCTATACTTGAGTATTGCTCATCAGTGTGGGATCCGTACCAGGTCGGGTTGACGGAGGAGATAGAGAAGATCCAAAGAAGAGCGGCGCGTTTCGTCACTGGGTTATTTGGTAACCGTGATAGCGTTACGGAGATGTTTAATAAACTCAAGTGGCAGACTCTGCAAGAGAGGCGCTCTGCATCGCGGTGTAGCTTGCTCGCCAGGTTTCGAGAGGGTGCGTTTCTGGATGAGGTATCGAATATATTGCTTCCCCCTACTTATACCTCCCGAGGAGATCACGAATGTAAAATTAGAGAGATTAGAGCGCGCACGGAGGCTTTCAGACAGTCGTTCTTCCCGCGAACCATACGCGACTGGAACAGGAAAGGGAGGTAATGACAGTGGCACGTAAAGTGCCCTCCGCCACACACCGTTGGGTGGCTTGCGGAGTATCAATGTAGATGTAGAAGTTTGTCCGTATACTACACACATGTGGCAAACACTTGTCAAACACATACACTGCAGTTGTACGTTGGCAAAAGAACTAATAACGCCACTACCGGTACAGCTTCCCTGGAAATGGGTAAGCTTAATCACTGAGCACATGCACGCCACAGACCAAGCAAGATGCTCACCAAACAAATCTATATGCGTCCGCTACTCCACTCTGTATATCCACAGACCAAACAGCGAAGGCGAAACAAGGCCATCCTGGAACTTTAGCACTGTGTTCCTCAGACAGATGAGCTTAGCAATCTAAGACCAGCTTTCAAGGCGGCGCAATGCCGAGAAATGCTTGTCGGCTTACGACCGCTTGTGGCTGCTCAGGAAGTTCCTTTTCCAGCTAGTGGCAACACGGAACTGATGCAACTCGGTGTTGAGTCATCGGCGATGGTCGCGTGTGTGCCCACTTGCGAGATGCCAGGAAGGTTACTTAGCTACTGCCGAAGATGTAGCCTCACGCTATCAATGGGGAATCGATAGTGCGCACTGCTCGCTTACCCTGTCCTCCACACATCACAAGTTGCCAGCAGTCAACCGCGGTTGACTCTCCAAGCACTTGTTCCAAGACCAGGCAGTGCTGCTGCATTCCGACCAGTTCAGGAAGCAACCACTATGAAGTCGGGGGGACTGAAGACAACACGGATAGCGCGCTCTCCAAGCATTCAACGCTGCTACGTCATGGTTGTCCGTCAGCTGCTGCGCCAGCATCAAACTGTTGCTTCACCGATATCACATGCCGACTCCTTTCTGCTGTCTTTTACGCCAACTCGTCGACTCTTGGCGGCGTTAAGCTTGGCTCCTTCGATGCCGCAGCAGGAACACATCACCAAACCTGGCGCCATATGCCAAGAGGGATGGCATCTTAATTATGGTGTGTGTCACTAAATCGCTCCACAGTGCTAATAACTACTATAGTGTTGTGATAAAATAATATAGACTTTAAGACGAACGAAACAAGGCGCCACGAAGGAATCAGCCGAATGCGGCGGAAATCGGTACATGTGGCGTACTTGTACACACAAATGATTGAGAAGAGTTTCAGAAAAATTGGATGGTTTATTCATGAGAAAGAAATTCAGAAACTAAGCAAACTTACACCCACCGCTTTCGTTACTTGATATGGAAAAAATGGTTCAAATGGCTCTGAGCACTATGGGACTTAACATCTGAGGTCATCAGTCCCCTAGAACCTAAAACTACTTACACCTAACTAACCTAAGGACATCACACACATACATGCCCGAGGCAGGATTCGAACCTGCGACCGTAGCAATCGCGCGGTTCCGGACTGAAGTGCCTAGAACTGCTCGGCCACAGCGGCCGACGATATGGAAATCTTTCACTTAATGAATAAAGAGCGCAAAATGAATCTTTTAGAAGAGATAGATGTTTATAAGCATTCCCATCGGGGCTCCAAAGATCTGCTGGAAATCTTTCACTTACTGAATAAAGAGCACAAAATGAATCTGTAAGTAGGCTATTTAGGTTTTTATGTTGGTAAAGCCACGTAGTGCTCTGTATGAAAATCGCTGACTGCACTGTGGGCAGTCTGTGGCGGGTTGTACTCATTGTTGGAATATTCGCTTGTGTAGTGTTGGGCAGCTGGATGTGAACAGCACGTAGCGTTGGGCAGTTGGAGGTGAGTCGCCAGCAGTGGTGGATGTGGAGAGATGCCAGAGTTTTGAGAGGTTGCTATAAGCGGACGATATGGACGTGTGTCCGCCAGAAAAAGGAAATTTGCAAAGATGGATGTCGTGAATTGATAGATATATATATGATGAGTTTTGAACACTATTAAGATAAATACAATGTTTGTGCTCTATCAGAATCTTTCATTTGCCAACTATGCCCATCCGTAGTTAGTGCCTTCGGTAGTTAGAATCTTTTATTTAGCTGGCAGTATTGGCCCTCTCTGTATTGTAGTAGTTCCAGTAACGAAGATTTTTGTTAGTGATTTTTGAAAGGTATGGGTTATTGTTAATCAGGGTCATTCTTTTGTAGGGATTTTTTAGCCAGATTGCGTTGCGCTAAAAAATATTGTGTGTCAGTTTAGTGATGATCAGAATAAGTAAAGAGAGAACTGTCTGAGTACGTTCAGTTTTACTCAGCTGTCTTTGTGTCAAATAACGTAGAAGTTTACTAGCATAGTCATTCATAATTTTTTAAAGGAGACGTTTCAAATCTTTTAGAAGCGATAAAGATTTATAAGCATTCCTGTCGGGGCTCCAAATGATCTGCTGAACGACCAGCTCTCGCTTAGAAAGAGGTTGTTTTTTTATTGCATTTCCTGTCTTTTCAAATGATTCTTAACCTGCCTATTTGTTTAACCAATGGCTTATATCACAGTGAAAACAACCATTTGTATATGTCGATTCAAATGACTTGTAACCTGCCTATTTGCTTAATGCTTTTTACTGTACGTTAAAAACTTCCATTTGTATCTGTTGTTCGTCCATTCTTTCCTCAACTTTGTTACCTAGCCAAAAAGTTTCAACGCTTTTTATCGTAATTTATTTTTTATATATTTTTAAATAAGTCTTAACTGTGATGGCTAGTCAGAGCAGCAGGCCACCTATTCGTATAGTCGTCAGTGTGCCAGATAATACATTATCGTACATTACGCCGTTGTCTGGCTAAGGTTTTAAGTTACTAATGTAGATATGCTGTGCTGCACCTTGCATTTATAAGAGCTATAGGTAGTGGTCCTAAACCGAAAGACAACTTGTAAGTACGCGCTGGGACTTGGCGTCGAGTCGAATGTCTCACCCGGGGCGGGCCCACTTACTTGTGTCGCTGAAAACTCGTGTCCGGCGGCCGCCATCTACGTCAAGATGTTGGAAAGTTGAATGTAGGGCCGCTTTTCCGTCGGCCCACGGCGTCACCAACAGCTGATTTTTAAATAAGGCTGATCATTGTACCCATTCTTCAGCCATTTTTACACGCCATGACATTTTTGTGTAAAAATTTGTACCCTTGATTAGCACTTGACACAAGGTTTTAACGGTGTTTCCTTTCTTTAAGACTGATGTTGAGTTTCGTTTGGCTTGTGTTATAGACACGAGCTCCCTTGTGCTTAGTCTTCGTAAGCTTTTAACTACACTAGCGCTCGTTGCTTCTTATACAAGAGAAATCTTTTTACTCGAAGTACAATCTGTTGGTGCTAATCATCATAAATCTCGTGGCTTTGTAATATTTTACTTATGATGGGAAGTTCTTTTGGTCAGCATATCTTCGCATATTTACGTTATTTCTTAATTGCTTGACAGTATTAAGTAAAAAATTTATAATGCATAAAAGAGAAAGAAAACTGGCATTCTACGGATCGGAGCGCGGAATGTCAGATCCCTTAATCGGGCAGGTAGGTTAGAAAATTTAAAAAGGGAAATGGGTAGGTTAAACTTAGATATAGTGGGAATTAGTGAAGTTCGGTGGCGGGAGGAACAAGACTTTTGGTCAGGTGATTACAGGGTTATAAATACAAAATCAAATAGGGGTAATGCACGATTAGGTTTAATAATGAATAAAAAAAATAGGAGTGCGGGTTAGCTACTACAAACAGCATAGTGAACGCATTATTGTGGCGAAGATAGACACAAAGCCCATGCCTACTACAATAGTACAAGTTAATATGCCAACTAGCTCTGCAGATGATGAAGAAATAGATGAAATGTATGATGAGATAAAAGAAATTATTCAGGTAGTGAAGGGAGACGAAAACTTAATAGTCATGGGTGACTGGAATTCGTCAGTAGGAAAAGGGAGAGAAGGAAACATAGTAGGTGAATATGGATTGGGGGGAAGAAATGAAAGAGGAAGCCGCCTTGTAGAATTTTGCACAGAGCATAACTTAATCATAGCTAACACCTGGTTCAAGAATTATAAAAGAAGGTTGTATACCTGGAAGAATCCTGAAGATACTAAAAGGTATCAGATAGATTATATAATAGTAAGACAGAGATTTAGGAACCAGGTTTTAAATTGTAAGACATTTCCAGGAGCAGATGTGGATTCTGACCACAATCTATTGGTTATGAACTGCAGATTGAAACTGAATAAACTGCAAAAATGTGGGAATTTAAGGAGATGGGACCTGGATAAACTGAAAGATCCAGAGGTTGTAGAGAGTTTCAGGGAGAGCATAAGGGAACAATTGACAGGAATGGGGGAAGGAAATACAGTAGAAGAAGAATGGGTAGCTCTGAGGGACGAAGTAGTGAAGGCAGCAGACGATCAAGTAGGTAAAAAGACGAGGGCTAGTAGAAATCCTTGGGTAACAGAAGAAATATTGAATTTAATTGATGAAAGGAGAAAATATAAAAATGCAGTAAATGTAGCAGGCAAAAAGGAATACAAACGTCTCAAAAATGAGATTGACAGTAAGTGCAAAATGGCTAAGCAGGGATGGCTAGAGCACAAATGTAAGGATGTAGAGACTTGTCTCACTAGGGGTAAGATAGATACTGCCTACAGGAAAATTAAAGAGACCTTTAGAGAGAAGAGAACCACTTGTATGAATATAAAGAGCTCAGATGGCAACCCAGTTCTACAGACGAATGGAAAAACTGGTAGAAGCGGACCTCGGGGAAGATCAGTTTGGATTCCGTAGAAATGTTGGAACACGTGAGGCAATACTAACCTTACGACTTATCTTAGAAGAAAGATTAAGAAAAGGCAAACCTACGTTTCTAGCATTTGTAGATTTAGAGAAAGCTTTTGACAATGTTAACTGGAATACTCTCTTTCAAATTCTGAAGGTGGCAGGGGTAAAATACAGGGAGCGAAAGGCTGTTTACAATTTGTACAGAAACCAGATGGCAGTTATAACAGTCGAGGGGCATGAAAGGGAAGCAGTGGTTGGGAAAGGAGTGAGAAAGGGTTGTAGCCTGTCCCCGATGCTATTCAATCTGTATATTGAGCAAGCAGTAAAGGAAACAAAAGAAAAATTCGGAGTAGATATTAAAATTCATGGAGAAGAAGTAAAAACTTTGAGGTTCGCCGATGACATTGTAATTCTGTCAGAGACAGCAAAGGACTTGGAAGAGCAGTTGAACGGAATGGACAGTGTCTTGAAAGGAGGATATAAGATGAACATCAACAAAAGCAAAACGAGGATAATGGAATGTAGTCAAATTAAATCGGGTGATGCTGAGGGAATAGATTAGGAAATGAGACACTTAAAGTAGTAAAGGAGTTTTGCTATTTGGGGAGTAAAATAACTGATGATGGTCGAAGTAGAGAGGATATAAAATGTAGACTGGCAATGGCAAGGAAATCGTTTCTGAAGGAGAGAAATTTGTTAACATCGAGTATAGATTTAAGTGTAAGGAAGTCGTTTTTGAAAGTATTTGTATGGCGTGTAACCATGTATGGAAGTGAAACATGGACGATAACTAGTCTGGACAAGAAGAGAATAGAAGCTTTCGAAATGTGGTTCTACAGAAGAATGCTGAAGATAAGGTGGGTAGATCACGTAACTATTGAGGAGGTATTGAATAGGATTGGGGAGAAGAGAAGTTTGTGGCACAACTTGACTAGAAGAAGGGATCGGTTGGTAGGACATGTTTTGAGGCATCAAGGGATCACAAATTTAGCATTGGAGGGCAGCGTGGAGAGTAAAAATCGTAGAGGGAGACCAAGAGATGAATACACTAAGCAGATTCAGAAGGATGTAGGTTGCAGTAAGTACTGGGAGATGAAGAAGCTTGCACAGGATAGAGTAGCATGGAGAGCTGCGTCAAACCAGTCTCAGGACTGAAGACCACAACAACAACAAAATTTATAATGTATAAAAGATTTATAATTTATTACTATAAACCTATTGTAATCCGTTGTTAATATTTATGGTGATAAAACTCTGGTAATCACTACATTCTTACTGTATAGCCATTTTTTGCAGGGGTATACCGTCCAGAGTTTGCTTGACGATTGCTTTCCGCTGTAAGCTCAAATGTATGATCTTCTGATGATGGAAAATTAATTTGCTGAAACTAGTCACGAAGTTAATTCTACAAATAATTTGTGCAGCTGATGTGTGATTATCTCTACTCTTGAAACGTGCTTCATAGTTGCTGACTGACAGCCGTGAATAATATTTTAAAATTTGCAACTGGCTCTGAGCACCATGGGACTTAACATCTGAGGTCATCAGTCCCCTAGAACTTAGAACTACTTAAAACTAACTAACCTAAGGACATTACACATATCCATGCCCGAGGCAGGATTCAAACCTGCGACCGTAGCGGTCGCGCGGTTCCGGACTGTAGCGCCTAGAACCGCTCGGCCACTCCGGCCGGCTGCAACTGATGACAGAAATTTATCTTTCAAGAATTAAATAAATACTTTTCACTATTTACACAATTAGTTACTTTTGGCGTTTAGCTGGGTTAGTTTTCATTATTTCAAAGACAGCATTTCTCCAAATGTAAAGTTTTGCTCCACGACGCGGTTCACATGTGCAACACATGGCCAACCAACAGTCAGTATAGCTGAGCAGTTGAATACGGTATCTAAAGCTCCCGTTACAGGACGAGAATATTTTTGAAAATTTTTTTTTTAATATTTTCATTTATAGAGAAATATTTATAGCAAGCGTACAACTGATAAGAGTGAAGGAATGCATGCAAAACAAAGAAGAAGAGTATATGATGATATAGATGGTGAGACAGTAGACAGTGGAAGGACCTAAGTTCCAAACAGACTCGGCCAGTGGCTGTAAAATGTACAAGATGGTGGTGATGATGACCTGTATAATATTAAATTTTTAGTCCTTGTGCGCCACGAAAACCGACAATATTTCATACAAAATCGACATGGGGGTAAACAGCGTTTCCACACTTACCATTTCCTGGAAGTCAGTCGTTGGGAATGGGACGTACGATTGACTGGTCCTCAACAACCGAGCGTTAATGAACATACAGGTACAGTATGTAAACTGAAGTAACTAGATACATGAGTTAAGAGTCAGAATAATAATCAAAAGGAAAGTCAAAAAGACAGATACGACTAAGAAATGACACAAATTGTGCTACAATACGTGATATATTGACGGTTGCTTAGTTAGAGACAGCCTATTGTAGCCATTAATGGGGCATCCATGGTGACTTATCGCTGCAGTCATTAAGACATGTCCGTTACAGTGAATGTAATTTGCCTTTTTTTTTTTATTTGTAACACTGTTTTGCCATTAGTAATGGCAGACGTTACTGGAAGAATTTTTCCGGCACTGGGATCCGGACCCCGGTGAGGGGTTTGCTTGCGTCATTTTGTGTCCAAAGGGCGAGCAGGAGAGCACCCGAGTCGGGTGCAACACCTCGGCGCACGGCCTCGCCCGCTGTCGAGTTACCTGCAACGTAATAAAGTAGCAACCGTTAAATCTGTACTGCTGTTTGTCTCGCTGTGTGAGTCGTAAGGCGGTAGCTACTGAAACGCCGCAGGTTTGTTCTAACGTTCAGATGATGTTCAGATGTGTGTGAGATCTTATGGGACTTAACTGTTAAGGTCATCAGTCCCTAAGCTTACACACTACTTGACCTAAATTATCCTAAGGACAAACACACACACCCATGCCCGAGGGAGGACTCGAACCTCCGCCGGGACCAGCCGCACAGCCCATGATTGCAGCGCCCCAGACCGCTCGGCTAATCCCGCGCGGCTGTTCTAACGTCATGTCGCAACATTTCAATACTATTTAGCAGCATCCTTGAGGTTCGATTTTGATTACGATCTTGTATTTGGCTGTAAAGTCACTGGAATAGCATGAAACCTCTGACGTATCAAGCAAATAATTTAAGGAATTTGTTTTGTGACCCATCTGCAGTGAAATATCCTTATTTTCTTCTTCTATAACATATCTCCGTGATGGCTGCAAGGTTTGTAGTACCAGCATTCACTGTCATGTCGAACCTTTGTAATTTCACAAATGTTGATGATGTGTCTCCCGCCGAGCGAGTTCGAGTAAACGTTTATTAATGCAAAATATTTACATCTGCTTTAATTATGAATACTCACAAAAATTTTTCCTGCTTCATTATGGTATCATGACAAAGCGATTTGTGCTTCTCCACTGTCGCGGAGTTTTGTGGTGCCGGTAACCGCAACGTACGCCACGTATTAGTCGAAGGCCAGCGACCGCGGAAAGATGGGATCTCCATTGTCAAGAACTCGTTCCTCTTTATTAGCGTAATAAAATAGATAAAAATGCGTTATAATTCAGTTATGTAATTAACCTATGAATATGTTCAGTTTATACTGACAGATTTTTTCTTTGCTAATAGCTATTTGATTTCGGACATAGTCCCTTGATATTTTTTGAAGAAGACATTGTTAATTTTGGTGCACAGTCAGACTACATATGTGTCCAACAGTTAATTGTGATACAAGAGTATGTGTGTAACAAAATGTTACAGAATCCAGTGCATTTATTTTAACAGTATTTCTTAATTTGCTACCTGAAATAAAAATTACTTTCCAAAGGAAAACAAATAAAAAATTATAATTAATGTCTTCTACAAAAATAGGTAAAGTTTTATTATCATTGAATGATAGTCATTTCTGACTTAGTAAATATAAACTTTTACAAATGGCAAATCAGTCTTGAAATACTATCCTTTTTGCTAAATTGAACCGTTTCAAAAACTGTAAACCGCAAGGAAACAATATTACGATTCATGTTACACTATTGCTGCGGGAAAGAAATATTTTAAGATCTGTAGAATTTCATTACATTTTTAATGAGTCCGATGCAGTTAATGAGATATGAATTGAAGTGAACAGCGTAGCAAACATACGAGGAAGACGTACTTCACTGTGCTATGACGAGAAAGTTTCGGTGCCAAAAGTCGGAGCTCTATTCGGAGTACCTAGATCTACTGTACCAAATAGTACACAGAGTTCATGAGATAACGTCTTATTTTTGCTATTGCCTAACCTCTTCGAAGCGATGCAAATTTAAGGCATCAATGATGCAGGGATCACAAAATCTGGATTAGGGAATAACAGAAACTCGTAATCTGGTAGATGATTCTGTTTCTAGAGTATGGCATGCAAGGGAGAACACAGAAAACGTCATTTTAGAACAGGCATCCTTCGCCTCTTATTCAAATGGTTAAAATGGCTCTGAGCACTATAGGACTTAACTTCTGAGGTCATCAGTCCCCTAGAACTTAGAACTACTTAAACCTAACTAACCTAAGGACATCACACACATCCATGCCCGAGGCAGGATTCGAACCTGCGACCGTAGCGGTCGCGCGGTTCCAGACTGTAGCGCCTAGAACCGCTCGGCCACACCGGCCGGCTCGTCTCTTATTCAGAGAACATTCATGTAACGTAGAGAGGTTACAGTACTATCTTCCATTATGCACAGAACGGAATACTTGCCGTGAACATACATTCCTCCATAGGTCACAAGATTACGGTGCGACGAAAGTTTTCCCACATGCCCTTAGCGCGTTTTGAGTGTCACTACATCGCTAGTGCAAGCAAATATCTTTTACAAACATTAGGGATCTGTACACGCGTTTAATAGGCATCGGTTGGTCCTGCTGGTTTAGCGGTAAAGCGCGTGCCTTGAAACCTAGAGGCCGAGGGATCGAATTGGGGTCGGACCACGGGAATTTTCAGTCTGCCTTTAATCTAGTCTTCACCTTTCAACGATGTGAGGAGAAGCCAAGAACTGCACGTGGTTCGGATTCCACATTAAACTGTACGTTCCCTTTCCCCAGATGGATAAATGGGGAGGATTGGGGACACGCCACTTTGTTGAGTGGCGTCCAGCTGGAAGAGTTGCACACGACCATTGAGTCACACAAAATTACGGCATCCTCAGAATTTCCAGTCGATATATTCGATAAAATTGGCTC
The DNA here is from genome assembly GCF_021461395.2 of Schistocerca americana. Lineage (NCBI taxonomy): Eukaryota > Metazoa > Arthropoda > Insecta > Orthoptera > Acrididae > Schistocerca > Schistocerca americana. The sequence continues at coordinate 499,929,235 of NC_060119.1, read as the reverse complement.
AAATCTTCGAAGGGATACATACAAGAGGTGCTGATGTTGAGTAAGTGTTTAAGGAGACGAAGTGAGAAATTGTTCTAAAGTTATCTGAGGAGTAACATGAGAACCAGCTCGGTATTCACCTAATGGGAGGTGGGAAACGGCCTGAACACCACATTCAGGCTGGCCGGCACATCGCCACCTCGTTGTTAACCCGCCGGGAGGATTCGATCCAGGACCAGCATACTTCCAAGTACCGGAAGCGGAGGCGTTAACACGCGCAGCTATCGTGGCGGATGCAAGGGCTTTTTGCTTGTTTGCGAAAATTGTACAGTACAGTTGCTGTAAGAAGAGAGGTAGCCACCGCTATTTTTAGATTTTATATTGCACTTGGTTGCAATGCGTAGTCTCTATTTTAATAAATTAAGCTTTGACAGCATTGTGGAATGGCTTCTGCTAAGAAAAAGTGAAAGTGTCCCGAAAAAAGAGCGTAATTTGGAACTATGACATGAACCAAGTCAATGATTTATCATACATTAGAATATTCTTCAAGGACGGAATTCATCCGTTTTTACTTTCTGGTGATATATGTTCGATCATCGTTCAATTTTCGGTACGATAGTTTCCTGTTGTGATTAAAATAAGCACAGTTGCTTGGAGATCCTCATAATTCGAAGGTAACGGCTCACACCGTCGTATATACGTCTTATGACCAGGTGAAAATGCTCAAAATATGCAAACATTCAACGAACTGACTTGCAGCACTTACCCACATTACCACATTTATGTAGTACTTGCCTCATAAACATATGACGTACAGTCACATAAATTAGCCCTACGGTACTACCTCGTTACCGCACTGTGTCATCAATATTTTCAGTTAATAAAGTCTCTTTTTGGTACTTATGACAATTAAATTTATCTTCTTTCACTTATTGTGATTTCCATACATAACAGCAACAGCTATTCGCTACTGATTTTTGTAGTAGATACGTGTATAAGAACGGGGAAAATAAGTGTAATATTAAAGTTTAAGTCTTGCTATTAGCTTAAAATATTTATACTTACCGTTATATGTAAGTAACGTGAGTAGTTCGGTTTGATGTTAGCGAGATGGCGCATTCCGCTTTGGTCACTTCGTAGAGTTTTGTGCTCTATACTGCCTTGAACGGAAATTATCAAACAGAGAAACCGTTTATTCGTAGGACTTCTTTGCGAATGGAGAACACATAGGTAAGCGTCAGTCACTGTTTCTGCCATAAACTCGAAACACGGAATGGTTTTTATAATGATATGGAGAATAACGTCCCGTCTCGTTGGGCTGTCTGTTAGCTTAGTCTGATGAGTTTGAAGATAACTAATACGTTTTCTAGTCCTCCACAGTCATCGGATTACAAATAGGTTATTTTGGATGGCAACGACGTTCCAGAAACTTATTAGATGAGCTTTTATATTCTTTCGTCCAGTTCATACACGTATTTCATACATCCGCAGATGGGATGACTGCAGGCTATCGGATAAGTAGGTGAAATTTGTGCCTAGATGCCTTCTCCCTGTTTTACAAATCCCGTAGGTTTCGTAATATGAAACATCGATTGACAGTATCCTAGAAACAGTCTCAACAATTACTTTGGCTACTCTGTTCTTCAGATACTACTCGCTTCAAACATGGTCTGAAGGGATACTCTCTTGGAGTAAATACTTTTATGACGTTCTACCACAGTAATTGTTCCTCGCCGTTTTTGTGCAAATCATCTAATGTAAAGCTCTGTTTTATCAATGTAGGCCCTATATATGTGAGCAAGTGGTGTTCTTCGCCTGTCTGCAAGGAGTTCTGTTTATCTTCCAACAGTGAAGCACCAGGAACTACCTCAAAATCCGACACAGTAAAATTTGATGGTGTTGTTGTTTGGTTAGTACTCTTAACGTCGACAACATGACTGCACTTACTAAAATATTTTGAGGTGGAAGCGATTAAAATTCATAAAATTCTGAAACATACTGTAAACTCCTCTTTAAAATCCTGCTCACTCCCAATCCGCTCTCCAATTCACAGAAATATTCTTGCTTTTCCACACAAAACTTATGACTCTGTGTGTTTCCACATTTGAAAAAAGACTTGGTGACCTGCAATCACAGAAGCAAAATTCACCTATACAATGAGTCAAGAAACTGTGTTCGGCTGATTATCTACATAAAAATTGATGAGCAAGCCTGGGAATACACCTCAATATTCTATCACTTTAGATTTTCGTAGGTTAGCCAGAGCACAGAACTTTAAATGCGGTACCACATTAGTTCCATCGTCAGTGGAAACAGAGGGCACATCAGCTGGAAAACTGTCTCCAGAACACTAACAGCAGCGTAAAAAGAATTCATGTAAAACGTGGTGTGCAGAAATCTGGACACCGAGATCACCAGTCATAGGTATATACTGGCACCAGAGTAGGAAGCTGTGAGCCATAGTCCAGTGCCCTACCCGGAGACGCATTAAAATCAATCATGCCATCTCTGTGTTCAGGAGGAGGGACGCTACAGCAGGGTTGTGACCCGATCAACCGCACCTGTTGTCCCTTCATTCCAATCACTCTTCTTACCACTGAGACAGCGTCACGTTGGGCCCAAGTCTCTAGCATGCATTCATCTTCTACTGCTTTATCTTCGGCCTCATTTCTCTGAATGCGCACGTGACCTAGAGCCTAGAGGAACGCGTCTTGTTACAAGCATCTAAAGACGGTGAAGGATGTCTTGGATCGTCTGAACTTGTTTACCTGCTGGGCAAATACTACAGGTAGTAGTGGGAGCAGATGATGAACTTGTTCCACGGTTGCTATTATCTGTTCCGGCAACTTTAATACTGTACTTAATTAGAAATAAAATAGAGTGACTTCACTGGATAATCGAGTCTTCGAAGCACATTCAGGGAATACAAAAAAGCGGCCACTTTGTCGAGCCACCAGTGCGAATTACAACTTAAATTATGTGCTTTATAAAACATAGACTTAAAAGCATTATCTGGGATACAATTCTTCTGAAGTTTGATGAAGGATAACATGTTCCCTGCTCAGTGCCCATGTATTTTTTAAATTTCTTTTTTATGCTTTCATTCTTCACGATTACAGCGTATTATCTGGGAAGCTAACATACACTGTATAATCCACATTTTGGGGGATATAAAGAACGTGTATATAAATATAGTTTTGCTGGTACTTATTTAAGCAAATGCTAATACAAAACTGCAGTTGACACCCCATTATTAATTACCCAACTGGTTACTAATACTTCTGCTAGTACTACAGACGCTGTTCTGTTTCTGTTCATTTATTAGGTTGCCTCTAAACTGTAGATGGTTGTTTCCGCTCTGGAACCGCCATCATACTACCCTAGTCAACAGCTATTGTCTGCTGGATTCCCTGGGCATGGGGCAGCACGTCGGCAGCGTTTCCACTACAACAAGCGATCCGACGATTCAGTAACGTCTTAGAATCCATACTTACATGATCACTTGACCAGCACTGAAAAATCATTTTATTCAATCGTCGCCAACCTCAGTTGTCTTTTCATCATCTGTAATGTTATCTAGCGAGGATGGCAGCATGCTGCTGCTACATTTCAGAAGGATAATGCACGACCGCATGTTGCAGGTCCTGTACGGGCCTTTCTGGATACAGAAAATGTTCGACTGCTGCCCTGGCCACCAAATTCTCCAGATCTCTCACCAATTGAAAACGTCTGGTCAATGATGGCCGAGCAACTGGCTCGTCACAATACGCCAGTCACTACTCTTGATGAACTGTGATATCGTGTTGAAGCTGCATGGGCAGCTGTACCTGTACACGCCATCCAAGCTCTATTTGACTCAATGCGCAGGCGTATCAAGGCCGTTATTATGGTCAAAGGTGGTTGTTCTGGGTACTGATTTCTCAGGATCTATGCATCCAAATTGCGTGAAAATGTAATCACATGTCAGTTCTAGTACAATATATTAGTCCAATGAATACCTGTAGTATTCTTCTTGGTGAAGCAATTTTAATGGCCAGTACTGTAATACCGTTTAGAAGGAAGAAAGTATACAAAAGACCTTTCTGAAGGAAGAAACTTTTCTAAGACTAATCTAAATACTGATGATAATTTTGAAATGGGTGGAATGTAGTGCAATCGCTCACAAACCACACGCGGGGGAGGGGGAAGGGTACCACATAGTATTTAATACAAAAAAATACTGATTAGCTACAAAGAGGATAACTAAATGATTACCAGCCCACTAAACAATGAATCCCAGAATGTTAAGAAAGGTAAGCGCAAACCAAATAATCACTGGCGTGACAGCAGAAGGTTGTTAAGTTTTTCCACAACACAACAGTTCAAGAGAAAATACATAATCAGAAAGTAATGAGTTTGCAGTTACTTATTCTGAAACACTAAATTTTTAAAGTAAACTGAAGTTACTGATTAAATAAAAGCAACTGAAACTGTTAACTACTGTTAACTAAAAAAAAAAAAACTTTCAGTAGCCTCCGTGTAACATAATGCGTAATTTAAAAGAACGTAAGCAATTTACTTTTGATTATTGGAAGACTGAATTGAATTTGCGTTAAGCAAATGAGCGTCTGATTTTACTATTAATGTAACAACAATAAAATACATACCAAGCCAACAGAAGTCACTCGCTAAGTTAAATACAGAATAAATGAATCTGCGCACTCTTTAATTATTAGTTTTGCCAGTGATATTTTTCATAACTTTACGTGAATGAAGTTAGCACTCAAAATTGCAAGTTATTCAAGCCTCTATTATGAAATACTAGAATGCTCAGATGGAAACCCAGTTCTAAGCAAAGAAGTTAAAGCAGAAAGGTGGAAGGAGTATATAGAGGGTCTATACAAGGGCGATGTATTTGAGGACAATATTATGGAAATGGAAGAGGAGGCAGATGAAGATGAAATGGGAGATATAATACTGCGTGAAGAGTTTGACAGAGCAGTGAAAGACCTAAGTCGAAGCAAGGCCCCGGGAGTAGACAACATTCCGTTACAACTACTGACAACCTTGGGGGAGCCAGTCCTGACAAAAATCTACCATCTGTTGAGCAAAATGTATGAGACAGGCGATATACGCTCAGACTTCAAGAAGAATATAATAATTCCAATCCCAAAGAAAGCAGGTGTTGACAGATGTGAAAATTACCGAACTATCAGTTTAATAAGTCACGGCTGCAAAATACTAATACGAGTTCTTTACAGACGAATGGAAAAACTAGTAGAAGCCGACCTCGGGGAAGATCAGTTTGGATTCCGTAGAAATGTTGGAAGACGTGAGCCAATACTGACCCTACGGCTTATCTTATAATCTAGATTAAGAAAAGGCAAACCTACATTTCTAGCATTTATAGACTTAGAGAAAGCTTTTGACAATGTTGAGTGGAATACTCTCTTTCAAATTCTGATGGTGGCAGGGGTAAAATACAGAGAGCGAAAGGCTATTTACAATTTGTACAGAAACCAGAGCAAGCAGTAAAGGAAACAAAAGAAAAATTCGGAATAGGTATTAAAATCCACGGAGAAGAAATAAAAACGTTGAGGTTCGCCGATGACATTGTAATTCTGTCAGAGACGGCAAAGGACTTGGAAGAGCAGTTGAACGGAATGGATAGTGTGTTGAAAGGAGGATGTAAGACGAACATCAACAAAAGCAAAACGAGGATAATGGAATGTAGTCTCATTAAGTCGGGTGATGCTGAGGGAATTAGATTAGGAAATGAGGCACTTAAAGTAGTAAAGGAGTTTTGCTATTTGGGGAGCAAAATAACTGATGATGGTAGAAGTAGAGAGGATATAAAATGTAGACTGGCAATGGCAAGGAAAGCGTTTCTGTAGAAGAGAAATTTATTAACATTGAGTATAGATTTAAGTGTCAGGAAGTCATTTCTGAAAGTATTTGTATGGAGTGTAGCCCTGTATGGAAGTGAAACATGGACGATAAATAGTTTGGACAAGAAGAGAATAGAAGCTTTCGAAATGTGGTGATACAGAAGAATGCTGAAGATTAAATGGGTAGATCATGTAACTAATGAGGAGGTATTGAATAGGATTGGGGGGGAGAGAAGCTTGTGGTACAACTTTACTAGAAGAAGGGATCGGTTGGTAGGACATGTTCTGAGGCATCAAGGGATCACCACTTTAGTATTGGAGGGCAGTGTGGAGGGTAAAAATCGTAGAGGGAGAGCAAGAGATGAATACACTAAGCAGATCCAGAAGGATGTAGGCTGCAGTAGGTATTGGGAGATAAAGAAACTTGCACAGGATAGAGTAGCATGGAGAGCTGCATCAAACCTGTCTCAGGACTGAAGACCACGACAAGAACAACAACAACAACAGCAGAATGAACAGTTTCTGAGGCAGAAAATTAAGACTGAAACTGGTCATTACCAAACAAACAAAACTGGCAGTAAATAATTAATCAATTTTCATATTTTTAAGACATTCGGTAATTGCATGGAAAGGAAAGGGACGCTACTTAGTAATAATGTCTGAGGACAATGACAGCATAGCTGCCGTACAAGTTTTAAACATTGCAGGTTATTATTCAAGTTAGTCTCACTTTGTGAAAGAAATGTCACTGCGCAGTGCCTCTACGAGGTTACTTCTATTTCGCCACCGCACTGTCTTACGATGTTGTAGCTGTGCGGATGCAGAAGAATGTAGCCGATGACTATGCTGAGCTGCCGCTGTTGGTTGTGAACCACGAGTCGTCTCCAGAGCCACGGATAATTACGGGACAGGCAGTAGTTAGAACTGCAGCTTCCTCTGCCTGTCAATTCCTACCGTGCTCTCAATGCTCGCGGGTTAACGAATTAGGTGCACACACATTAGCATGATCATAGCTGCACACCGCTGTCTGCGGGAGCAACCAACAAACACTCCCACACTCTTTCATGACTCTTTAAGCTGCTCTGCTTCCTCTCGTAGCGCGACAGAGACTCTCCATAAGCAAAGATAAACAACGGCACAGTTATTGCCATTTCGTAGTTGCTATCGATATACTTAAATGAAGTTCCCTTCGCTATTACCCAGCAATTTACAATATTTACATTATAATTACATACATTATAATTACAATCAATTATACACTGCCAGAAATACACTATTACATCCATTACATATTAACTACAGTTTCTATAATAAAGCTTACACATTTAGAATCAGAAGTACAGTACAAGTTATCAATAGATATTAAACGCCGAGAAATATTGGATAGTGCAGAAGATATTTTATCTGCATTTTCCGTGTTACAGGTTCCTCCTTTTATGCAAAAACACCATTTTTCCTTTTTACTCAGACATGTTTTGGCAACTCTGCGCCATCACCAATGGGTTTTGTTTATAGAAAACTGTAAAAACTATTCATATTTTAGGTTGTAACTGATCTAACAAACTGAGACCTAAAGAAAGTTTTTGTGCGTTTTTCTTCTTTCTGTGATTGTACGTTTTATGGTTTTGCAGCTCATTCACGCACAGACACACATACGCACAGAAAGAGACAGAAAAATTAAACAAAATTCAAATTAGGCGCCAAACTCTCCCGGGAATGAAAGAAGGCCGACGGGATTAGGAAACACAACAACATAGTACTCACTGCGTTTTTGCGAAATGAAAAGGCGTTTGTAAAAACGAAATTACACAGAGTACGTTAATACGTCTGTGCAGTGCCCTCAGAACGCGAAATAAGGAGGATAAGTCACAATGAAACGCGAGTAATAACAAACATATACGCAAAACAGTTTGCCACACCAAAATAGCGTTTTTTTTTTTAAATCAAGGGATGTATTAACCCGACGATGAAATTCACATTTACATCATTTGATTTGCAGATGACAAGCTATCGCCGGACACCATACAGATGGCCCTGTAAAACCATATAATGTAAAAACACGGTAAGAAGAAAAACGAACAAAAACTTTCTTTAATTCTCACTTTGCTAGATCAGCTACACTCTAAAATACGTTCAATTTTTACAGTCTTCATATAAACAAAACCCACTGATGAAGGCGCAGTGCTAATATAGACTGGCGTTATGTTCTGATTGTTTTGAAGTGAAGTCGAAATCGGCCATTTCCGACGGTTATAATTTTATCCATCTCGTTCTTACCTTTACTGCCTGTCTTCTCCTTTTTGATGTGCAAAATTACGGTGTTATTACAGGAATACCATACATTTCTCGTTACTACTCTTCTTCTATTCCTGTACCGGGGATCTTTATATAGCCGTCTGCCGTAATACAGTTAGGCAAACAGAATTTCCATACGTTCGCAGATAATTTGATTCGGTGCGCCCGTTTCGTCGTGGCCTCGGCGCAAATGTATCGATTATCAGTAGCGGATTTTATATGCGGACTGTGGTCTGCTGTAACAGCCCTCGGCATTTTGCGTTGATTGGAAAAATTTTCCACCAGCGACGGACGGAAATATTACCGAGCTAGCTTTCAGCGTTGGTTTGAATTTGTAACAATTTGATTCCCTCTCCGAGCGACGTCGTGTGATGCGCAAGACACTGGATTCATGCTCAAGAGATCAGTGTTCAAAGCTCATCCCTCCGTGCTGACGAAGGTTTTCCCTGGTTTGTTAAATCGCTTCAGGTGATTACCGATATTGTTTCTTTGAACACTATACCTTCGATTGCCACACTGAAGTTTATGCTGCGATTCTAACGACTGCGTTGTCGACGTGATGTTATACATTAATCTCCCTTGGTTCCATGCATTCACATAACATTTTCTTTTTCAGTGTATCTTATATTCCTAGATTACTAAATGGTTCAAATGGCTCTCAGTACTATGGGACTTAACATCTGAGGTCATCAGTCCCCCAGAACTTAGAACTACTTAAACCTAACAAACCTAAGGACATCACGCACATCCATGCCCGAAGCAGGATTCGAACCTGCGACCGTAGCAGTCGCGCGGTTCCGGCCTGAAGTGCCTAGAACCGCTCGGCCTCCCTAGATTACTAAAAGGCTTTTGAGAGACTGTAGACCTATGTGGCATCGTCTAAGCTGTGCGCTATGATTTATGTTTTCATGCCAGATATATCACAGTTCGCTGTAACTGACGGGTAATCAGTGAACCCAGGCGTACTGAAAAGTAATGCCTGCGACTTTTCATGTAAAAACCCTTAAGGATTTTAAGATTAAACTACTGTTATTAATATTCTGCACCATTATTATTTATGTCTACATATTTGCAGCTCTCTGCCATTAGAGGGCTCCGAATAGTAGTGTGTGACATGACAGTGTGTAAATCCAGTTCCGGCTTGGCCCTATCCGATTTGCATCTGTTTCCAAAACGTAAGAAACACTTCGAGGACCTGACTTGGATAGTGATGAAGCGGTGCAAGCAGAGGTGAGTTTGTAGCTCCGTCAACGAAGTCGAGCATTCTACAGCCGAGCAAGGTCTCTCGTTGGGAGAAATGTGTTCGTCGCCAAGGTGACTATGTGGAAAAATACACTGAAGAGTCAAAGAAACTGGTACACCTGCCTAATATCGTGTAGGGCCCCCACGATCACCCAGAGCTACCGCAATACGACGTGGTATGGACTCGACTAATGTCTGAAGCAGTGCTGGAGGGAACTGAAACCATGAATAATGCTGGAGAGGATTCGCATTATGAATCCTGCAAGGCTGTCCATAAATCCGTAAGAGTACGAGGGGGTGGAGATCTCTTCTGAACAGTATATTCAAAGGCATCCCATATGTACTCAATAATATTCATGTCAGACGAGTTTGGTGGCCAGCGGAAGTGTTTAAACTCAGAAGAGAGTTTCTGCAGACGTTCTGTATCTAATCTGGACATGTGGGGCGTCACATTGTCCTGCAGGAATTGCCGAAGTCCGTCGCACTACACAATGGACATGAATGGATGCAGATCAGACAGGATGCTTACGTACGTGTCACTTGTCATAGTCGTATGTAGACGCAACAAGGGTCCCATATCACTCCAAATACACACACCCCACACCATTACAGAGCCTCCACCAGTTTGAATAGTCCCTTGCTGACACGAAGGGTCCATGGGTTCATGAGGTTGTCTTAATAGCCGCAAACGTCCATCCACTCGATAAAATTTGAAACGGACTCGTCCGACCAGGCAACATGTTTCCAGTCATCAACAGCGCAATGTCGGTGTAGACGGGCCCAGCGTCAATCTACATCTACATCAAAGTCATATAGTCATATTTCCCCCCCCCCCCCCCCTCTGTTCCACTCGCGGATCGCACGAGGGAAAAACGACTGTCTGAACGCCTCAGTACGAGCTCTTATTTCCCTTATCTTTGAATGGTGATCATTACGCGATTTGAAAGTTGGTGGTAATAATATACGCTCTATATCCTCGGTGAAGATTGTATTTCGGAATTTATTGAGCAGCCCCTTCTGTTTAGCGCGTCGTCTATCTGCAAGTGCGTCCCACTTCAAATTTTCTATGAGATTTGTAACGCTCTCGCGATGGCTAAATGTACCAGTCACGAATCTTCCCGCTCTTCTTTGGACCTTCTCAATTTCTTGATTCAGACCCAACTGGTAAGGGTCCCATACAGACGAACAATACTCTAAGACTGAACGAACTAACGTATTGTAAGCTATTCCCCTTGTTGAAGGTCTGCATCGCTTCAGGATTCTACCAATAAACCGCAATCTAGAGTTCGCCTTACCCGTCACTTGTGTAATCTGATCATTCCATTTGAGATCATTTCGAATAGTCACACCCAGATACTTGACTGATGTTACCGCTTCCAAGGACTGATAATGTATTTTGTACTCATACATTAATGGGGATTTTCGCCTTGTTATGCGCAGTAGGTTACACTTACTAATATTGAGAGATAACTGCCAGTCATTACACCACGCATTTATTTTCTGCAAATCCTCACTGATTTGTTCACAACTTTCTGCATCTACATCTACATCTACATCTACAGTTATACTCCGCAAGCCGCCAAACGGTGTGTGGCGGAGGGCGCTTTACGTGCCACTGTCATTACCTCCCTTTCCCGTTCCACTCGCGTATGGTTCCGCGGGAAGAACGACTGCCGGAAAGCCTCCGTGCGCGCTCGAATCTCTCTAATTTTACATTCGTGATCTCCTCTCGAGGTATAAGTAGGAGGAAGCAATGTATTCGATACCTCATCCAGAAACGCATCCTCTCGAAACCTGGACAACAAGCTCCACCGCGATACAGAGCGCCTCTCTTGCAGAGTCTGCCACTTTGTGTCGTGCAGTCATCACGGATACACGAGTGGGTCTTTGGCTCCGAAAGCACATATCGATGATGTTTCGTTGAATGGTTCGCACGCTGACACTTATTGATGGCCAGCTTTGAAATCTGCAGCAATTTGCGGAAGGGTTGCGCTTGCAGGTTGAACGATTCTCTTCAGTCCTCAGTCCCGTTCTTGCAGGGATTTCTTCCCACCGCAGCAAAGTCGGAGATTTGATGTTTTACCGGATTGCTGATATTCACGGTACACTCGTGAAATGGTCGTACGGGAAAATCCCCATTTCATCGCTACCTCGGTGATGCTGTGTCCCATCGCTCGTGCGCCGACTATAACAAAACGTTCAAACTCACTTAAATCTTGATAGCCTGCCATTGTAGAAGCAGTAACCGATCTAACAACTACGTCAGACACTTGCTGTCTTACGTAGGCGTTGCCGACCGCAGCGCCATATTCTGCCTGTTTACATATCTCTGTATGTGAATACGCTTTCCTATATCAATTGCTTTGGGGCTTCAGTGTAAATATGTAAGATAAGAAAAGAATAAAGATGCAGAATATTAGTAACATCTGTTTTATTTAAAAAGCCTTAAGAATTTTCACACACAAAATTCGGAGTCATTGCTTTTCTGCATGCCCTCGTGTATCTGGGGTTCCCAAAGGAGCCTGTTTTACGTTGTTTGCATATGATACACTCGTTCAGCGTCTAATAAAGACGTCAGAAGATCGAAATGAATAACATGATTTAGGCAAGATATTTACATGGTGCGAAAAGTGACAACTGGCACTGAATATAAAATATTTGAGATCTTCCTCAAGAGAACTGAAAAATTCCGTTAAATTTCGGTTGCACGATGTATCAAACAAATTTAAATATTACTGCTCAATTAAATATTTAGGGATTACAATTACTAACAACTTTAACTGGAACCAACACATAGAAAATCCTCTGGGAAAAGCAAATAAAGTATGTGTTTTAATGGCAAAACATTTAAAAGATGTAATAGATCTACTCTTCTGAACTACTGCTGTAGGGAATGGGAACCTCAGTTGACAGGATTGACGAAGGACATGGAAAAGTTTCAAAGAAGGCATCTCGTTTTGCATTATCGCAAAATCGGAGAGGGAGTGTCACGAATATGATAAGCGACTTGGGACGGCAATTATTAAAACAAAGGCTTTCCTTGCTGCGACATGATCTTTTACGAAATTTCAATCACCAACTTTGGCCTCCGAATGGCAAAATATTTTGTTGATTCCCACGAATATAGGAAACAATGACTATTGTAATAAAATAAGAGACATCAGAGCTCGCATGGAAAGATTTAGGCATTCGTTTTTCCCACGTGGTATTCTACATCTACATCTACATTTATACTCCGCAAACCACGCAACGGTGTGTGGCGGAGGGCACTTTACGTGAAACTGTCATTACCTCCCTTTCCCGTTCCACTCGCGTATGGTTCGCGGGAAGAACGACTGCCGGAAAGCCTCCGTGCGCGCTCGAATCTCTCTAAATTTACATTCGTGATCTCCTCGGGAGGTATAAGTAGGGGGAAGCAATATATTCGATACCTCATCCAGAAACGCACCCTCTCGAAACTTGGACAGAAAGCTACACCGCGATGCAGAGCGCCTCTCTTGCAGAGTCTGCCACTTGAGTTTATTAAACATCTCCGTAACGCTATCACGCTTACCAAATAACCCTGTGACGAAACGCACCGCTCTTCTTTGGATCTTTTCTATCTCCTCTGTCATCCCGACCTGGTACGGATCCCACACTAATGAGCAATACTCAAGTATAGGTCGAACGAGTGTTTTGTAAGCCACCTCCTTTGTTGATCGACTACATTTTCTAAGGACTCTCCCAATGAATCTCAACCTGGCACCCGCCTTACCAACAATTAATTTTATATGATACTTCCACTTCAAATCGTTCCGTACGCATACTCCCAGATATTTTACAGGAGTAACTGCTACCAGTGTTTGTTCTTCTTTCATATAACCAAACAATAAAGGATCCTTCTTTCTATGTATTCGCAATACATTACATTTGTCTATGTTAAGGGTCGGTTGCCACTCCCTGCACCAAGTGCCTATCCGCTGCAGATCTTCCTGCATTTCGCTGCAATTTCCTAATGCTGCAACTTCTCTGTATACTACAGCATCATCCGCGAAAAGCAGCATGGAACTTCCGACACTATCTACTAGGTCATTTATATATATTGTGAAAAGCAATGGTCCCATAACACTCCCCTGTGGCACGCCAGAGGTTACTTTAACGTCTGTAGACGTCTCTCCATTGATAAGAACATGCTGTGTTCTGTTTGCTAAAAACTCTTCAATCCAGCCACACAGCTGGTCTGATATTCCGTAGGCTCTTACTTTGTTTATCAGGCGACAGTGCGGAACTGTATCGAACGCCTTCAGGAAGTCAAGGAAAATGACTTCTACCTGGGAGCCTGTATCTAATATTTTCTGAGTCTCATGAACAAATAAAGCGAGTTGGGTCTCACACGATCACAACATTCTAGTGTGGAACGGTAGAGAAATAGTCTGAAAGTGGTTATATGAACTCTCTGCCACACACTTAAGTGTCAGTTGCAGAGCAGTCAGGTAGATGTGGATGTCGATATCAATTAAGGAATACACAAAATTGTAATGGCTCATCAACAGTTCTATTTGAGAAGGACTGAACAGTGTTGTACGATCCTGAGAATCAACGGGCCTTACCGAAGGAAGCAACCCAGCAATCACCTGAATTTCCCTAGAAAAATTGAAAACACAAACTGAAACGGAAGTTAACCACGCGTGATCATCATCTAGTTTAAGCATTAGACCTTGCAATTTGTTGCGAACCTAAGAATTTCTACAGTGTAGGTCATTCCAGTTGGTTTTTCTATCTGTGGGGAGGCCCGTGCTGCGTTGCTCACCAGTCAGTCTTAGTATACGAGATCTCAACGTCCACAGATATTCAGTGGTTTATTATTAAGGTTCTAGATGACGAGCAAATAACATTTATCTTTGTTTCGTAACCTTACATTACACTTTTTTCGAATAATAATTGCTGAAACAAACCGCATTTCCGAAGCCTGAATTCTGTTTTTCCCTTGCTAACAGGTACTCTTGTTTCAGCAACAAATACGCCAACTGGTAATACAACAGTCTTGTAAAATATTAGCACCCTTTCTCTTTTAATCTCATATTCCACTAAATTTCACAATTTTGATGTTTAATACCAACTTCCTCAAAGGGTGTGCGTAAGCCGTCCAGGAAGGGAAGTAAGTGGAAGTGTTGAACAGGTTCGTGACTAACAACAAACATGCAACGGAATAGGGCTGAGCCGCAAAAAGCCATGAACGTCGTTTTACTTGGAGAGATTTAAAAACTATATTACCCACTCCTTGCTGTAATTCTGCTAGCACAGGTCGTTGTAACGCATCTCTCTCATTGCAGCGCCTCCCTTTTCGTATGCAAGACCACATTGCACTCAGTAGTATACTGACAGTATACGGAGACGGTTTCCAGGCAGAAAACGATAGGTAACATCTACTGCTGTTATGTTTAAGAATGTTCTTGTTTTAGTGAAGCCGACACTCGACTCAGAAGTAATGTATATCTCTGGTAGCAGAGTGGCATTCCGTTAGCAAATATTTTCAAGCACACGAGGTTTCTGAGTAGTTGTCTAATAGCTGAAATCCAAAGAACATCAGAGCAAAGGACACAGCGCAGAACTGTGGTTAACTTATCCTCGATTTCAACGTATCTGACCAGAACCATACATTTAAAATACGATATATAACGAACGAAAATGGAAAAAGAGTTATTCAGCTGAAAAAGGACACGCGAAGGATACCGAGAAAAACTGAAGCCAGTGTCTAATAACAGACAGACTAAAGTTTCGTATGTTGTCGTTTTTTCCTGCAAGCCTGAAAGTAGTCTGCTTAAATTCGTCATCTGTTGATCTAATCTCATCAACTTCATACAGACCTCACTGGAATTATTCGCTACCTCTCTCGCTCCACCGGGCGTTGTCAATATCGGCTGGGGTCGCAACAAGGTCTTTGTGCGAGCGGAAAGCACGCTGTGACAAGGTAATCCTTGAGCGTGTTTTCCACGAGTAAGCGACGTACTCGTCGGCTGGCATTAATTTTAGTCTGTTATCTAGGCGCGGTTGCAACCGGCAGTGTGACAGTTACAGACGTATCCCGAGTTGTTAAGTATACCACAGCCAGTTAATTCAGCCAGTGCTTCTACTTGGGATGCTTCCTATTTCTTCCAAATTTATTCAGTCACTTGACCAAATATTCATGTCAGCAAATTGGTAACAGTCGTTTGTGAATGTTCATTGCTCTTCATATAGTGTGATATCACATATGCTTGAGGATAGTTGTCGCGCATGTCATTGTCTTATCCTTCGATGAAAATGCGTGCGATTTGGAGATTTATTTATGGTGTGAACAGTGTTAGTTTTTCCTTTCGCTTTTTCTTCAGTCAAAGACTTGTCTGATGCAGCTCTCCACGCTAGTGTACCCTGTGCAAGACTCTTCATCTCTTTAATATCTACATCCAAATCTGTATCTACATACATACTTCGAAAGCCACCGTCCTGTGTGTGGGGGAGGCTACCCTGTACAACAACTACACGTTTCCTTTCCTGTTCCACTCGCAGATAGAGCGAGGCAAGAACGACTACCTATATGCCTCCGTGTGGGCCCTAATTTCTAG
Source organism: Schistocerca americana (assembly GCF_021461395.2). Lineage (NCBI taxonomy): Eukaryota > Metazoa > Arthropoda > Insecta > Orthoptera > Acrididae > Schistocerca > Schistocerca americana. The sequence goes on along the minus strand of NC_060119.1, from coordinate 499,913,268 downwards.
TATCTTCTCTTCGTGGTCCCTAAGCGAAATGTATGTTGTTGGCAGTAGGATCATTCTGTAGCCAGCTTCAAATGCCTGTTCTTTAAACTTTCTCAGCAGTATCCTTCGAAATGAATGTCTTCTTCCCTCCAGGGATTTACACTTGAGCTCCCGAACCACATCCGTAACACTTGCATGCTGGTCGAACCTACCGCCAACAAATCTAGAAGCTCACCTCTGAATTGCTTCGATATTTTCAGTCCGACCTGGTGCAGATCCCAAACACTCGAGCACTAACCAAAAATAGGTCGCACAAGCGCCCTGTATGTGGTCTCCTTTGCAGATGAGCCACATTTTCCTAAAATTCTTCCAATAAACGGAAGTGAACCAAGATGGCCGCCGAGTAAGTGACGCCAGAAACCATTTCCAGAAAGTTAAGTGATTTAGACAGGAATATAATTTAGTTTAACGCCGACAACAAATTAAATACGTGCATTAGTGTATTGTTTAGTCTTGCCATTAAAGGTTTGACTTTTCTTTGGGTATTTTTTCAGAAAACACGAAAAGATCGTAACTTCGCGAAGTCGCGCTTAGGCTTAAATTTTGTAAACGTGTTTGTTTCTTGTTTCACGGTAATTTAACTAGTTTCTCGGTAACAAATAAGTAAACTACCGTAAATAGCGTATAACTTCATTGTTGTAATACAGATTTCAGAAAAACAGCGTAACTTTATATCAGAAACTTGCCTATATACATTTGTTTATAGGCCTAATTCTCGTAACGTTTTTGGAGAATCAAAGTTAAAGTATCTCGTTTAATTGTCCTTTTTTTTCATTCCATCGAGTGAAATATATAATAAATAGCGTATATCTTCATTTTTTTAATACAGATCTCAGAAAAACAGCGGAATTTTAAATCAGAAACTTGCTTATATACATTTGTGAATAGGCTTAATTCTTGTAACGTCTTTTTTGATTTTCGGTAATTTAATTGATTTATTCTAGCTAATGTATTATTTTTGCCATGAGTGAGAAGTGCCTGACTTGCCGTAGAATTGTTAGTTCCGGGGTTTGGTGTGATGGATGTAGTAGTTTTTTTCACTGGGGGGCACCGAGCGAGGTGGCGCAGTGGTTAGCACACTGGACTCGCATTCGGGAGGACGACGGTTCAATCCCGTCTCCGGCCATCCTGATTTAGGTTTTCCGTGATTTCCCTAAATCGCTTCAGGCAAATGCCGGGATGGTTCCTTTGAAAGGGCACGGCCGATTTCCTTCCCCATCCTTCCCTCACCCGAGCTTGCGCTCCGTCTCTAATGACCTCGTTGTCGACGGGACGTTAAACACTAATCTCCTCCTCCTCCTTCACTGGGGGGGGACTGCAGTGGCGTGGGTGTTGGGAAAGTGGATCAGGCTCATCAGTGGTTATGTAGGATTTGCAGCAGAGATAGGAAGATAGTGGAACAGGAGGGGAAAATTGCTGCCCTTCAGGCTGAGCTAGATCAGGCTAGGGAAGATCTGGACAGGTTAAGGAGGGAGAAGGGCAAAGAGAGGTGGGAAGTGGCAACAGGTAGCAGAAGGAACAGGCCTAGAACTAAGTCTGACAGTTTTGTGGTGAATGTCAAAAATAAGTTTGACCTGTTGCTTCAGTTAGAAACTGACGAGCCTCAAGCAGAGGTAGGTGTAGACAGGACACAACAAACTTTCAATAGGAAATTGAAAAAGAATGTAGGAAAGTCATCGAAAAGGAAGAATGTTTTGTTGTTAGGCAGTTCTCATGCCAGAGGTGTAGGCCAACTTCTGCAGGAGGAATTAGGACCAGAATACCAGGTCACAAATTTTTTCAAACCAAGTGCTAGTCTGGATCAGGTGACAGAGAATTTAGGTTCACTCTGTAAAGGATTTACCAGGGAAGACACCGTGGTTATTGTGGGAGGGCCAGGGAACAGCATCGACAGAGATCCTGGGTACAGTATAGAGTGTGACCTGGTAAAGATTGCGTCGGCATCGAGACACACCAATGTTGACTTTGTATCTGTCCTGAGACGCCATGACCGGCCTCATTTGAACTCTTCTGTTGGGAGAGTTAATTTGGAGTTGGAACGGCTGCTTGGGTCGGGTGCGGGGGCTCATATTGGTGTGGTTCCTGTTGATTATCTCAGTAGGTGGGACTATACCAGGCACGGCCTACATCTCAACAGGAAAGGGAAGGGGAAACTGGCTGGGGTAATAGCAGGAAATTTAAGGGGGGGAGGCACTGCCATGAATGGTAAAATACCAGTGGTTACAGGTGTTGGAGCAGCACCTTTTTTAGGATAGGTAAGACAGAAAGATGTCAAGTTCTACGAGAGGTCAGGATTGAAACAAATCTTCAGTTTAGGAAAGAAATTAAACAGCACAATTCTAGCACATTTGATCACCAATCACAGCTATCAATAATAAATTTTCACCAATCACCAGAAATTTTATCTCCACCAAGTTGTATCTCAGTCCTAGGTAATTGCATTGATGAATTAAAGTCACCCAACCCAGTTGACATAATCTGCCTCTCTGAACACCATGTGACCACTGGTATAGGAACTAGGCCTAAGCACAATGAGAAACTCAGACAGGAGAGTACTGCAAATGTTAGAATAAGGAAAGGTTCTCATAAAAGTATAATTAAAAATAATGTAAGTATATTTCATCAAAATATTGGGAGTTTAAAGAATAAAGTAGATGAGCTTCTGGTTTGTTTAGAAGATTTAGAAGCTGAGAATGAAATAGATATACTATGCCTGTCTGAGCATCACATTGTTACTGATATGGATAAGGTAAATGTAAGTGGATATAAGCTCTCTGCACATGTAATGAGAGAAAATATGGAGAAAGGAGGAGTTGCCATATATGTCAAAAGTTATCATTGTGCAAAAAGTATAGAAACAAAAAAGTTTTGTGTAGAGAAACATATAGAAGCATGTGCCTGTGAGCTTAAATTAAATAAAGGCACATTTATAATTGTAACTGTATATAGGTCCCCATCAGGAAATTTTCATCTATTTCTGAAAAATTTGGACTCCTTGTTGTGCTATCTGTCAGACAGGGGGAAGCAAATTATTATTTGTGGGGACTTCAATGTAGATTCTCTGAAAGAGGGTAATAGGAAAAATGACCTTGGAGTATTACTCGGTTCTTTCAATTTGACACCTGTTATTGATTTTCCTACTCAGGTGGTAAAGGATAGCAGCTCACTGATAGATAACTTCTTTATAGACCAAGATAAGTTTAACCAGATAAATGCTCAGCCTGTTGAGAATGATCTTTCTGATCATGGTGCACAGCTAGTTACAATATATGACATAGCTCCATTCAGCAATACTAAACAGTCCTCCAAAGTAGTACGTTCAGTCAACGATTTAACAATTGCAAATTTCAGGGAAAGCCTACAGCAGTTAGACTGGGATGAGGTGTACCGTGAACCTGATGCCAATTTAAAATATAATTTATTTCATGACATTTTTGTAAATGCATTTGAAAACTGCTTCCCCAAGAAAATAGTTAAATATACTCGTAAGAAACCTTGTAACAAACCATGGCTTACTAAGGGTATAAAAATATCTTGTAACCGGAAAAGGGAAATGTATCTGACAGCAAGAAAGAGTAGTGACCCAGAAACTATCAAAAATTATAAAAACTACTGTGTTATATTAAGAAAAGTTATTAAAAAATCCAGGAGTATGTGTATCATGTCTGAAATCAGCAACTCTGATAATAAAATTAAAACAATTTGGAATATTATTAAAAGAGAAACAGGTCAACCAAGAGCAGAGGAAGGCAGTATTACCATCACATTGAATGAAAACTTTACGAACAAAAAGTCAGAAGTTGAAAATATTTTTAATAATCATTTTCTAAATGTTGTGGATATAGTAGGATCCAGGTGTTCGTCAGAAGATGCTAGGCTGTTAATGGAAGAGGCCATACCTATGCAATTTGATACAATTGAAATCTCACCCACTTCTCCCTCTGAAATTAGGAAAATAATAAACTTGCTTAAAAGCAAAAACTCACATGGAATTGATGGCATTTCCAGCAAAATACTAAAAGCTTGTTCTCAACAGATAAGTAAGATTCTCAGCCACCTGTGTAATAGCTCTCTGGAACAGGGCATTTTCCCTGATAGACTGAAATATGCTATTGTTATACCTTTGCATAAAAAGGGGGATAGATCTGATGTCAACAATTACCGTCCAATCTCCCTTCTAACAGCTTTATCCAAAATTTTTGAGAAAGTAATGTATTCAAGAGTAGCTTCACATATCTGTAAAAATGAAGTACTAACAAAATGTCAGTTTGGTTTCCAGAATGGTTTTTCAACAGAAAATGCCATATATGCTTTCACCAGTCAAATTTTGAATGATCTGAATAACCGAACACCACCCATTGGGATTTTTTGTGATCTCTCAAAGGCTTTTGATTGTGTAAATCATGAAATTCTGCTAGACAAGCTCAAGTATTGTGGCATGAGTGGGACAGTGCACAAATGGTTTAATTCATACCTAACTGGAAGAGTGCAGAAAGTTGAAATAAGTAGTTCTCGTAACATGCAAAGATCAGCACATTCCTCAAACTGGGGAACTATCAAGAATGGGGTTCCACAAGGGTCAGTCTTGGGTCCTTTGTTGTTCTTATTATATATCAATGACTTGCCATTCTATATTCATGAAGAGGCAAAGTTAGTTCTCTTTGCTGATGATACAAGTATAGTAATCACACCTGACAAACAAGAATTAACTGATGAAATTGTCAATACTGTCTTTCATAAAATTACTAAGTGGTTCCTTGTAAACGGACTCTCACTGAATTTCGATAAGACACAGTACATACAGTTCCGTACAGGGAATGGTATGACGCCATTAATAAATATAGACCTTAATCAGAAGCATATAGCTAAGGTAGAATATTCCAAATTTTTAGGTGTGTCGATTGATGAGAGATTAAATTGGAAGAAACACATTGATGATCTGCTGAAACGTTTGAGTTCAGCTACTTATGCAATAAGGGTCATTGCAAATTTTGGTGATAAACATCTTAGTAAATTAGCTTACTACGCCTATTTTCACTCATTGCTTTCATATGACATCATATTTTGGGGGACTTCATCACTGAGGAATAAAGTATTTATTGCACAAAAGAGTGTGATCAGAATAATAGCTGGAGTCCACCCAAGATCATCCTGCAGACATTTATTTAAGGATCTAGGGATATTCACAGTAGCTTCTCAGTATGTATACTCTCTTATGAAATTTGTTATTAACAACCAAACCCAATTCAAAAGTAACAGCAGTGTGCATAACTACAATACTAGGAGAAAGGATGATCTTCACTATTCAAGATTAAATCTAACTTTGGCACAGAAAGGGGTGAATTATACTGGCACTAAAGTCTTTGGTCACTTACCAAATAGTATCAAAAGTCTGACAGATAACCAACAAGTATTTAAGAAGAAATTAAAAGAATTTCTGAATGACAACTCCTTCTACTCCATAGAGGAATTTTTAGATATAAATTAAGAAAAAAAATATTTAAAAAATAAAAAAAATAAAAATAAAAAATAAAGAAAAACAAAAAAAACAAAAAAATAAAGTTGTTATATTAACTTAAGTATGTCGTTAAATTAACCTAATTATGTCATGTATTAGAAAATTCGACTCGTTCCACATCATTACGAAATATCGTATTCATGATCCATGGAACTAGTATTAATCTAATCTAATCGCCTTCCCTATCACAATCCTCACATGCTGGTTCCATTCCATATCGCTTCGCAACGATACGCCCAGGCACTCGAATGACGTGACTGTGTCAATCAGGACGCTACTATTGCTGTATCCGAACATTACAGGTTTGTTTTTCCAGCTCATCCGCATTAACTTGCATTTTTCTACATTAAGAGCCAGCTGCCTTTCATCACACTAACTAAAAATTTTGTCTAGATCATCCTGTATTAACCTACAGTCAGTTATCTTCGAAACTGCTGCAATCTTTGTATCTACTTATTAAAGTCTTGCCTTCGTTCTACAATTTTTACCCTCTATCTTACCTCCACTACCAAGCTGACGACCCTTCACTCATCAGAAAGTGTTCTACCAATCTGTCCCTACTTTTACTTAAATTGTGACGTAATTTCCTTTTCTCCTCAATTCGATTTAGTACCTATTCATTAGTTGATCTACCGGTCGAGTCTTCAGTATTGTTCTGTAGCACCACATTTCAAAAGCTTCTATTTTCTTCTTGTCTGATCTGTTTGTTGTTTGCGTTTTATAATGATACACTCCAGAAAACATTTCCTGACACTGAAATTTACGTTCGATTGTAAGAAATTCCGATTTTCAGAAACGGTTTTTTTGCCATTGCATTTTATATACTCTCTACATCGGACAACAGCAGTTATTTTATTGTCCAAGTACAAAACTCATCTCTTACTTTTAGTGTCTCTTTTCCTAATTTAATTCACTCAGCAGTGTCTGATTTAATTTGACGACGTTCCTCGTCTTACTTTTGTCCATATTCATGTTATAACCTCTTTTCAAGAGATCGTCCATTCCGTTCAGTTGATTTTCCAAGTCCTTTGTCATCTAACAGAATTAAAATGTCGTGGGCAAAACCTTGTAAGTAGGCTGTTTAGGTTTTTATGTTGGTAACGCCATGTAGCGCTCTATATGAAAATCACTGACTGTGCTGCGTGCAGTCTGTGGCTGGTTTGCAATGTTGGAATTTGCTATTGTAGTGTTGGGCAGTTGGCTGTTAACAGCACGTAGCGTTGCGCAGTTGGAGGTGAGCCGCCAGCAGTGGTGGATATGGGGAGAGAAATGACGGAGTTTTGAGAGCGGATGATCTGGACGTGTGTCCATCTGAGACAGTAAATTCGTAAGACTGGATGTCATGAACTGCTATATATATTATGACTTTTGAAAACTATTAAGGTAAATACATTGTTTGTTTTCTATCAAAATCTTTCATTTGCTAACTATGCCTATCAGTAGTTAGTGCCTTCAGTAGTTTGAATCTTTTATTTAGCTGGCAGTAGAGGCGCTCGCTGTATTGTTGTAGTTCGAGTAACAAAGATTTTTGTGAGGTAAGTAATTTGTGAAAGGTATAGGTTAATGTCAGTCAGGGAAATTCTTTTGCAGGGATTATTGAAAGTCAGATTGCCTTGCGCTAAAAATATTGTGTGTCAGTTTAGTGTTGATCAGAATAGGTAAAGAGCGAAATGTCTGAGTACGTTCAGTTCTACTCAGCTGTTTGAAAATCAAATAATGTAAGAGGTTTATCAGCACAGTAATTCATTAATTTTTCTAAGGGGACGTTTCAACCTTAAAGTTTATACTTTGTCTCCCTGAGATTTATCTTCGTTTCCAAATTTGTCCTTGTTGTTCTTTAGTACTTGCCCAATAAACTTACCCAATAGCGTTGACAGTAGACCTGGCTCAAGTCATGATCTGTGTATTTATTGTTCTCATTTTTACTCGCCCCTCTGGATGGCGTTCCTCCTTTGTAGTACAAATTTGTGAATACAATAAGAGACCTTTTTTACTCGTGATAGTTTAGTCTTGCCGACAAAATCTACTTTGCTATTAGACACAATGTGGTATGCGCTTCCAGCTTTGTGTTCTGCGAGCCGCAGCTGTTATTCGCAGTAACACGGCCTGTGAAATTTGAGAGGCAAAAGCCGTTAAGTGTTTCCGTACCTCATGAAGAGGATGGCTGCGACGGCACCAGATCTTCTTTCGTCGCCACGTCGCTGAAGTCAGGGAGGCTGCATCCCCAGCTGTCAGGAAACAAACAAAACAACATCGTTGATTCGTCACAACTGCTGCGTACAGTAAAAAAGTAAACAAAGAAACAAGTTGACTTCAGAGTCTTAATAGCTAAAAGGAGTTTTAAAATCAAGGTTTTACTGCCTTATTGCCGACACATCTGCTCTCCATAAAGGGTTCAATTTCCATGTTCCTGAACCTACTCGTTCTTAGCGTAAAATCGATAATAAAACTGAGAAGAAACCAAGCTCAATAACTCCTCATCTTGTTGTGTTCCAAAAGTGAGCAAATTCTGATTAGATCGTTATGCCTCAAATCCTCATAGTGTCATTTTACAACATGGTGTAGTGAGGTACAAAAACTTCATAAATCTGTCTCTTAGCATAGTTTTTAGCGGTCATTAATTAGTATATGAATATAAAAGCAAGGGGACAGACTATCTCCGAGGAAAATATTAAGTGAAACTAACTAAAACCAAACACTAGTCTTCTAAAACGTTTAACATTTATAAAGGCGTTAAAAGTACTTGAATAATATCCGCTTTTTGCTGCTCTGTAAAATTAGGTAGAGTGAAGTAGGGAAATAGTGAGCTTTGGACTCGGCATTGAGCTTCGGACTCGGCATCTCAAGGGTCGATATCGAGATTTTCTGTACAAGAACACGGTTTAAAGAGTACAACTTGTTGACTTTGACGGAATAGTGTGCACTTCGTTAAGGATATTGAATTATATTTGCAACTAATTTCTTAGTGAAATTAGGACAGTTGTCAACCACTGTATACAACCATTCTTCGCGTCCAAGATCGCTTAAAAACCGAGTGTTCGCCTTATCGATTAGAGCAATTTATTGTCGTCTTCAGATGCTGTTACTCAGCTAGCAGATTTGTTAGGAGATATAAGAATTTCGGTTAAGAATTCTGAACATCGTGAAGTCTTATAAAATATTTCAATGTATTATAGTTTATATGTCACAAGTTGAAACAAACCACAGTTGTTTTGCTCTTTACTTTCGGGTGTCTAAGACACACAGACAGACGGAAGAACAAGTTATATGTATTTGTCGTTCAGATATCATTGTTGAGAGAGACATGTCAGTCAATGATAGTAACATTTTTTGAAAAAAGTTGTGGTAATTTCTCCATGATAAATTGTTTGTATGCCAACTATGGCTATTGTGTGGGTGAAGGAGCTCATTTATCTGGGAATCAAACAATGATTTCAGATGCCAAACGGTGTGGTTGCTGTCTTGCACAGACCGACACTGCTTTAACATGAACACCTACCAAATTCTCTTGTAAGGACGTTGGTGACAGAGCGAGGTACTGACTGGTTGGTTGATGGAGATGGTGATGATCTGCGGTGCACCTTGTCAGTTAACTACAATGTGAGGCAGAACAAGGGCCAAAGCAGCTTCGTTCCAGACAATGAACCAAATGCTACAGACAAGTTTCCATATAGCATGACCTTTATGGGATTTTGGAGGGATTCACTGTGTGCTAGTTGGTGAACAATTAGTCTTGCTCGAGTTTCATGAAAGGGAAAAATGTATGCTTCAAAGGTTCTGGAATTGCATCATTGCTAAGGAGTACGGCTGTGACGGACAGATCACAGGAGGTTTATTCGCACACCACTTGTCAGCTTCTGGCAAATCTTAATGTTTGAGCGGAATACTATGTGTAAAAGAAGCGTTGTAAGCAAAAACTTAAAAACTAAATGAGCAGTGTTCTCATACAGTGAGCCAGAAAAAACGTAATAAAAGTTGTCAAGACTTGTGGTGGAGTCATAATGAGTTTTTATGATCCAGTGGGCCCGCATGGTTGAAGATATCTGCTGAAGATGGCAATCTAACCGAAGTGGATCCACCATAACAAATACATCATTAAACTGCTACAGCAGCAATCTGGACTGTATTGCACAATTATGAGTTTCTTCATTAATTAAAAGATCCATATCTGGGATACTCATAGTTCAAGCGGACTGTCATTATGAAGCAGATAGTTTGAACTTAACATAACGCCTGACACATTGATTCTGATTCTCAAAGGGGCCACGTATAAACGTTTTAAAATGGAAAATATAAATTTGCATCAGACGAAATTAATACTGGACCAAATTTAGCACACCAGTTCTAATTCCAAGTACATGAATGTATGAATATACCATGCTGCTACTGCATTGTCATGCGATTGGCCAATCGTTATTTTAACTCAATTATCACAGCTGATACTGAAAGCCTTTTCCACACCTGTGTATAACGCTGTCGAAACATTAAGAAAAAAGATCTGAGGTATTCATTTCTGCAAGGAATGTCTACTCATATAGATTAATGATAGGAAAATACCGATAAGTAAGAATGATAGAGAAACGCGTAGAATGCAGATCGTAAATTGTACAACAAAAGCAATATAACTGCTTAAAAATTACTGACACGAATGTCCGGCCCCATTAGCTGAATGGTCAGCGCGGCGGAATGCCACGCCAAGGGGCTCGGGTTCGATTACCGGCCGGGGCAAGAGATTTTCTCCGCTGAGGGACTTGGTGTTGTGTTGTCCTCATCATCATTTCATCTCCATCTCCGACGCGCAAGTCGTCCAATATGGCGTCGAATGCAATAAATACTTTCCATCGGAGGCCGAAGTTCCCCGAATGGGGGACTCCCGGCCCACAATGACGTACGCTCGTTTTTCACTGACACGAATGACATTGACAGCTAACGCAAGTCGATTCCCAAAATTAATGAGGAAGATCATTCATGAAACTTAAGGATTTTTATGAGAAGAAAAAGCTGGTAGCGTCAGCATCTGCCGCAAGAATGGAGAACTACTTCTAGTGACTGTCGCACAGCCACCGCTCAAGTTGAGACATTTGAAAGTGTTGGACAGAAAGTCACTGAAGTCCGTGATGACCTTTCTGTCTATTATACAATGCAAAAAGCCAGATCGTAAATCCATCTAGAACACAAACTTGAGCTTTAAACATTACTAAGTTATTCTCTCATTAGTTTCTCAACACTCATCACAACAAACATTACTCACACGTTATTTCTTAATGTAAGAAAAGTTTATGGTACAGTTTTCATTAGTTTCTCGTTATCAAGCACTGCACACATGTAAAAGATTGTTAGCTGACATCAGGACTATAAAAATGATGACTGTTTTCCATTTAGTGCACCGCAACTTTCCATTAGTTTTCTGGACAAATAGAGCTAACATTCTTTCGTAGTGAGCGCGACGTTGAGCTTAGAAAGAGGATAAGATGTTGGTACTATCCATTACAGAACTTAGTGTAAGATTTTCCAGAAGAAATAAAAAACTATAGTGAAAAAGTATATTGTGGAGTTAGAGAGTTAGTTTAGTTTTTACTTGTATTTCATTTTTTGCCAGACCTATACAGTATGTTACCTAAGTAATCTTCCACTGTATGTAATGTATTTCTTGACAGGTAGTTTTTAAATCAATTTGTTTTAGTAACCTCTTTAATCTCCTAAGGCAATTTGTTGTATAATTTTATTTCTTCATAGAAGATATTTTTTTCAGTTCTATATTTATTCCTAATTATTCTAGCTTATTTAACAGAATCTTATCGTCCACGTTATCACACGCGCTGGGCAGATCTAAGAATATGCTTGTGGCACATTTATCCTTGTTAAGGGCACATAATAATTCCCCATTCTGCTATACTCTATTGAAAAAGGTCGGCATACGGAATGTTCCTGGAGAGACACATTACTGTAACTAAATATGGTAACACTGTAAATTGTCCCTTACTTGAAGTTGCATATCGTCGATGAAGAAACAATACTGTGTAACTGACAAATTGCCCTTTGTGACCGATTGGTTCTAGGCACTTCAGTCTGGAACCGCGCTGCTGCTACGGTCGCAGGTTCGATTCCTGCCTCGGGCACGGATGTGTGTGTTGTCCTTAGGTGAGTTAGTTTTAAGTAGTTATCAGTTCTAGGGGACTGATGACCTCAGATGTTAAGTCCCGTAGTGCTCAGAGCCATTTGAACCATTTGACAAATTGATGATTTTTCGTTTCTCAGTCAGATGATGTCGTTGACCGTACGCGCATCTGCTCTTAACGCCATAATGTCGAATTTTTAATTATTTATCATGAAAAATTATCTAAAACAAACCGCGTATGTGACACAGCTAATAAATAGATGACAATACCGCAGAACTGTAGAAAATTAAATACCGCGTATCTACAATCTATGGATACTGTAAACAATACCGTGTAAATACAAAAGCGCACGCAGCCACAGCACATTGTTACTGCCTTATTACGTATTTAACACTGCTCGAAAGTGATTTCATGCTTGTAGCTTCATTCGCGATAATGGACAGCGATATAGGTGATGATTACTGTTTCTCAGCTGAAATCAGCTTATGAAAGCGGAGAATCGTTCCTGAGAGTGACTGACAGCGGTAAGAAAATAGTTTTCTTATTTACCTTTGAAAGTTAGTAGCACCGCAAATGTCTTATTGTGATATGAATAAGAACGCCCCACTTCTGTCGTTCTGTGCTTTATTCATTTCTGCCAAAGATTTCTAGACTGTCCACTTTCTTGTAGGATCTCCTGTAAATGCAGAACAAGCAACAGGCGAGAGAAGTCGTAACGCTGAAGTCACATTTACCGAAGAAGAATTAATTTCGTATATGGGGTTCTCGGTTACTGTTCTACAGCATCAAATGACGCAGGTAAATTTTCTTGGGATTATTGTTAATATTATTACTGATGCCGTCGTTCTCATAAATACATGAATGTGAGCTTCATCTTTGTCTGCTTAAATTAATTTATAAATATTTTTCCATCTAGAAACTTCAGTGGCTGTATCCAACAATGCTCAAAATGAAACCACAGTCACAGTTTCCTCTAGAGACGTCGGTACTTTACACTCATTGCTATGCGATGGTGCTCATTGTTTGCCAAACACTCTGGATAAATTATCGGAAGATCACGGGAGCAGCAATGATGCTGACAGTGAAGGCCAAGAATTTTACAATGACGTAAGCAGTAACAGGAAAAGGAAGTCTAAACCACATCCTCTGCCCGTTGTGGCCGAGCGATTCTAGGCGCTTCAGTCCGAAACCGCGCTGCTGCTATGGTCATAGGTTCAATCCTGCCTCAGGCATGGATGTGTGTGATGTCCTTAGGTTAGTTAGGTTTAAGTAGTTCTAAGACTAGGGGACTGATGACCTCAGATGTTAAGTCCCATAGTGTTTAGAGCCATTTGAACCATTTGATTTTTAGGCATCAATATGGGTAAAGACTTCAGCACTATTGGATTGGTTTTTTAATAAGTCAAACATTAAACATTGGAACTGGACATTAGGCTTCTTGGCATCAATTCTGACACGGGAATTCTTCTGATTTGCCCTTTGCTCAAGGATAAATTATGCTAATGTCAAGGCTTTCCCACAGTCCGGGTTTGGTTATCGTGACCATTTATCACTAGTGGAGCGGATAACGTGTTTCTCTACCAGATCACGCAGCTATAGCAGCTAATGCAGTATAACACTGTGCAACAATGAACATGTAAATCGAATGAAAATAGCCAATTCCAGTCACTTCTAATGCGTTGATCGCGAATATCACAAAGACAATTCAAAATTAGCTCTAGTTTTTATTTTACACTATTTTATTACAGTGAGATAATTATATACGGATTTTTATGTTAAGTTTAAAATCGAATATTATAATGGTTTGCCAAAATCATACTAACTAGTGACAATGGATTATATTATTTTTGGATGTGAGGTCCGCCAGTTACGCAAATTTTTCCATAACTGGGGGACCTCACATCCAACAATTTTAACTGCAAACACGGCCAATATAAGGAAATGCAAAACAAAACGATGATTATATTATTGTTCCTGGTCTTACTTGTGTGCAATATGTTGGATATAAACATTCTGATACCAATTTTAGTGATCTTTTTGTTTCCCTTCTCTTCAACTTCAGTGACTTTATTAATGCATGTAATTTTTTTGCACATTTGTTTCCAGATTAGCTACCAGTTGTTCAAGTTGACTGCTATCGAAGTGAACAAAAATGCCACGAGTTTGTGTTAACAGTGCTGACACATTTTGCTATGTGCGTGGAGAAGTGACATTTGCTTCACAAAAACAGCAAATAACCCCATTCATTAAAAAAGCTTACAGTTGTTAGTTTGGGTGCAAAATATGTGATCAGGATAAACCCTGGGCTCCATATGTGATCTGCAACACTTGTGAAAGCAACCTCAGGAATTGGATGCATGAGAAAGGACGTTCAGTGCCCTTTGTAGCGCCCATGATCTGGCGTGAACCAACTAGCCACGCCAGTGACTGCTACTTTTGTATGGTCCCTCCTATCAAGAAGGGCATATCTAAGAAGAAGAAGCGGAAAGTGATCTGTCCTAACATTCTATCTACCATATGTCCAGTTCTACATGGGGAAGGACTGCCAATACCTGAAGAACCGCTAGAGTATGAGATTACTTCTGATGGGGATTCTGAACGTCCTGAACCATGTACATCACAAGATCCAGAATTTCTTCCAAATATATCATCAACTGATGATCCACAAAAATTGTCTCAAAATGAGTTAAGTGATATGATTAGAGATTTGAAGCTCTCTAAAGCTAAGGCTCAAATTTTAGCATCATATTTCAGCAGAGCAATTTTCTGGAAAGCAATGTAAATGTTTCATATTGCTGCAGAAGAGAGCAACAATTCACTCCTTTTTTTTAAACATGCGAGGTAGTCCTGTGGCATGTGTAGACATAAATATTCTAATGAAGGCTCTCAGAATTAATTACAACCCTGATGAGTGGAGACTCTTTATCTATTCGTCAAAGTTGAGCTTAAAAGCAGTGCTTTTGGGTATTGGTAATGAGCTTCTGTCTATTCCAATTGGGCATAGTGTGCACATGTAAGAGTCATAACGAAACATGAATGTTTTACTATAAATCATCAAGTATAATGACTCTGAATGGCAGATTTGTGGTGACTTGAAAGTCGTTGCACTGCTATTAGGTAAGCAGTTACGTTATACTAAATATTGCTGCTTTCTCTGTGAATGCTATAGCCGAGCTCGTGCATCTCATTACAGTAAACATGAATGGCCCACCAGAAAATCTCTTCGACCAGGGTCTCATGAAAACCTTTGTTAAGGGAATGAACAAATATGGTGACGCATTTAAGTACTTAAGGCAAAAATTTCCTTACTTAAGTGATGCCAAAGTATAGGTGGGCATCTTTGTAGACCCACTGATTCGAGAGCTTTTTGGAGACCACACTTTTGATGGAAAAATACAAGGTGATGAGAAGCATGCATGGGAGGGAATGTTTTAAGACAGTCTCTTTTCAGTTCTTAGGGAACAAACGAGCAATACAAGGAGATTATAGATAACATGTTGTCATCTTATGATAAACTTGGTTATAACATGAAAATGCATTTCTTACATATTCACCTTTACTTCTTCCCCAAAGACTGTGGTGCAGTAAGTGACGAACATGGAGAGCGATTTCTTCAAGATAGATACTAAAAGGTATCAGGTAGATTATATAATGGTAAGACAGAGATTTAGGAACCAGGTTTTAAATTGTAAGACATTTCCAGGGGCAGATGTGGACTCTGACCACAATCTATTGGTTATAAACTGTAGATTAAAACTGAAGAAACTACAAAAAGGTGTGAATTTAAGGAGATGGGACCTGAATAAACTGAAAGAACCAGAGATTGCACAGAGTTTCAGGGAGAGCATAAGGGAACAATTGACAGGAATGGGGGAAAGAAATACAGTAGAAGAAGAATGGGTAGCTTTGAGGGATGAAATAGTGAAGGCAGCAGAGGATCAAATAGGGAAAAAGACGTGGTCTAGTAGAAACCCTTGGGTACCAGAAGAAATATTGAATTTGATTGATGAAAGGAGAAAATATAAAAATGCAGTAAATGAAGCAGGCAAAAAGGAATACAAACGTCTCAAAAATGAGATCGACAGGAAGTGCAAAATGGCTAAGCAGGGATGGCTAGAGGACAAATGTAAGGATGCAGAGGCTTATCTCACGAGGGGTAAGATAGATACTGCCCACAGGAAAATTAAAGAGACCTTTGGAGAAAGGAGAACCACTTGCATGAATATCAAGAGTTTTGATGGAAACCCAGTTCTAAGCAAAGGAGGGAAAGTAGAAAGGTGGAAGGAGTATATAGAGGGCCTATACAAGGGCGATGTACTTGAGGACAATATTATGGAAATGGAAGAGGATGTAGATGAAGATGTAATGGGAGATATGATATTGCGTGAAGAGTTTGACAGAGCACTGAAAGACCTGAGTCGAAACAAGGCCCCCGGAGTAGACAACATTCCATTAGAACTATTGACGGCCTTGGGAGAGACGGTCCTCACAAAACTCTACCATCTGGTGAGCAAGATGTATGAGACAGGCGAAATACCCTCAGACTTCAAGAAGAATATAATAATCCCAATCCCAAAGAAAGCAGGTGTTGACAGATGCGAAAATTACCGAACTATCAGTTTAATATGTCACAGCTGCAAAATACTAACGCGAATTCTTTACAGACGAATGGAAAAACTGGTAGAAGCCGACCGCGGCGAAGATCAGTTTGGATTTCGCAGAAATGTTGGAACACGTGAGGCAATACTGACCCTACGACTTATCTTGGTAGAAAGATTAAGGAAAGGCAAACCTACGTTTCTAGCATTTGTAGACTTAGAGAAAGCTTTTGACAATGTTGATTGGAATACTCTCTTTCAAATTCTGATGGTGGCAGAGAGCGAAAGGCTATTTACAATTTGTACAGAAAGCAGATGGCAGTTATTAGAGTCGAGGGGTATGAAAGGGAAGCAGTGGTTGGGAAGGGAGTGAGACAGGGTTGTAGACTATCCCCGATGTTATTCAAACTGTATATTGAGCAAGCAATAATGGAAACAAAAGAAAATTTCGGAGCAGGTATTAAAATCCATGGAGAAGAAATATAAACTTTGAGGTTCGACGATGACATTGTAATTCTGTCAGAGACAGCAAAGGACTTGGAAGAGCAGTTGAACGGAATGGACAGTGTCTTGAAAGGAGGGTATAAGATGAACATCAACAAAAGCAAAACGAGGATAATGGAATGTAGTCGAATTAAGTCGGGTGATGCTGAGGGAATTGGATTAAGAAATGAGACACTTAAAGTAGTAAAGGAGGTTTGCTATTTGGGGGGCAAAATAACTGATGATGGTCGAAGTAGAGAGGATATAAAATGTAGACTGGCAATGGCAAGGAAAGAGTTTCTTAAGAAGAGAAATTTGTTAACATCGAGTATTGATTTAAGTGTCCGGAAGTCGTTTCTCAGAGTATTTGTATGGAGTGTAGCCATGTATGGAAGTGAAACGTGGACGATAAATAGCTTAGACAAGAAGAGAATAGAAGCTTTCGAAATGTGGTGCTACGGAAGAATGCTGAAGATTAGATGGGTTGATCACATAACTAATGACGAGATATTGAATAGAATTGAGGAGAAGAGGAGCTTGTGGCACAACTTGACTAGAAGAAGGGATCGGTTGGTAGGACATGTTCTGAGACATCGAGGGATCACCAATTTAGTATTGGAGGGCAGCGTGGAGGGTAAAAATCGTAGAGGGAAACCAAGAGATGAATGGACTAAACAGATTCAAAAGGATGTAGGTTGCAGTAGGTACTGGGAGATGAAGAAGCTTGCACAGGATAGAGTAGCATGGAGAGCTGCATCAAACCAGTCTCAGGACTGAAGACCACAACAACAACAACAACAATGGCCACATTTGAGAAGAGGTATGCCGGAAAGTGGAGCCCTACTATTTTAGCAGGTTAATGGTGGACTGCCATGAGGGATGTTCCCAAGGCGGCCGCTGTGGCCGAGCGGTTCTAGGCTCTTAAGTCTGGAACCGCGCTGCTGCTACAGTCGCAGGTTAGAATCCTGCCTCGGATATGGATGTGTGTGATGTCCTCAGGTTAGTTAGGTTTAAATAGTTCTAAGTTCTAGGGGACTGATGACCATCGATGATAAGTCCCATAGTGCTTAGAGCCATTTGAACCATTTGATGTTGTCGAGTATGTGTACAAACGTCAAGCCAAGCGAAAACGGTCATCTTCTGAATTTATCTCTGCACAAAGTATGTAATAGTACATACTTTACATATGGACATTTAACATTTGTAACCATTTATAAATTTTTGTGACCAGTTAATTTATACATTTTCTTTTGTACATTAGATAGTTCTGGTAGAAAGTAGACTTACGAAGTGTTTTCATTCATGTAATATCATCTTCATTTTTTCTTAATATTTTACTTTGGTACTTCCAGAGTGGCACTGAAATTTATCAATGCATAACACATAACATAATTCAAGTAATTATTCACTTAAGATATGTTATGCTGAATCTTGGAACATAAATTCATATTTAGTTAGTGAGTTATTTATAGAAAAATGTAGGTTACTTTTTTTAAAAACTAGAGCTAAATATCTTTGAAAATGATGATAATTGTATCATTTTATACTGAAATAAACACAATTAACTGATAATCATGCAATTTACACACTTTTTCTTCAAATTTGTTATTCAGTGTAATGTGGCACAAACGTCAGAAGCAGCAAGAACCACTTTTACCAATTCTACTCTGGCTCATTCTGAACTTCTACCACTTTGGAAATCAAACTGTGGTCACTGAGAAGATAGTATTTATTTAAGAAATTCATTAATATTTATAAGAACAGGAGAGGTTTACTGTGTCTTCTTCATTACATTTATTTAGTAGAGGTACAACCTTTGCCTGTTTTAAATATCAATGAAAGTTCCTTGATGGGAATGATTCCTTTATTGTGATTGTTAGGGGTGCTTCAGTGTTCTGTATGCATTGTTTTAGCACACAGCTTGGTACTTTATCTAGACCTTCTGATTTTTTAGTTTTTTTGTAGTTTTACGAGATTTCATGCTCTGTGGGTGGTAATACCATCATTGCATTAATTTCATAATTATTTATTGTAGCAAACTAAGATTGAACATAAAATTAGATCATAAATTATGGCCTCTAGATAAATGTAGACTATATTTTATACATATTATAACAAACATAATCTTTTCAGAGATGAATATTAATTGATGATTGACACAGAATGAGTACAGAAAGATACTTGTATTAATAACAGAAAGTAATACACCCATGTCAATATTTTGTAGAGCACATGACTTATAGCAGTCACACTTCTTTGTAATAGTCTTTAGTAATGGAAACGAAGTTTCGATGTAAAATACACAAAAAGTGTACCCAATTTAAAACAACAAATTTAGGCTATAGGAATAATAACCAATAATCAAAACATGACTCATTCTAAAAAATAAGCTTGAAATTTTAGGAATGCCACTACACATTGTTAAATATCTACCAAACTATTAAGAACTTTAATAAAGATACTGCTAATTCTTGCATAGATAGCTCTGTCTATGATCATAAAACAGTAACACTTATATTTACCGAGAAACAATAAACGAAAACGTAAAACAGTTTTTCTTATCATGAAATCAAATGGTAAAACAAATTGACCAAGTAGAGTAAGATGATGACTGTAACCTAAAAATTTTCAGTTGCTGGTAAATAATATGTAAGATGCAGCAAATAATTACTTAGATAACACACTGTAAGTGTTGCTAAAATATAAAACACGTGAATAAATTAACGTGTCTGTAGTTCTGCAATATAGTTTCATAGAGTGGTACATATAACTGGAAAATTATGGCTAATACAAACCTGACCTAAATCATATCGAATCCAGAAATTTACATGTTTAAAGGTCTGCTTATTTGAATTTATTAACTTTTAATTATGTTATATTGCTAAGTTTTTATTTTTAAAAAGTGTTTCAGCTGGCATGACAAATTTCATTGTAAAATAGGCTAAATATAGGTAAAAAATTAACTACTGAATATATCGGCGCTATCTGAGGCTATGTTACACTGCCCAGTGCAAAATATATTCAGCCGCGCCAAAATAATAGAAGCGGGTTTCAGCGAAACAAGTGTTATTGTCGCATCACTAAAGGAACTGCTCTTTTTAGCTGGCTAACCCCTACCTAGCATCCGTCGGGATTTAATACTCAGTACGGAAAGGATCAAGGTTCTTCATTCGTCGTGATATCAGCCGGGATTCCAACGTCCCAAACGATTAAACAATTTGTTGACACCAACAGAAATAAACTGCTTACAAAACAACTGATGTTGTTGGGCTGTCAAATCTCTGTTGATAATATATCATACATACTTACTTATACTGGCCACACTTACCGCAGCTGGTCCTTGGCCTTACACAGTCCAGCCTTCCACACCTTCCAGTCAGCTGCATTTTCATCTGATAAACGGAGTATCCGCATGTCTCACATGCTACTATCCTTCCATCTCGTTCTCGGCCGTCTTAGCGATCTCTTTCCCTCGGCTTCTCCATCTATTACTGTCGTTATTACCGTGTTCTTCCCTCTCCTCCTCTCATGTCCTTACCACCTGAATCTTCTAGTTTTCACTTCGTTATTATATCAGGTAGTGTGTATAATTGTGTATTTCTCTGTTTTTCCTTATTCTCCGCTGCTCATTTTGTTTCACTTGTCCATACAGTTTTCTCGTTACTTTATTATGAGTTTCATCTCTCATTATTTTTCAGGGCCCATGTCTCCCTTGGCCTGAGATATTCTTATCTTTGCAAGCTTGAATAGTAACTTAGATTTTATTATGTTATGTACTACTCCTAGGCTTCTCCCAACGGCTTTAATTCTCGTTACGATCTCTTGTTCTACAAGATTTTTTTGGTTCATGTTCACACTGTGGTATGTGAATGTGTCTATTTTCTGTATTGTTAGGTTCCTGATTGTTAGATGATTTGATCCTAAATGAGCTCTACTTCCTATTATCATGAACTTTCATTTGTACTTAGACCTACTTTCTTAGCTTCCTCCATCAGTAAATTCCCATTTTCTCCCGTCTTTCATGCTCTTTTCTATCGCCACAATATCATCCGTCAAAGTCAGGTCATTTATCTTTTTCCCCATGGTGACTCAAGCACTTTCTTGCCTTACTTTCCTCAGTGTGTTGTCGAGTGCCAAACTGAACAGGTCTGGTGATACAATATCTCACTGTTCCATTCCTGTTTTTAGCAAATGTTTCTCAGATCTCCCCCTGCACTTTCACTTTACACTTTGATTTAATGACATACATTTTAGTTAGCTTTATCAGCTTGTCCGGTATCCCACATTCTGCCATTATCTGCTACAATCACTCGCCTGTCATATGCTTTGTTGAAGACTACAAAAAGACAGAAAATATCTTGATTGTGCTTCCGGTTCGTATACAGTATTTATCTTATTATGAATATTTGGTCGACTGTTGATTTACCCTTTTTGTACCCCGTTTGTTCTGTGTCTAATACTTCTTCAATATATGGGCTGAGACTTTTCAGTAAAATTCATGATGTTATTTCATAGCATGTACGTAATAGAGGTATCCCTCTAAATTTCTGTGTCAACATTTTGTCTCTTTGATAAGCTCTGTTTGTGAATGACCTTTTTTCTCTTTTGATTGTTCTCTTCATTTCTCTAGTGGCTGTCCTGTATTTTATTTTATTTTCATATTTGTTATTGTTCATCATTGCCTGTCTGGCTGTCCTCCCGTTCTGAACCGCTTTTGTACATGTTTCATTGAACAATGGTTTGCCTTTGATATTCCTATTATTGTTATCTCCTAGTAGGTCTTATGCTGTCTCCTTCATAACTGTTCTTATCTTGTTCCATTTAGTATTGACATCTTCACCTTGTTTCCTATTGCTTTTGTTGTCTAATTCTGTGAATCTACTTCTAAGCTTACTCTTAAACTGTTTATTCACCTCATCTTCTTTTAGCCTACTCGCATTTACTCCTTGGGTTCTTCTGTCTCTGTAGTTCTTACTTGGTTGTTTAGGTAATTTTTGTTTCATCTTTATTAGCACAAGATAATGTTCTGATCCTACCTAAGCCCCTCCCATTGTCCTAACAACTGTTACTGCCTTTTTATGTTTCTTCTCTGTCAACACATGGTTTCCAGCTAGCTCATCTGGTGAGGTCCATATTGCTTTATGTATGTATTTACAAGGAAATGATGTATTCACTGTTTTCATGTTTTCGTCTGTGGCGAAGTAGGTGAGCCTTATACCTTTATCATTTGATTCACTGTGCTAGCCGAACATGCCTATACATGACTGCCATCGGTATTCTTGTCCTATTTTAGCAATTAAGTCTTCTAGCACAGTTTTGATGTTATACTGTGGTAACCTGGATGACACCTGGTCCAAGGCGTCATAGAATGCGTGCTTTATATCTTCCTCCTCATAGAATGCGTGTTTTATATCTTCCTCCTCGTCCTCTTTTGGAGCATGGACGCTTACTAATGAAATGTTTCAATATTTACATTTGATTCTGGTGTAGCATATCGTACCATTGACATTTTATAGTGTCATCACACTGACCGTTATTTTATTATGTACCGCAAATCCTATGCCAAATACACTGTTTCTGAAATCTTTAAGAAGTTGTTATCACTAGTTGCTAGCAAACTGGAACTAGTTAGTCGGAGTGAGAGCATGTTTTTTGTTTTGTTTCGTTTTGTTGTAGGGCGCAAAAACAACTAGGGTCATAACGGCTATATCAGAACTGTAGAAAACGAAGACAAAGAAAAGAGTTGAAAACGACTACACGTTAATACCAATCGATGGAAGAGAAGACAGCTAGAAACAGGGACGTGGAGAAAGGTCTGTAAAATACGCTATAGAGAAACAGAGGTCCTGAACTAAAAATTAGCAGCCTGGTATATGTCAAAACGCGTAGCGTGTATTAAAACTCAAGTTATTTGTTGGAGCTGTTGAACCTGACCAGAGGCACCAAGTATGTGAAAGATTCTTAGGGACGAAGCATTTGTGGGTGACAAGAAAAAGGCTATTATAATAAACTTTAGTAATACTGAAACGCATACCAACGTTATTGAGTAATTCATCTCTCACTACCAACATCCATAACACATTACAAATATAAAATATTTTTCCATTAGCCATCCTCAAAAGGGGCAACCTAACTGGCTGCTGTCTGCTCCACAACAATTCTAAGGTTGTTGACAGTTTACAAATAGTCATTGGAGTACATTTTTAGTGGCTTAAGTACAGCAAACAACCCTCACTAACGTGTCTTCCAAAGTCACCAGAAAATTCGTCGTCGAGTTGTGAGAGCCCGAATGCTTACCAGCAAAATTTACTGACGGGATTCCAGCAGCAAAAACAACCTTACAGGTTGACAATTATTGAACTATATGAAACAAATTCGTCATAACTGCTGAAAGGTTTGCGTTAGGACGTTTGAGCTGCGCGGTTGGCCGTGGCGCATGACGGCATTTAGTATAAGCAGTTTGGTTTGGTTTAGCGACGAAGCCCACTTACATTTGGATGGGTCCGTCAATAAGCAAAATTGGCGCATTTGGGGACTGAGAATCCGCATTTGATTGACTCTGTCGTGTGCAATGTCCAGACACGAAATAATCGTTGCGATATTTCTTGATGGCACGGTGACTGCGGAACGATACGTGAAGGTTTTGGAAGATGATCTCATCCTCATTATCCAAAGTGATCCTGATGTCGACAAGATGTGATTCGTGCAAGACGGAGCTTAATCTCATCGATGCAGGAGAGTGTTGATGTCCTCGAGGAGCACTTTGGGGACTGCATTCTGCCTATGGGGTACCAAGAGGCCACTGGCATGGGCCTCGATGGGCCGCCATTTTCTTCTCATCTGAACATATGCAACTCCTTTTTATGGGGCTTTACTGAAGACAATGTGTACAGCAATAACCCCAAAACCATGGCTGAGCTGAAAACAGCCGTTCAGGAGGTCATCGACAGCATCGATATGCTGACATTTCAGCGGGTCATGTAGAATTTCGCAGTTCGTCTGCGCCACACCATCGCACAATGATGGCAGGCATATCGAACATCTCATAGCCTAAATCCGAATATCAGTAGTGACGTTTACATGTTAAATAAAGCGTGTGCACGCCGTAGTTTGTAAATAATTTGCTTTTTTTCATGTAGTTTAATAATTGTCACCCTGCACTTCTCGACCTTATTTTGAAGACAATAGTCCAGTGGTAACTCTGCTCTCCAAGAGTGTACTTACTTTGTGTATCTTGAATAAAAGTGATCCCTGCAAAGAAAAAAAGTAAGGTTTAGTGCTTTCCATGCGATCCAGGAAATGATGCACTGAAGTAAACTTCAGCATCTATATAGATACACATTTTATCTAACTACACACTCAGCACAAGGAATTATTTAAGTCTTCGTCATCTTATTACCATACGTGATTAATAACATAAAGATGCTAAATTCACTTCAACAAAGATAATTTTCCTCTACAAGTGTGCACTGTACTGATGTAAAACTTAACATAATTATTATTGGTGTAATACACACATCAAAAAAGGTTTTTCATCACCTCGGTTCCAAGAGTTTCACACCTGTACAGAAAACTGGAATAGAGATCAAGATAAACGTCATTCCAGCACTTTTTATTGCTCATGAAAACCACTCATTGGATGTTGTACCACCATACAGCGAGACCTTCAGAGTTGGTGGTCCAGACTGCTGTACACACCAGTACCTCCCTCTAATACCCAGTAGCACGTCCTCTTGCATTAATGCATGCCTGCATTGGCGAGGCATTCGTCTTCATGGAAGACAATTCGCGCCCCCATCGTGCACATCTTGTGAATAACTTCCTTCAGGATAACGACATCGCCCGACTAGAGTGGTCAGCACGTTCTCCAGACATGAACCCTATCGAACATGCCTGGGATAGATTGAACAGGGCTGTTTGTGGATGACGTGATCCACCAACCACTCTGAGGGATCTGCACCGAATCGCCGTTGAGGAGTGGGACAATCTGGACCATTAGTACCTTGATGAACTTGTCGATAGTATGCCACGTCGAATACAAGCATGCATCAGTGCAAGAGGACGTGCTACTGGGTGTTAGAGGTACCGGTGTGTATAGCAATCTGGACCACCACTTCTGAAGTTCTCGCTGTATGATGGTACAACATGCAATGTGTGGTTTTCATGAGCAATAAAAAGGGCGGAAATGAGGTTTATGTTTATCTCTATTTCAATTTTCTGTACAGGTTGCCGAACTTTCAGAACGGAGGTGATGCAAAACTTTTTTTATGTGTATATATCGAGTGAAAGCGGCGCTGTGCCTCTTCGACGGAATTACAGACAGTCTATCTCACTTTGACTTGTATGGAGGAAGTTATGAAGAACATAAAGTAATTGAAAGTGTCATATCAAGTATTCTTCTAGGTTTTATCAGATCTACTGTTTTGAAGATGCCGCGTTTCGACTAGTGTGCGAAACTCTGTAGCTGCTAAGGCAAATGTCATAAAATTTCTACACGGTGAAGGGAGAGTTACTTGTGTGGCATATGTTTGTGCAGAAATTGCCTTGAGAATCTTTGAAGTACATGGCGTATCACTGTGATTGAAATGTATCAGAAAATGTAGTTGAATTATGCATTTAATCTATCTACAACGGAAGTTTTGGTGTTATAAAAGAAAACTGTTTGTTTCAATCAGAGTTGTGAGATGATTCAAATATATCATGAAGAAATGTATATTTGTAAGGAAAATATATTTTTATACTGCAGATACAAAAGAAAGTTGTTAGAAAGCGTTCAGTTCTGCTATTCAATACGTTTGTCACCTCCAGATTTACCTCAGTATGATAATTGCTTCCGTAACGTTTATCTTGGGTGATAATTCCGTAAATGACAAACAGCACGCACATTATTGTCATTAAGCGTCCCTTGAAGTCTTTTCTGACTCTTTGTTGTGCAGTAACTCGTTATTTCCAAAACAGATACTTCTTCCCGCTCCTGTAATATATTGAATGGGTCATGATGCAGAGCTTGCTTTATAATTTAGTCACTGAGTTTCGTTTTGTCCGTATGCAGATCAAATAAAGAAAAAGAGAAAATTACTTACAAACCGAAATGTTTCTTTAGCGAGATCCCAACCGACTTGTATATCGACCAGTACTTTGGAAATCGAAAATATTACCGCTGAGCCAACATGATACTGCTGTGGTACACGTTTTATCAATACGTCCATGTTCCCTAACGTAGATAGGTCTACTCCGAACGTGACGTTAGAAAGCAGTCATAGCCTAGGTGCCAAACGTCAAATCTGGGTTTAAACAAAGAATGTTACTTACCCAGTTCACATCTTAAATTGAAGTAATTCAGAACATTTCCAGAATATTTCATCGAGTTGACAAGAAAGTACTGAATTAGACATCAAACCTCGCTGTCGGCAGGCTGCCACAGAGACGAAGTCCGAGTCGTTTCACTTAATGCGACCAATTTTCCTGGCCGCCCCTCAGAATTTTAAGTCCAACCGTATGCACTATCCGGCAAAACTGTAGGATGCGGAAGTGTATAGAGGAAATTTTGCTAGTGTTATCGAGCTGTTATCGAAACGTATCTGCTCGTGGTCTAGTGAAGAAGGGAAAGAAGGTGGTAGGAGTCGAGCTCTGTGACTATAAAGCCACGCCTTCCAGTCCACTTCATTCTCTAGTTTCTTTAAACTGCATATTGAATTTCTGATAAAGTTACCAGGCTGATGGAATTTCAGACATAAATCGTTTGAGTTTCTACTCCACCTATAATAGCAAGAAGTTCCAGAAACATTGGCACCAAACAGCTCGTGACTGCGTCACGGTCAGAACAGTTTACGCTTGAGAAAAACCCCACAGCAGCTAACGGCTGGTGGGTCATAAACCGGCCGCCGTCAACGACAGATGCCTCTGACAAGTTGAACGTTGCATGGCGCTATGAATGTATTTATAAACGGTCATTTTTTTTATTTGAAGTAGTCTCATTATCTCGCAGTTACGATTTGGATTTTGCATACCGTAAACTTACGAACGTTGTTCAAGAGTGGTGATACAGTGGGGAAAAAATCTAAAATTTGCATTGTTCTTTGCTTTGGATTTAGTAGCAGGGCGAAGGCAGCAGAGACATCTCTGAAGCTTTGTATTGCTTCTTTACTTCAAGAAAGATCGATCGTTCTGGCACGAAAAACTTTGCATATTCAGGAAGCTTCGATAACAGACATATGTAATGAAGTGCCACCATTTAATGGTCGTGCGACATTTGCATTCAATAGGCACGGTTCAGAGGTCGGGAGCAGTAGTACGTATTGCACGCTGTAATTTAAAAAACAACAAAAATCGAAAGAGTGACCATTAATGCATTTTTGCTTGATCGTCATCAATTGGCTCACTAAGAATTCCCATGCAGTGTTCCTACTGATGACTAGTTATGATGTCTTTATATTGACTTCTTAAGAAGAATTAAAGGCTGAGCCCTAAAAAAAGACATATATACTCGAACAAAAGGCAGTGGTTAAGGCGGTCAATTTCTGACGTGAAGGTAGGAGGTCTGATTCCTTTTCCTACCATGAATTTTAATTGGTTGTAAGAGTTATTAGTTTAGTTGGACAACACTATTAATAAGTATGTAACCGAGGATATAGTGGATGCAAATGCTCCACTTCAAGCCTTCACCGCTGGTCTTGAACCACTTTTCCTCCTTATGCATTGTGCTTTCTGCTTGAAATTACAAGAAAATGATATCTCCTCCGTGCAACCGTCGGTATTGTCATCCTGTCTGCATATAAATACAGAGAATATAAATAAAAATAATGATTTCGCTCGACATAAGTAACTAAATAGTTTCTCTTTGATGCCTTCATCGTCACTGACATCATGAACCATGTGAGAAGGAAATTAGTTTCATGTTTGTCTCAGACTCTATAATCGATGGTCGAAAAATAATTTAAAACCAATAATGTACTGAAAGACTGAAAAAGAGTGAAATAGGCAGCCTAGATTTAATGTATAGTCTGCTTCTCTTAAAAAAAAAAAGTAAAGAAACGAGGAAGAGAGAGAGAGGTAAGATAAACTCATTTTCCTCTTCTTCGAGGGCAAATAAAAGTTCATTTGTCATACACAAGATTTTCTCCCTAATAACACAAAAATTAGTACCGTTTTCAGTTTCCGTCCTCCTCTACAACTACATTTAGTCGCTGGGCAATAGGGCAACAAGTTGCCGGATGAAACTGTTATCCTGTCACAACTCTTCCCATGCGTCACGAACTGCTTTGCACAGCGCTGGCTTGGTATGGTCTTCTACGCCTAATAATTTTCTCCATCTTTGACCACACGTCCTTTATGGGTCAGTACCTTTGGGAGGTCAGTCTAACAGCTCAATGCCTCAGTTCATTTGAAACCAGTGTTTTAACAGTCTGCTATGTGGACATGAGAGCTGCAGAGTTGGAAGATTATTCTGACCCTCGAAAAACTCTGACGAACAGAAAGAAACGTTACGTTCCGCGGATTTCAAAGTTGTAATGACTAGAAAACGGACGGTCCAGTTGGCACAGAACGCCGCAACCACTTGCTGACGTCCATCCCAAAACTGTGACAGCGGCTCGGCCACCCCTCTGCCTCTGACTGACATATTTGTTGCAGAATCTCGCTACCTTTTGTCGATACACATGGAATGCAGTATTTGGTGCAGTAGAAAACACTTTCTCGTCTATAAATATAGCTCGTTCCCGGTACGAAAGAGGTTTTATTCTGTACGCCAGGGCGAAGCTTGTCTGGCAGCATATGTTGCTCCTTCAATATCTTCTTAACCACCGGTTTTCGTTCATTCCTTCCGTTCCCACTGAGATGACGACCAATGTTCGACCTGCTCAGACGTAGCTGGAGGATTTCCGTAGTTCTCAAAGGGTTTTCACCATTGCAGTGTCTTGATCCTCTGTGGCAGAACGTGGACGTCCAGGACGACGACGGTTGACGTGGCTTTCCTCAGCCATCATTTTCACCCACAGATGTATCGCAGATTTGCTGTATCCTAGGGTACGGGAAATGGCACTGATACTGCATCCTTCTGCATAAGGCGCAAGAATGGGACTTTGAGCTGTGACATTTCGCATGTAAAAACCTATTGACGAGGTAGGAGCAAACGAAGTATGACAGAAGGTGAAGAGTACTTCCTTTGCCTCAGAAATCAAATTCATTCCTGATTACACGCTTTGAAAAAAGATTTAATAAATTAGTGCCATGTGATATTGTTTAGAGTATCGTATAAATATATTTTGTCTGATAACATTCAAAAATGGCTCTGAGCGCTATGGGACTTAACTTCTGTGGTCATCAGTCCCCTAGAACTTAGAACTAATTAAACCTAACTAACCTAAGGACATCACACACATCCATGCCCGAGGCAGGATTCGAACCTGCGACCGTAGCAGTCGCGCGGGTCCGGACTGAGCGCCTTAACCGCGAGACCACCGCGGCCGGCTCTGATAACATTATACGTAGTCATAATAATGACACCATTTTCAAATATTAAAGGTGAAATTTAGTTTCACGTTATGATGCAGATCGTGTTGCTCCGGCAACTGTGTTTTAGTCAACTGTGTTACCTCTCATATTACTCCACGAAAGTCTGTAACAGCTGCTAAAACATGTGGTAGCAAAGTGGAGCAGGGAATGCGGCGAGTTTGCAATCTCTTTTTATCGGGCTCGAACCCTGGCGATTCTACAACTTTTTAATTCGTTATACACAAAGAATTTTTAATTGTGGAGGACAATGTCAATTGTAACGTTCAAAGTAGTTGTAGTATTGTAAACATTTGTGTATATGGCCTCGACTGCTCGTTGGAGGAAGGCAGGGACAAATAGTCTCCCGTGGTTTCCCTGTGGTGTATACACCACACTTTGAGCATGAACTTAGCCTTCTACTGTTAATCGTTTTGTATTGTTAGCAGTACCATACCCTTAGATATTAACATCTGTTTCAAATTATGATATCCACAGCTACAGGAACACATCGTGTGATACCTCTTGGCACAAAAACATTCATGGTTTCATTTCAAGCCTTGGCATAGATGCACAACGAACTGCTAGCGATAAATTAAAAAAAAAAGTTCAAATGTGTGTGAAATCTTATGGGACTTAACTGATAAGGTCATCAGTCCCTAAGCTTACACACTACTTAACCTAAGTCATCCTAAGGACAAACACACACACCTATGCCCGAGGGAGGACTCGAACCTCCGCCGGGACCAGCCGCACAGTAGTGATAAATTATTTTCATTTTTCATGTCTATACATGTGTTATCAGGAATAACGATAGGTCCCGTTATTTCTAGACAAGACATGTACACATCTCACTACTGGAGAGTAAGCAATTCGTGGATAGAAAACAACGACGGAAGATGCCGGGTTCGATTCCCTGTCAGGGAAAAAAGTTGTATCCTCGATTCAGTTCCAAACATCTCGCTGCTACTGAAAATATTCGATATCAAACACGTGGCGTTTCTTAGCTAACAATCTGATTATGTGCCGGGTTTGAGTCTCCGTCACATAACTTTACATCATGGCGCATCGTTTTAAACAAGTGCAAACTTTGTTACTTGAAATTATTACTTCCCCCATGGGATCCACAGCGCAGTCGCAACGTCGCTCAGGTTGATGCCGTGTTCCTTGATTTGACACAGTCCCGCATTGCCGATTAATGAAAAAAAAACGAGCTTACGGAGTATCGGAGCAGACCTACGATTAGATTCAAGACTCTCTTGCAGATTGAACACAACACGTCGCTCTTTATGGAACTGAATAGACAGATGAAAAGGTAATATCCGGAGTACCACAGGGAAGTGTGATAGGACCGTTGACGTTTACAATAGATATCACTCATCTACTAGAAAGCGTCTGATGCTCTTTAAGGCTATTCGCAGATGATGCAGTTGTCTATACCAAAGTAGCAACGCCAGAAGATAATAAGAATATGCAGAACGACCTGCAGAGAATTGATGAATGGTGCAGACTCTGCCAGTTGATCCTAACGTAAATAAAAGTAACATATTGCGCATACGTAGGAAAAGAAATCCACTACTGTACAACTGCACTGTTGATGACAAACAGCTGGAGACAGCGTCTGCCGTAAAATATGTAGGCGTAACTATCCAGAGTGACCTCAAGTGGAATGGCCACATAAAAAAGATGGAGAGAAAATCAGATGCCAGACTCAGATTCATCGGAAGAATCTTAAGGAAATGTAACTCATCCACGAAAGAAGTGGCTTATAAGGCGCTCGTTCGGCCGATTCTTCAGTATTGTTCATCTATCTGGGATCCCCATCAGGTACGACTGAGAGAGGAGATAGAGAAGATCCAACGAAGAGTAGCGCATTTCGTCATGGGATCGTTTAGCTGGCGAGAGAGCGTTACAGAGATACTAAACAAACTCCACTGGCAGACGTTACAAAAGAGGTGTTGTACATCACGGAGAGATTTAATATTAAAATTTCGAGACAACACTTTTCACGAGGAGTCGGGCAACATATTACTTCCCCTCACATGCATCTCGCGTATTGACGACGAGGAGAAAATTCGAGAAATTAGAGCGAATACAGAGGCTTACCGACACTGATTCTGCCCACGCACTATTCGCGAGTGGAACAGGGTTGGAGGGATCAGGTAGGAGTACGGAAAGTACCTTCCGCCACACACCATTAGGTGGCTTGCAGAATATGATGTAGATGTTAGATGTATACGAATGTGTTTCATGGTTAGTTAACAAGAAGATAATCATCTCGACAGGATTCCAGCCAGAGCACGAAAATTTTGAAGTTCAGATTTGCTAACTGGTGCTGGTGCAAACTTCGATACTTCACTGCTGTTTATGCCTAGTCACCAATGACGAACGTTGCTGTGATCGAGTTTCGATTAGACACGAAATCTTGCTTGGTTACAATGGCTCAAGGTGCTTGGTTTGAATCCAGAAGAAAAAAAAATTGGTCAAGTTGTTTAAAGCCAAACGTGTGCACAAATAATTGCTCAATCGTGAGTGCAAAGTAATTACTGGTGACACGATGTTAAGTTTGAGGTTTTCATTGAGCGCTTGGCACAGTTAACCGAGTTGGTTTAACTGATTTGTTCAACATCCAGTTTATGACTAACCAGGAACGACGTTGCACAGATGTGGAAAACTTTTTAAAGAGCAAGAATACTTCGAACTGTCATTGAACTTTATCTGTTGTCCATAAAAATATTTAAGTTTGCCTACAGATTACTGGAACGCCTTGTGTGACGGAGTTAGTTAACTCAAATTCAAATGAGTATGGTAGTAATTTTAGAATGTCACTTACTATAATAAAATTGAGTTTACAAGCGTTAAGGACTGACTCTCTTCGAATGAGGCGTTTCCTGGTATCTGAAGTATCGTGGCGTAGTGCAAAGAGATTAGGGGATCTGCGAGACAGCTACAATATGTGGGCTACATGCAAATCAGGCGAAACGTAATACAGCATTACATAGACTCTCTTATCAAAGTGTCCTGGAAATTTGCTAGTGGACATCAATGGGGGTGTGTGTTCTCCGTTCACCTTTAAGACAGGTTGTCTCTGTTGGGAACATTTTCGATAAGGTTAAAACGTAACTGTCAGTTCGTTTGATATTAATTGACGAAATGTGTCTGACTAAATGTGTCACTTGCGTGTCAAGCTTCGTAAACCATATCTTGTCTACCACGGTAATTTCTTACCCTCGCAAGACTGCATTATATCCCCTGGAAGGCAAATGGGACAAGTTACATGTTTCTATTTCGTTTACTACCATGAATGCCGTTTTAAGTTCTCTTTTTAGGTATTTCATGAGTGACTGTCTTTAGTGACAGTACGAGTAGCTGAAAATTAACGTGCCCTGGTGGTGGAGGAAGAAATGAGGCCAGAAAAGTTGGGATCAGTGATTCGAATTTCAAGCTTTAAACTTTCCCCGCCACTGAATACAGAGCGTCGGTTTGGACGTGAGAAAAAAGCACGAAGCGTTAGCGAGACAGCCAAACGCGAGACTGAAACCGGGTTGATGACTGGCGAGTTCAAAACTCACGAAATTTCTTCCCCATCACTTTAGACAACAGTTGGTTTGGACGTGAGAGAGAGGTTTGGAACGTAAGCGAGGCTGCCGAATGTGGGGCTGCAAACGGAGCATTAGCGAAGTTTTTTTTTTTCAATTTTAGCGCACCTCTCCTCCTATTACTTGAGATAAAACGCCGTTTTGAAGGCAACGGAGACGGACAAGGTGTTAGAGAGACAAACGAACACAGAATAGAGAGCAATGGAACGACTGGATGTTTTTAGATCCAACAGGCCTTTCCCCTCACATTTTGGGCGCGGGAACCGTGCTCGCAGGAGAAAGGGGCTGTAGACGACAGGGTAAGCTATAGTTTCAGAGAAGAATGGAAAAATTACGATCGTGGGGAGGGAGGTTGATACGACATTTTCAGATTCAACGAATCTTGACTACCCCAACTCGTAGGACTGTGGAATGCCTTCAGTTGTGGGAGTGATTTCGGCGCAGTGAGCGGTAAGCACTTGGTGGCGTCTGGTTGCTGGAGTTGAGTAGGTCTACACAGACGCGGTCGTGGGAGCGTTCTATAGATCCAGTTACAGTAATGTGACCGTCTGTGAAAAGCCCGGGCCGCGCGGGGTTAGTGTGTGGAAAAATTACGATCGTGGGGAGAGAGGTTGATACGACATTTTCAGATTCAACGAATCTTGACTACCCCAACTCGTAGGACTGTGGAATGCCTTCAGTTGTGGGAGTGATTTCGGCGCAGTGAGCGGTAAGCACTTGGTGGCGTCTGGTTGCTAGAGTTGAGTAGGTCTACACAGACGCGGTCGTGGGAACGTTCTATAGATCCAGTTACAGTAATGTGACCGTCTGTCAAAAGCCCGGGCCGCGCGGGGTTAGCCGAGCGGTCGAGGGCGCTGCAGTCATGGACTGAGCGGCTGGTCCCGGCGGAGGTTCGAGTCCTCCCTCGGGCATGGGTGTGTGTGTTTGTCCTTAGGATAATTTAGGTTAAGTAGTGTGTAAACTTAGGGACTGATGACCTTAGCAGCTAAGTCCCATAAGATTTCACACACATTTGAACATTTTTTTCCAAAAGCCCGGAAAACAAACTTTTGCAGCGATGACGTGCGGGAAGTGAGTCAATGAAGTTTTGGAAAATACAGACAGCGATGTGGAGCCATGCCGACTCGAGTGCCGTGACCAGCTTCGCTAGGTTCCTCGGTTGAGGATGCAAGGCACGAATAGCCAGAGCGAGTTGATCCCACAGATTCTCGACTGGGTTTAAATCTGCGTAGTTTGCTTGTCAGGGGAGTAGGTAATTTCATCCTGCTGCTCTTTCAACCATGCACGTGCACTCGGAGTTGGGTGATACGTTGCATTGTCCTATTGGTACATGCTGTCGTGACGTGGAAAAACGAACTGCATGTCGGGCTAGATATGATCCCAAAGGATAGATGCATACTTGACTTGATCCATTGCGCCTTCGTGATTGATGAGATCACCCAGTCAATGTCACAGAAGCGTTCACCAGACCACAATGCTCCCTCCTGCGGTATGGACGCTTCAGACGATTATTGCAGGGTGTGTGCTTTCAGATGTTTCACGCCGTCACGCCATAGACGCCAACGGCCATCTGTTTTCTGCAAAGACCACCTGTGACACTCAGTGGACGTACAGTTGCAAATTTCAGTCTTCGTCGTCGATGGACAGCAGTCAGCATGGATGCATGGGCCGGAGGCCCTTACGCAGCAACGTTCGCTGTACACTGTCAGCATCCTCTTGATTCATAGGGCGGGCAGTTGCTCTACAGTTGCACGTCTATTCGCCCATGCACATCTCCATAGCTGTCTTCCACACCTATCATCTATGGCCTGTGGTGCAACACAGTTGCCTCGCGCCGCTTTTGGATAGCGCCATTTTGCCATGCACGGTATTTGTAACCACGGCGGGACGCTAACAGTTTACAAACTTAATCGTTTCGAAAATGGTTCCACCCATGACCCAAAAGCTACTGATCGTGCCGTTTTTGACGTTAGATAAACCGGTCCTTTCCGCATTGCGACGTCGACTGCACTGTTCTCCCTTCCTCCCCTCCCCGTGGACATGTTTTATGTATTCTTAACCGCTAGTGCTGCCACCTGCTGTCTGTAATCTGTTATGGCACGTTGACGTTGAACGTAGGCGGTGATCACGTTTTGATTGCGATTGTACGGTGCACTTGAACCAGTCATGTTTTCTTGAGGAATAAAGATTCGCATCGTAAATTGTGATGTCATTTAATCAGTTACGCATAAGCAACCTCCAGTGTTCGCCAGATTTCTTCCCTTCCATAGCTTGTATTAGTAGAAAGAGCAGAGGATGCATTTTCACATATCAGTAAATAAATAAACTGGAAATGAGCTATGTACCAAGTGTTAGAGTACTACACTCTATCTAAATCACCTACCATCACTTGCTCGCTATCAAGTCGTTTTCAATTGTGCGACATTAGATTATTGCTGTACGGAACGTGATGTGATTGTTCCTCTTGACTATCAAAGGAGCGAGCCAGGGAGCTGAAATTAATGATCAGAATTGGGAGCTGAATCTGTTCTCAGACCAATCTCATTGGTTTATTTTGCTCCTCCTACCTTAACAACGACATTGTTTTAGGAAAAAGAAACAGATTAGAAGCTGCGTTTAAATTTCCACTACCAGGATATAAGTTTCAACGAACAACAATCGTCTTTCAAGGTGTCTTAATAGTTGTGGAGGAATAGCTACCCATTCTTCCTCAAGAGCCGAAACTAGAGAAGTTAGTGATCTACATCTACATCTACATTGATACTCCGCAAGCCACCCAACGGTGTGTGGCGGAGGGCACTTTACGTGCCACTGTCATTACCTCCCTTTCCTGTTCCAGTCGCGTATGGTTCGCGGGAAGAACGACTGTCTGAAAGCCTCCGTGCGCGCTCTAATCTCTCTAATTTTACATTCGTGATCTCCTCGGGAGGTATAAGTAGGGGGAAGCAATATATTCGATACCTCATCCAGAAACGCACCCTCTCGAAACCTGGCGAGCAAGCTACACCGCGATGCAGAGCGCCTCTCTTGCAGAGTCTGCCACTTGAGTTTATTAAACATCTCCGTAACGCTATCTCGGTTACCAAATAACCCGGTGACAAAACGCGCCGCTCTTCTTTGGATCTTCTCTATCTCCTCCGTCAACCCGACCTGGTACGGATCCCACACTGATGAGCAATACTCAAGTATAGGTCGAACGAGTGTTTTGTAAGCCACCTCCTTTGTTGATGGACTACATTTTCTAAGCACTCTCCCAATGAATCTCAACCTGGTACCCGCCTTACCAACAATTAATTTTATATGATCATTCCACTTCAAATCGTTCCGTACGCACACTCCCAGATATTTTACAGAAGTAACTGCTACCAGTGTTTGTCCCGCTATCATATAATCATACAATAAAGGATCCTTCTTTCTATGTATTCGCAATACATTACATTTGTCTATGTTAAGGGTCAGTTGCCACTCCCTGCACCAAGTGCCTATCCGCTGCAGATCTTCCTGTATTTCGCTACAATTTTCTAAAGCAGCAACTTCTCTGTATACTACAGCATCATCCGCGAAAAGCCGCATGGAACTTCCGACACTATCTACTAGGTCATTTATATATATTGTGAAAAGCAATGGTCCCATAACACTCCCCTGTGGCACGCCAGAGGTTACTTTAACGTCTGTAGACGTCTCTCCATTGATAACAACATGCTGTGTTCTGTTTGCTAAAAACTCTTCAATCCAGCCACACAGCTGGTCTGATATTCCGTAGGCTCTTACTTTGTTTATCAGGCGACAGTGCGGAACTGTATCGAACGCCTTCCGGAAGTCAAGAAAAATAGCATCTACCTGGGAGCCTGTATCTAATATTTTCTGGGTCTCATGAACAAATAAGGCGAGTTGGGTCTCACACGATCGCTGTTTCCGGAATCCATGTTGATTCCTACATAGTAGATTCTGGGTTTCCAGAAATGACATGATACGCGAGCAAAAAACATGTTCTAAAATTCTACAAGAGATCGACGTAAGAGATATAGGTCTATAGTTTTGCGCATCTGCTCGACGACCCTTCTTGAAGACTGGGACTATCTGTGCTCTTTTCCAATCATTTGGAACCCTCCGTTCCTCTAGAGACTTGCGGTACACGGCTGTTATGATGTTGGACGCTGGAGTCTAAAGCGAATTCGACATTCTAATTGATCCTAAAAGTGTTATTGTCCACAAACCATTGCTTCACACATGCTGCTTTACGACGGGGTGCATTGTCATTCCGTTAAAATCATCGTCTCCGGACTGTTTCTCTAATGTACACAGTAAAATGTATTCATATACACTATGTGATCAAAAGTATCCGGACACCCCCAACACATATGTTTTTCATATTAGTTGCATTGTGCTGCCACCTGCTGCCAGGTACTCCGTATCAGCGACCTCAGTAGTCATTAGCCATCGTGAGGGAGTAGAATGGGGTGCTGTGCGGAACTCACAGACTTTGAACATGGTCAGGTGATTGGGTGTCACTTTTGTCACAACGCCTGTACGCGAGATTTTCACACACCTAAGCATCCCTAGGTCCACTGTTTCCGATGTTATAGTGAAGTGGAAACGTGAAGGGACACTTACAGCACAAAAGCGTACAGGCCGACCTCGTCTGTTGACTGACAGAGACCACCGACAGTTGAAGAGGGTCGTAATGTGTAATAGGCAGACATCTGTCCAGACCATCACATAGGAATTCCAAACTGCATCAGGATCCTCTGCAAGTACTATGACAGTTAGGCGGGAGGTGAGAAACTTGGATTTCACGGTCGAGCGGCTGCTCATAATCCACACATCACGCCGGTAAATGCCAATTGGCATTCACTTGGTGTAAGGAGCTTAAACATAGTACGGTCGAACAGTGGAAAAATGTTGTGTGGAGTGATGAATCACGGTACACAATGTGGCGATCCGATGGCAGGGTGTGGGTATGGCGAATGCCCGGTGAACGTCATCTGCCAGCGTGTGTAGTGTCAACAATAAAATTCGGAGGCGGTGGTGTTACGGTGTGTTCGTGTTTTTCATGGAAGGGGTTTGCATCCCTTGTTGTTTTTCATGGCACTATAACAGTACAGGCCTACACTGATGTTTTAAGCAATTTTTTGCTTCCCACTGTTGAAAAGCAATTGCACGTGCATCTTTCAACACGATCGAGCACCTGTTCATAATGCACGGCCTATGGCGGAGTGGTTACACGACAATAACATCCCTGTAATGGACTGTCCTGCACAGAGTCCTAACCTGAATACTACAGAACACCTTTGGGATATTTTGGAACGTCGACTTCGTGTCAGGGCCTCGCCGACCGACATCGATACCTCTCCTCAGTGCAGCATTCCGTGAAGAATGGGCTGCCATTCCCCAAGAAACCTTCCAACACCTGATTGAACGTATGCCTGCGAGGGTGGAAGCTATCATCAAGGCTAAATGTGGACCAATACCATATTGGATTCAAGCATTACCGATGGAGGGCGCCACGGAGTTGTAAGTCATTTTCAGCCAGGTGTCCGGATACTTTTGATCACATAGTGTACCTCTGAATATAGCGTTTTCTTATGCACGTAAGAGAACCACACCTAAACGAGGAAAAACGCCCCAATACCGGAACACCACCTCCTCTTTATTTCACTATTGGCACTCCTGACGGCAGGTAACGCTCTCCAGGTGCTCGCCAGACTGAGATCTACAGCGAGATTCAGCGCCGCAAATCATTCGTTTCCAGTCACCCACTGTGCAGAGGCGACGCTCTGTAGAACAACTCAATGTCTGCTAAGCATCGACTACAAAAATGTGTGGCTTACGAGGAGCTGCTCGGTCATTGGACCCATCTCTTTTCAACCCTTTCATAAGCGGTGGGATATATACCTTCCATCTTAAAAACAACGAACAAATTTCAGAGGGGTTCGCATTTTCCAGTTTCGTGACGCGCTGCCATCTGCGGGACTCTTTTTGAACCTATTGCCACCAGCCATTTTCCGTTTCTCGCCAGACATTTGTTAACATCGAGTATCGATTTAAGCGTCAGGAAGTCTTTTGTGAAAGTACAGTATTTGTGTTGTTGAGTGTAGCCATGTATAAAAGTGAAACATGTGTAACATTCTGCGTGGTGTCTGTTTGTTCAATATCGTGTCCCCCTACCACTTTCGCGCAACGACGCTCTGAGAGTGTTTTTTAGGGAATTGACTAGTTTGAACCTGGGACCTGTTGCTGGTAAGGAGACGCCAGACCACACATGGCATGTAGAGTTCAGAAGAGTTCAGTGAGACTAGCGATGATATAACCAAATACTTAATGATTTCAGCGTCAGCTCCACTGCACTCCCTGTAAAAGAATCTTAAAACTAACTAAATTTAGTGGAAGGGGTTCAAGGCTTTCCTATTTTTAGTTAGCTGGTAAAATAACGTCGAAAAAGCAGTTAAGTTTACCATTGGAAATTTTATTCTACTCACAAAACATTGTTTATAAATTGCACTATTGGTAAAAGGAAATGTTTTAATGCAGGATGGTAAAAACCAACTGCGTTCAACAAAAATGCGAACGAATATTCCCTGAATGGGTGTAACAGATGAGACTTCTGCAGTTCTGAGTGAAGCTTTATGCGCTGTTACGCTGCATCGCGTGCGTTCATTACCTTGCCGGTGTTCGTCAGGGGACGGCGGGCAGCACAGCTCCGCTCACCTCGTCTCGGAAGCAACTCTCTCCTAACTTCTCCTTACTACAATTTACCGAAGTTGGTTTAAAAAAGCTATCTGGCTGTGTTTTCATCTGACCAATCAGGGTCTCAATGTTAACCTTAAGCTCCGCCTACAAAAATTCTGTCTATCCAATGACAAACGTTATACTTTTCGTGGTGGGGCAATGTTTCTAAAGTTTGCAACGTAACAGAGACGCGAAAAAGTCTCACGTTAAAACTTGCGGCTGGGTGTGGCCCTTTTTGTGTTATCGTAAGATCTATACTGTTCTTCTGGAGGGCTCTAGCTTTTAACATGGGCTGGGGGGTGGTCCTAGCGGTTAGCTGACGACGTGGGTGTCCGTCCCTTATCGTAGGGCCTTGTAGCTTAACACGGTTCTGCTCTCGGCTTCTGTTCTCGTTTCTCCCCTCGGAACTGAACTGTCTCACGGTGGGAAGGTATGACATGCATTTAGGCATTCTTGTGTTAGTCTGTGGTATTCCATTTGCTCATCTGTGGTATTCCATTTGCTCACTCGTTACTCGTATTACTTTGGTTAATTTAATGTCACGATTTATTTTGAGCTATGTGACATACTACTGGATTTACTTATCATGTCAAGGTTTTCATGGAAGGTGTTGGATTTGCCTGACACCTTACACATGGACGATAAATAGTTTAGACAAGAATGTCTTCTAATCATACAATGAAGGCTTTCACGACGGGATGGTACTGTTGTTGGTAATTCTTCCGGGTTATATGGCCGTGGTCCATGGAATACTTCTATTCCTAACGTTTCGTCCAATACTACGTTGGACATCCTCAGAGGTATGGCTGGTCCTGTTGAGTCCTGCCGACTGACGCGTTCAGAGTCGGAGAGCAGCCTAAATACCGAGGAAAGTGGGCGTGGTCTAGCTTGCACATAGTAGAAGAGAGAAAACTAGTCAGAGATAAAATGTAACTATCGATAATAGTCCGACATAGATAAAAATTACTTATTGATTCTGTAACGCCACTGTCGATATCTCGCTTAATTTCACGGCCTCTTCTTTTCTATTAAAATTATCTTCATGTTTCATGTTCATAAACTTCAATAGCCTCCCTATACAGTCGTGGATAATAGTTCGTGGTAGCACTTAAAACTGTAGTTTCAGAAAACTTAACTACATGGTCACCGGACTGAAGTGCATGTTCCGCAACGGTCGATTTATCTATTTTACCCAGTCGGCAAAGACTTTTATGCTCCTTTACTCTCGTATTCACACTTCTTTTCGTAGTACCAATTTATGTAGACGACACATTCGTGGTTTGGACACACGGCAAAAAAGCCTTAGACGAATTTTTTGATTATTTTAATAGCATAAACCCTAAAATTCAGTTTACCATTGAAGTGGAAAAATACCAGGCTATTTGGTTTCTCGATGTGTTAGTCATGAGACAGACCGATGGCAGTCTAAGACATAAAGTGTTTCGGAAGAGCACACGTACTGATAGATACTTACATAAGAACTCCAATCATCACCCACAACAAAAAAGAGGTGTAATCAAAAGTTTAGTGGACAGGGCAAAACGGATTTGTACGCCGGAACATCTGGATATGGAACTGAATCATCTGAAACAGGCCTTCGAAAAGAATCGGTACTCAAACAAAGAAATTAATAGAGTTTTAAGACGTAATTAGAGCAGGCCAAAGGACAAGGATGGTACACAACAATGGAAGAACACGGTGTCTTTACCTTTCATTCGTAAGGTTACAGATCGAATCGTAAAAATTTTGCTGAAACATAAAGTGAAACCGGTATTCAAACATACCAGAAAAATAGGACGAATACTTCGTTCTGCTAAAGATAGAAGGCCACCATTATCATCTAGCGGTGTGTATAAAATTTCGTGTACCTGTGGCAAGGTCTATATTGGTACTACGAAAAGAAGTGTGAATACGAGAGTAAAGGAGCATAAAAGTCTTTGCCGGCTGGGTAAAATAGATAAATCGACCGTTGCGGAACATGCACTTCAGTCCGGTGACCATGTAGTTAAGTTTTCTGAAACTACAGTTTTAAGTGCTACCATGAACTATTATCCACGACTGTATAGGGAGGCTATTGAAGTTTATGAACATGAAACATGAAGATAATTTTAAT
The DNA here is from genome assembly GCF_021461395.2 of Schistocerca americana. NCBI lineage: Eukaryota > Metazoa > Arthropoda > Insecta > Orthoptera > Acrididae > Schistocerca > Schistocerca americana. The sequence continues at coordinate 499,871,581 of NC_060119.1, read as the reverse complement.
AGAAAAGAAGAGGCCGTGAAATTAAGCGAGATATCGACAGTGGCGTTACAAAATCGATAAGTGATTTTTATTTATGACGGACTTTTATCGATAGTTACATTTTATCTTTGACTAGTTTTCTCTCTGCTACTATGTGCAAGCTAGACCACGCCCACTTTCCTCGGTATTTAGGCCGCTCTCCGACGCTGGACTCGTCAGTCGGCAGGACTCAACATGACCAGCCATACCTCTGAGGATGTCCAACGTAGTATTGGACGAAACGTTAGGAATAGAAGTATTCCATGGACCACGGCCATGCAACCCGGAAGAATTATCAACAACAATAGAATAGAGGCTTTTGAAATGTGGTGCTACAGAAGAACGATGAAGATTAGATGGATAGACCAGATAACTAATGAAGAGGTACTGAACAGAATTGGGGAGTAGAGGAATTTGTGGCACAACTTGACTACAATAAGGTATCGGTTGGTAGGACATGTTCTGAGGCACCAAGGGATCACCAATTTAGCATGGAAAGGCAGTGTGGAGGGTAAAAATCGTAGAGGGAGACCAAAAGATGAGTACATTAAGCAGATTCAGAAGGATGTAGGTTGCATTAGGTGCTTGGAGATGAAGAAACGTGCACAGAATAGGGTAGCATGGAGTGCTGCATCAAACCAGCCTCTGGACTGAAGACCACTACAACAACACATCAATAAATAATTTTAAAAAAATAAGATATTGTCATATTTCTTCATGGTGAAAAGTGCCAGCGGAAAAAATACTTCACACTTGCTGGTATGAGTCAAATGTAGACTGTAAACTAAAAAAGAGTTGCAAAATCGTAAATCCTATTAACTGCAATGTAATTTAATACCTAACAAAATTCAGGTTTCTTCCCCACTTGTTTGGCAAGGAAATTGTTAACGCCGTATGCACAATCACTGAGCTAGCTGGACTGCTGCTAGCACTTTGAAACTCATGAGTGCTGATTTAATGCGACCTATTACAGCTACCTTTTGCAATGCTCTACGGGCCCTGTCCGCCACTACAGACGTCTTTCTGGTCGTATGTAGCTGTGTTTGTTAACTTCACGTTTCCACTTGACAGTCACATCACCCGCAGTTGATTTGGACAGCTATAGAAGGGTTGAAATGTCTCTGATGAATTTGTTTCTCAAGTGACTTCCAAAGGCTGGTCCAGGTTTGAAGGTAGCGATCTCTCCTGACAGAGTCAATCTACCGTTTACTGGTCGTCGACTGAAAGCGCAATATTCCCTGTTCATTTTATACACGTGGATCCTCCTCACCTGGCAGCTAGTTGTCTGTTCTGCATCATATAGGGCTCAGTTAGTGAATATGGAAATCGCAAAATAATGTGAAATGTGAATTAAAAGAAACAGAGTTTATTGTGAGTGTGATCATTACCATCATGTCCTTAAATTCGTCTCGTTTCCCTTTCAGTATATTGCTCGTTTTGACAATATTCCCATAATCTTTCCCAGCTTTTCAAGTGGTTTGACATATATTTTAACATTCAGAACATGTTTACACACTGAACTGTGTGTCTCACCGGTACTTGAAGCTAGGACCTTTGCCCTATGTTAGCAACTGCTCTCCCAACTGAGCTGTCCAAACACGACCCACAACCAGCCTTCACAGTTTGGAAGATAGGAGATAGCTCTGGGAGAAGGACAGCCGTGACTGTACGTCGTGAGTCGTACGTAGATAGCTCCTTTGGAAGAGGCCTTGCTCACGCAAGACAAAGGTTTCTCGTTCGAAACCATGTCTGGCACACAGGTTTAGTCTGACGGGAAGTTTCATATTTTAGTATGTGAGCCGCACGTTTGCTTCAAACTTAACATGGTCTTTCTGGACAATGTTGGTCTCTCTTGGAAGCAGAGGATGATTCGAGCAAGAAGTCAGAAAATATTGTAATGAAATATTTACTATTCAATGAACTTGATTTCAGCATCACTGCTGGTGACATTTAAAGATATTGTTTCGTGAACGACGTCTAGATTGTTGTGAAAGTAGTTGTTACATTGTCGAAAAACCCAGACAATTGCGTGCTCTCGAAAGTGCACCGGTTTCGACAAACCCAATGAGCGTAAACGTAGGTACACAGCGCTTTAAATACACGTCATTTAATAACAGCACGGCTTTGACTTTTAAGATGAATTTCACGTTAAACTCTTATCAATGTAAACGCAAAAAGAAAGGGAAAAGTTCAAATTCCATACCATTCATCATTAAGAGCTAGATCAAATCTTTTGTGGTACGTAACTGATTGGAACGTGCTTCTTGTAAATTCAATGATAGTCTGTTAGTACAAAATTAACTGTTAATTTTATAGATAATTTTGGAGTATATCCTTTAAAGGAGATTCTAATGGTGTCATAATTCGAGAATAAAACCATACCATGAAAGGCCGTTTGTATACAACGAGACTAGAAATATGCCGAATTCAGAACACTGTGATACACTACTAATGAACATCTTGTCACTGTGATGACACTGATCCATTACGCACACTATCTGTTCTTTTAAATGTAATGTGTTTCTTTGATGAGGTGCCAATTAACTATTAACTACATTTTTAGGAGCATATTGCACAAGCTTTAAAAAAATACATAATTATTAGTATATTCTACGGATAAGTCACTGAATGTTCAAGTTGTCGTTACTTTGTCATTGACTTAAAAAAGTGGATCTTCGGTGGAAAGTAAAGCTTGAAATTCATATGTTATTTTGGCTTTTAACGACGTCATAGAACCATATTTCATAACAAATAATACTGTTTAGAGTAAATGGTCTTATTGGTTACAAAAGTGTGTCTGGCGATTGCCAACTACCTGTTTTCAAGAGACATAGTTATTATACTTACACCGTAAAGAATTCGAAGGCAGCTATGCTCGTAGCCATTCCAATCGATTTTGCAGCATTCTGTAAAGGCACAAAATTTCTTCTTAAAACGTTATCAGGATATATTGTTACAACTTTTAACAGTTCAGTAATAGCTTACGATGAGACGTCTATGTAGAAAGATACAAATATGTTTTCACAGGAACTTCGTAGTGTACTGTTTAAGAATATCGCGTTGTACGAGCTCTTAATCAGCACACACGCGAGGATCTTTAGTCTCAAGTATTGCACTATATCACAACGATTGTTTACTACCGGCTACATCTACGATTATCACTTAGCTAATCTGTGTTAACGAGATCAGTTTTAGCATCACAGTATTACCTTTTACTTCATGATTTGACAGACACATAACGGTCTCTGTCCCTGTATTCATTCCAAAAAACTGATTGACAGCTGTAGAACAAGAGTGTGGGAATCAATTTCAGATTACCATTTTATTATTAATAAGAGTTCCTTTGATTATATTAATTGTTGCCGGCCGGAGTGTCCGAGTGGTTAAAGGCGCTACAGTCTGGAACCGCACGACCGCTACGGTCGCAGGTTCTAATCCTGCCTCGGGCATGGATGTGTGTGGTGTCCTTAGGTTAGTTAGGTTTAAGTAGTTCTAAGTTCTAGGGGACTTATGACCACAGCAGTTGAGTCCCATAGTGCTCAGAGCCATTTGAACCATTTTTTTATATTAATTGTTAATAATTCAATAAAACTACCCAACAGATTTTTTGTTGAATAATTGTCGCGTAAATTAAGATTAGTGCTACCGACGACATAAAGTACAAAACCGAGAATGCAAACTCTCTGGATTACACTCAGGTGACAAAAGTCACGGGGTATCTCCTAATATCGTGTCGGACCTCCTTTTACTCGGCGTACTGCAGCAGCTCGATGTGGCATCGACTCAACAAGTCGTTGGAAGTACCCTGCAGAAATATTGAGCCATGCTGTCTCTACAGCTTTACATAGTTGCGAAATTGTTGTCGCTGCAGGATTTTGTGCACCAACTGACCTCTTGATTATGTTTTATAAATGTTTTATGGGATTCATGCCGGCTGATCTAGCTGTCCAAATCATTCGCTAGAACTGTCCAGAATGTTCTACAGACCAACCGCGAGCGACTGTGGGCGGTGACATAGCGCATTGTCATCCATAAAAATTCCATCGTTGTTAAGGAACATGAAATCAATGCATGGCTGCAAATGGTCTCTAAGTATCCAAACATAGCGATTTCCAGTCAATGACTGGACTATTTCAGTTGAAACGTAGAACCCATTCCATTCCATGTAAACACAGCCCACGCTTCAATGGAGCCTCCGCCAGCTTGCACAGTGCCTTGCTGACAACTTGGTTCCGTGGCTTCATGGCGTCTTTGCAACACCCGTACCCTGTCATCAGCTCTTACCAACTGAAATCGGGACTCATCTACCCAGGCCACGGTTTTCCAGTCGTCTAGGGTCTAACCGATATGGTCACGAACCCAAGAGAGGTGTTGCAGGGGATGTCGTTCTGTCAGCAAAGGCATTCGCATCGGTCGTCTGTTGCCATAGACTTTTACCGCCTAATTTCAACTCCACTATCCTAACGGATAGGTTCGTCGTACACCGCACATTGATATCTGCGGCTATTTCACGCACTATTGCTTGTCTGTTAGCACTGACAATTCTACGCAAAAGCCATGGCATTCAGTCGTTAAGTGAAGGCTGTTGGTCACCATGGTGTCCGTGGTGAGAGGCAATGCCTGAAATTTGGTATTCTAGAAATACTCTTAACACCATGGATCTCGGAATACTGAATTCCCTAACGATTTCCAAAAGGGGATGTCCCATTTGTCTAGCTCCAACTATCATTCCACTTTCTCTTCAGATAAATCACCTGTGTACAAATGATAACTCCGCCGATGCAGTGTCTTTTTATATTTTGCGTACGCGATGTTACCGTCATCTGTATATGCGCATATCGCTATCCCATTACTTCTGTAACCTGGATATATTTACAGAGGGCTCCGCACACGAGGACTGATCGTAGCGTTCCGTCCCAGTCGAAGATATAGCTGCAATCGCTTGCTCGCTTGACGCCAACAAACACGAGAAATTCGCCAAGCATTGTCAACCAGTGTTACAAATTCACTATGTCGAGAAGTTCTACAGTGGAAAATGAACTGCCATATTTAGCAGAAATGGCAGTTGATTTCCGTATCCTCTAAATACTTGCGAAGAATATATTAGAAAAAAAAAACTAGAATTGGAATTTACTGAACTTCTTGGGAAATGTAGGTTACTTTATAGAATATATTACATTTTTCACATACAGCAAGTGGATTGTGTACATCTTTCCAGTGTGCAAAAACAATTATTTTTCATTTATTAGTCCTCAGTTTCATTTTCATTCATAAGTGTTGTAGCTTAACTGCTTGTATTCAGATAGTTTGTTTGAAACAAGATGTGTCTACAGAAATGTTTCAGTTGCTATAATTGTTGTAAATTGTATGAGGAAGAGAGTCGTAAACTGAAATAACGAGGAACTCGACTAGAGCTGTATACTATATTTGCCCTGAACATTTAAATTAAAATCCCCACTTAATATTACGGTTCGTCGTCCCGTTTACGAGTTAAAAACTTCAATAATCTGTGCAGTTTTTTCATAAATAATTATCAGATGGAACCCAGTGTATAGCGAATTATGTTCAATACTACCTTCACAACATGGGCTTCAAAATGATTTAAATATAAACTGCGGCCCTGGTTCTTGAAGGCTAAATAATTATAACACGTATTTCTTACTTAACATAAACGAAATGAAAGAACACAATGATTCTTAATAAGAAGAGAAACAAGTCACAGCCACGCAGCCACGCACACATCGCGTATGATTCATCAGAAGACATGAATATTCCTTGCGATGAGCGATCTATTGCTGTCATCCGCAATCTGTTCACACGCGTGCGATCTCCGGAGATCGCACGATCTGGCGATGGATCGCTGCTATCCCCCGCTCGTGTGTCGGGCCCTTCAGAGTCTAATGTTCCTGGCTCATTACTTTCTGCAAGGTGATACAGCTGTATTACAGTACTTGTGAGGAGCAAAAGATGCACTTCAGGAGTTTAGGGAGTGGATGATTTGCTGCAATTTAGCAGTATATTTGCAAGTACACCTATGATTAGCGTCGAGCTTTGTAGAGCTACAAGGACTCATCTCTAGGCCGGCCGCGGTGGTCTAGCGGTTCTAGGCGCTCAGTCCGGAACCGCGCGAGTGCTACGGTCGCAGGTTCGAATCCTGCCCCGGGCATGGATGTGTGTGATGTCCTTAGGTTAGTTAGGTTTAATTAGTTCTAAGTTCTAGGGGACTGATGACCACAGATGTTTAGTCCCATAGTGCTCAGAGCCATTTGAACCATTTTTGAACTCATCTCTAGAGGCCGTGAACGTGCTGACACCTGCCCCAATGCACAATGGCAACTGATATGTAGTACCTTTCACATATCTTGTAAATCGTATTGTGTTCGTATACAAGGTGCGCTGGTGTGCATCGCTTAAAGAAGAAAATAACTTTCACGTGACGTGTCACTGCCAAGTAACATAGTTCGATGAATCTTGGACCATTCACAGGAAGAACTGCTACAGTACAGTACAGTATAGTACAGTACAGTACAGTATAGTAAGGTAACTGAAAGAAATGCGCTGTGAGATGAACAGAAAAGACACTTTCATTTAAAGACAATAATTACGCTGAGGTTACCTCGATTCATAATGGTTCCCTGGACATGGTCTTTAAACGGGAGTGTCATCACCACGACGACATCTTACCATGCTGGCCAGAAGGTTGGTAAGGAGTTCTTGTGGTAGAGCGTTCCATTTCTTCAGGAAAACCGTCATGTTCGACAATATTAGTCGGTGTATTACGTGTTCCCACCTCTCACCATATGAGAGCACGTCCAGCATTGTCGAACAGGATCGTTTTGGTGGTCCAGATGTTATCGTGTGGGGAGGCATAATGTTGCGTGGGCGTACTGACCTCCAAATCTTCGAACACGGTACAGTCACCGGTCAATGTTGTAGTGACACCGTACTCCTTCCCCGTGTGCGTCTTTTCAGGAACGCATTCGGTCCTGACTTAATTTTTATGCATTAAATTAGTGACAGCATGGAGCAACCCAGGTGAAGATCTTATAACAAGAGGATAGTCGGCGAATTGACTGGCCTGCCCGTTTCTCCCCGACTTACATCTCAGCCAGCACATGTGGACTGCGGTGGGCCCACGTACAGCAGCACGTTCACATGCACCAACGACCATCGAAGAGTTGTTGATGCTCTGGTGGAGGAATGAATGGTCTACAAGAACTAGTTACCCAACCTTGCGTCCGCAGCTCGTGGTCGTGCGGTAGCGTTCTCGCTTCCCGCGCCCGGGTTCCCGGGTTCGATTCCCGGCGGGGTCAGTGATTTTCTCTGCCTCGTGATGACTGGGTGTTGTGTGCTGTCCTTAGGTTAGTTAGGTTTAAGTAGTTCTAAGTTCTAGGGGACTGATGACCATAGATGTTAAGTCCCATAGTGCTTTGAACCATTTGAACCCAACCTTGCGGCCAGTGTGGGAACACTTTGGAGACCACGCACCGCCATCCATGTTGATCGCACACACCTTTTATAATATCCAGGCGACCATCATGAATCACGGTTACCTTGGTGTAATTATTGTCTTTGAATAAAACTGTGATTATTGTTCGGCACATTGCGTTTTTCTTTCAGCTACCTTTTGTACCGTACTGTAGTAGTTCTTTCTGTGTCTGATACAAGTTTCGTCGAGTAATGTTGTTTGGCGACGGTACACAACGCGAAAGTTACTTTCGCCCATAAGTTTTGCAATACCTAGGTGTATCCATAGCGAGAAAATATCGCGAGGCGAGTTTTTTTTCAAATTATAGAGGACCACGTGATGATTTTATGACGTACACAAGTAATTTTTAGCGGTTATAACTACCGAAAAATGACTCCGGCTTTGTTATTCTTACTTTTTTTCACGGAACTACACACCTCTAAGCGCAACCGTAAGAAACCTTCGACGAGGGTTTCAGTGGTGTAACATGTGCGCAACTTGATAAAATAGTATAAGATATCAATATTGAAAACGACTGTCTCGATACCACGAGAAGTGTTTGGTTCCTGAAGTTATTTGACACACAGGAGCCTAAACGACCGTAGTAGGTAGGTAAAACACTATTAAGTAATGACAGTGAGCGTGGAACACTACTCAAAAAGCAACAAAAATTTTGGAAAGATAAAATGATTACAACGGCGTTCCTTTTTGTGAGAGACCGTTCGACAGATGTCCACAGTAAAAAATTAAATCTCCTTCACCACGCTGATACGGTGAAGAAGGCGTTCCACACCCTGTGGTGTATCTGGTAAGAGTTAGAATAGCTCAGATGACGAACACACGTTAAAACTTACGGGATTAAAATTCTATCACTGGGTTAGAAAGTGATGCACCGTATATCGTTTGTTGCAGTGAGAGCAAAGTGGTGAGGGATAGATATGTAACAGATGAATGATGACGGCTGAAAAGACTTTTCGCTATACGTCATGCAGTTGAAATCTTCTCCTTCCAAGGAGTTTACAAAAGTCACCCAAACCGTAAGGAGGGGTTTAATCTCCCTGAGCTTGTTCCCACAGAGACGGCCGGGTTGACAGATTGTTTCTACAGATTGTAAGATTGAGACCGTCCGAAAGCACATATGTGCTAAAAGGCCTGGGTAGTAGAGTAGCAGCTCTGGTGGCAGAATCAGCAATCTCGTTCCCCAACAAGCCGATGCGTTCAGGACTCCGCACAGGAGAGAACTAAGGAAATCAGACCATACAACACATTAGAGATTCCGTCGCGCTTTGATGTGCAAGGTACAAGGGCAAACAGCTCAAAATGTTGACGATGAACACTGATTTTCTTCTTTTTCTAGCGTACCGCATCGGCGCAGGGTCGGCATGGTTAGTTTTAAGAGGTGGGTCGGATCCCCTTCCTTTTATACTCATCGTCAATGTAATCATTACCCATAGGGCTGAAGAACAGATACTTAGTCGCTGCCAGGTCACACCATTTGGGTGAATAAAATAACAGTGACGAAAATTGCAATCTTGACCAACGTGATTGACCGCCTGTGTAGGGCTGTTCGGGCTTCTTGAGGCTAGATCGGTTTTCAGCTAGCGCAGGCATAACAACGGACATATGCTTGAGCGCGTGTACCAGCAATGTGAAGGCCTGTACAAGTAAGCGTCAGTTGTGAGTTGGTCTTCGTAGAGGCATATGTCAATCGACATGAAGCAAGCGAATCGGTCGCAAATTCCTACAAAAGTTTTTTGAGTGTATGAAAGTCTATCCTGGTAAGGAAAAGATGGATGTTGCATATGTTTTACTTATAGCAAAGTACACTGCTACAGACTCTGCGAAACACAAACTTGCGATTATTAAATAATACATTTTCGCAGGAGCAAAAAAGTTCGAAATTTTTTATTAATCCGTGGCAGGAAGTGATGAACGTCACAAGTCAACATCCGAGTGTTACAGTTGTGAAAAGAAACGTCTTGAAGTCAACAAAGACCATTCAGCTTGCGAGGAATCACAAAGTTACTTTCACTCTTTCGTGTGCTGTTATAGATTCTCCCATGATTATAGCCTACTTTTTAATAAAAGATTTTACGAGTAATAGGAGATTCAGATTTTTATTTATCCTAGAGCAATGATACACCAAACTTATAGATCTACCGTTAGCTCAGAGTAATGCGTCAATCAATTCTTCGTTTCGTCGACCATTATTCCGTCATTTAATTCATAATGTATCGGGAATCAAGACGCAGTGCGTTGAAAAACTGCTCCTAACATTAACTGTACAAATTTTAACCCGATAATGCACCTTGATGTTACGCAACAAAGTTTTATTTCTAAGCAGTCAAATTCCTTCTGAAGCGAAGCTATTGGGAGGCAGAAATCGCGATCGTTACCGTCATCGTTAATCTGCCGAACTCGTGGCATGTCACTGTTTATAATTCAAAACACCGGGTATAAATATCTCTGGAGTGGACATTCGGATGAGCAAAAGAGGATTATTGTCGTAAACGTTCACTGATTCGCAGGGTATGTGACCTTAGTATGCGTAAGCCTGCTGATAAAATCACTGCATAATTTAAATATTTTTATGTCGCCAGTAGACCTACACATAAATTCCGTTCAGCAGCACTGTAGAATTTGTACAAACATTTTGAAGGGGCTGAACAATTTGCATTCGGTAGCTGGAATGAATTTGCTTGATTAAAAAGCTTTGAAGAGAAAAACATAAAGACATTATTTTTTGTTGTGCGAAAACAGGGAATAACTTCTGCAGTTTTTTATTTTCTGTTGTGTACTTGATCACTAACTCGATGTTTTAATAAATGATGCCAGCGAGTCATTACAAAATGGCTTCATAGTACGCCAATACACTTAAAGCGTAATCAAAACCTAGTTACAATGATCTGCAGCAAATCAGCAATTTATACTATACACACATCCATTATTTTTTCTCAGTTTTACTTACTCTTCTTCATGCGGCAGCACACAATAATATTCACTTTTTAACTTACTTGACGCATTTTATGCAGAAGCGCACACTACATTACAAAATAAATATCTTATGAATATACGTACAACAGAACTAACCAACATAAAAAAATCTTTCGGCTGCACAGATGTTCAGACATAGAAATAAAATTCGCTGATTTTTCCAACGTTAAAATCGTCCCTTGCAAAATTTGTTTTATTTCTGAGGTGAAATATGTTAAGTGAAGGGTCTTAGTGGTAGCAGCAAAGAATAGTGTGCAGGATGACACTGATGAAGGATTTAGATGCATATATCATAACTAACATTTTGTGTATGGGTGACACAGGAACTGAAGATGGGCGTAGCAAAGCAAAAGTAGAAATACGGAATACAATTTTCAAACGTTCTTTTACTAAGGAAGATAAAGTTGCACGGTACCATTGTACCTCTCCACCTGTACTACGAAGAGGAGTGGGGTACATACTAGATTCAGTGATCGTTGAGAAAGAGCTAAAATCCCTAAAATTAATCACGATGGTATCCTGTCAGAATCTATACAGAATTTAACTATAATCTACTGTAGAACCCTTGTGCATATAACTGTGCCCAGTTACTGGAAAAAAAAACCACAGGTCACACCAGTCTACAAGAAGAGCAACAGAAGTGATTTACAAAAATAATGTCCAATCTAATCGACGTCCATGGATCCTGGAAGATGTTCTGACCTCCTACGTAATGAGGTACCTAGAACGGAACGACCTCCTCCGTGCTAACCATCATGGCTTTCGAAAAAATCGATAATGTGAAACAACTTGCACTTTTGCAACAAGACATCGTGAAAGACAGGGATTAAGGAAATCAGATGGCTCTGGTATTTCTTGACTTCAGAAAAGCATCTGACTCGATACCACACCAACGATTATTACGGTTATACGGTATAGTCTCACCATCAAGATGGTGTACTTAGTAATGAAATAAAGCAGTAGGCTCTGCCAGATACTTCGACTCTTAGACAATGTCGAATAGTGTATTTTAATACGACAGTATGCCATCTTAGGCAATTTATAACACTTAAAACACTTGATAATGGTACTTTTAAGTCGAAATCATTATTGAGTAAGTGTAAATGTAACACTGTAAATAAACAACAGTCTAATGGCGGTACTGACTTTATAGAAATATATTATGACTGTGGCCCCACATTATGAAAAAGTTATTACACTAATTATCAGTTGGTTCGTTGTGATCCTTATCTGACTTAATTCCGAATATGATTCTATTTACGAGAAATTATTTATTAGACACATTTCGCTGTTTCCGAGTGTAATATGGGCTACGATTGTTCGGGAAGCAAATGTTATTTCTGAGAATCATGGGAGCCATTATCAACAGTAGCTGACTTTGGAAAAGTAGCTGAGGATGTAAGTGTATTTCTAGTTTACTTATTTGAATGATAGTTTCACCTCTTCGTTTAGTAACTTTGGTTTTTTCAGTTACATTGGATGTATTTTGAGAAAATTAACGTGTATTTCTTACTTTGGTAGTTTCTGGCGTTTTTAACAGATACCGATAGTTATAGTTCTTGGTTATGATTCGATTTAGTGTCCAACAGTTCACCTCCAGTATTTGTAAATTCGTGATGAAATTATATATATGAAGTGGAGAGTGGAAACAGTCGAATAGTTTCCATTTTTACGAGAATCATTTCTTTCCACTTCATATTTTACGTTCTGATGTCTATTATGGCGGTAGGGAGTGTTTATACGATAGAGTGTTCTCTTGATTCCTTTTTCGTTATAAAAACCATTTCTATCATTACAGTATACGTTATCTGAAGTGCTTGTTTTGCGATGGTGTTAATTCTGGTGCTAATTTTTTTCCTCACTGTTCCTGTCTATTAAGTTGAAAAATCCACTTCGATACGGCGCCACATTGGGCATAATATTTAAGGCGTTTGTCGCATGTTTTTCCGTCACTCACCAAAGCCAACGACTCGTATCGAAGACGCCTCTTTAACCCAGTAATTCATAACAAAGCAACTGTAAAAATAAAGCAAACACATCTCATATTACAGTTTCGAACTCTGAAGAAAGGGTAAGCAAACAACGGCATGCCAACATAACGTGACATTCCCAGTTTAATGTTGATAATATGCGCAGAACGCAATGCTTACTCGACAGATATTTTTACTCTACAGCTGTATCATTCCATCATCGTAAGCATTGCAGATTTTGTTTCGCTCTAACTATGTATAAAATAAAGCCATGCACGAACCAAAGACGAAGACCATACGAGATGCGAGTAACATCAATATATTGGCAACAACAATATTCCAAAGAATGCGTGTATTATGGTACAAGGTCTCTTAAGAGCTGAGCAGTGACCGACAAGAAAGATTAATTAATAGTAGTAAAAAGTATTTACAGAAACTGTAGAAAAACTTGTACTGAACTTTAAAATCGCTTTCTCGATGGCGGATCAAACACTCTTGTGCCATTCGCACGTGCTTCTGTTCCCATTCAACGAATATTAGTAGTTTCAATAAAAGCTGGCATCATAATTGCATCAAAAAAGACGTAAAGATGAACGGAAGACGGGAATAGGCCAATTCAGAAGAGGGAAACTTAAAGAATGTACTTTTAAAGATTATTTCAAGTTGCATACACTGTATTCACAATAACAGAGACATAAAACAAATCAGCAAATATTGGCTGTGTATACAGACAGATCTAAAGCGTAGTCTCACGTCTGACTTCATTCTTGGCAACATTCACTCTGTACTATTATACATGATTAAAACTACCTTTGAACCCTGTTCACTAGTTGTTTTGGCCAATTTCATTTCAGTCGGAACGCGCAGCTGCTAACATCGTGGCATAATTCATTAAAATTGCAACGTTTAGTCAATGCATTACATAATGGGAACAGGAGCACGCCAAATACAATACAGCGCAAATACGAAGGACACCTCTGAGGAAAGGTGGAGACGGACGTCAAAGCTAATTCAAGATTCTCGCTTGTAAGAATTAATTTCTTTCGCAAAAAGATCTCTGCAGATGTCTTCACATTCGACACTGGATACTCAATATCTATTTCGAAATGCTTGACGACGGTACTAAATGCTTCGATAGTAAGTTAAATAATGATTTTCGACTTACCAATAGAGCCCACATGCTGACTACATTAACGCGTCTGTCACTTTCTGAAAAGATATTTGTTTCTGCGTTGCCTTGGAAACGATGCTTCTGACAAATGCCTGCACATTCACTGAATGACGCATTGCAGCTTACACTACTGATGGCGTCATTGAGGTAAGCTGTAATTCAGCGACTTTTAACGTTTGCTGAGTCCATATTGTTGCGAGAATTATTTTTGTGCAGAGATGCATTGTCAGCGCAATAGCTGGGATACGGAAACGTAGGATTCAGCTAGTTGCGAACATTCTGAAAATGGGTTAGAGAGCATTTAAACTGATGCTACGATCTAAAAGTGCCGGCCGTAGTTGCCGAGCGGTTCTAGGTGCTACAGTCTGGATCCGCGCGACCGCTACAGTCGCAGGTTCGAATCTTGCCTCGGGCATGGATGTGTGTGATATCCTTCGGTTAGTTCTAGGGGACTGACGACCTCAGAAGTTAAGTCCCATAGTGCTCAGAGTCATTTGAACCATTTGAATCTAAAAGCACATGAGGCAGGCATATATGCACTTACCGGCTAACGCAAGCACATTACAGTTAGTATAAAGTTCCTCTGGCGGAATTGAAATGTTTCAATATGATAATGAAACAAATTTCTGTTGAGGCGGAGGTGGTATATTAATAATATTTTTCCATGCAACAAGCCTCTGTAGCGATAGGTATACTACCAACTTGCCAGCATAAAGGAGGTGGTTCTAAATACGTTTTACCGGAAAAAAAGCTTTCATGCAAAGTTGTTAATAAACTAATTACTGTTGTACTGATGTGCTATTTTAATTACCGTACATAATTAAAGTGATTAGATGTTGCTGCGGCATATAAAGGCATGGTGTATTAATAATGAATTAAAACGAGTTTATAATAGATATTCATCTTCTTTAGAATCTGAAACACATTCATTGGGTGGCTAAATTAGCTGATAAAATATCTAATAGGCCTACTTACCATAAATTAACTGCTTCTTGAAACACAGATATAGCCTATCGAGAAAGTCGGACTGAGCGTGGCGGGCGTGGTGGGGAGATTTGAGTAAAATTTGATTTACTTTGAGACAGAAAGATAAAAAAATAAGATCATCAACATATTTTTAGATTACAATACCAAGCAAGATGGAAAGACAATGTCATAAACGCACTAGGTGCAAGAGGGTATGTAAATGGATTTAGTCCGCCTATGTTTCCGCGGAGTCCTTCCAAAGAACAGTTTTGTGGATAGGTGCGAGCAAGAAACTCCTGCTCAGAATGTCTGCGTGATACAGTTCCTTCTCTCGTTTCAGTTCGGAAATGGGACGGGAAGGTGACGTCCAACAGCAATACTTCCGTCCTGTGAAATCGAGTTTCAGCCGGGACGTAGGTCGATAGTCTGGCTGCTTATGATCGCATTTCGGCAGATGCCCTGACGCAGTTTCCTTGTAGGCCAGGACATCTTCGAGTGCTAGCAAGCCCAATACTCTGAACACCTTACAGAGATGACTTGGCGAGGCGTCCCTCCCTGATAAGACCTCGTCATCCAAGGGTTGCTGAACCCTAATTATTGTTCCTCGCACAGTCATTATAATGTTATGCAGGAAAATGGAATTGCCAAACCGACTCGACACTTGAAAATACAACTTGTGTGTGTTTAAAACTGCCTTTAGAGTCCTGTACTTGCACAGAATCATTACACGCTGGCTATCATGAATCTTGTCGTGTTGATCTTCAACATTTTCTTCGCACTCTCTAATATTGTTGCGTACAAGGGTGACTCAAAAATAACTAGAATTCCCACGTGGATGGCTGGCAGTGATGGATTATCTTGCAACGTCCCTCTACCATACATGATTTTGATGTAGTCGTCCAGCCGTCATCACTTGGGAAGCAACTATCCACATAACGGAACAGCCACAAATTTCACAATCATATAAGAAATCTTCCTATAAACAAGTACAGAGTGTCCACCTGATGTTTCGAAAAGATTAAGAAAATCTGATATGTGAAAACTATATTTGTTTCCCCATGTACAACGTTTTACTACCTTCACTTGCGAGAGTCAGTGCGAAAGAAAATGAACTGCATTGTGCCTATCAAAGGAGTTGCGTCTTTCACCATGTCAACGCTCACATTCAGTGGCCAGTGTCAGTTTTTGGCAGAAAACGCAGTAGCGAAATAAATCTAGTCAAAACATTTTTACTAATCCTTGTGGCTGGATGACTTCTGATATAAAAACGGATAACAGCCAACCTCTGCGACGTTAGTTAAAATCTATGTCATAGTAATTTAGGAGTGGTCCAATTGTCTCCCAAAACATTCAAATCCGTGACTCGCAGCTATCAAACAAAATAGAGGGCAGGACCACATGTAACCCTAGGATTGCCTCCCCCCCCCCCCCCCCCCCCACCCCATCAGCAAATCAAATACAAGGTGATTCAAAAAGAATACCACAACTTTAGGAATTTAAAACTCTGCAACGACAAAAGGCAGAGCTAAGCACTATCTGTCGGCGAAGTAAGGGAGCTATAAAGTTTCATTTAGTTGTACATTTGTTCGCTTGAGGCGCTGTTGACTAGGCGTCAGCGTCAGTTGATGCTAAGACGGCGACCGCTCAACAGAAAGCTTTTTGTGTTATTGAGTACGGCAGAAGTGAATCGACGACAGTTGTTCAGCGTGCATTTCGAACGAAGTATGGTGTTAAACCTCCTGATAGGTGGTGTATTAAACGTTGGTATAAACAGTTTACGCAAAGGGAAAAGTTCTGGACGGCCGAGAACGAGTGATGAAAATGTAGCACGCATCCAGCAAGCATTTGTTCGTAGCCCAGGAAAATCGACTCGCAGAGCTAGCAGAGAGCTGCAAATTCCACAATCAACTGTATGGAGAGTCCTACGAAAAAGGTTGGTTATGAAACCTTATCGTCTGAAATTGGTTCAAGCACTGTCTGCAGCTGATAAGATTAAAAGAATCGATTTCTGTGATTTTATCCTTGCTCAAATGGAAACAGATGAATCTTTCGTTTCAAAGATTGTGTTTAGTGATGAAGCAACTTTCCACACTAACGGGAAAGTCAACCGTCACAATGTCTGTATATGGGGCACTGAGAATCCGCGGGAAACAACTCAGTATGAACGTGACTCGCCTAAGGTGAACGTTTTCTGTGCCATTTCAGCCAATAAAGTTTTTGGTCCCTTTTTCTTCGAAGGTGCTACTGTAACTGGACTACAGTATCTGGAGATGTTAGAGAATTGGCTGTTCCCTCAGCTCGAACAAGAAGCACAACAATTCATATTTCAGCAGGATGGGGCGCCACCACATTGGCACTTATCTGTCCGTAACGACCTGAACGTCAACTACCCGAGGCGATGGATCGGCCGCCAGGCAGCCCGTGACAGAGCACTTCATCACTGGCCTACAAGAAGCCCTGATCTTACCCCCTGCGATTTTTTCTTATGGGGGTATGTTAAGGATATGGTGTTTCGGCCACCTCTCCCAGCCACCATTGATGATTTGAAACGAGAAATAACAGCAGCTATCCAAACTGTTACGCCTGATGTGCTACAGAGAGTGTGGAACGAGTTGGAGTATCGGGTTGATATTGCTCGAGTGTCTGGAGGGGGCCATATTGAACATCTCTGAACTTGTTTTTGAGTGAAAAAAAACCTTTTTAAATACTCTTTGTAATGATGTATAACAGAAGGTTATATTATGTTTCTTTCATTAAATACACACTTTTAAAGTTGTGGTATTCTTTTTGAATCACCCTGTATAATCAAGTAAAATATTGTGTACTCACAGTGGTGCGTAACGAAACCAACCTACTGATGGATTCTTAGCTGAAAGAGAAACCCATGGCAGAGGGGTAAGTTCAATACGGTGACGTGCTACTAGCACTGCAGTTCGCCTTACTGACTTGAAGAAACTGCATCCCGGTCCGTTAGTTGGGTTCACCAAGTGCCATTTGTTATCTGTCACATCCAGACGTTCTTCCTCTCAATGACAGCAGACTCTTTTTCACTTCATTAAGCGGAATTTACATTGAACCACTGTAGGTACTGTCCAAGGTTCCTTGACTACTGGATCCACTAATGTCCTTCCCCAAACTCCGACATGAACTGACGTCCAGCAGAATAACAGTTCGTTCCTTTGCAGGTGAAGGATGCTGTTCTGGATGTTTTGGAATTTTTCTCTGGATGGTACACGTTGACCAGTTACCGTTTCTTTACACAATTATCAACCAATTAAGAAAGTAGGCATTTGGTTTTATCATGAACTAGCAAACCCAGCAATGCTTCACAGTTGCTAAACATGTGCGGGGAATTGGTTATACGTCTTAATATTCTTCTCCCCTCTCTCTCTCTGCCCATACCCTTCTTCCCCCTCTCTCTGTGTATCTCCTCCTTGCCCCACCCTATGTCCATTTCTCTACCCCAGCCCCATCCCCCATCCCTATGCGTCCATCTCCTCTTTCTCCTCTCTCTGACCTTGAGCCTTGTATATTATTACTGCAAGTGAAACCTTAATTGGGAACTGAAGTCGCTTAAAATGAATAGGCAAATCGGTTGGTATAATTGGTGTATAGGATACGCTCCGTGGCCTCTCCAGCTTCAAGATGTGTGAGTTACCATGACACTATTTCGCATAGGAATGCGAACTGGTAGGATCACAAAGCTAGCCTTTTTCATGTTAAAATCGACAGCGAGGATGGAAATAAAGCAGCACATTGTTGTCGATACAACTTTTGCTTACATCTACATGTAATTAGAAAGAGGGCACAAGGGAAAGGCTAAGCGTCCAATGGTTTACATGCCCTGCTAAAGCAGATAGAACTGACTGCTGGAAAGGAAACGAAACTGCACATTTTGGCAGCATAGAATGGCATTTTAGTTTGACGATTTTAACTGAAAATCTGTACATTGTTGCTTAAAAACAGTACCCATGTCTGTCTGAATGTTTGTTAGACGATCGTGTAAAAATGTGAAGTAAGTCGGTCAGGAAATTTTCATGATTTATAAGAACAACATGTCTCCATTAAATAAAAAAGTAGACTATATGATCAAAAGTTTCCGGACACATGGCTGAAAATGACTTACAAGTTCGTGGCGCCCTCCATCGGTAATGCTTAAATTCAATATGGTGTTGGCCCACTCTCGCAGGCATACGTTCATTCATGTGCTGGAGGGTTTCTTGGGCAACGGCAGCCCATTATTCACGGAGTGCTGCACTGAGGACAAGTAAGTGTCGATGTCGGTCGGGGAGACCTGACACGAAGTTGGCGTTCCAAAACATGCCAAAGGTGCTCTGTAGGAATCAGGTCAGGGCTCTGTGTAGGCCAGCGCATTACAGGGATGTTATTGTCGTGTAACCACTCCGCCACAGGCCTTGCTTTATGAACAGGTACTCGATCATGTTGAAAGGTGCAACCGCCATCCCCGAATTGCTCCTCAACAGTGGGAAGCAAGAAGTTACTTAAAACATCAATGTAGGCCTGTGCTGTGCTACGCAAAACAACAAGGGGTGCAAGCCCCCTTCGTGAAAAACACGAACGCACCATAACACCACCGCCTCCGAATTTTGCTGTTGGTATTGCACACGCTGGAAGATGACGTTACCAGGCATGCGCCATACCCACAACCAGCCATTGGATCGCCACATTGTGTACCGTGTTTCGTCACTCCACACAACGTTTTTACACTGTTCAATCGTACTATGTTTACGCTCCTTACATCAAGCGAAGCGTCGTTCGGCATTTACCGGCGTGATGTGTGGTTTATGAACAGCCACTCGACCATGAAATCCAAGTTGTCTCACCTCCCGCCTAACTTTCATAGTACTTGCAGTGGATCCTGATGCAGTTTGTAATTCCGGTGTGATGGTCTGGATAGATGTCAGCCTATTACACGTTACGACCCTCTTCAACTGTCGGCGGTCTCTGTCAGTTAACAGACGCGGTCGGCCAGTACGCTTTTGTGCTGTACGTGTCCCTTCACGTTTCCACTTCACCATCATATCTGAAACAGTGGACCTAGGGATGTTTAGGAGTGTGGAAATCTCGCGTACAGACGTATGACACAAGTGACATCCAATCACCTGACCGCGTTCGAACTCCGTGAGTTCCGTGGAGTGCCCCATTCTGCTCTCTCACGATGTCTAATGACTATTGAGGTCACTAGTATGTTGTACCTGGCAGTATGTGGCAGCACAATGCACTTAATATGATAAAGTATGTTTTTGGGGGTGTCCGGATACTTTTGATCACATAGTGTACGTAGCCTATGCCTATCTGAAGGTTTGATAGAGTATCGTGTAAAAATCGGAAGCAAGTCGGTCTATTATATTATTTAAAAAAATTATAGGTTGCAGAATGTTCATTAACTTACGAACATTCAGCAACCTACGACTGTTTGTTAAATAGTAGCAACAGAAATATGCTGTACTACCACGCCAAGATGGAATGAAATAATTTTTCAGTCGGTCGAGTACTTTTCGAGGTCTTTCCTAACAACGTTTCGATAATATATAATATATATTTACATATTTTGGATGTATTAAATATATATATAATCTATGCTATCTACATCTACATGGATACTCCGCAAATCACATTTAAGTGCCTGCCACTGGGTTCATCGAACCACCTTCACAATTCTCTATTATTCCAATCTCGTATAGCGCGCGGAAAGAACGAACACCTATATCGTTTCTCCCTCTGTAGATCGGTGTCAACAAAATATTTTCGCATTAGAAGGAGAAAGCCGGTGATTGGAATTTCGTGAGAAGATTCCGTAGCAACGAAAAACGCCTTTCTTTTAGTGATATCCAGCCCATATCCTGTATCATTTCTGTGACACTGTCTCCCATATTTCGCGATAATACAAAACGTGCTGCCCTTCTTTGAACTTTTTCGATGTACTCCGTCAATCCTATATGGTAAGGATCCCACACCGCGCAGCAGTATTCTAAAAGAGGACGGACAAGCGTAGTGTAGGCAGTCTCCTTAGTAGATCTGTTACATTTTCCAAGTGTCCTGCCAATAAAATGCAGTCTTTGGTTAGTCTTCCCCGCAACATTTTCTATGTGTTCCTTCCAAGTTGTTCGTAATTGTAATACCTAGGTATTTAGTTGAATTACGGCTTTTATATTAGGCTGATTTATCGTGTAACCGAAGTTTAACGAATACATTTTAGCACTCATGTGGATGATCTCACGCTTTTCGTTATTTAGGGTCAACTGCCAAGTTTCGCACCATTCAGATATCTTTTCTAAGTCGTTTTGCACTTTGTTTTGAACCTCTGATGACTTTATTAGTCGATAAACGACAGCGTCATCATCAAACCACCTAAGACGGCTGCTCAGAAAACGTTTATTGGAGCATTGTGTAAAAATCTGAAGTAAACTGACCAACAATTTTCAAGATTTTTGCTAGCAATGTTTCCCCTTTATGCGTGTTATTTCTTAATAAACAGAATGATATACTTTTCTATGGCGTCCAAAAGCGCTTGAAAAGACAAGGAGAGTGATATAAAGGTTGTTATTGTTGAGGTTGAATCTCTTCGCAAAAGTTTCTGAGATTTGCACTAAAATTGGAAAGCAGTGTGGCTAGAGTCCGGTATGCGGTGTATACACCGCCAAGCAGAGCTCTTGCGAGTCTCTGCTGTTATATGCAGCAAGGATGCACCCGGGATTTTGTCAAAGGAGCGGTCCGATTTGATAAAGAGTATCTTACAAAGATTAAATTTTCCCATTTATTCTGAACATTTCCATAAAAAACAGTAAAACATTTTCTTCGAAATTGATCTCGGAGTTTCACCAATCGGAGACATAGTTTCGTTAGTTAAGAATGTTGTACGTTGTCACAGCACTAAGAACCTGTCCTCCTCCAATCTGCCTCCGCCATCCAAGTTCATTTTACACTCATCTTCTTTCAGTGTGGATCTGAGCTGAGAAAGTGGTCAGGAATGCACGAGCGCTATATTTTCGGGTTTACCGCGGTTATTACCTTCGGGGCTCTTGGAATAAAGAGATCTCTGTCTGCCAGAGAAGTTAGAATAATTTTTATTAAATGAAACAACAAGTTTACTGTTACCAGTCACCGTTTTATTTATCTCCACGACGCGTTTAAAAGGTTTAAACCTCCACCATCGGGTGGATTTACAATATGACAGTATACATATGTGTTACGACAGCGAAAGGAACCTGTGACCACTGGAGACAGTGCCACAAGTTCCTCCAAAAAATCGTAACACAACACACACACAAATGTCATACTAACTAATGTCAATCCTCACGATGATGGAGGTTTAAACCTTTGAAACACGTCGTGGAGGTGAATAAAACGGTGACTGGTAACAGTAAACTTGTTGTTTCATTTAATGTCAGTAACAGTCACGGTAAAGCCTAACCTAAAGTGTTCTCATTTAAAGAATAATTTTTGGATTTTTGGTAGCGAAAGTGCAAAGGATCTGGAATCATTCATGCTTAAACATTCCCAAATTTCCTCATTTAAGTATGCACTGTCACTTCTTGCAGTGTGCAAAGACCACCTTGAGCATAAATCAGGAGCATTTGGATTATTATTTATTTTTCATATGGCTCTTAGTACCGGGAGTTGCCTAAAAGATGCTCGGTTCGCCTTCAATGCAACTCTTTTCATTTAACCAGAGGAGCTGCATCTTTAAGGGGAATGGAATCTGTCACGAAAGAAAGGCGTTCGGAAGGAAATGGCTGTGGTCTCTAGCAAGAGACCAACTTCGGTATTTGCCTAAACTGAAAATGGGAAACCACTGAATATCATTTTCAAGGTTGCCGGCCAATGAATTCAAACCACCTCGCCTTCTGAATCTATTGATTGCTAGCTCAGCGGCTCAAGACTCAGAGCTACCCGAAATCGACGTAATATTTGGAGAAAGTTGTTGTTGCACATTGTTTTAAAATAAAATAAGTGCATCACAAAAAGATTGCATTCTTATCATTGCGTGTTTTTCCTTTAATTGTGCATGTTTAGTCATTTGATAGTGTATGAATGCGGGCACGTTATAAGATTTAATTGTACATGGAATTGCTGTTCTAGGCGCTTCAGTCTGGAACCGCGCGATCGCTACGGTCGCAGGTTCGAATCCTGCCTCGGGCATGGATGTGTGTGATGTCCTTAGGTTAGCTAGGTTTAAGTAGTTCCAAGTTCTAGGGGACTGATGACCTCAGATGTTAAGTCCCATAGTGCTCAGAGCCATTTGAACCATTTTGAATTGCTGGCTTCGGTTATTATAGTATTACAACCGCGTAAACAGACTTTGGACGAAAGGGGGAGGGAAGGAGGGATGAAGGGCCCTATCGGCTTGGACGATGCAAGCAGTCCTCTGGAAAAAATCTTCTAGTAACGAACGAACTACAGGTCCATCCGCTCCACAAATCCCTCCCCATCGACCTGGTTTTCATAACTGAGTACCGCCGGGTGACCAGTTTGGAAGATATTTTGCCATTCCGGCTACTAGTTATAATACATTGAGCAAATTTTTTTAAGAAATGGCTCTAAGCACTATGGAACTTAAGATTTGAGGTCATCAGTCACCTTGACTTAGAACTACTTAAACCTAACTAAACTAAGGATATCACACACATCCATGCCCGAGGCAGGATTCGATCCTCGACCGTAGCAGCCACGTGGTTCCGGACTGAAGCGACTAGAACCGCTCCGCCACAGCAGCCGGCCTCCAGTGCTAACATTAAACGTCTGTAGGTAGGTAATTACGCTATTATAGTAATGCGTACATATTTTTTACTTACCATAACGCTAGCGGACCAATCAAAATCGGTTTCCCTCTTTTTTATTGTTACAAAATTATCCATAAATCAGAAACTATCACAAGAGCGCACACCACAAAAACATTAAAATGCAACTCTCACACTGAATTCAACTGCAAGTGAGAACTGAACTGATAAAAAAAGAGAGAAATAATAGGTTTTGTGTAATTTCATTTAGGTGATAGGGGATTCTGGACCCCCTGTACGCAGCAACATAGGCCTACGCTACTAGCATAAAATCTCATTTCCCATACGACATAGGTTCAGGGTCAGCTATGATTTCTGTATGTGGGACTATGGCAGATGCTAACTTCTGGCGTATTAGATGGGTCTTATGAAAACATGTCGAATGCGTGTACGTTTCCAGGGTTTCGTGATAACAACTACAGTTTTGTCAGGCTGTTTTCCATGTAAACCGTCTCCGTTGCTGCTTACTTCTCAAATCCGAAACGTAAAAGTTGGTATTTCATGCTTCATAATGGTAAACAGCGCTAATCAAGGTTCAAATGGCTCTGAGCGCTATGGGACTTAACATCTGAGGTCATCAGTCCCCTAGAGCTCAGAACTACTTAAACCTAACTAACCTAAGGACATCACACACATCCATGCCCGAGGCGGGATTCGAACCTGTGACCGAAGTGGTCGCGCGGTTCCAGACTGAAGCGCCTAGAACCGCTCGGCCACAGCGGCCAGCGCTAATCAAGGGAAGAAAGGAAACGAATGTATTAATTTTCTTGGATTTGAAAAGAAAAGTAATACCTCACCTGTCTTTGCCTGGAAACAAGTGAATGCTTGTTAAAGCAAACCGCCTGCTGTCACACATACGTGAGCATAAATACTACTCGATATTGTAATTAGATAGAATACACTAAATAAATGACCCAGTTTAATCAGAATGCCTGACGACATGTCACCTATAAAATAAATATTTTTTTAAAGAACATAGTTTTGTACTTAGCTAAATTTTCAAATTGTTTACCTTTGGATACAAGGTACATTTGCAACCGCCGGTCTAGAGATACATGAAAGTACATTGCTGCGGAGATTCGAAGGCTAATGTCGTCTTGCGTAGTTAGGGCTTAATGACAGAGTGCATGATTCAGTGCTCCCCATAGAAAGAAACCAAGAGGAGTCAAATCAAATTACATGGTTAGCCTTTGTACTGTAACATTCCATCCTATGCAACGGTCAAAAAACTTCTCATTCAGTATTTGCCTTGATACCCGGCAAGAGTGATCACGGTTAGAACCACATACATTGTCGCTTATCCAATGGTACCTCTTCTACAAGAAGAGGTAAAATGTTCGTAAGAATGTGAACATTTCTATTTACCATCCCTAGCACGAAGTAAGGTCCCACATTGGGATTTCCTATGATGCTGCACCATAGGTTTATGTTTCACGGTCGTTGTACCTTACGAGCCAGCGTGTATTGTCAGATGTCTAGCAAATGCAAGTTACGTAAATTTAAATTACGATGGGTGGCAAATGTTACTTCGTCGGTAAGGAGCACACGTTGGAAGAACTTAGTGTCCTTTCCAAAGCAATACAGAGGAAACAAACAAAATCATAATGAGGGTCCAGCAAAAGAAAGAGCTAAGTCATTTTTTTCATTTTTGAGTTTCCATAGTATATGAAAATATGGAACAGACCCAATATTTACAGCTAAAGTAAGTGGGAATGAACTAGCTCACTCATGATGTAAATGAACTTTTAGAAGAAGCTTGACAGGGAAAGAAAGAGCTAAGTCCATATGAAACAGGAACACAAAAACCTTAGTCCTTTATGAAGTCTACAGATTTGCAGAAAGCTGATTTATGTGGTCTCATTTCTGTACTTCGAATACAGCGCAGAAGGTCTAGGAAAGATGAATGTAAAGGAAAATTTAACAATGCAGCCCACAAGTACAGAGTTCGAGGACGAATTTAGGATGGAGTGGAAGAAGTTGAATTTTATGATAAGGCAGTTATGCAATGCATAGCATATCAAAAAGTACGATTCAGTATTTAGTGTCTAGGTCATGGATATTAAGTGATGAAACAGTTGGCACCATTAAGGATCATATTGCATCCTTTGTGGGTAGACATAGTTATTATGGGTTGAAACATACAACTAAGGTATACTCGTTGAGGTACTAGATATAAGAACCATGTTCAATTTATTCAGAGAGTCTTACACAACAATCAGGGCGTATTATGAAACTTACAGAGATATATATCATCCGAAATTCAGTATTTCCTTTGGGTATCTGCCAAAGATATACACTAATGAGGCAAGACATTATGACCACCTGCTTAACAGCTTGTTTTTCCATCTTTGGAGCAAAAATGCATCACTGATCGTGCGTATCAAGCATCTGACAGTTTCGTGGTAGGTTTGTGGAGGTATGTGGCATTAGATGTCTACGCACAGGTCATGTAATTCGCGTAAATAACGGGCCACTGATTCGCGTATGAGGTGACGGCTGCCGATGGCGACACAGATGGGTTCCATAGGATTTACATCAGGTGAATTTTGTCGCCTAGACATCAAAGTGAGTTCACTATAATGCTCCTAAAACCACTGTAGCACGGTTCTGGCTCCGAGACACGCACAATTATACTGCTAAAAGATGACATCGCCATAGGGGAAGACATCAAGCATGAAAGGACGTAGGTGGTTCGCAGCTGTCAGCGTGTCTTCACGTTCGAACACAGTTTACATGCAAACGTAGGAGAATGTTCCATAGCAGCCAGGCTGCGTCCGTGGCGTGCTGCACGTTTCGAGCCGCCTTTCACATCGATGATTGCGTTTGTGGAGATGACCATCGACATGTGTAGGAAAAATGCGATTCACCCGAAGAGCTGACACGTTTCCATTGATCGATGGTCGTATCCCGATGGTCCCGTGCCCACTGCAATCATAATTGACGATGTCGTTCGGTCAGCATGTGAACACGTAGGAGTGTTTTCTGCGGAACTCCATGTTCAATGTACGATGAACGGTGTGCTCCGAAACACTTGTGCCTGCATCAGAATTGTGCTCTTTCGGCAGAGATACCACATACCTCCATGTATTCTACTTTACAGAGCAGACAAGTCTCCGAACCCCGCGTTCTGTGAAGAGCCGTGGATGTCTAACTGGTGGTAGTTTCACTGTCCATCTACCTCTTTCCGTAGATGCTGATGACAGTGGCACATTTACATTCGATCAACCTTGCCGATTACGGGATACTCCTTCACAGGCTATGCGTAATAATAATGTGTCCTTTGTCGAAGTCGCTTATATCAATGGATTTCCCCATTTGCAGCCCATACATTCTCTAGGTGTTCTCCTGTTCATGTCTGCTTCGCTTACATATTTTAGGTACAGCTTCACGTGCCCGCAACGCCACTATGCGGTATTCAACGTCGCGGGGGGCAGTGGTCATAATGTTTTGGCTCATCAGTGTAGTCTACGTAATACCTGTGAAGAAAATACAGTCAAAGTGAAATGCCTGGAAATTGAAAAGCAAAAGTCCACTGAACCAGCAGAAACAGGAGATGTTGAGACTCACTTGAAGAACCTGAAAATTTTGAACCATGTTCACAAACTGCAAGCCAAAACGTTTTATGAGAGGAAGAAAAAAGCTAAGAAGAGCGCCGAAAAGGAAGCAGGGATTTTGGCAAGAATCTGCCTCTGCCTTACTTTACAGCTAACACCGTATATTATAAAATGTAATTAGTTATGTATGTATTTGATAAGAATCCACTGTTTATCAGATGCAGAGAGTACACTGTTTCCTTTATTTTGAATGTTTGCCAGAAAAGGTAATGATGATGTCTGTTCAATGATGTATACATTTTGTTACAATTATCTTGACATGGCCACGTAAAATAGTGGTATACTTTGTGATTCACATCCCGGCCACAATGGTATATTTTGTAGTTCACGTCCCGTCAAAATAAGAACTACCCAACTTCTTTGATTTTTGGACAATTTTGATAAAAACAAAATTAACATTTCCAGGAAGAGGACATTCTTTGTGAAATGTGACAAAAACATGGGGCCTTATATACTAGAAAGATCAAACAAAGTCCCCAAAGACTGTACTGAAATGTTCGTCTCATATCGATCAAATGTTGTTGAAACAGCCTTTCACCAACGGGCAGCATTCCAGAAGTCCTTCTACAAGCAGGCGTGTCCCTTTCCTACACATTCACACAGAGAGCTGGCCAGGGATACAACTCATCCAAGGCTTGTCAAATTCAGAACGATTTATAATAGTGCACGGGAGGCTGCTGCTTTGATATCGACTCAGCCAGCCGAAGAGTCCAGTGGACTAGAATTTGTTCAGGTAAGATTGTACGATAATCTCCAGATCTTATCTATTTTTTTCTATGATACAGTTTCAATTCTAAAATTATTTTAGTCTCACGTCAATTGGAAACCGACGTCATTTTGTTTTTTATTATGCGAGTTTTGGCGCCAGGGCAATTAAAAACCGATGTCCTTTTGCTTTCTATATGGATTTTGGCCTCAGGACAGTTAAAAACCGATATTTTCCAACGGATATGGTACGAACTTGTCGTGGTGAATGCGCTTACATAACTTAGAATGCCACAACTGTTGACAGCCGAACTTGTGTAATCACGCACATTGAACAGTACAGATGGTGTAATGTGCAACTCAAACCATAGCCGACTGCGTTTCATCTGTCATTTGTAGCCGCCTCATTTACGTTAAGACGCTTACAGCACCATCCATAGGTAATTTTTGTTTATTCCTCCGCGTTTCCCCGAGAGTCAATAATATACTGACGTCATTCTGAAAAGTGGTTCTCTTACTACCGGATTCTGAAACTGGAACTTTAATTATGGACATACTGTCTACATTTACACACTGTATACATGAAAAATATGTATCCTACTTCTTTTCAAAGCCTTTATTGGAGTAGTGTGTAAACATTTGAAGTAAATCGGTAAAGAAATTTCCGAAATTTTATTTAAGAAAATTTTATATGTAAGAATATGTAGGCTATATCTGTCTGAAAGTTTATTAGAGTGTTATTTAAAAATTTGAAGATAAAGGTCAAGAATTTTTCGAACACTTTTGGTAACATCGTTAAACAACAACGTTTCGTTATATGACAGTACAGACTAGATAAGCATTTTTATATACAGGATGGTCCATTGACAGTGACCAGGCCAAATATCTCACGAAATAGGCGTCAAACGAAAAAAACTGCAAAGAACGAAACTCGTCTAGCATGAAGGGGGAAACCAGATGGTGTTATGGTTTGCCCGCTAGATGGCGCTGCCATAGGTCAAACGGATATGAACTGCGTTTTCTTAAATAGGAAACCCCATTTTTTATCACACAGTCGAGTAGTACGTAAAGAAATATGAATGTTTTATTGGATCACTTTTTTCACTTTGTGATAGATGGCGCTGTAAAAGTCACAAATATATGGCTCGCAATTTTAGACGAACAGTTGGTAACAGGTAGGTTTTTAAAATTAAAATACAGAACTGAGGTACGTTTGAACATTTTATTTCGGTTGTTCCAATGTGACACATGTACCTTAGTGAACTGATCATTTCTGAGAACGCATGCTGTTACAGCGTGATTACTTGTAAATACCAAATTAATGCAATAAATGTTCAAAATGATGTCCGTCAACCTCAATGCATTTGGCAATACGTGTAACGACATTCCTCTCAACAGCGAGTATTCGCCTTCCGTAATGTTCGCACGTGCATTGACAACGCGCTGCCGCATGTTGTCAGGCGTTGTCGGTTGACCACGATAGCAAATATCCTTCAACTTTCCCCACAGAAAGAAATCCGGGGACGCCAGATCTGGTGAACGTGCTTCGACGACTAATCCACCTGTCATTGAAATACGCTATTCAATACCGCTTCAACCGCACGCGAGCTATGTGCCGACATCCATCATGTTGGAAGTACATCGCCATTCTGTCATGCAGTGAAACACCTTGTAGTAACATCGGTAGAACATTACGTAGGAAATCACCATACATTGCACCATTTAGATTGTCATCGATAAAATGGGGGCCAATTATCCTTCCTCCCATAATGCCACACCATACATAACCCGCCAAGGTCGCTGATGTTCCACTTGTCGCAGCCATCGTGGATTTTCCGTTGCCAAATAGTACATATTACGACGGTTTACGTTACCGCTGTTGGTGAATGACGCTTCGTCGCTAAATAGAACGTGTGCAAAAAATCTGTCTTCGTCCGTAATTTTTCTCGTGCCCAGTGGCAGAACTGTACACGACGTTCAAAGTCGTCGCCTTGCAATTCCTGGTGCATAGAAATATGGTATGGGTGCAATCGATGTTGATGTAGCATTCTCAACACCGACGTTTTTGAGATTCCCGATTCTCGCGCAATTTGTCTGCTACTGATGCGTGGATTAGCCGCTTAGGCGCTTCAGTCCGGAACTGCGTGGCTGCTACGGTCGCAGGTTCGAATCCTGCCTCAGGCATGGATGTGTATGATGTCCTTAGGTTTAAGTAGTTCTAAGTCTAGGGGACTGATGACCTCAGATGTTAAGTCCCATAGTGCTCAGAGCCATTTGAACCAAGAACAATAATGTATTCAGCACAGTAACTGCAATTGACTGAAAAAATGGATGGCTTCATGATGCGAGAAACTTATATATTTACCGGAACCATTATCCGCACCCTTTTACGACGACGCAGGGACAATACTTTTCCGCCTGGGGCGCCACGGGCTGAAAGGGAAGCTCTCAGCCCTGCTGGCCTCCTGTTTGCGTTTCGTGCCTTTCCGCCGGCTGGGGGCTTTGGAAGCGCCGCCTGAGGGCGTCGGATAAGAGCAGCTGCGTGTTCGCACGGCGCGTCGCCCCGGGGTTAACGCGACGCCCTCTCGCCTGCCCCAGACAGCCACTTGCTTCTGCGGTCGATGGTCTGCCTCGGCAGCCTGAGTTACTGTCGCACGGCAGTCTATGCTTCTACGTCCAGATAAACTGTGCAGCGAATTTCTCCGATGCGCCGGTAAAATGTGTTCGTTCCACAACCTTTCATCATCAGAAGCTGCACGGTGTTTACTTATTGTGGCGCGTGCCCCCGGACTCCAACCGCGTGCTGATGTAGTCCACGCCGTAGAGCTGCTAGTGCCATAGCTCTCGCGGCAGAGTAGAGACACGATGCGATATAACGTCAGTCCCCGTAGATTAACGGGAGAAAAAAACCTGAAAAACTTCCGAAAAGGTGTTCATCGCGTAGTCGTTGTATCTCAATTATAATTCCGCAGCCTTTCCACTTATGCGAACTCGTGTTATTGATGCTTTTTATTATTAATATTGTATTGTTAATTGCCCGGATTCGCAATAGTTATTAATTCTTCTCTCTCTCGCATAGCACACACCACTGATTGCGAGGAAATATTTTAGTTAACAGTTTTTCCTTACGCTGTTGTCTCGTTGCTATGGAATTGTTGTGCTGGTATGCAGCGAGATCCAGAGATACTCTTTGATTCAGTCTTTGTAAGATTGCGTCGTAATACGAAAATATTTTAAAGTTCGCTTCTCAACTGATGACGTGAATATTTGCACTTCAATGAAATAGTCTTTCATGAGTAGTCTTTGATTTAGTCATTTATCAAACTATTTAATGATGTAGTCCACCCAGGGTATTTAACTGGTAACGAACAGTTTATTATTATTTTATCACTAAATACTTATAACTCCCGCACCACACACACACGGAATAGTTTAGTTAAGTCAGTCCGATTGAGTTATAGTTTCTTGGCAATTACCACAACTCACCACTTTGGCGTAATTGTTTTATCTTCATGATGTCGTGTACTTGGGTGCTACTCAAGAATAATTCTTTCATAGAATGTTCACTTCTCCTTAAGTTCCAACTGATTTAAAGTCAAGTCCAATGTTCACTAATTCCGTTATTAGATTTCAATTAACCCTTAGTGCACGGTTAAATGAGTCTATTTGTTCCTGTCTCAGTTCATAAAATCAGTTTCTTTAAGCCGTGAATCCCGTCACGCAACAAACACTTCTAAACTCGAAAACAATCTCGTCACGATTCGCAGTCTCAGTAATTCAGATCACAACTGCTCTCGTACGTCTGCACTGGATGAGTTCTAGCAAGCGACTTTTTCTGTGGAAGAGCATTGTAGGCGCATTGAATTTCTTCGTTGCGCTTACAACTCTCTTCCACAAAAAAGTTATCTCTGATGACATTACTTTGGACTTAACTTTTGAGATATTAATTTCACATATGTCACATGGATATTTGTCCATTGCTGAAATACGATCTTTCTTCTTTCTCTTTCGCTAACAAATATGCTCAGTGGTGTACAATGTAGTTGTTGACAAAACTCTTTCGTGTCAGCTCATCGGCAAAGATGTCGTAACTGCCAAGATAACTTTCCCTACTTCATGTTCTTTCTTAATTGACTTTAAGGTGGTCGTTAGGGCGTTACATTATGATAGCCTTACAGGGCTGCACATCACGGTGCCCAGGAGAAACGTTCAATGTTCGAGAATATGACACAAATGATCTCTTAATGCAAAAAATTTCATATCGACATGTGTCTTATTACGGATGTCAAATGAAACTATATGGTTCCAGACACCTTTTCAAGTGTCGAACATCTATGATTTATGCGTGCAGACTGGAGCGACGAATGAGAATTTGTACCAAGGTCAGGATACAAACCCAGCTCTTCTGCTCATTATGCAGATGCAATAACCACTACGCCACCATGCACAGTGGCTTCGCACAACTGTATGGACTACCTATCACGCCTCTCTCCGCAGTCCAAATTCCCATCCGCGCCTCGACCGATTTGATATTCCCCCTAAACTAGAACAACATTGTAGAGGCTCTCCAGTTGTACAAGGAATAACAGCTCACCATTGAACGAAACGGGGAATCTTGCCTGAAACGTAGGCAGAGATGCTTTAACCAAATGATCCATTCTGTTTCAGAGAGCTTTTTAAGTCTCATCACAGATGTTTGAGGCTTTTAAAGGTCTCTGGAACCATATAGTACTTTCGATTGAAGCACTATAGCCCTGGTTTCAGGTAGCGTCTCCCATTTCGTTCGATGCTGAGGTGATATTCCAATACAGACTGAGAGCCCCTGCAAGGCTGTTCAAGCGTAGGTGGAATACCCAATGGGCTGAGGCGTGAATGGGAATATGGATTGCGGAGTGAGGCGTGCTAGGATGGCGTTAGTGGTTAGATCCTCTGCAGCAGACCTTGGTTCGAATCCCGGCCTTGTTACAAATTGTCATTCATCGCTTCAGTCCATTACGAACGGATTTCGAGGTAGAATATATTTCAAGCAAATTTGTTTTTGGGGCTAATGGCGCTCCCGTACATTTCTTTCTCACCCAACATCTTTAACATTTTATTCTAACCCAAACTTCGTTGTTGCTTTCGGTCTTCTTGCGAATGCGCAGTTGTCCATAGTGTGTTGTGAGTGAAGTAGCTTGAGAGTATATCGTAGAGTAGCATCGGTTAACTCTGTTTCAATAAGCAATGGTTAGAATGTCACACATCTACACCAATGAAGACTATGCAGAGATGGTGTATGTTTACGGCTTCCGCGATGGTAGTGCTCCTGTCGCTTTCCGAAATGTCGCATTTCTCATCATTGAGCGTTTACCAAAGCTATCAGCACACTGCGTGAAATAGATATTCTTTGAAGTTCCCCTTTTCCTTCTGAACGTGTAAACGCTGCGCTAGTGCACACGATACTCATTAAAGCCTGTACTATGGTAAGTTGACGGGCTTCACCTTATGAGAAAGGATTTTTGTATAGAAATTGACCGCGTGTACCCGAATGGAGGCAAATCAGACATACACCCACTCTGTAATAACAATGATACGTCAAACAAGTCCGAAATGCAACTACACGTCAGGACGGACAAGAAACAACACAGAAGATGCTACCAATTTGTTAAGTATACGGTCGCCAGCCCAATTAGGCATTAACTGAGTTTCTTCCCTGTAGAAGTTGATGTACGTTCATGGAAAACCGCCCCTAATAACACTGCATAATATGGTAAATTTTAGAACCAGAAAATCTACTGAACTGATAATTTCACTTTCTGTACTAATATGGATAAACCATAAACACATAACATTACACTATAATATTTACTACAAAACTTCGTACTGTCTATTGATCTGATTAAAATCGGGCATAGGTTACCCTAGAAATAGCACTTTCGAAACACACACACAATGTCAATTTTGATAAAGTTAAAACGCTGATAAATTTTGGTTTCTATTTTGGCTTTGACTTTGCTGGTCAAATCAGTTTAGAACACTTCAGAATTCAAATGAAGAAAAAAAAGGGGGGGGGGGACCATGAAACTGTTATGATCACTGTATTAAAACAATTAATTACTGGAATCATTATGCCCTCAAGATTTCCAATATATGATTTACTACTCTTTTTGTCTTATTTCCTGCTCATTTAAATACAATTATATCTGTCTCGAAATAATTACGCTTCATTACTAAATCAATATCAAAATTATCTTCCAACTTTGTCAGACCTTGTTATTCGTTTATTGGTTCATTAACAAAAAAGTTCTTTAAACATCATTCTAACATAGCTAGGTCTGCCGGTAATTATTATTAACATAAACTTTAATTCTTCATTTCGGGACACTCGGATTGCACAACATTTGGAAAGGACCCTGTTTAGGTTAGTTGTGAGGATAATTAAATGATAGGACAGTTCTGGTAAAATTTAAGTTGTTATTGAACAGTATGGAACAAAAGTAACACTGGTCCACACGAATACAGTACTAAAAGTTCCAACCTGTTTGTATCGATGTGGCGGTTGGCGGGCGGCGAGATGGCGAGGCACAGAGCACACATACAACCACAGCAATGGCTCTTGATGTATCGGCACTTTACTTCTTCATAGCGTCGCAATACTTTCCCATTTAGTGCCTATGGAATTTTGCCATGCTGTATAGGCGTCGGAACGGCATATCCGAGGCTCAATGAAACTACGTCTTCCAGGAGAGCCTCCTCGATCCCGGACGTGTTGCTCAGACCAATGCCCAACTCCGACTACTGCTGAGCCCGTTATGCCGTGCAGCGCCCGTGCGCATTTTCCCGCGCTCGCCTGCCATCCACCTTTTACCGCTCCCTTACAGACAGGGTATTCACCCGAGGTTTTGCATTCTACATATCCTAATACATTGCCTACGTATGGACCAGACGCACAATTACAACTTTAACATCTTACAACAGTTTCAACATTTGTTACACTTCAATTCTATTACAATATTGCTTGAAATTTGACATAAACATTAATATCCACATTGAAAATTGTTTACAGTTTTCTTAACACAATGACATGAAAAAAAAAGAAATGAAATCAGAGCATCGATTACACTAATTTATCGAAAATAAACATAATATTTATATGTACAATAGTAATAGTACAGCGTTGTTGTTGTTACAAACGTTGCAATCTCCCTACTTTCATCTATTGTCCACATTAAACAACGTCCAGTCCAAGTAATTAATAAGCAAAAACTTGTATGAAGATTTGAGAGGAGCGAAGATTACAATAAACTTTCTACTTTACTTAGCTTGTCATGCTGAGATGGCTCCAGCTCTTCTTGTCTAGGGTATGAATCTTGAGTGGAAATCTCACATCAGGTCCTCACGGTTGGTTTGAACTAAATACATCTGAAGTTTGTTGTTGCAGCATTTCTGTTTAAGTTAAAATATTTTCTCACATTTTAGTGTGTCATAGAGAGTTTTGAGTTTTCACATTAACAAAGTGGAAATTACGTTGTTCGCACAAAATTACAAAAATACGACCTATACTCTGCGGAAATCACAATATTCCAAAGGGTTTACAATTTTTGTTAATGAATGAATTCCTACTAGTTTTTGTTACATTATTAATTTCGATTATTGTTTCATAAATGAATCCAGAAATAAACTTAGTAAAGAGTACAGGATTGCTTAATTAGTAACAGAAATTTTAAGTGTGCCAATAATTCGTAATTTCAAATGTTTCTAAAAAAATAATTTTAACTGTACATTCAGACTAGTACTTATCGACTGTAACATCGAGACTAAAATATTTTATAAAGTAATTCCTTTTCATAAAGTTTACCTTGAAATATAACATACTGTTTATAAAATTATAAGAAAGTTTTCGGAAAAGCAACTGAGATGATATTGACCTGTCCAAAATTCGAAAAATAGTACTGGTATGGACAACTACTGTTGAGGAAAAGTAATGCTGGAGGAGGATGTCCCGTTAGAACGTGTAGCTCAACAACCTGCGCAGGAACGGCAACACATTGTTGAAATGGTGCAGTGTAGTCCCACTACCAGCACACAACGAATTTGTGTTCCACAAACGCGTGTATGACGACCATTATCTGCCGAAGACTTGCACCCGTTTCACATACATAGTCTCCACAGCATTCATATTGGCGACAACGTCACACGACTTGAATTTTGTCACTGATTAAATGAAAGTCGTCATTTGCTTCCATCTATTCTATTCACGGATGATAGCCTATCGAGTTTACACGGAACTGAGTCAACAGCACACGCAATGATCGTCGATGGCTGCCGTCGCAGGAAAATCCACGCGCTGAAGTAGAAACTAATTTCCGAATGCGTTTTTCGCTAAATGTTTGGCACCGCAAGATGACAGATCCAGTCATTTCAGAAAAGCGAATGACGGGGTAGTACAACTTAAATTTGTTAGAAATTAGTTCGTTGAACACTTTGAGGACGTTCCTTTGATCATGCGGACTGCATATCTTACTAGTTGTGTGAGGGACAGTCTCTGCCGCACTTACCCTAATGGCTGCATTGGTCGTGGTAGTACTATAAAACTGGCCAGCAAGAGAGCCAGAACTTACGTTATCAGATTTTTGCTTTGAGATTTGATAAAGTCTGAAGTGTACAGATGAAAGGTGAATACCTGAAGTGAACTACTTGGTTCCTTCATGGAGACTGCTGCTCTCATTAGGGAATGTGCAGATTCACTCGGACGAGCAACTCAACGTGTTCTTCCAAGAGTACACAGAAGGACCGAAGTTGACGATGGAATATTCGAACATTTATTGTGAACTGTACAAGAGCTGCAATGTGACGTGCTTGATAATATTTGGAGGTGAATGTGTTAAAAATATGTCTTTTTTTCCGGTGTTCCTTTGTAAGACGCATGCTATATTGCTTACTAACTATTGTACATGGGTAAATGATTTAAGACATCATTATAATGCAATTTAAGATCTAAGACGTATCCACTGAAAGTACACTATGTTATCAAAAGTATCCGGACACGCACAAAACATGTGTTTATCATGTTAGGTGCATTGTGCTGCCACCTACTGCCAGGTACTCTATATCAGCGATCTCAGTAGTCATTAGACATCGTAAGAGAGCAGAATGGGACGTTCCACGGAATATGTAATAGGCAGACATCTATTGAGACCGTCGCACAGGAATTCCAAACTGCATCAGGATCCACTGCAAGAACTATGATAGTGAGATAACTTGGATTTCATGGTCGAGTGGCCGGCCGAAGTGGCCGTGCGGTTAAAGGCGCTGCAGTCTGGAACCGCAAGACCGCTACGGTCGCAGGTTCGAATCCTGCCTCGGGCATGGATGTTTGTGATGTCCTTAGGTTAGTTAGGTTTAACTAGTTCTAAGTTCTAGGGGACTAATGACCTCAGCAGTTGAGTCCCATAGTGCTCAGAGCCATTTGAACCATTTTTGAACCATGGTCGAGTGGCTGCTCGTAAGGCACACATCACGCCGGTAATGCCAAATGACGCCTCCCTTGGTGTAAGGAGCTTAAACATAGTACGATTTAACAGTGGAGAAACGTTGTGTGGAGTGACGAATCACGGTACACAATGTGGCGATCCGATGGCACGTGTGGGTACAGTTAATGCCCGGTGAATGTCAAAATGGTTCAAATGTCTCTGAGCACTATGGGACTCAACATCTGAGGTCATCAGTCCCCTAGAACTTAGAACTACTTAAACCTAAGGACACCACACACATCCATGCCCGAGGCAGGATTCGGAACCTGAGACCGTAGCAGTCCCGCGGTTCCGTAGGGTGAATGTCATCTGCCAGCGTGTGTAGTGCCAACAGTAAAATTCGGAGGCGGTGTTTTACGGTGTGTTCGTGTTTTACATGGAGGGGGCATGCACCCCTTGTTGATTTGCGTGGCATTATCACAGCAGAAGCCTACATTGATGGTTTAAGCACCTTCTTGCAATTCGCGGAAAGCGATTGCATCTTTCAACACGATCGATCACCTGTTCATAATGCACAGCCTGTGGTTGAGTGGTTACACTGCAATAACATCCCTTTAATTGACTGGCCTGCACAGAGTCCTGACCTGAATCCTATAGAATACCTTTGGGGATGTTTTGGAACGCCGGCTTCGTCCCAGGCCTTACCGACCGACATCGATATCTGCCCTCAGTGCAGCACTCCGTGAAGAATGGACTGCCATTCCCCAATAAAACATCCAGAACCTGATTGAACGTATGCCTGCGAGAGTGGAAGCTGTCGTCAATGCTAAGAGTCGGTCAAAACTATATTGAATTCCAATATTACCGATGGAGGCCGCCATGAACTTGAAAGTCATTTTGATCACATAGTGTACATCACTGACGCATGGAACACCATGTCTGTAAAATTGACGAAGCATCTATTTCAAAAAATTGGTGTACAACGCTCTTGTTTGAACTCTTGCCTTAACTCATGTCTTTCACTGCTTGTTCGCTCTCTTGATCGGACATGTAGAGAAGAAGAAAGTTCTGTATTATTTTCTCAATATATCTGATATTTAGAAATGGAATCTATTTTAACCATTAGCGATATCATTAATATCCTGCTCTGCTCATTATAAACCTTTTCTTTATACGATTTCAGCCAATTAAAGCGGTTGGAAGAGTTCGGTTTGGTGACCTGGCGATCGAGTGCCATCAGCGCGTTTTCGTTTGTACATTTATATTTTCACAAGTCAAGCCTGCAATCTAATGTTCTTTAAGAAATCTCGGTATCATACTATTGTCACGCAAATCATTTGTTGTATCGAAACTTAATATTATCAACGTCCTGCGTCACCAAGCTTTTTCGCTCTTGAACGAAATATCTGCGCCTGACCATTCCAGAATTTATTGTTGTCAGGTATTTCACAGAGTCAATGGCGCAGCAGGATTTCGATTCTCTCGCGGTTCTAGGCGCTCAGTCCGGAGCTGCGCGACTGCTATGGTCGCAGATTCGAATCCTGCCTCGGGCATGGATGTGTGTGATGTCCTTAGGTTAGTTAGGTTTAAGTAGTTCTAAGTTCTAGGGGACTGATGACCACTGATGTTAAGTCCCATAGTGCTCAGAGCCATTTGAACCATTTTTTTTGATTTCGATTCCAATCACTGATTCAAAAGTCTATAGGTTAATGTTATTTTCATACCCGAGCTGTCGTCAATGCTGTGTGTCCCAACACTCGAACAATTAAAATTCCAAAATTTATTTGATTGATCTTTTTTACATTGCGAGTTTTGGGACACATGACAGTGGGTAAAAAGTGTTGCATAATGACGTATATAAACAACGTCTTGTGTAATACAGAAAATAAATAATAATAAACATTAAATTTGTTCTATCTCGGAATGTATTCAGAACAGGGCAACGTCCACATGAAGTTTTTGGCTCGAAATGATCGTGTCATATCCCTAAATACTGACCATTCCTCCTGGAACGCCACGTATGCGCGTAAGTGTCTCTTCCTTGGTGTAATCGGCTCTCATAACACATCTGTAAGATATCTTTACTTTGCTGTGGGTCACGTAACGCGCTGTCCAAGGACTATCGGCTCGTTTAAAGGATTGATACAGTAGGTTGAGACGCGGCACAGGCGGACGGATTTACATTAGGATCGCCAGCAGCAGCGTCGTGCAGTGAGTACCATGTGGAAGCCGAGAACTTTTGAAAATCCAGGTCCTACGTAAAATCGCTAAGCGGGTCGAAGGCTTCTATCCAGACACTCGTTTACCTGTCTGGTCTGGCAATAGAAGACAGCAAAAGGAAAGATGAAGTTTTACATTTCGCGTTTAAGAAATCAGGCACGTAGGAGGATCGTTCAGATATACCGTCGTTTGACCGTCGCACAGACTCCCGTATGGAGGACGTAGTAATAGATATCCCTGGCAGAGAGAAGCAACTGAAAGAGTTGAAAAAAAGTAAGTCGCCAGGTCCGGATGGGATCGCAGTTCGATGTTACTAATAGTGCTCTACGGCATAGGTCCTTTACTTAGCTTGTACGTATTTGTACGGAATCTCTCTCCTAGCGATTGGAAAAAAGCGTGTGTGGCTGCTGAGTAAGTCAAGGGACCCACAAAATTACAGACCAATATTCTTAACATCGAGTTGCTATAGATTCTTGCATATACTCTCAGTTCGAATGTAATAAATTTCTTTGAGACGGAAAAGCTCTTGTCCACACATTAGCGCGGCTTTAGAAACTCAACTTGCCCATTTCTCACACGATATTCTCCGAACTATATATAAAGAGCATGAGGCAGATTCTATTTTGATAAATTTCCAAAAAGTGCTTGATACGGTGCTCCACTGTAGACTTATTGAAGTTACGAGCATACGGAATGTGTTCTCAGATACGTGAGTGACTCGAAGACTTCTTAAGTAATAGAACGAACACATTGTCTTCGACGACGAGTGTTCATCAGAGACAAGCGTATCTTCAGGAGCGCCCTTTGTAAGTGCAGTAGGACCGCTATTGTCCTCTATGTAAGTAAATGATGTTAAGGACACAGTGACCAGCAATCTGCAGCATTTTCCTGATGGTGCTTTGCTGTACGGGGATTTGTCCACATTGAGCGACTATACAAGCACGCAAGACGAGTTAGACGGAGCTTCTAGTTGGTGTGATGAACGGCGACTATTTCTAAATGTAGAAAAGCACGCAAGACGAGTTAGACAGAGCTTCTAGTTGGTGTGATGAACGGCGACTATTTCTAAATGTAGAAAACTGTGAATTAATGCTACGAGCAAGGATACTAGTTTGAAGCATGACAATCACGTCTACTACACTATTAGGCCTACCGTTGTATAGGCGATTGGTCGACTTCGCTTTTGGCGTGAAACCCAAATTAACCTTTCGGGCAAAGAATGCGACTGCGAGAAAGAAATCGGATGTCAATAAAATTCACATGCATGATCTGGCTCTGTGAGAAAACGACTGTGTGTTAAATGTTGGCCCTGAATGTGCGAATCTCTGTTAGTTTAGAAAACAACTGCTGTGCCAGAAGTATAATCGGAATCACGTAACAAATGATCACCGACTGAAATGCATTTGACTTTATCTGTTACACTTGTTTAAAATCATATTGTAGAACTTTCATAAAATATTTCACTCTCATTAAACCTCTGAACTCACACTGATATTATTCTCGTAAATGCACTCTGACAATCTCTGTGCCTGACTCTGAATATGAACTACAATGATAATGAAATTTA
Source organism: Schistocerca americana (assembly GCF_021461395.2). Lineage (NCBI taxonomy): Eukaryota > Metazoa > Arthropoda > Insecta > Orthoptera > Acrididae > Schistocerca > Schistocerca americana. Next base: position 499,830,635 of record NC_060119.1, on the reverse strand, counting down.
TGGCTTATCTGTGCGCAACGTTCGTCTGCTGTGCAACCTTGCCTTCATAAAATAGTGATCTGACAATCAGACTTAAGTCTCACTCATCGTACTCGCAATGTGCGATGCGAAACAGGATTTCATCAATATTCAAAACTGCTAGTCAGCACACAACTCGTGTGTGCAATGCGAGTGTGCAGCCAAATAAAACCATGGATGCAAATCAACAATATGGTACTAATCTGACTGACATAGAAACAACGTAATTGACACTTTCAGTTTTACCTGAGTTTCATTAAGTCCCAGTAACAATACAACTTCTCACTCATGAACTAATTCGCGGAATGTCTCTTTTGCATTTATGACTGCAGTGAAAGAACCATTTCATTTTATTACGAAAATCTTAGAAGATCTAAACCACAAGCAATGTTATAACAGTCAGCATACTAAGTAATTACAAATATAACTAACCACGTTACCTTTAAATGTTACCTTTTCTCATTCGTACAATATTAAAATCCTTCTGCAAAAATTGCTCCAAATAATGCTGCTCCCACTCCAGGGCAGACCAGCTTCCGTCTATTTCATTCCAAGTCCACACACACACAGTTACTACTAGCACACCCTAACAGAGTATAGATTACTTCACTGACCGACATCTCTGGGCTTGAACACAGTTCCAAAGCCAATAATTATAAAGGCAATATTAAAGCGATATTATAAGGTTTGAGAACATTTATCAAATTTACAATTTAACTCATATTGGCGGCCCATGACATACTCAGGATTATTATAGCAAATCGGACAATTACCTGTCATCACTTCTCCCCTATTAAACAAGAATTCTGCAGCGAGTTTTCTGCTGATAAAACAGCAGGAGGCACTCAAAAAACTCTACTAAAGAAATCAAACACAAAAGTATGATACAAAATGTGTTGTTACAAATGCAGCGGTGAATGACAATACACACAAAATATCCACGAACAAGCACAAAGTGATACAAATGTGGTACATAAATTTAAATACTAATGGCATTACATACATATGGACAAACGTGTCGAGTTTTCAGTAGTAAATCGTGTTACATTTTGTTATAACAGAGAATACATGGAATAACGAAATGCTTGCTGTGCGAGCCCATAATTGTATTTGAACAAATACAGTAATATAAATATATACACTTTTACAGTATAGTACAAATCTTTACGAAGTATTTATAGTTGTCTGCTCAAATTACAGTGAAAACCTATAAGGACAAATATGAATACTGTCAGTTCAAGTAAAGTAAAAAGATGCACACACCATTGAAGCATGGTGCAAAACTTTACAAAGTAGTTAACTTGTCTGCTCAAATCATTGAGAAAATCCATAAGGACGTCACACAATGTGAGGAAAAATAGCAAAGCAAAGCATCACACACAGCACTGTTTTTTCACCCACACGCTATCACAGTTACACCAATATGGTAGTGTGAACTCATTTCTGGGGCAGACTCAAGGAGCATAGAACTTTGGCTTTAATCTCTACTGAAAATCCACAGAGCTCAAAGATAAGTATTGTGAACTGCGCAGACTCAGGGAGGACGAAAGTGTCATGCCACAACCTCCACTGACAACCCAGAATTTGAAGAGCTACAGTCTTTACTGTAGGACTGACATAATGAGCAGTGTTTCCATCGCTCCATCTCTTGTAAGCTGAAACATGGTATGACACCCAACTTGGTGCCACAGCAAACTGAATGTGTGTGTGTGTGTTCACATCTACATGTGACCCATATCTCTGGCCTTCAACTTAATTCAAAAGTGTGTAATTATAAAGGCAATGTTAAAGCGATATTACAAGGCTTGAGAACGTTTATCAAATTTACAAATTAACTCATATTTGTGGCTCATGTCATACTCAGAATTGTCATAGCAAATGAGACATCCAACTTCCAATCTGCAAAGGAGACCGCGTGTAGAACACCACTACGACTCAGTCATGAGTGTGTGGGATCCCCATCCAGGTCGTATTACAGAAAGATATCGAAGCAGTTAAGAGACGGGCTGGAAGATTTGTTACCGAGAGGTTCGACAATACGCATATATTTGTGAGATGCTTCGGGAACTTAAATGGGAATTCCTGGAGGGAAGGTGACGTTCTTTTCGAGGTACACCATTGAGAAGATTCAGACAACCGGCATTTGCAACTGACTGCAGAACGATTCTGGTGCCGCCAACGTACATTTCGAGTAAGGGCCACGAAGGGAAGAGAAATAAGGGCTCTTGCGGAGGCATATAGAGACTCGTCCCCTCGCTCTGTTTGCGAGTGGCACGGGAAAGAAAACGACTAGAAGCGGTACAAAGCACACTCAGCCACGCACATTACCGTGGCTTCCGGAGTATGTATCTAGATGCAACTGTAGAAACAGGGGAAGTATCTTCCCTGATCAGATCAAACTGTGTAATCTTCTTTGAGCAGAAACGAATCCATTTTGCACTTCAGTTAAAGTGAATTAATTAGGTGAAGTTTTGCTGCAATTTATGTTTTTCAGATGAATGACGCTTCAAGGCGTGTGTATTTCCATTGTGATTGATTTTAAAGTCGTCACCCATATTCACGTGTGAGTTTTGAAAGTGTCCCAATTGTATTTCTTTTGGTCATGTTATAAACAGTAAGCGCGCTGAGATGGCTACAGTTTTTAGCCTACAAATATCTAGCATAATCTCGGTCATACGATGTTTTTCTATCCGCACATTAAATAGAACAGATATTGCCGTTAATCAGAAATGAACTAAATTAGCTTTCAGGCTGATGTGAATGTAATCCGTGCTGGTAAGGAACGGCCGCGCGCGGAGGGGGGAGGGTCTTGGTGCTTGGTTCCTGTTGGAGCTAGGAACAGGGAGTAAAAAGTTTTTGATTTAGCCTGGACCAGTGACCATTTGTAGCCGCTGGAACACCTGACGTGCTGCAGCTGTGTTACAATATATTAAGCAAGGTTGGAGAAACGAGCCGGTGCTGGCGTCCAACGAAATATTGAGAATCGATTATTTCCTTTTCCGAAAGATTTTAATTGGGCTGAAAGCAATACTCAGCTAATGACACCATTTGTATGTGCATCATTGGGTCTTTATATGCGAAAACAGTCACCCTCGTTCGGATTTAACATGCAAAAAGAGTCACCCTTAAATAACTCCGGACTGGAGCGAGACTGATGTTTCAAATTTGGACCGCTGGTATATCGGACTTTGGTGTAAGACAAGTTTCAACCACAGGAAGAAAATCTTGCTTCGTTTGGATGTTACGTTCACAATATACATTTTTCTGGGAGGTTTCTGAAGGGCCCCACTTCTGTACTTTATACGTGCACGAATGGATCAATTGACTATGAGCACTATGGGACTGAGGTCATCAGTCCCCTAGAACTTAGAACTACTTAAACCTAACTAACCTAAGGACATCACACACATCCCTGCCCGAGGCAGGATTCGAACCCGCGAGGTAGCGGTCTCACGGTTCCAGACTGAAGCGCCTAGAACCGCTCGGCCACATCGGCCGGCGAAGGCTATCTACAATTTCTACAGTAACCAGATGGCAGCTATAAGAGTAGAGGGGCTTGAAAGGGAAGCAGTGGTTGGGAAGGGAGTGAGACAGGGTTGTAGCCTGTCCCCGATGATACTCAATCTGTATATTGAGCAAGCAATAGAGGAAACGAAAAATTTGGAGTAGGAATTAAAATCCATGGAGATGAAATAAAAACTATGAGGTTTTTCCGATGACATTGTAATTATGTCAGAGACAGCAAAGGACCTGGAAGAGCAGTTAAACGGAATGGATCGTGTCTTGAAAGGAGGATATAAGATGAACATCATCAAAACCAAACGAGGATAATGGAATGTAGTCGAATTAAATCAGGTTATGCCGAGGGAATTAGATTAGGAAATGAGACACTTAAAGCAGTAACGGAGTTTTGCTATCTACGGAGCAAAATAACTGACAATGGTCGAAGTAAACAGGATATGAATGTAGACTGGCAATGGCAAGGAAAGCGTTTCTGAAGAAGAGAAATTTGTTAACATCGAGTATATATTTAAGTGTCAGGAAGTCGTTTCTGAAAGTATTTGTATGGAGTGAAACATGGGCGATAAATAGTTGAGACGAGAAGAGAATAGAAGCTTTCGAAATGTGGTACTACAGAAGAATGCTGAAGATTAGATGGGTAGAACACGTAACTAATGAGGAGGTACTTCATAGAATTGGGGAGAAGAGGAATTTGTGGCACAACTTGACTAGAAGAAGGGATCGGTTGGTAGGACATGTTCTGAGGCATCAAGGGTTCACCAATTTGGTATTGGAGGGCGGCGCGGAGGGTAAAAATCGTAGAGTGAGACCAAGTGATGAATGCACTAAACACATCCAGAAGGATGTAGGGTGCAGTAGTTACTTGTAGATGAAGCAGCTTGCACACGATAGAGCAGCATGGAGACCTGCATCAAACCAGTCTCTGGACTGAAGACCAAAACAACAACAACATCCCTGGAAAAGCCTTGCTATACCGTAGGACAGTGGTTGCAAACCTGGGGGTAATTAACCTCTGGGTGGAGCAAGGGGTCAAAAAGAAATTTTCTGAGAGTTAAAAACTAAACGATTCGATTCTGTTTCAGTCACAGAACTAAATTATTTTCAAGAGATCATTACTATTATCACAATTTCGTAAGACTCTAATATTGATAATATAAGTTGTTAATAATTACTTTTTCTCAAAAATGGTTCAAGTGGCTCTGAGCACTATGGGACTAAACATCTTAGGTCATCAGTCCCATAGAACTTAGAACCACTGAAACCTAACTAACCTAAGGACATCACACACATCCATGCCCGAGGCAGGATTCGAACCAACGACCGTAGCAGTTGCGCGGTTCCGGACTGAAGCGGCTAGAGCCGCTCGGCCACCGCGACCGGCTTTTCTCAATTAGTAGAGTTAATGCGGATGTGGTTACAGGTTCCTCACATAGTCCACCCACTACGCACTTATGTCATGTTTTGTCCCGTATATCGCTCATGAGAAACGTGAGACATATACGTCACAAATGCTAAATATCTCAAAAACAAAGCATCTCCAAGTTGTAGTAGTTTAGAAATTGCTTCATTACCCGCTTCGAAACAGACAAAGGAATTAATTGACAGCACGACGCAGCAGTAACTACTTTAGGACTGCTATATAATTGTACATAGTTTTATTACTATTATTATTAGTGTGGTTAGACACAAAGCGTTATCAGCCGGAAGTCGTCCAATTTCTGCCAGTTCAGAAGTGAGGAGTGCAGCAATGAAGTGATTTAGGAACAGTAAGTATCGTGCACGCATTTGAACTTGCTAGATTTTAAATTAGGTTGCAGTGTACAGGTCAAGCAAATGCCGCAGTGGAGAGGAGTACTGCAGGGGAAGCGTGTTTTGTAACAAATGTGTACCCTTGGTGTGGCTAGTTAGCTTTCTTTTGTGAGAAGTGGTTGTGGGTTGCACTTACGATGCTCCATGAATTCCTTCGTCATTCATTCTACTACACACATAAACACACGCACACAAACTGATTATCATTCATTTAAAAATAAAAATGTTCCAAGATATGGGTGATAATGCAGTGACGGGGGAGGGGGGGGGGGGAGTAGTCAGCAGATGGCAGGATGGTGGGTGGGGGGGGGGGGGATAAGGCCGAGGGTACTAGCTAATGTCTGATTGCACTCAGGGGTAAAGGTCTAAGAAGGGTTGGGAACCACTGTCAGAGGACAGGCTCCCTGAAATGGAATTTTTTTATAAAAATGGCAGGAACAGCAGTTTTTTTCATGCTGGGGTGTTTCCTGCCTGTATAGACGGTTAACGGTGAGGGGATTATGTTCTTTGTTGAAAGCATCAAACTTCAAGTTTTGAAGTTCCTTTGAAACAGAGTCACCGCTCATGGCTGTCTCTTGTGATACGATGTATCGTGGATCTGAAGTGAGTGATTTTATATTTGTGAAGGTGGTATGAAGTGGCATACGTAATTGAAACACTAGTTGTGAGATTGCGGTAAATATCAAACCCTACAGTGTTATCATTAAGACGTAAGTCGAAATAAATGAGATTACCACTACCATTCATGACCTCATATGTGAACTTCATTTTATCACACAGGCTGTTAAACTCCTGAAGCAATAAAGGAATATCAAAACCTTTATCACCAAAAGTCATTATTATGTCACCTACATACCGTCTGTAGAACAGTACTTCGCTAGAAATAGGGGAGCCTCGGGTGAAATACCCATTCTCCAAATAATTGATGAATACGTCAGCTAGGAACCCAGCAAGGCAACTGTCCACAGCTAGGCCAACTAGCTGCCGGTAAAATTTATTATTAAATTATTTCAACAGTGCTTAATTACTTGTACCTAAAGAAATTGTCTTGAATAATTGGTCTCTCCCAAAGGGACATTCGTGTATAAAATTCGTTGGACAACTTGTTTGTTTTATTTAGATGTAATACATTTAAATATTTTATATAGGTATTTAGGTTACCCACTTTTATGATATTTGGATTTACGCTAGTGTGACTGTGTTCTTTTCTCTTTGTTCAACTTTAAACGTTTATTATGCTTAATACGCCATGCTGTGCAGCACCCTCTACTTCTTCTGAGCTAAATAACTACCTAGCGCAGAGAGCTAAATTTACGTTATTTATGTGTCATCTGCCAGACTGGAAGCAGCGGCAATGCAATCTTTTATGGAGACCGCGTATATTCATGTATGCGTGGTCGTATTCTCTATTGCTTTGGCTGCTTTTATCATCGTACTTAAGGTAATTCCATTTCTCTTATATCTCATACACAAGTGTTTGGCTCTGTCTTTTTGTCGCCTTAATTATGTTTATTTGTTCTTCATTTCCAGTAAATTCTGTTCTGGTGTTCATTTAGAAGTAACATACACTGATCGGCTGGAACATTATGACCGCCTGCCCTATAGCCGGTATGTCCACCTTTGGCACAGACAACAGCGGCGACGCGTCGTGGCGTGGAAGCAGTGAGGCCTTGGTCGGTCGGTGGAGGGTGCTGGAACCTCATCTGCACATACAAGTCATCTATTTCCCGTAAATTCCGGGGAGGGGACGATGAGCTCTGGTGCTATGTTCAGTTACATCCCAGATGTGTTCGATCGGGTTCAGATCTGGCGATTTGAGCGGGGAGAGGGACAGCACACAGCACATCGACTGAAACTCTCCACTGTGTTTCTCAAATCATTCCATCACCATCACACTTCTGGCCTTGTGGAATGGCGCATTACCTTGTTGAAAAATGCCGCTGTCGTCGGGAAAGATGTTCGTCATGAAGAGGTGTACATGGTCTGCAACCAGTGTACGATACTACTTGCACGATGCCCACGTGAACGTTCCTCATAGCATAATGGAGCCGCCGCCAGCTTGTCTTCGTCGTGCAGGATAGGCATCAACGAACTGTTCCCCTGGAAGACGGATTCGCGCCCTCCCACGGGCATGATGAAGAAGGCATCGGAATTTATCAAACTATGGAACGCTCTGCCACTGCGGTAACGTTGGGTGCGGATGGTCACGTGCCCACTTCAGTTGTAGATGCCGGTGTCGTGGTGTTAGCATTGGCACATGCATGGGTCTTCAGTTGCGGAGGACCATCGTTAGGGGTGTTCGGTGCATTGCGTATTCAGACACTCTTATACTCTGCCCAGTAGTAAAGTCTAATGTTAATTCCGCCGTTTCACCTTGGTTTTCGCCACATATTGAAGAACTCACCACAGCACTTCTCGAGCACCTGACAAGTCGTGCAGTTTCAGAAATTCCGAGTCTCGGGACCATCACAATCTGCCTTCGTCAGACTCAGAAAGATCGCGCGTCTTCCTCATTCCACACACGGACAGAACGCTCGCTGTTGCTACTTGCACCGTGCGTGTGTCTGACTAGCAGTTATTCTTCGCCAGGTGACGCTGCTATCACCTGAACGGATTTATATAAATAGTAGGACGGCAGTCATAATGTTCTGGCTGATCAGTGTATTTTGATGGCACTAATTTTAAAGTGGCGTATGACCTAGGCATTAATTATAATGTGAGTCCCCAAGATATTATATTTAATTTATTTCGGAATTTATTTTGGTAGTATGTAATTGACGTTTCCAGCTATTTATAAGCTCATCCCTCCTGTGTACTTTCAGATTGCCTGATGAAGCCCTACCCGCTCGTGACGCTTAATTAAAAATTTACAATTCTGCAAACTACGACTATTTTTACAATCAATTTGTAATAAAGTTGCTGTTCCAATACGCCAGCATGGAATGAAATAGTAATTGTATAACACTGGAGATAATTATACGACTGTCAAATCATTGCGAAAAAAATAGTTATAAGAATTTCGTTTCCAGGTATACGCTGTTGCAACAACCATAATGTGAATCTGATACACAAATAATAAATCAGGTTAGTGTAAAAACCTCCGCAACCTGTCTCTTTATTTATTTCACGAGAAATGGTGTAGCATCGTAAATTGGTCATCAGCCGCATTCCTTTGTAAGGAACCGTAAAAGCGTGCAGCTGGACCAGGTAATGAAGCCACAGAAACTGTAAATCTGTAAATGTTACTGATTAGGAATCCAGTATATCGCAGATACTTCATATTGCTCATTCAGTAATTTTTAAGAACTATGAATCAACTATAAGTAGCTAGTAAATTAATCACAAACCGAAGAGTGTAGAGTCACGGTTTTTAGAATTGTAGATCCTGTTTCGATATGCGTGTCCTGATCGATGTCTTCCTCTCCACTGAATACGCTAAGAGCCTCCATTTGAAGAAAGACTATCCTCTAAACTTCTTCTGGCTCGGTGTCATTAATAACTTGTTGGTAGCATACAGTACTCGCGCAAATGCGCAAAGCGTGCAGGGGAGCCCATTTGTCTACTGCTCCCAATTTAATGCCCCTAAATCAAGGAGATTTAACGGCTTTGTGCAGATGAGGCGGGCTAATCTATGTTTCAAGGTGCCGGGGAGAGCACCAGGCAACGTGCTTCGTGCCTTATTAAAGTTTTAGGGGCAGCTGCGCTTCGGGTGGGCGAGCCCAGAAAGCGGGAGAAGACAGGAGCACAAGGAGGCCACTTTACAAGGCTCTCCAAGTGGTTTATGCATAGGTTTCTGCCGGTACAGGGAAAATTTTCAGTTTTCAGCAGCATCCATTAAAGCTTACAGGTTGCTTATTTTATAAATTTTCAAATTAGTTGCGTGTTTTTTACGTGTTCTAATCTTTCAAAGTAATTGATAGGGAAGGGTTGTTCTTATTTATTTACTCTTATTTATTTACTGGCGGACCCGGCAAAGCTTCCAATTGCTCAATACACTGACGGTAAAAAATTAACTACACCAAAAAGGAGTTGTGTGACATAAACGAAAGTTGGTAGGCGTGTTTCTACATCTGAAAAATAATGTCTAACTGAATTTCGCGCCAGTCGCATAAGAGTGGCGCTAGCAGCGGTCATGAGCGTTAGTTATCCTTGAGGTGGATGTTAGTCAAGAAAGCATTCAAGGCGACAAAGACGCCATTATCAGCACGTCACTGAGTTTGAACGAGATCGTATAATAGGGCTATGAGAAGCTGGATGTTCCTTCTGCGATACTGCAGGAAGACCTGGCAAGAATGAATCCACTGTACGTGATTGCTGGCAACGGTGGGCGTGGAATGTAAGGGCGCAAGAAGATCAGGCTCTGGGCGGTCACGTGGCACTACCTATAGAGAAATCCATCGTTTTCGACGCACGGCTCTGACGCATTGTACTGCGTCTGCAGATGCAGTTTAAGCACGAGCTGGCACCACAGTAATACACCGAACTGTTCAGTTACTTCAAGGACAGCTCCGAGCCAGACGCCCTGTAGCGTGCATTCCGCCTACCCAAAACCACCGCCATTTGTGACTTAAGTGGGGTCAAACACGAGCTCATTGGACGGCAGGGTGATGGTCTGTTGTGTTTTCTGAAGAAAGCTGTTTCTACCTCAGTGCTAGTGATGGCAGTGTGTTGGTTAGGAGGGCAGTTGAGGGCCTGCAACCAAACTGTCTGCGTGCCAGATACACTTGACCTGCACCTGAAGTTATGGTCTGGGGTGCGATTTTGTATGATAGCAGGAGCACCATTGTGCTCATCCTACGCATCCTGACTGAACGTTTGTGCGTCAGTCTGGTGATTCGTCCTGTTGCCATTCATGAACAGCATTCCAGGGAGAGTTTTCCAACAGGATAACGCTCGTCCACACACCGCTGTTATAACGCAACATGCATTCAACATTCTGGCGATTCAGCGGTTATTAACGTACCAGCATTTCAAACGTGCCAAGGCTTTTCTCGCGCTTACATTAACCTGTGATCTTGAAATTATTAATATTACCTAGACGAGTGTATTCCCGACATTTCATCACCCTACATTAGTTATTTTTTAGTGTTGCGATATTTGCCGTCATTGTATGTGTGTTAATCAGGTTTGCGTCCTAAACTCCTTCTCCCTTTCTCTGTTCATCTCGTTTCCCTCCTCTATTTCTCCATCTCGTCCTCCCTCACCTCCTCCCCCTCTCCCTGTCCACCACCTCTTCGCATTCTCTCCACCCATCTCTACGTCCTCTCTTCCTCCTCCCTCTGTCGGTCTCCTACTTCTCCTCCTCTCTGTCTGCTCTTCTAACTCCCCCCCCCCCCTCCATCTATCTCCTCTTCGCTCCACTCTCTGACACGAGCATTGTTTATTGTTATTGCCAATAAAGCCTCGACAGGCAACTCCTTTACATGAATGTGCAAATCAGTTGACAGCATTCGTATGTGGGGTATAAGAGACACATCTCCATCTGCTAGATCTGCAAGAACCGTAGCAGTTTCAGTCTGAAAGCCACTAAGATTATGAAAGCAGCGATAAATGAAACTTCTCTGTTAAAACCGACTGCGAGGAAGAAGACAAAACAGAACACCGGTTGGCATACAATTTGTGTGTGAAATACTATAAATCGAAGAAGCAATTATTCTATCGCAGTCAAAACTGCGAGAAAAAAAACGAAACCTCGTATTTTCGCAGCTCAGCACACTTTTTTATTTCTCGTACTCGGATTTGATAGAAAGCTTGTACAGTGTTTAAAAAAAATACAGCTTATATCCGTCTGAATGTTTATTAGAGCATTGAGTAAAAATCTGAAGTACATCGGTTAAGAACTTTCTGAGATTTTTGCTAGCAGCGTTCCACTATTATACAGGGGATAGGCAAAATAATGTGAACATTGGTAGTAATGGTATGGTTGTGTTTGACAGTCATCAACTCTCGTAAGGTTCGTGTCGCGCTGGACTATCCATGTTCAGTACGGACTAGGTGTCAGGGCAGGGTGTTTACAAGTAGTGCACACTTCGTATTTCTATTCAGAGGCCGAAGTCGATGTGCAATGAAAGACCTCAAAGAGTTCCAAAATGGGTAGATTGTGGGGACCCGATTACCTGGAGTATCAGTAACCAAGACAACCAACTTACTAAATGTTTCAAGAGCAACTGTTTCAACAGTCATGACAGTCCACACAAAACGTCGAAAGACATAATCGTGTAAACGTAATAGTGAGCGCAAATCAGAACTAAATGACAGAGATCGTCTACGCTCACTCGAATTGTATCAAAGCAACACAAAACTATGGCGGCTAAAGTGACTGCAGAGCTCAATAGCCATCTTCGGCACCCCGTATCTATCGACACTGTCCACCGATAATTCCATAATGCGAATATTCAAGGGCGAGGTGCTACAACGAAACCAATATTGACGACAACCAACTGCAAAGAAGAGTAAGACGTGGTGTCAGGAGCGCAAATCCTGCATGGCTGATCAGTGGTAGCATGTCATAGGGTCCGACGAGTCAACGTTTTCGTTATTTCCAACACTGGGCCGGGTTTGCGCCTAGAGAACGCCAAAAGAAGTCTAGAATCCTGATTGCTTGATTCCAGCGGTTAAGCATGGAGGTAGAAGTGTGACGGTGTGGGCAACCATATCATGTTATTCTGTTGGTCCCAAAATTACTCTCAAAAGCCGTGTCACAGCCAAAGATTATGTGAACATTTTAGGTGATCATGATTCAGATGTTGCTCCCCAACAATGATGCCATTTTTTCAGGACGATAATGCACCCATTCACACAGCCAGGATGGTATGAGGAGCACGCAACTGAACTGCAGCGTCTTCCCTGCCAGCACAGTCCCCTAACTTGAATATTGTCGAACCCTGTTGGGCGGTATTGGAGCGTAGACACCGGATTAGATTTCCGCTTCCCTCGTCACTACGTCAGAGAGGTTCTGATCGAAGAGTAACATAACATTTCACTGGGGAGACTAAACAAACCTTATATACCAGTATTCCAAGAAGAATCGCAACTCTATTACGGGCAAATGGGGATCCAACCCCTTATTAATAAACCATTCCCAAGTAAGTACAGGTGTTCACATTATTTTGCCTATCCCTTGTATATTATATTCACATTTTTGTTTTATGTATATTAAAAAAATATGTAGTCTACGTTAGCCCGAATGCTTATTTGAACATTGTTTAAAATTTGAAGTAACTCGGTAAAGAACTTTTCCAAATTTTTGCTCGCAACGTTTTCTTGTCGTGTATATACAATGTATATTAAAAATTAATAGCCTATTTCCGTCTGAATGTTTGTTAGAATCTTGGGTAAAAATCTGATATAAATCGGTCAAGAACATTTCTTTATTTTTGGTAAGAACGATAACCAGCGACTTGTCTTTATACAGTAGTATATATTACTCTCTAATACTTTTATTACTTAAGATCTATTTGATGTAAGCACACAGGAGTATCAAAATCAGAGTCACCTGCTAGTATAATACAAATATTCTTTCGCCCTGATGCAGCGGCGGTGCATCGTAGCACGTACTCCACAACATACAGGGTGTAACTGGTTTAGGTGGAGATATTGCTATGGGTGACTGAGGACGGTGTTCTTAACAACATTACCTCAGTATTTACTTCATTTGCAGGCTAAAAATTATAGCTATTAGGACTAACATGTTTTCAGCTCAGTTCAAATGGTTCAAATGGCTCTGAGCACTATGGGACTTAACATCGATGGTCATCAGTCCCCTAGAACTTAGAACTACTTAAACCTAACTAACCTAAGGACAGCACAAAACACCCAGTCATCTCGAGGCAGAGAAAATCCCTGACCCCGCCGGGAATCGAACCCGGGAACCCGGGCGCGGGAAGCGAGAACGCTACCTCACGACCACGAGCTGCGGACTCAGCTTAGTTAGTAGTTCCAAGTGCATGTGGCAAGAGCAAGCCTTTAATGCTTATTCTTCCCAAGCCATCAGATCAGGTATTGAAGTGTGGACTAGTGGACGGAAACTGGTTAGCGTACACTGAGAGGCATAGTCCACTTAGTGGTGCAGTTACGACCCTGCAGAAAAGGTCGTAAACGTGTGATGTGTTCAGGGGAAGAATGTTCGAAGCGGAGAACAAACTACCAACTCACTGATGTGTGTGCATATTAAAGTAGCACATATAAAAATATCTAGACTCATATTCATTACACGCTGTACATAACGATCGATTAATCAAATCCCAAAACTCACAGAAAGCGATCTTAGCTGTGACCAAAGGGCACTCATGTCGTTCAGTGAGTGACGTCAGATGACAGCTATAGAAGTACTCTCACGTCCTTACAATATCAACGGAAAACCTAAATCTCTATGGTCGGACAGATATTTGAACTGACGTCGTCTCAGATGCTAGTCCAGTGTATTAACCATGTACCACCTAGATGGGTGCAGCCAATGGAGATCATTTTGAAGGCAAATAAGTGTACAGGGATCATACAAAAAATTATAGACGACACTGCTAACTGTGAGATTCAGTGCCACCTGGTGGCACTGCGGGCAATATGAAGCTGTAAGGGTGCTGCAGATAATAACCGAAGGGGTCCTCCTATGAAAAGGAGCGAAAAGGAATAGCAACCCAGGACATCACTCATGATTGTCGGGCAGTATGGCTGGCGACAGTGTGGTTCGTAATACACATTAAAAAATGTTCAAATGTGTGTCAGTTCTTAAGGGGCCAAACTGGTGAGGTCATCGGTCCCTAACTTAAACTAACTTACGCTAAGGAAAACAACACACACACCCATGCCCGAGAGAGGACTCGAACCTCCGACGGGGGGAGCCGCCCGGACCGTGACAAGACGCCCCAGACCGCGCGGCTACTCCTCGCGGCAATACACATCTGGCCAAGGCATCTCAGAACCTGTTTTTGGCGTGGAATCTCATGGACAGCGGTAGAAAATGGTTAAAATGGCTCTGAGCACTATGGGACTTAACATCTGAGGTCATCAGTGCCCTAGAACTTAGAACTACTTAAACCTAACTAACCTAAGAACATCACACACATCCATGCCCGAGGCAGGATTCGAGCATGCGACCGTAGCGGTCGCCCAGTTCCAGACTGAAGTGCCTAGAACCGCTCGGCCACATCGGCCGGCGACAGCGGAAGAATTGTCTTCAGTGATGAGTCCCGTTTCAAACTGGGCCCTGATGACCAGCGAAGACAGGTCTGTAGATGGTCTGGACAGTGGTGGGATAGCTAACTACCACCTGCCATACATCCAGACAATCAGGAGTGGTGGTCTGGGATGCTATTTCTTTTCGAAGGCAGACCCATTCCTTGTCATCTTTGTTTCCAGGTTAGTTAGCAGTTTCTAATACAGTGGTTGTCGACGATGATCTACGCCCCTTTTCTGTTATCCGACATGAGTAGCTATCCTAGGCTTAAATTTCAGCAAGATAATGGCTGCCCGCACAGGGCAATAGTTTCTGCTCCTTGTCTTCGTGCTTGCCAAACCCTACTTTGGCCAGAAAGGTCGTCAGGTCTCTCCCCAACTGAGAATATTCGGAACATTATGGGCAGGGCCCTCCAACCATCTCGGGATTTTGAAGATTTAATGCGCCACTGGGACAGTATTTGGCACAATATCCCTCAGGATAACATCCAACAACTCTATCAATGAATGTCAAGCCGAATAACTGCTTCCATATGGGCCACAGTTGGATCTGACTCGCTCAGTTTGTGAAGATCTTTCTCTTGAATAAATCACCAGTTTTTCTGAAATTGTTTTTCTGTACATTTACAGCATACTTAACAATTTCTAACAATTTCCATTTCATTCGGATAATTTAGTTTATTTTGTCTTACAGTGTATTTTAATGGGTGAGAGATCTGTGTATCGAATTACGCCAGATTAAGTGGAACTAAACTATGTCTGAACAGGCGTCGGAAGGTCCAACGGTACCGATCAACCGCCGTGTCATTCTCAGCCGATAGGCGTCACTGGATGCGGATATGGAGGGGGACGTGGTACACACTCTGCTCTGCGGGTTGTTGTCACTTTTCGTGACTGGAGCCGCTACTTCTCAATCAAGGAGCTCCTCAACTGGCTGCACGAGAGCTGAGTGCGCACAGCTAGCCACAGCGCTAGGCAGACATGGACGATCACTCATTTGGCAACCAAATGTCGAATCGACCATCGTATCATAACGGCTAAAGAGGTAACTGTGGAGATAAGTACTGTGGTACTGTGGTGCAAGACTGGTCTCAGTGAGAATGCTAATCTAGTATGATATATTGTTCTCCAGAGCTTATGGAAACTGAAGACGATGCATAGAATATTATACTAGGTACTTTATGCCAACGTTTTTGGCCCAAGGATCCGACCAGGAATCTTCCGTTAAAAGGAATTGACTGATAAGATGCTATATATCATGCCTGTAAATACTATTTTAGCGATTCTGGAAATAATAACTAACAAACTGGTGTTATTATATATAGCTATCAAGTATTCTAAAAGTTGCAAATAAAACAAAATGTCCTAAGACAAAACGAAATAAATAACAACAAATTTGTTTGCGTGGCTTTCACCCACAGCAAACACAGAAATATTAGTTTTGTAAATAACAAACGCCTTTTTCTTGGTGCAATGTATATCATCTGTTCCAGGCGCGTTTCGCCTTTTGCTTTAAGGCCTCTTCAGTGGAATCTAGATTGAAACTATTTTGTTTTGATATGCGATATTTGTAGATTATAAAATATAAAGTTGAACGTAACAGCTGTCAGACAGTGGCTGAAAGTTTTAGTATTCACATGATTTGGGTTTTGAGTTTTGGCTTAAATGTTTTGTGAAGAGGTTTTTTAAGAGAGGAGAAAGGGATAAGGTGGTGTCATTATCATAATAATCATGTGTTGGAGTATTATTTTAAGATATAAACAGTGAGTTTACTCCAACATGAACCCCCCCACAAAACGTTTACACCAGAAAAAAATCAGCTGAATACCAAAACTTTCACCGCGCTACCGCTACGGTCGCAGGTTCCAATCCTATCTCGGGCATGGATGTGTGTGATGCCCTTAGGTTAGTTAGGTTTAAGTACTTCTAAGTTCTAGGGGACTGATGACCTCAGATGTCAAGTCCCATAGTGCTCAGAGCCATTTTTTTAAACCAAAACTTTCACTGTCTGACAGCTGCTGTATCCACCTTTCGAAAACTGACTGATCATTCACACACACACACACACATACACTAGACAGAAATAAAGAAATGAACAGACGTTAGTTTTCAGCATGTGCTTTATTAGATTGGCCCGATGTTCATGAATAAAACAATAAAGTTAGCACACAGTAGTTGCAACTCTGGACCATTGTTTACGATGAAATATGTACAGCTTGTGACAGAAGGAGAGTAGTGCTGCACTCCAATTAACGCAAATAGCATGAAAATTGCGAAGACAAAGTTCGTAATGTGAAAATGTGCTTATTTTTCGTAAGTGTAGTGCAACGTACAGCATTCGACCAGGTGAGAGGGAACACTGATACCAGCCAGAAACTCGAATAATTGTAGTAATTACTTATTTACACAAAAAGTAAGACGTGAAATGTGTTTTAATCTACAAATATCGCGTATCAAAACAAAACTGTATCACTCTAGATTCCACTGAAGATGCCTTGTAATAAAAGCTTCAGGAACAAATAAAATACATTACAGCAATAAAAAGACGTTTGTTATACACAAAACGAAGTACTTAGTTCTTCTTGATACTTGGCAGCTATATCTTATGACATACGAGCAGATTTGTTTCGGTTTAAGCTCTGTAGATCTATACGGAGTATTGTAAATGTCAGTGTGTTCTATGTCACTGTACTTCTCGTTTCACATGCTATTAAAAGCGGTTTAAAAGAGTATGTAATTCCATTTTAAAAAGCTATAATTAGTTGCACATCTCGACAGATAAAAAAGTATAGCATATTTATCATGCGACAAAATACGTGACTCTTTACGAGCTTTCATTTGAAAAAACAACGAAAAAAAAAAAGAAGGATCGATATGTTGGCTAAATTTCATTCCCAGCAATGTATTACCTAAAACGACTTTACACAAACTTCAGGAATGTCACTGAGTACGGACCAGCGCCTCATACATGCTCGTTTGTGGCAGAGTGCATTCTAATGACGGTCCAATAATCGTTTTCAGACTGTTCCTCTACTGTAGCACTTCACAGAGCAGTAAAATGTATTCACTTACTTTCGCATCTATCGTTTTGCTGTTAACTGCTTCTCTACACACAACACAATACTTCCCGCCCGCGTTTGTACCCCAGGTAAGTGTCTCCTGATGTCTAGTGGCCAGTTCCGCATCGTATAGCAGCGTCCAAATACTTATGATCAGGTAATGACGAATATTTCACGCCAATCTAATGTTTGCTGCGTTCTTCCATGCTGCTGTTGCACTTTTATTGGGCCAACAGTGTAGATAGATATCTCTGACTTGCTAGAGAGTGTGGAGGATGTTGATTACATGGGATCTACCACTCAAGCGAAATATGCAATAGTCCTTTTTCAGATGGGCGACGTAACCAATTACACATAATAAAATTCGGCTTTCAGACCATGTAGTGACATGACACGCAGTACCTGCCTTTATTTGGTCTCATCTAAGATGACTGATCCCATTTTACGTAGTTCAAATCTCACTTTCTTGCTCACATACTGGATCTAGGAACCGTATGACTCTCTTTCGGCGTGGTCTCATCCAGTGACCTTCTCTTATTTCATACTCCAAATATAAATTCAACGTAGAATTTCCTTACGAACTGCATACGGTTAGTGTACCTACACCGATTTCAGAATCTTTACCCCTTCGGTGCGGTATTGAACCTTACAGTACCGCGGGTAACGCAAATGCAGTAGCCAGTTAAGGTTGCCAACATGAAAGGAGCAAATGCATTACGTTGCAAGCCAAGTCCCCCTTATCAATGACATAATCATTTTCATTACGTAGCTTGCCATTCTTCCTCGTGCCTCCCTACCTCCCTCCCCCTACCCCTTTCCATTGCCAGCCAGTAACAACGTAATATTAAAACGAAAGAGCCAAACGCAGTTAAGTATTTTAGTAGACATTAAAATAAAACAACAAATCATAAAGTAGCCCCAGAGCCACCATCTTGGCAGTATCTGAACTATCTCAAATGTTTTCACCAAGTTAGAAAGTACTTATTTTAAAAATTACACAAAGAGTATAATTTGCAGTACAGAATCTCCGCATCTACAATACGTCAGCTACGCACTGAAACACGTATGTAACGCAGCAGCGATGGCGAGGCATTGTAGCATCTGTGACCAGAGAGTATGCGCTTGACCGCGCGAGTGTTGCGAGCGGTTCTCAGTCAGTAGTAGTCTTTGCGAGTTTGTTGTCGCTATGCAGAGTAGCAGTCAGTCAGTCGTTGCGAGTCTGTAGCTCTGTCTAGTTGAGAGCAGTACTCAGTCTGTAGTCGTCATGCAGAGCGGTCGGTCAGTAGTAGCAGCCCAGTGCGGTTGTGTGATGTAGGCGGTCGGCAACAATGGTCAAGATGAGGAATAAGGTATACTGATAATTAATATAATCATTAGATAATGAAAAATTTTATTTATTGTAATTATTCTCCAACAAGTCTCCCAATAATAATTTTTTATTTCAAAAGCATTTTCTCAAAAGTTTAATTTTTTTGAACTAAAGATCTCGTTGCACTTCCCATTTCATTCCACTTCTTTTTGAAGAAAAATTTCACTAGAATTACAAAAAAAAAGGAGAATATTATTATTTGCAATGCAGTTCCTCCAAGTGGTGCGCAACAACAAGAGCAGATATGTGACATCCATTTATTCTGAGGTAAGACTTTAATTCTGATTGTTTTTACACAGGGCCAAAGACCGATATTTCGGTTTAATTGAATTTTCTTGTCACTGAATGGACTTTAATTTTTTGAAGGATTTATAATTGAGTCAGATTGCGAATTTCACATTTGTTGCCATTGTCAGTACATTTGATTGTAGGCAGGTTACGCATAGAGCCATGTCCATCAGCATTTCTAATTAGTATCGTTATTTTCTTTTAAAATTTTTGTGGGGAGGTTACACTTGGCTCCCATTTCTATTAAGTATTGCTATATTTTCTTTCTTTTAAAATTACGGTGGGGAGGTTACAGCACACAATCGCACTCACGTGGGTGCGCACACACACACACACACACACACACATACACACACACATAATACTTATGCCATGAACTTACAGGTTAAGCAGCGCAAGTGAATGTGGAAAGTACGATCTCTGTGCTATACACGGTGTAAAGTACAGTGAACCCTCAGATTAATTATTTTCCACAACTAAATTGTTCTGTCATGCTTGTGAAGTGTCACAGTATTAATTCAAAGTTACAAGTGCGAAAAAATGCATCAACAAAACAAAAAATTCAAGTTTACATCATGTGTCACAGTGTAATTTTGCACATAGGCGGATCTCAATTTGATGCTTAAAAAATCAATCTGCACTCTCAAATGCCTAAACACATGTGGCTAAAAAATAACATGCTAGACAGGCAGTCCCATTTCACGATATTTCAAAATGAGGTGGTGTAGTTAATTAACCTGACCAAGCATATACGATAACTGCAGGAAACACATGTTGGCTAAAATATTATGCTAAGCAGGAAAGCAGACAAACAAATAGGTGTTCTGCATTACTACCAACTAATGGAAGAACTTAATTTCACTTTTTGGCCTAGCTTTGCGTAAGGCACAATGAAGAGTTAACTTAAATATTTCAAAATATAAATTGTTCTGTGATGTCTGTTAAGCGTTAGAATGGTATCTGCACTTTTGAAATACATGAAAGGTGTCGTTATTTAGGTCTGAGGCTATGTTACTGGTGCTTCGTATAATTAAATATCATTATCTGTCGTTTTTACGTATTTTTTGGTAATGTTTCCTCTTAGTAAGTACTATTTTAGTGTGTGTGTATGTGGGGGGGGGGGGGGGAGGGGAGGGGAGGGGAGACTAAGATAACGTCATACTCTACATCAGAGATTGGTGTTAAGCAGCACTTGTTGGTGGCCAAAGTTTGATTGTTGTACCTCACGTTGTAAGCACAATTTGACTACAAAATAAATTTTTCCATTGTGTGTATAGCTTATCAAAATACATATGACTCGCTTATTGGCACTACTGAAATATATTATAGGTTATTAGATGAGCGTTTATAAAGGCACATTTGCATGCCGTGCGTGAGTTTCCTCGGGAACGCGAAATCTTAATTAAATAATTAATCTGTGACAAATAAATAAAGCCTATGGCACAGAACTGCAGCGCTGTGTCGCTGATAAAACAAAAACACAATTACGATACTCTTATGTTTGATTAAGAAGAAGCAGGTCTGGAGAGCAACTGGTGCAGGAAGCACGTATATTTCATTGACTGGCACACCGCCATATTTGATGTTATATAAGAACGCTGCGAGTTGCAATCTTACTAGGCACTCGATTCTGTAAAGAATTTATATTTGTGAAAGTAAGTAGAATTATTTAACTGTAGGCTTATTCGTTGAATATATCTGATTTAACTAACTGTGTAAACTTTTTATGTTTAGTAGACAGTCACCTCTGTACGACGTACTGACATGGCTGGCTAATTATTCTAATATTGAGATTTAGATTTGAGTCCGCACCTACCGCAGCAGTCTTTGGAAACGATTTAAATACGAAGTCCGATTATTTGAGTCTTATTTCACGGTCAACTACGAATAACATTAAATTTACGAAAAAGCCATTGTCAAGCGTCTGATACCGAATAATTAAACGTCCACGTTCCAGATAAGCAAATATTAATTACATCCAATCACTATCATACATAATTAATGTTTTATTTTATTTTATTTTATTTATTTTATATTGGCAACCGTGACAGGACGTTGTTCAATTTGTCATTTGTTACATTGTTCTCTTTGTTTCATGTGAAAAATCAACTTTCTGGACCTGGACGTGAATGTATGAGAAATAACAAAAATCTGAAGATATTTTCCAATTCTAAAATTTTGCGGGAAGACGCAATGAAGCTTCCAGCAAAATAAGGTAAGACGCAGCATCTTTGCATTGGCAGGCTTGACCAGGCGCATAATAAGTGTATTAGCTCTTCAGTAGATTCTGTAGTATTTCTTTCGCGCGTAGCAGTTTTCAGTGATAAATTTCATTCTCAGTGCTTTTCCTTAAACAATAACTTCTGCAACAATACCAATACACGAGTGTACAATATGGCCGACTTCTGTACGATACGTTGTAACATGGCCAGCAGCCATTAAGAATAATCCGATATTCAGTTTACATTTTTAAATTAACAAACAGCCATTGTTGCTACAAGCGATTCATGTTCAACTGCATTTTATTTTAAAACCAGTGTCAAACTTTATTTTCTTGAAGCATACCATACGTGTGGCATGGTCATAACTAGAAAACAATACGCAAAGATGGAACAGCAAGGACATACTATTCAGACGCAATCCGACTCGGACGAGAGACAAATGTTAGAAAATGACTTTACGACAGCAACCGGTAGTGACGATTCATCAAATATTGACGCAAGTGTTAACGGAAATTTTGACAATAGGCCGTCCACCACAAAAATTTCAAAGTCTCAGTCAGAGCCCATGTTAATACATGACGTCACGTCTAATGACGCGGCGGGGGCAGAGACCTTGCAAACAGTAAACATTGCCAACATGTTACAAATGCCAATGAAACAAAACGCAGAAAATATGGCAACCTTAAGGATGCAGAACGCGGAAAACATGGCAACCTTAAAGACACAAAATGAACAGTTAAAGACACAAAATGAACAGTTAAAGACACAAAATGACGAAATTAAATCTGACCTCATAGCAATCAAGGCATGTAATGACACTTTATGTAAACGTGTGTAACTTATAGACGCCACACTGACCAAACAGATGACTGAGCTCAGTACGAAATTTTCCAAGCTTAATACGATACAAGAAAAGACTACAAATGACATAGCACTTTTACAGACACAATTAAAAAACCTTAATGTCACGTGTGAAGCTCTTACTGAACAAATTCAAACATATCCTTCAGTACACGACAACCTTGAAAAACGAATTACTGACGTGCAGAATAAATTTGACGATGTTGAACAACACCTGACTGACATCTTACAATCTGATGCCACAGCTCATTTTCAAAATATTAATAAAGAATTTCATGATTGGGTAGAGAACAAAGACAAACATTTTGATAGATGCATACGTGAAATTTTACCAACAATTGTGCACGACTCCGTAGCGGAATACATCACTAATAACAAACAGCTGATTAGTGACGCAGTACAATCCGTCACTGCACCCATGAGACAATTCACCGATCAACCACAGTCTGAATGTAACGAAAATATCAGTCAAAATGTACAGTTCAGAAACCAATATACATTCGAGTATGACGCACACATACCGCACACGACAAACACACAAGAACAAAACACACCACGACTACAACACATACCACGACGTGCAAACACAAACACAAGCTATTATCATGGTAAACCACAGCAACATTATCGTAATTACTCGCCATCTGAACATTGCAGTAATTACAGTGGAACAAATCCATATCATAATGCAAAGGAAGAAGAAAGCTTAATAAAACACAGGCAATTTCAGACTTTTATCCCAGAAAAACGAACCATTCATCCGGTGATTTTTCTTAAATTTTTAGTAACGCATTTCCACGCACTTGGAGTGACCGGAAAAAGATTTCATATATTGTCGGTTACATCCAAGGCGATGCAGCTGTCTGGGCATACAGTCAAGCTGACGTATGTACCACGTACAGTGAGTTTGAGCGTGCCTTTCTGAACAAATTCTGGTCGCAATCCGTCCAGGAGCGACTCAGAAGACAAATTTTAGAACCTGAAACTTTTAACAGTAAAAATGGTAACTCAGGCAGATATTTTGAAAAATACTTGAACATGGGACATTTTTTGGACGAACCAGTCGCAACACGTGATATACTCCGTGCGTTGAAGGCCAAATTGCCTTTCAACATTAAAGAAAAACTCTTACATATTCCGGATGACGATCCAGATTATTTTTTAACAGCTTTAGATTCGGTTGACATGTTACTATAAAAAAACTATATATATATATATATATATATATATATATATATATATATATATATATATAACTTAGAAGATCAGCGCTTCGCGCGGCAAAACAGCAGCCACAATGTTTATACTAGTGGTATGCAAAACATGCAGGCTTGCCAACTCAATTCTGGCGCGCCCACAGTTGGATACGCGGTACAGCAAAAACAGCAAACTCACGTGCCGTCTCAATACGGAAATCAAAATCAACACGCGTATTCCAATACAAACAACAGTTACAACAGTAATAACACTCCATGCGGCAATCCATACAAAAGGCACCGCGGTAATAACAACAACGGTAACAACGGATACAAATGTAACAACAAAAACACAAACAGAAATAGAAATAATAATAACTACGAGCCAAGACAGCATCAAGGCTTGACTCGTAGTGATCAATACTTTCATTCAAACACTGCTTTACCACAGCAGCCACCAGGACAAAATTGGAGCATACCTTACGACCGACAGGTAAGTTATAATGCACAACAGCAACAACAACCGCAAAAGTTTGGAGATCACAACAGGCAATGTCCGAATGTGAATAGAATAGAAATGACACCTGATACACAACCTCAATCTGTGTCAGTACCTAACACAAATGCTAATCCAACAAACTAGAAACAGTCACTTCTATGCCCCGGGTCGTGGCTGAAGAATTCTTGGGGGGCGACTTCAATGTTAATCAGTTATTTGACACCACAATTGAACAACAAAATATTAATGTGCCTAATAATTGTAAACAAAAACTACCTGTTTTATTTATAAGATACAACCACAATGACAATATATCAGATGAACTTTTGCAAGACAGTACACAATGTCGTTCAAACACAAATGAAATTGTTTTAGTATCAACTACTGGTGTAGTAGGTGGGATTCCAACTACTATTATCTTAGATACAGGTGCAGCTGTGAGCGTTTTGTCTTTTAATTTCTATAGAAAGATGTGTGAATTGGAGCCTGTGCCTGAGTTTCCCGCCCAAAACTGTAAAATAACTACTGCTCTAGGTAATAAGTCATGTAGGGTTACGAAGCAAGTTTTTGTAAACATTAAAATAGGTAATGGAACCGTACAATGGCCATTCCTGGTTGTACAAAACCTTGTGACAAATTGCATATTAGGAATAGATATTATGAGCGAGAAGGACTGCGTTATAGACTTCTCCAAAGGTAAATGTATTTTAAATGATAAAGGCAGTGTAATTATTATTGATTTGGACAGGAGAACTCTAAAGCATGACAAACACTGTACAGGGTACAAGGTTCAGTTAGTACTTGACAATGACATTCAAGACATGCAAACACACTCATCTGACACAGAGCTAATGGACTTGAAAACATTGCTTGATCATAAGATAAATGAAGCTACAGCTCTCAGTGTACATGAACGTATAAAACTACAGGAAGTGTTATCCAAATATTTACAAGTTTTTACCAAACGATTAGGTGTTATCAACACGTATGTGTACAAGATTGAAGTTAAGCCTCACAAGACCTTCTACCACAAGACATATAACGTACCGTTATCTCAACGACCTGCTGTGTGGCAAGAATTAAAGCAAATGTTAGACTGGAAGGTCATTGAACCATCCACCTCACCTTACTGTAGTCCTCTACTTGTTGTCAAAAAAGCAAATGGTAGCATTAGGCTAGTGTTAGACACACGAGCAATTAATGAAATAGTTTTACCGGTTCACACAAAACCCGAAAATTTAGAAGAGCAATTACAGAAATTTCTAGATGCAAAATATTTTTCCACAATAGATCTCGCTAATTCATTTTGGCAAGTAGGTATCACTCCTGATTCTCGGAAATATACTGCATTTATGTTCGGGGGGCGAACCTATCAGTTTGTGTTCTACCCTTCGGATTGAATGTCAGTTCTGGGGTATTCATTACAGCCCTGGATACCGTGCTTGGCGATGATTTAGTTGAGACAGTCACACACTATGTAGATGATATACTGATAGCTACACAGTCTTGGAATGAACACGTTGACACACTTCAAAGAATTTTAGAAAAATTTGCACAAGCTGGAGTCACAGCCAATCTTAGAAAATCAAAATTTGGTTGCAGTGAGATAAAATATTTAGGAAATATCATTAATTCACAGGGCATACGTCCTGATCCCAGTAAATTAGATGCTATCAGAAACTTTCCTAGCCCTCGAACTAAAAAGCAGTTAAAATCATTCATTTTTCAGACGTTTTTTATCACAACCACTTTTGAACAGTAAACATCTGCTAAATCTACTCAGAAAGAATCAAGTTTGGATCTGGTCGGAACAGTGCCAGAATGACATTAATACAATTAAACATGCTTTAGTGAATGCAAACATATTGAGCCATCCAGATTTCAATTTAGATTTTTTTATGACTTGTGACGCTTCACGTACTGGCTTGGGCTGTTGCTTATTTCAAGTTGTAAAGAATAAAGAAAAGGAACAGATAAGAATTATTGGGTTTGCAAGTCGTACTCTAACTGAATGTGAGCGTACATACTCCACTACTGAGTTAGAAACACTTTACATAGTCTGGGCATTCAAGAAATTCAATTATTATTTATTTGGAAAACATACAGTAATTTATACCGATCACCAGGCCCTGACATTTTGTTAACTTGTAAACTTGTACATCCTAGACTATCACGATGGCCAGTTACTCTTCAGAACTACTCTTTTGAAATTAAGTACATAAAAGGTAAGGACAACACCATTGCCGACGCTTTGTCTAGACTTCCACAAGGTATGAATGAAACCAACAGTGACTTATAAAATATAAATGACTACAGGATTCTCTTAATGCAAGACAAGCAGTACCACCAATATTATATTGATATGTGCAGAAACATGGCTAAATTACAAAAATCTGATCCTCACTGGTATAAGATAATAACATTACTGGTAGAAAAACACAATCATCCTTTGACTAGGTCTTACAAGTTACACAATGATGTGTTATTTTATCGCCGACATCCAAATGCTACTAACTGGTGTGTATGCATTCCCAAAGAGTCTGAACGTAATTTGATTTGGCACACACACTTAGTTTGGGGTCATTATGGGACGAAAAAGTGTTTGGCAAAGCTCAGCACATACTGTTATTTTAGCAATATGAGAAGAAAAATTTACAGGGAACTGAAAACATGTGTCATATGTCAAAAATCAAAACCTCAGAATTTATCCACAAAAACAGATTTACATTCTATTTTATCGAGTAGACCGCTGGAAATTCTGTGTACTGACATCAGTGGACCGCATCCAGCAAGCTCTGGAGGCGTCAAATATATCTTAGCTTTTTACGATATATTTTCTAAATATGTAAAACTTTATGCTTTAAAATCCACCACTGCAAATGCTATAATACGAAGATTCTCAAGTGATTACCTGACGCACGTGGGAAAACCTAAAGCAATTCTGTCAGATAATGCAGCATACTACTCTGGGTACAAATGGAGAAATTTCTTGAAGGACAATAACATTAAAAGTATATTTATTTCAAGGTTTAGTCCACAATGTAACGCGACTGAGAGACTTTTCCGAGAACTAAACCGATTCATGAGGACCTATATTTCATCAAAACATACTAATTGGGTGTCCTACCTAAGTCTTTTCGAAGACGTACACAATAACTTAAATATTTACAATACAAATTACACACCTAACGAGATCATGTTCAATTGCAAACAGAACGATCAATGGATAGAACCATTACCTAAGTTGTCAGACAAGGAAATCACACCTGAACAGAAAATAAAAGAAGTATTGACTACACTGACACATCACGCACAGATACGAAACAAACATCACATAAACATAATAAAAAGAAAACAAAAATTCAAGGTAGGAATGCTTGTACTACTTCGTACTCATCATAAATCTGTAGCACTCAAACGACGCAATGTTAAGTGGCGTCTGCTATATGAAGGACCTTATATAATTGTTAACATACCGCATCCTGGTGCGTATCTGTTACAACATCCTAGAACTAACAAAATTATTGGGCTATACGCACACCGAGATCTTAGAGCATTTCATGCTAAATAATGTCAAAGTCATACCCATGAAAACATCGCTAAGCAACTCGAAAAACTCTGTTTGCTACAACACAGATAATAAGTAGTATAGAAATTTTCATTTCAGCGGTTCCAGTGACGCAGTTGAAGACAGAAGAACTTTTCTTTCAACGCCGCGGCACCACCGAGAAGACTGAATATTAAAGTGAAATTTATGATTACATAGCAGTGAATGATATATTAATTTTTCACGGAACATTTGTGACTGTAGGTACCACTGACTTGGTATGACACCTGACGAACCGACAGACGTCATCCGTGAAGCGATCTTTTACTTCGAGAAATAGATTAGACGCACATCTCTCAGCAAGAAAAGCATCTACCAGTAGCCAAGGCCACACAGACACTATACACACACGCACAAAACGCGAGGAATCGAACAGTTTTCCGTCTCTTATTATTTTGAATATTTATTGAGTAGTGAAAACGCCTAGTCTCGCCTACTGATGTAATGAATGTTGTGTCTAACCTATCTTAATTTCAGATGACATCACAAAAAACATCGATAAAATCCCAGCAAAACCATTAAAGAGGACGTAAATATCTGCAATTCATGTAATCAAATGTGACACAATGTAATAATTTATAGCTATGTAATGATGATGTAAACATGTTTATGTGCAACTGTATTATGTTTATGCTAAGAAAATATGTGACGTGTATATGTATGATTACTTATTTTTTTTTTTAAACTGATGTATAATGTAACTGTTACTATGTGAAAATTTGAACGATAACGAGTGCCAAAATGTAAAAAACTTAAAAAAAAAATTGCGTAGTGAAACACTGTTCACGGACATTAACGTACATTACTAAGTCTGCAACTACGCAGAAACCTATGTGAAAGAAACTGTTAATGACATTCATCATGCATCGTACCTTTGTAAACGCGATGAACGATTTCTTTGATAAGTAACTACGAACATTTAGGTGAGCTATATTTAGCAAAAAACTGAAAATGTGAAGTGTGTAATTGGTGCATCGTCTAGTGACATTACTACAGTATCTAACTTCAAGATGTTAACTGGATTAAATGGTCACAACGTGCCTGTCCAGAAAACAACACGACGAGTGGAAGAATTTTGGCTGGAGCTTCAGGGAATGGAATGTTCTCGAAATGTGACGGACACACTTACCTGGACTGTCCAAGGATCGACGCCAGCTATGTGCCGTCCGAGGTTCTGCAACCAAGCTTCCACGGAATATCGAAAACGAACTGCATATGGACCAATTACTCGACGAGTCACGTCTGATCTGTAATAAACAATGCTTTTTGTCACAACGAACTGCATCTCAGCGACTATAATGGAAATAGGAAATGGACATGCTTATGTATCAATCACGTTGTTATACAGCGATGTTACTGTGATCAAAAAAACTTTACCACGACGACACTAACCTGTGAAAAATTATTGTGCAGCAGATGAATATAAACTGTAATAACGACACGATGTGTATATGTCAACGCACCTGAAACAAAAAGACATTTTTCTTTGAAGCATTTCAATGCAATACTATGTAACTAAGAACATTCAACAATCTAAAGTTGTATTGTATTATAACAAATATTGTAATTTTAAAACTAAGTTACCTGTCATAGAATGTAGTCTTCATATGTAACCTTGGTGGAATATTTTCTTTGTGCAACGACTAAGAAATGCGCGCGCACACGAACAATATGAACTGCAATGCTGTGCCGCGTGATCTAAATTTACGATATAACGGCAGTGCCGGAGTCACACAGACGCTTCTGCGCATGCGCGAACTCTATTTTGCCAACATAAGAACTTTTACGGCGCACGCGCGTCATTCAAATTTTGTATATAATATACAGTATAATGTAAGTCACGTAAATAGTTGTAGATAACTTAGATTTTCTTGTGCCTTTAGGTGAATTGCTCGCCTGCAGGTGTGTCCTTTCGCCTCGCAATTCAGGGGGCAATATAAAGGCACATTTGCATGCCGTGCGTGAGTTTCCTCGGAAACGCGAAATCATAATTAAATAATTAATCTGTGACAAATAAATAAAGCCTATGGCACAGAACTGCAGCGCTGTGTTGCTGATAAAACAAAAACACAATTACGATACTCTTATGTTTGATTAAGAAGAAGCAGGTCTGGAGAGCAACTGGTGCAGGAAGCACGTATATTTCATTGACTGGCACACCGCCATATTTGATGTTATATAAGAACACTGCGAGTTGCAATCTTACTAGGCACTCGATTCTGTAAAGAATTTATATTTATGAAAGTAAGCAGAATTATTTAACTGTAGGCTTATTCGTTGAATATATCTGATTTAACTAACTGTGTAAACTTTTTATGTTTAGTAGACAGTCACCTCTGTACGACGTATTGACATGGCTGGCTAATTATTCTAATATTGAGATTTAGATTTGAGTCCGCACCTACCGCAGCAGTCTTTGGAAACGATTTAAATACGAAGTCCGATTATTTGAGTCTTATTTCACGGTCAACTACGAATAACATTAAATTTACGAAAAAGCCATTGTCAAGCGTCTGATACCGAATAATTAAACGTCCACGTTCCAGATAAGCAAATATTAATTACATCCAATCACTATCATACATAATTAATGTTTTATTTTATTTTATTTTATTTATTTTATACGTTGCTCTGATTTCTATAGCATGCATTTTAAATTCATAAAAATTGTCTCTATCCGACAGCAAAACACACATGAAAACTATGGCTCATTTGACTTAAAGTTTTAAGTGCACCAGTCGACAATAATTACCAAAGAAAACTTTGTCATTCCTATATCTCAATTTGTCAATAACTGGTCTCTAAAACCGATATCAAAGTCAGCCATACAATGTTGTCAGCTCATACTGTCAAGACGGTGGAAACTACACGAAACTTGGATAGAACGGCATACTGACCAGTAGTAATACAAATTCATATAGGTAAGAAACGAGGGGTGCTACGCTTTCAACTTCCTATTTTGAAAGTCAGTCACACATTATAGCGACTCTATCCTTTCTTGCAGTACAGGAACATGTGTCAACTAATGCTGGTGCTATGACTTCGTGAAACTGCCACTATAACAGTTTCCACAACGAAACTTTGTCTCGAAAACTGGCAGAAAATCCAAAGAGATTCTGGTCGTATGTGAAGTATGTTAGCGGCAAGAAACAATCAATGCCTTCTCTGCGCGGTAGCGTTGGAGATACTATCGAAGACAGTGCTGCCAAAGCAGAGTTACTAAACACAACCTTCCGAAATGCCTTCACAAAAGAAGACGAAGTAAATATTTCAGAATTCGAATTGAGAACAGCTGGCAACATGAGAAACGTAGAAGTAAACATCCTCGCAGTAGTGAAGCAACGTAAATCGCTTAATAAAAGCAAGTCTTCTTGTCCATACTGTATACCAATTAGGTTCCTTTCGGAGTATGCTGACGCATTAGCTCCTTACTTAACAATCATATACAATCGTTCGCTCGACGAAAGATTCGTACCCAAAGACTGGAAAGCTTCACAGGTCACACCAATACTCAAGAAAGGTAGTAGGAGTGATCCACTAAATTACAGGCCCATATCGTTAACGTCGATATCCAGCAGGATTTTAGAACATATATTGTGTTCGAACATTATGAATTACCTCGAAGGGACCGGTCTATTGACACACAGTCAACATGGGTTTAGAAAACATCGTTCCTGTGAAACACAACTAGCTCTTTATTCACATGAAGTGCTGAGTGCTATCGACAAGGGATTTCAGATCGATTCCGTATTCATGGATTTCCGGAAGGCTTTTGACACTGTACCACACAAGCGGCTCCTAGTGAAATTGCGTGCTTATGGAATATCGTCTTCGTTATGTGACTGAATTTGTGATTTCCTGTCAGAGAGGTCACAGTTCGTAGTAGTTGAGGGAAAGTTATCGAGTAAAACAGAAGTGATTTCTGGCGTTCCCCAAGATAGTGTTATAGATAGTGTCATTAGAAGATCAAAACAAACTACAAAACGATTTAGAAAAAATATCTGAATGGTGCGAAAAGTGGCAGTTGACCCTAAATAACGAAAAGTGTGAGGTCATCCACATGAGTGCTAAAAGGAAGTCGTTAAACTTCGGTTACACGATAAATCAGTCTAATCTAAAGGCCGTAAATTCAACTAAATACCTAGGTATTACAGTTACGAAAAACTTAAATTGGATAGAGCACATAGACAATGTTGTGGGGAAGGCTAACCAAAGACTGCGTTTTACTGGCAGGACACTTAAAAAATGTAACAGATCTACTAAGGAGACTGCCTACACCACGCTTGTCCGTCCTCCTTTAGAATACTGCTGCGCGGTGTTGGATCCTTACCATGTAGGACTGACGGAGTACATCGAAAAAGTTCAAAGAAAGGCAGCACGTTTTGTGTTATCGTGGAATATGGGAGAGAGTGTCACAGAAATGATACAGGATTTGGGCTGGAAATCATTAAAAGAAAGGCGTTTTTCGTTGCGACGGAATCTTCTCACGAAATTCCAATCACCAACTTTCCCCTCCGAGTGCGAAAATATTTTGTTGACACCGACCTACATAGGGAGGAACGATCACCACGATAAAATAAGGGAAATCAGAGCTCGTACGGCAAGTTATAGGTGTTCATTCTTTCCACGCGTTATGCGAGATTGGAATAACAGAGAATTGTGAAGGTGGTTCGATGAACCCTCTGCCAGGCACTTAACTGTGATTTGCAGAGTATCCATGTAGATATAGATGTAGACAATGAGGCAATGCAGCGGTAGTTGACACGAACATAT
Source organism: Schistocerca americana (assembly GCF_021461395.2). Lineage (NCBI taxonomy): Eukaryota > Metazoa > Arthropoda > Insecta > Orthoptera > Acrididae > Schistocerca > Schistocerca americana. The sequence goes on along the minus strand of NC_060119.1, from coordinate 499,798,238 downwards.
ATGCATTCAGAACAGAAATAATTTTCTATCATTAGAAGATGACAATGTAAGTACTATAATGTGACTGTGGGTTTCAGCTACTAGGAAGTCAGTACTGGTGTGTCAGCCACTGAAGGTGTCACCTGCTGGAGAGTCAGCTGCTGGAGGTGTCATGTACTAAAGTGCGTGTCATTTACGACGGCGGCCGAGTTTAGGTTTGTTCTGCGCATCTGAAGTCACAAAACACAGTCAGCCAATGAAAAGAGAACGACGTTGCCAGAGCTCAACTGCAGTGCAGAGCACCGACGAGTGTCTTCAGTTTTAGAAACGTTCAGTCAGAAATAAAGTAATTGAACAAAAGCAATGTCTCGATAGCAGACTTTCTATAAAAGAAAGTTTGGAAAAAGCATTCTTTATACCAATTGCTTCATATTCTATCAATTAATTAAACCAAACAAGCAATAAGCCTCCTAACTCAGGCGATAGCAAGGAAATTCATTCTCACTAACTGCTTTTTCGCAATAAAAAACAGCGGTAATTGTTTATTTCCTATTGTACTTCCACGAAACGCGAGTAATTCATGGTCATACGAACAGTGTTTGTCGGTATTTTGCGTGGTGCGTGATGCGTTAAAGTCCTTCAGGTAATTTGTTCAACAAACAGCTGTGTTAACATAATGGTTAAGGCGCTTGGCTGCTTAGCAAAAGGTTCTGAGTTCAAACCTTGTTCGGTACTTAATATTTTCTTTATTTAAAAACAATTTCGAAGTGTCTTACGTCATGAATTTTATTCGTTTGAATGTAATTTTTTGAAATTTCTAGTGGCAACTAAAATCGACCATACGGGAAGTATACGTTGTGGACTTTTACCTCTGCAAACTCTCCAAAATTTCGTGCAATGGTTTACTACATTTAATGCTGCACAATAACTGCGTTGAACATCGAAACAAAATTAAGTCATTAATGGGGGAACGGTATCAGTCAAGAAGATGTGTAAAAATGAAATTTTTGGGCCAAATAGTTTTTGTGAAATCGAATGATGAGTGTGTCAAAGCAGTCGGAACACCATGCGTCTGCACAGGCGAGCAGTGCAGTGATGAGAACATCGCGCACAGCGCGGAATGCGGGGAGCACGTGTCTGCAGCAGCGAAAGGGTTAATGCGGCCGTGGTGGCTTTACTTCATAAACTGCGCGCTCCCCCCTAAACGCAAGTTTGCGAGCTATACTATACTATACTATACTATAGTACACTATGGCGCTGCTTCTCTTGGCGTGCGCAACTGGCAACACATCAATCTCCCGCGTCTGGGCGGGCATGCGCGAGCCGCCAAGATAAAAGAATTGAACTATAGGAGTGTCAACTACTGGTGGGTGGGGGGAGGGATGGAACAGCTGCTGTATCATTCCACGTACATCATAGAGTTACAGTAAAATTAAGCTACTGGATCTTAAAATTCCTAACGGATTATTGGAATTCCATTCACACAAACCATTAACATGGAACATAACTCTTTGTAACAGGTCGGAGCAGGACGGAATCGATCTGCACAGAATGTGCTGGAATGAGTGAGGACTAATTGGGAAAGGAACAGAATGGAATGGATCAGAACAGAAGGGTTCAGAAGGGAAATAAATACTTTGGCACGGAATGGGATAGAATTAAATGTGGTGCAGAGATATAGGATGGAACACAGTGGAATGAAATACGTATGAACACAATAGAATGGGTCATAAAGGAAGAGAATGGGTCAAAATGGAAGGGAATGGAACGGAATGCATTAGAAGGAACCGATTGGAATTTCATTTAAAGTAGGAACGGAACAGAACAGAACGTATTGTAATTCTAAGTTGCCTCTTATTGTCGCCAGCAATTAAGACTCGTTCCAATGAGCAAAACGATTCGTGATCTCATGTGCACAGATCAGTATCCTATCCATGACATCACAGGCCTTGTTTCCTTTACTATGACCTCTTATCACATCATGTGTGGGTCAGTGACCTTGACCACATGCTTAATGCACTCGAAGATGGCGGAATCTATGATGTCACAGTGGCATTATACTGATCAAAACACAGTACATAACTGCCAAATGAAATGAACGCACCGCGGCATCATAGATCCCTTTATTTAGTATTGCTACGCCATTTGGCCAAGGTCAGTGACCTACACATGACATTATGATAACATCACAGCAAAGGGAGAATGGCTGTTGATGTCGTGGATGAGGTACTGATCCGTGAACTGACGTGATGAATCTGACTGAGGGTTTTCCTTGTTGGAATAAGTCTTGACTCTCTAGGGTCGATAAGTCTCAGCTTACAATTCCGACCCAATCCGTTTCGTTTCATACAATTTTTGAATGAAATTTTGATCAGTGCCGTTCTGATCCATTCCATTGCGTTCTAACCCATTCCGTTCCATTGTGAGCTATTTCGACTCATTCTGTTCTATTCTGACCTGTCCCATTCCAATAATTACTTTTTGTTCCATTGTGATCAGTCAATTCTGCTCCAGTCCATTCAATTTCGAGCCATTCCAGGCATAAGAGGGTTCTGACCCTTTCCAATCTGTTTCATTCTAATCATTGCTTTCCAATCAGTTCCTTTCCAATCCGTTCCACCCCCTTCTGGGCTGCTGAAGTACTATGCTATGACTGGCTGTTTTCTTAGTACTATTCTGTTATTAGGTGGAGAGGGGAAGTGGAGGGGAAGAGGTAGGGATGAGGAGGGGAGAAGATACACACACCAAAAAAAGTTTTGCATTACCTCGGTTCCGAGAGTTCCGGAATATGTACAGAAAATTGGAATAGATATCAACATAAACATCATTCCCGTCTTTTTTATTGCTCATGAAAACCACACATTGCATGTTGTACCACCATACAGCGAGATCTTCACATATGGTGGTCCAGATTTCTGTACACACCGGTACCTCTAATACCCAGTAGAACCTTCTCTTGCTTTGATGCATGTCTGTATTCGTCATGGCAAACTATCCACAAGGTCATCAAGGCGCTGTTGGTCCAGATTGTCCCAGTCCTCAACGGCGATTCGGCGTAGATCCCTCAGAGTGGTTGATGAGTCACGTCGTCCATAAACAGCCCTTTTCAATCTATTACAGGCATGTTCGATAGGGTTCATGTCTGGAGAACATGTAGGCCACGCCACTCGAGCGATGTCGCTATCCTGAAGGAAGTCATTCACAAGATCTGCACGATGGGGGTGCGAATTGTCATCCACGAAGACGAATGCCTCGCCAATATGCAGCCAATATGGTTGCACTATCGGTCGCAGGATGGCATACATGTATCGTACAGCCGTTAACTCCAGCGGCGTACGTTGGCCCCACATAATGCCACTCCAAAACAGCAGCGAACCTTCACCTTGCTGCACTCGCTGGACAGTGTGTCTAAAGCGTTCAGCCTGACCGGGTTGCCTCCAAACACATCGCCGACGATTTTATGGTTGAAGGCATATGCGACACTATTCGGTGAATAGAACGTGATGCCAATCCGGAGCGGTCCATTCAGCGTGTTGTTGGGCCCATCTGTACCGCGCTGCATGGTATCGTGGTTGCGAAAGTGCACCTCACAATGGTCGTCGGAAGTGAAGTTGCGCATCATGAAGCCTATTGCTCACAGTTTGGGTCCTAACTCAACGTCCTGTGGCTGCTCGAGAAGCATTATTCGACATGGTGGCGTTGCTGTCATGGTTCCTCCGAGCCATAATCGATAAGTAGCGATCATCCGCTGCAGTAGTGACCCTTGGTCGGCCTGAGCGAGGCATATCATCAACGGTTCCTGTCTCTCTCTATCTCCTCCATGTCCGAACAACATCGCTTTGCTTCACACCGAGAGGCCTAGACACTTCCCTTGCTGAGAGCCCTTCCTGACGCAAAGTAACAATGCGGACGCGATCAAACTGCGGATTTGACCTTCTAGGCACGGTTGAACTACAGACAACACGAGCCGTGTATCTCATTCCTGGTGGAACGACTGGAACTGACCGACTGTAGGACCCCCTCCGTCTAATAGGCGCTGCTCATGCATGGTTGGTTACATCTATGGACGGGTTTAGTGACATCTCTGAACTGTCAAAGGAACTATGTCTGTGATACAATATCCACAATCAACGTCTGTCTTCAGGAGTTCTGGGAACTGCGGTGATGGAAAACTTCTTTTGATGTTTGTAGTAGGAGGGAACAAACCTCTCACGTGATGATGACGTCATTGAAATCAGTGGGATCTCAAGGTTCAATACCTCTTTTCAATGCGAAGTGTGATCAGTGATCAGTTGAACCAGCATAAATATACAACTCATATGATCAACTGCTGTCTACACACAAAGCTGACAGGACAGACACAATAATATCAACTGGAAAAAGACCGCAGTGTCTTCACTTAGTGACAGTTTCAGAAAAAAACTACTCTACCTGCGTGTCGAAAAGTTGTTTGACGATACACATGAATCTTATAGACATGTGCTTCTCTTAGTTTTAGTGTGACAATGACTTAGTCAGCTATTTAACATGATATCTGGAATATGTTTCACCTTGAGGCCGATATTAAACTGATTATACCGTATGTGTCATTGAACAATAATGTAGCCGTAAGACTGAAGGGAAAACAAACGCATAATTTTAAATGATAGTGGGATTTACGAGCATAAAACCTCAAAAGATTGCCTGGAGTAGTGGTGTATCTTGAGCTTAACACATTTTCGTGAGTGGGCACTACTTTCAAAATGTGCCCCTGATTTTTTGTTATGGACCTCACTACAATTCCTCAGTATGGTTTTGACCACCATCATGAAAATGCTTTTGGTAGTACTTTACTGCGATTAGCGCTTTTCATTTCAGAAGCTCAGAAGAAAGAGGTTATGGTCGCCGTAATTTCCGAGATCAACCTGAATTTCGAATAGCGCTTCTGGAAGCAATGTGAATTTGATTTTATGGTGCATACATTAGGAGGTGTCACGCAGGATCGATGAGTGCAACTTCACACCTCATTTAGCCTCCGATCTTTCACGAAGGAGAGTAAAGTTCGTAACTTTGCTGAGGTAATGCACAAGACATGCTGATGAGCGACCGTGAGCTTGGTGCAGTCTACTAACTTATTGTGATTCAGCTTTTATTATGACGAAGAAGAAGTTACGAATTATGCTTTTATTGGCAACTGTTACCCTTAATTAAAAAAAGGGGGGTATTGTGAAAGCAGTGGAACCACAAAATTCTTTTCCTGTTGTGTAATCGTTACTGAGATATTGAGATTCATTAATTTTTTTTAATATACTCATTACGTTCTCATTTTTCCAGAGGAAATTGGTTTGTTTTACGGGTGTGTCAAAGTACTGAAACCTTTCTGCTGAGTGCACGTTATAGCCTCATGCCTGTCTTTGGCTTACGTTCTGTCTACTACACACTTAACAGCATACACTCGTAGCATATTGTCTTGAAAGATTTATTTTCATATAATTGATTGTGGAATTCCACCGATCCATGGTATAAATAAAAATTAAGTAAAGAAATTAGTACTTTTAATTCTGTAACACTGGCTTTCCTTAATACGACGTGGTGCCTCTTCTGTATCTTACCTCACCTCACTGCGTCCAATAGTAATTTCAGTAGTTTGAAACATATATGTTACCGGTATTGTGTGAAATCCAGGAATTCTATAGAATGCTTAGTTAATGCGTAGAATGCCTTATGGATTTAGACAAAATATGAAATACAAGTTTTTGTGAACATGTTACATACTTTTCGAAGCCATTTTATACATTTTCTTGGCGTTGTACAGAACGACCAGTACAATTTACACAAAGTTTTCAAAGGCCACAAGATGAGAAGCCTTTATCAATTAATACGCATTTGAAACTGAAAGAACAAGACTGTGAAGTGAAGCACACGCTGTTCTTACCCGAAAACAATGAAAGCAGAACTGAGACTGAAGTACTTGTTATAGTGAGTACTCACTTTTGTGCTCCGCAAAAAACACTTTACATTGTGGTAATTTGATCTTGTACATACATTTCACGACTTAAAGAAGAATGGAAACAGAATATTGTTACCAGTAAAGCGCAAAGTAGAACTAGCTACTTGTTGCAGCAGGGAAGGTTAGAGTGACATTTTAAATTGCACTTAATTTCCTTTTTCACACTAAGGCACCTCACATTTTGGCATTTCGTGTTGCAATACACCTGACAAATCCTTAGCCGCTTCCTTAGCACTAGCTGGAAATCGGAGAGGAACATCTTCGACTCTCCTTTGGACATATACAGTAAATTCTGATCTTGACAACGTAACTGGATTCTGAGAAAACTATTGACTTGAGAACATATTTTTAACAGCTTTTTGCTTCTTCTGGCAAGGCTCACGAAGGTGAATGTGCAGCTCAGTAACATGACGAGTAATGTTCTTACACTTGGGTGAAAGTTCTTTCAGCATCTTGTCACGCCCTCCATGACCAATAGCCAAATGGGCCTTATGGTATATGTCAAATAACTCGGAAGCCGGTACTGAATAGCAGTCGTACCTTCTAGAACAGGATAGATCAACTTAGTCTTATTATCTACCATCATTACGTCGTAGTGCTTCAGTCGCCAACAGTCCCGTGGTTCCTCCTTCGTGGTCGTCTTAGTATTTTTCACGTAGTCGACTAGGAAAACGCAATTTTTACTTGAGGTAATCCACCGCAGAACTATCGTTGCATGTCAGCACGGCGAGATTCCTCTCTTGGCACTACGCTTGCATGCGACATGGTGATACAGGAACAACGGGAAAGGATGGCGGAAGAGCGTCTGTGGAGCTCAGACGGATGCTACACTTTGAAGAACTACACTGGTGACCAAAATTAAAGCAACAAACTGATATTTCCTCGTCTTGTGTCTAATTCACGATATAATCATAGAAACTATCAACAGATGTCCGTACCGTCGTGTTCTACTCGGAAGATTGCACTCCTATCAACAGACAACCAAGCCACCAATGACATCAAGCGAGGTAGTGCTTGCAGGGTAGTCTCACGTCCACAATAATTGTCTACACAGTCACAGACGGTGAAGTACGGCACAGAGAAGACGCCTGCAAAGTCTCTGCTGTGGAGGGCCATAGGAAGAATGGAAGCAGGCGGGTCACAAACTGATGTGGCCCGATGGCTTAATGTCAATCGTTCTGTTGTTTCTCCGATGTGGTGACAGTTTATAGAGACCGACACTGGTCCCGAAGACAAGGGCAGGGTAGACCACTTGTGACATTGGAAAGAGAGGACTGTTATTTGCTTGTATGGGCACGACGGTACCGATTTAATACTGCACGGTAACTATCACTTGGCCTCGCAGCATCCACAGGACGTGTTACGTAGAGTCAAACAGTGTACAGAAGATTTCAGCAGAGTGGCCTTTATTGTCGGAGACCTGCAGCATGTGTACCTCTGACGCGTCTTCACACAACGGAACGTCTAGAGTGGAGTCATCAACATGCCACCTGGACGGTCGAACATTGGGCCAACGTTCTTTCCACAGATGGGTCCCGATTTGGTCTGGGGAGTGATTCTCGACGGATTTGCATCTGGGGGGAACGTGGAACACGATGTCGGGACCCAAACACTGTGGACAGAGACCGATATCGAGGAGGTTTCCAAACGATGTGGGCAGGGATTATGTTGACCACCCGAGCACCTCTTCACGAAATTGTGTGGGTGAATCGGCAAGATGTAACAGCTCTCAGGTACTGTGAGGAAATCTGTTGTTGCGAGGTGCTGTGGGCTCAGACTTCGTATTGATGGACGATAATGCTCGACTTTATAGAGCAAGGTAGGTTGATGTTTTTTTGGAAACGGAAGATATTGCAGGCATGACGTGGCCTGCTTGCTCTCTAATTTGAATCCCATAGAGCGTGTCTGGGATGCATTAGGCAGACGGGTTGCATCACGTCAGCACTCACCAACCACTCTCCAAGACTTGCGAGCTGCTTTGCGGGAAGAATTGATGACTTCATTCACAGCGTGCCCCATCACTGTCAGGCCTTTATTGATGCCAGAGGTGGTGACGCCCCATACTGAGCACAGCAGCCAGTTGTCAGAATGTGAGTTCAAATCCATTGAGATGAAAAAAGAAACAAAGAAAATTTTTGTCTACCATTATGCATGTTGCAGTTGATTGCGTTCTGTATTCTTTACATTGTTTCTCCTTTCCTATCATCTCTTTATACTGTTTCGTGGTGAAATAAACGCAACCTTGCAAGATTTCCGTTTGTTCCTTTAATTTTGGATGCCAGCGTATTACGGCGATATTCGTGGCGTGACAGTTGAACGTCGTACAACAACACGCTCTCCTCGCAATCATTAAACGAAGACTTGAACGCCACCGCAGACAGTGGTAGCGGGAAAAAATGGCAGACTGGGCGTATTATATAATTTTTCAGGAAACAATCAAGGCAAAGTATACAATGTATAAAATATCAATATTTTCATACTCTGACATTCGATTTTAGGCATTCTATACATTGCCTAGGCATTCCGTAGAAATGCCGGATTTGACACAATGCCGGTAGCGTATGTGATATCCCTGATAACAGATGTACGAGGAATTTTAATATCCACACACTTCAGGGAACTACTACTATTTATTGTTTAAAAGAAAAATTCAGACCTCACTTGTATAATAATTATTTCTCATTAGCGTCAAGATATCCTTTTCATTTTCTTCTGTGAGTAAGCTACCAATGACGTACCTTAAATTTTTAATTTCTTACCTACAGTCTTGAGATCGTCCTTTCATTCACGCTGTGACCAGTGGTGCTGGAACCTGGTTAAGTAATATTTGTTAATTTACCTTCTTTTTCTTGATTTAGCGTCTCGTTAATCTTCTTCGTGCCACTGCGTTCCCCCAAAATGTTTGGCTATGTAGCAAGTACGAAACTGCACGGGACAAAAGAGGTTGTTGTTGTTGTGGTCTTTAGTCCTGAGACTGGTTTGATGCAGCTCTCCATGCTACTCTATCCTGTGCAAGCTTCTTCATCTCCCAGTACCTACTGCAACCCACATCCTCCTGAATCTGCTTAGTGTATTCATCTCTTGGTCTCCCTCTACGATTTTTACCCTCCACGGTGCCCTCCAATGCTAAATTTGTGATCCCTTGATGCCTCAAAACATGTCCTACCAACCGATCCCTTCTTCTAGTCAAGTTGTGCCACAAACTTCTCTTCTCCCCAATCCTACTTAATACCTCCTCATTAGTTACGTGATCTACCCACCTTATCTTCAGCATTCTTCTGTAGCACCACATTTCGAAAGCTTCTATTCTCTTCTTGTCCAAACTAGTTATCGTCCATGCTTTACTTTACTTTACAAGCTTTACTTTACAAAAGAGGTATAAGTTGTCTATTGATCTGGAAGTTTTGATTTGTAATCGCCTATTTTCCTCGGTCCTTTCGACAGTAACAAATTTCTATATCAGCGATATGTTTTTTCGATTAATACTGTCTAAAAATGTTTGTAATTTACTTTTTGAACGTTTCATTACTTACTATAAAAGCTGAAAGTTTCACAAACGTTTTTCTTACCTTTCAAGATATGCCTGTGTTCTTGTTTGTTTTGCTATCTTGTTCTTCATTCCTAGTCAAGTAGCTTTGGAGGTAAGTGTTCCCGACCATTAATACTTCACAAAAATCTTTTTGAAAATCATGCATCGTTCTGCCTGTTGCGCCTTACAGATAAAAGAGAAAAGATAGAAAGTTCAGCAGCTTTTGTGGATGTAAACTCTGTTTTCCAAAATGCGTATTTGGCTTTTAGTGGAGGCTATTTTTTATATATCTTAGAAGTAGCCATATTAATTTATTTATAATTGGATGACCACTGCATGAATAACGGCATGCATAAACATTTAGTCTTCGTAATAATTCTCTGCTCGTAATTTCTTTTTGCTTTTCCTTGTTTTTCTTTGTCACAGTTAAGTAAGAAAAATAGCTAATACAGAGTACTTGTTAATGTGTCACCTTTATGTTGCTTCATTATAATACTGCCGCATTGATACTGCTGCACGTGTTTGATTCACTACGGGAGTCGCATTTACGCAACTGACAACGTAATTTTCAGGGGCTCAGGTGAGGCGTTTGTGGAAAACCAAGTCTTGTGATGATGCGAAGAGGTGTTTATAGTGTTTGTTGATCTCATTTCCTAAAACACACTGTGATGGCTTTAATCGATCGTAATTAAACATATTTTTTTTGAAAATGTTATTTTCCGACCATTGATGTGATAGTTTCTACAATGAGGTTTGACAAGATAAAACTTACTTTACAAGTTGATTTCGTAACTCTCCTTTGTCTTTAGTCTTCCGTCTTCCGCACACACTCAAGTGCCCTACACGTGCCGCATCCCTCTCTCCGCGAATCTCCCTGTAGCCATAAATCAGAGAGATTTATTGCCGGGCCTGATAATGCGAGGTAATTTATGCCTCATCCTGTAGCATTACATTATTCCAGGGCCAGGAAAAGTCTGCGAAGCTTTCTAACTTCTGGAAACTAAACCTGTAGCTGACATTCTAATCAATATAATGCCCGTGTTCCTCCTTTTTAGTGTCTTTGTTTTAAAAGCGCCTGAGTTTAGTTTGTTTCAGCTCTTGAAGTCTTTTAACTTCTCTGTAACGTTCTAAAGAAGTATTTATAAGCTGTCTAGTTTTGTTGCCACGAATCATTTTATTTCATTACTGGATAAATTTTTTCCCTCTCGTTTCTTCTCCTTCATTCTGCCATCCATTACAGCGTCCCATCATCATTATAATAAACACAACCGGCCACGGTAAGTTTATATAGCCATAGAAACCATAATGCGTCTTAGAATTACACTGCAATAATAAATACGGGTTAGATGCAAGAACGTCGTGACTGTGTATGGATGAAAACCGTAGTGGACAGAACTGCTCAGAGGGGGCCTTAATTTAATATTCGACATGAAAAGGTAGACAATAATGACTGTGAAAAAGAATGATTACAACAGTTTGCCTAAGAATCGTTATCGGTTGCCTTGGATTTACATCTACTGAAATATTTTACCTTGGCCGCACTACGACTACAGACGAATTTCTAATTGTGCCTCTATTACTATCACACTGAAACTCCGAAAAAGTATTGCGTTGATCTGAAAATCTTGATTATTCACACTTTTCCTCTCTGTACTTTATATAAGTAAACTGGGCACCAAGATTCCTTGGGCAAGCCAATATGGTTTCTTAAACTGTAATACTTTCTGTGGCAAGGTATATGCTGGTAACTGTTAAGAGTTTCCGGAACTGACACGATATCGAAATCAAGTTGTACAGTACATAGGTGAAAAATACTGCGTTGTGATTGGAACTCATTCTGTCTTAACCTGTAGATCCCTTTATAACTGGCTGGGGAAGTCTATTGATAGACCGAAGGAAGGCAGTGTCCTACCATTCCCATAACATCCATGCCATGTAAACAAAAGCTTTCAGGCCCTTAGTACGATGAAACCACCGAACGTTCTATCCAGTTTAAAATCTTGTCTCAAAACACACACACACACATATATACAAAGCATTCCTGCAGTTAAAAGAGAGAGATCATCTCACATAATAAATTCATTCGAAGTTCTGAGTTTGTTTCATGGTACGTCGATCATTTGTACCATTAAACGTAAAGGTGTGGAAAGAGTCATTTTACATTTACACTACACATTCATATGTGAATATGGCTTTATGCTGATCATTTACAGATGTTTTTGTATTAATACTAATGTAAGTTAGTAACTCCTGTCCACAACCTTTTATACATTACAAAAGTATAAATTCTCCTGCGGACAACAAGGAGCTGCCAAGAAGCATTTTTTAAATTTGTTTCCAGTTTTCTGTCTAACCAGACATTTTATATCACAGGGTAAGTGATCAAAAAATTTGGTCACGGCATTGTGTACTCCTTTTTGTATAAAAGACAACCTTACCACGGCGGAGTGAATGTAATTTTTTCTTCCGATGCTGTGGTTATGTACATCATTGTTCCTTTTGAACTGCAGTGGATTGTTTCCTACAAAAATCTTGAGGGAGTAAATACACTTTGAAGCAGTAATCATAATGTCTAACTTCTTAAAAAGATGTCGACAATATGATCGTGGATGCGCACCACATATTACTCTCAGAGCACGTTTTTGAGCAACGAAGATTTTATTTCGTAAGACGAGTTAGTCCAGAACGTTATTCTTCATGACATTATTAAAAGATTTCCAATGATTCGAAGTCCAAATGTAGCTGAATTCAGTAATTTTAAGAGTGCCAAATATGTAGATTCTGCATCACTTCGGTTCCGGAACCTGTACAGAAAATTGGAATAGAGATCAATATAAACGTCATTTCCGCTCTTTTTATTGGTCATGAAAACCACACATTGCATGTTGTCCCACCATACAGTGAGAACTTCAGAGGTGGTGGTCCAGATTGCTGTACACACCCGTACTTCTAATACCCAGTAGCACTTCTTCTTGCACTGATGCATGCTTGTATTCGTCGTGGCATACTATCCCCAAGTTCCAGAATGAGATATTCAGTCTGTAGCGGAGTGTGCCCTGATATGAAACTTCCTGGCAGATTAAAACTGTGTGTCGGACCGAGACTCGAACTCAGAACCTTTGCCTTTCTCGGGCAAGTGCTCTAGTACGGTCGGGCACACAGTTTTAATCTACGAGGAGGTTTCATATCCACAAGTTTATCAAGGCATTGTTGGTCCAGATTGTTCCACTCCTCAAAGGCGATTCGGCGTAGATTCCCCAGTGTGGTTGGTGAGTCACTTCCTCCATAAACAGCCCTTATCAATCTATCCCAGGCTTGTTCGATAGGGTTCATGTCTGGACAACATGTTGGCCACTCTAGTCGAGCGATGTCGTTATCCTGAAGGAAGTCGTTCACAAGACGTGCACGATGAGGGTGCGAATTATCGTCCATGAAGACGAATGCCTCGCCAATATGCTGCCAATATGGTTGCACTATCGGTCGGAAAATGGCATTCACGTATCGTACAGCCGTTAGGGCGCCTTCCATGACCACCAGCGGCGTACGTCGGCCCCACATAACGCCACCCCTAAACAACAGGAAATCTCCACCTCGCTACGCACCTTGCTACACTCGCTGGACAGTGTGTCTAAGGTGTTCAGTCTGACCGGGTTGTCTCCAAACACGTTTCCGACGATTGGTTGAAGGTATATGCGACACTCATCAGTGAAGAGAACATGATGCCAATCCTGAGCGGTCCATTCGGCATGTTGTTGGTCCCACCTGTATCGCGCTGCATGGTGTCGTGGTTGCAATGATGGACCTCGCCATGGACGTCTGGAGTGAAGTTGCACATCATGCACTCCGTTGCCACAGTTTGAGTCGTAACACGACGTCCTGTGGCTGCACGAATAGCATTATTCAACATGGTGGCGTTGCTGTCAGGGTTCCTCCGAGCCATAATCCATAGGTAACGGTCATCCACTGCAGTAGTAGCCCTTGGGCGGTCTGAGCGAGGTATCTCATCGACAGTTGCTGTCTCTCTGTATCTCCGCCATGTCCGAACAACAACACTTTGGTTCACTCCGAGACGCCCGGACACTTCCCTTGTTGAGAGCCCTTCCTGGCACAAAGTAACAATGCGGACGCGATCGAACCACGGTATTGACCGTCTAGGCATGGTTGAACTACAGACACCACGAGCCTCCAGGAAGGAGGAATGATTGGAACTGATCGGCTGTCGGACCCCCTCTGGCTAATAGGCGCGGCTCACGCATGGTTGTTTACATCTTTGGGCGGGTTTGGTGACATCTCTGAACAGTCAAAAGGACTGTGTTTGTGATACAATATCCACAGCCAACGTCTATCTTCAGGAGTTCTGGGAACTGGCGTGTTGCAAAACTTTATCTACTATATTCTATTCTTCACATCTGGGTGTACTACAGCAATATTATAATATATGGTAAGGAAATAACAATTAGAGTAGAAACTTCAAAAATTTTAGATGTCCATACCCACGATATATAAGCTTAAATTCTCATCAGTTCGGAATTTTACACGTCGTTACGTTCCATGTGAACATTTACCGTATTTACACACTTACATACATACGCTGCAAGCCGTTGGGACATGCGTGGCAGTGGGTGCTTAAGATGGTACTTATTCAGGTTTGTTCCCGTTACAATAGCGTATGAGGAGCGGTAATAATAATTGCTTAAATGCCTCTACGCTTGCTGCAGTTAGTCTAATTTTAGGAACATACAACAAGGATAAGTTTTTAGTCTAATTTTGTTTTCACGTTCCCTGCAGGGTTGATGTCTAGGGGACTGAAGAAAATCTCTAGATTCTTCATATAGTTTTCTGAAGTTTTAGGATAAGGTTTTCTTTGCAGTATTTGCGTGTAACTTCAAGATTTTGCCAATTTAGTCACTCCAACATTTCTGTGGCTCTGCCCCGTCAGTCAGACAAACCTGATACCATTCCTACCGCTCTTATTTGTACACTTTTCATATATCATGCTCGTCCTATGTAGTGTGGGTACCACACACTTGTGCAGCCTGTATGGTGCGACACACAAATGACCTAAGCAGTCTCCTTTATAGACAGACTGAATTTTCCCAGTATCCTACCAATGCACTGACTACTTCAGGGTATGAGTAAGCCAATGTGACCGTATCATTTCACACCCCTACAAATTGTTAACTTCGGAGTCTGACTTGGATCGAGTCTGATCACTGAGATTCGTAAATGCAGTGTACTACAGGACTGTGATGTTACGAATATAATGCTGAAAGAAAAAGAACTATTTGATTGCTATCAATCTACCGATCCTATTTGTGGTTTATCTGGATCGACACAGCAATCTAGATACCATTGCTTCGTATTAGCGTGGATGTACGATGACCCTTGTAGGTGACTATCAGTACGAAATTTTTTATGCACATGTGTAGTATAAGGATAGGAGAGTTTTTTGTTTATAATGTTGTAATTTAAATGTGTTAACAAAAAATTGTGCACCAGAGCTGTAACATGATAAAAAATTAAATTAATTTACACTTCAACTAATATACTGGCTCTGCATTCTTTCTCAAACTATCGGGATAGTACATTAACCATGAAGGTATAGAATCGAAATATTAACAAATTTTACTTCAGTGGCATTAAATTTGGTTGCCCATTGACATTAATAACCATTACCGACAGACAAAATAATTTCATATACCGACAAGGTCATTAGCTAAAGAGAAACCACTAAATAAACATAAAGAAATTGAAAAAAATGTAAACGCAAACAACAAAATACATGTTCACTAGCTGTAAGGTTTGTACTTTGTGCTACCTTCAGCCTTTAGCCAATGGTAAACAAGTCAGAGATTATGGCAGGTTTGCGCACATTCCTAATGATGGGGGGACACCAGAACCTTCGCATCAAATTTAGAAATATTTACTATGAACAAAATAACTTTCAGGCAATTTAGGAAACTTCATTAAATAATTTTTAATGGCTACGTGCGCTACTGCGTAATTTATTAGGAGAGTTATAATAAATAACAGAAAAACATTTGTAACTAAGTGATCAGCTTTGGTAGTGAAATGTTCAATAATAGTTAGTTGTTAAAGAGAATGCGCTGTAAACTCAGTTCTTTTTGTAATCGGGTTTGAACAGCTAACATTTTGTGATCAGTGGTAATGATAGAAATATATCTGCCCACTCGCAAAATTCTCAGATATCAATTTTCTATTACAAAATCAAATAATTTCATCCAAACTGGTGCGATGAATGATTTATTAGTATCATTTAATGCCGAATTAAATACGATTGAACGGTAAACATCACTTAACGTATATCGGGAACCGTTAAAGGAAATTTGTTAATTGCAGAATCAACAGTGATTACACATATTACATTTTATTTATTATGAAAGAAGCATTCTTCACTTTTAAATAAGAAATTAGTACATAATTTGTGCTTGTGGGACCGTAGATTGCATAGCTCTGCAACGACACGGGCCGACGATGCAGGTATTCGCTAACCTTCAGTTTCAAGTTGATCTATTCAGATTAATTATTCACTTTCATCAGGTGATATTCTGATTGTTGTCCTATATTACTGTCGAAACTTCAGTATCGTAGCATTCCAGCCCGTAGACTTGTACAGTGTGAACAATCGCCACATAATTAACCAATTAATGTCTCTCGTGCAATGTTATGACTGCAAGTAAGTGCTTGCTATCCTCAACAATCACGAAAACGTCTTTGGACATCCTGTCAAACATCACAGATCATCGAATATTTATCGTTAGTCACCCTGCTCCTGATGTCCGTGTTACGTTCAGTTCCCACGAAGGTTTTCTCGTTTTAGACGGATCGCACAACACGTAAAAACCACGAACAGCCACAAGTACTATCGTTATGCACGCGCTCCAGACTCGACTATCTGCTACTGATAGTGCACCTCGACTCACCATAAACTTTCGTTACAAAGAGTACTACATATCCATACACTGAGACTGTATGGTTTAAACGTCAGTTTGCAATGAATAAGAAACTGTGACATTGACGAAATAGTTTGCGAATGAACGGCAGGATGTCATTGTCTAACGGGCACAATTTTTCGGCAAGCGCCCATATTCACATCATCTGGTGCGATTGATTGATGTAATGTGGTCACTTGCCGAAATAGGGTCCCCATTGGACAATGACGTCCGACTGTTCATCCGCGAACTCTTTTGTCGTGAATTATACCGGAGAAGTTGAAGAACATGACCTGTGATGCTATTAACTAAATATTATACAACTGAAAAGAAAAAGAGATACATTTAAACTGGCAACCCATGGCCGCATCACTACAAGAGCTGCACACGATGGACTTTTGACGCATTTAAGTATACCATTTGTTTCAGTAGTTCCAAATTCAACATCCCTAAGTGTAAACGGTAGTTCAACATTAAACGAAAGCCACAGAGAGTAGAGGAGGAAGTTTGCCGACTTTCCTAGTTCACAGGTTCCACCGCAAGATGTCAGTCGCTCCGCTCGTGACCCATGGAAATACATGTTACAACGGCAATCGCAGCACACGAACAGGTTTATTGAAGTAATTTATGCAACGAATTGAAAAGTACATGGATATAATTAACTTACCTCAGCGGACATCAGTTGTCCGGTGCTTTAAACAGTTTCCGGGAAGCCTTTGAAGGTTTTGAAGGCTTCAGTGGCTTCTGAATTTGTTTAATGCAAGTGAAAAATACAATGAAGAATCAGCTTAGGACCGACCCCGCCATTTTCTGTGTCCCCTCCCTCCATCGGCTCCTCCCTTTTCTTCCTTTTCTCTCCCCCGCTTTTTTCCCCTCATCGGTCTGGGCCCTCCCCCCCCCCCCCCCCCCCCATCTGCCACTGTGTCGCCTGTATAATGATGTTTTAAGTGGGTGTTCAGGGTAGTGCGTCCCCTGTCAGTGTTGCGATCAGCCACCATACTGTCGCTAGTTGTGTTTTTTTTTTTTAATCTCGTGCCAACAGAAACCAGACTGTCGCCGTGTTTTTTAATTGTGCCTGTCTATTTACTATGTGTTTTAATCAGCATAGCCGACCGTTTTGTTATTGTATTTTTCTTCATATCTTTTTCTCCATGTTTCAGTTTTTAACAGTCACTGTTTTATCTCCTACTTTTGTTTTTTATATCTCTTAACTCTGTTTTTTATCTTTTCTGTAGGCTGCGGAGCAGCGTATTGTGCTGCTGCAAGCCCCCCAGCCCCCCCCCCCCCCCGAACTATCTGGGGGGGGGGGGGGGGAATCGAAATCCATTAAAGAAAAAAAAAAACTTAGGACCGATGTCCATCACATGATCTTCGCAGCATCCAACGCTCGATATTTCAACACTAATGTGATTAAAACTATTTAAGTAGTCATAAAATATGCCTCCCCATAAACTGTCTTCACGAAGCTTTACAGCGATATTTTCAGCCTGGATAAGAACACTGAAGACGCCTTTAGATGTGTGCGTGGTGAGCAATGTCTTTTCTGTAGCAAAGCCGTAATCTCTAATAGACATCAGTAAAGGAAGTGGCATGTCAGACGAATTCCCATTTAGAAGGCACAAGCACTTCAGGTGTTTTGTTAATCTTCTTGCTTGGTGCACAACATAACCTGCCACATGATAAACTAAAGATTCTTTTACCGAGGAGCTTTTAAGACTCTCCGGCATATGTTGTGGATCGGGTTGAGGGAATTGAGTTGAAGTTAAGTGGAACACACAGCGTTTTTTAAATTATGTCTTGCAGTTCCAGAACTCTCTTTCTGTTCTTTTGCTGCAAGTCTCTAGCTAACATCCGCATCTGGCTTACGTATGGCGTCAACGAACATTCACATTTGTGTTCACAGTTTCTACGGAAAGATAATGAAAGTTTAGCAGGAATGTCAACACACTGTAACATGTGCAAGCTCAATAAGTCTATTACTGACGGATGTAATTACAGCTCAGAGGCTTTATGGTCAAATGGCTCTGAGCACTATGGGACTTAACAGCTGTGGTCATCAGTCCCATAGATCTTAGAACTACTTAAACCTAACTAACCTAAGGACATCACACACATCCATGCCCGAGGCAGGATTCGAACCCGCGACCGTGGCAGTCCCACTGTTCCGGACTGCGCGCCTAGAACCGCGAGACCACCGCGGCCGGCGACAGAGGCTTTATGATACTAGGCAAAATTGATTTCCCCCTGTTTATCAAAAACATGCCCTCTTGAAAATATTTTGAGGTCTGGCCTGGTCACTGAGCGAATTTTTAAAGAGCCCCCGTATTCTGACCGTGCGAAGGTAGTATAATCATTAGTCTCTTAATTAGTGGTTGGAATGAATGACTTGACGAGAAATCAACTGTCTCTTAATGAATTTTTGAATTTAACTTTTAAGTCAAAAGGCTTAAATTTATCTTTAGGACGAGAAATCCCTAAAAAAATGACGTTGAAGTGGATCCTGATTAAATTTTGCTGTCGGGATATAGCTGAAACCTTTTTCCACGAGTATTGAGATACCTGTAATGTACTTTCAGTTGTTACTCTTAGAGGCTGGAGAGCTCTTTCGCAAGCAAAGCTGTTACTTGTATAGGCGGGAATGCTTTTCTATTTCATTAACGTTTTGTGAGCCCTTTGGCTGTTTATACAAAGCATCCTTATGAAAGAAGAGTTAGGTGTGTCCACTAAGCTGTCCGCACACTAGTGAATGATTCCGTTGATTCACTGCCTTCGAATCCTGTCGCTTTAATTTCCCTGAAGAATTTTACTCCGATGGCTACTGAGTTACTGGATAACTGAAAAGCTAATCTTACATTCATTCGCCGAAATGACGACGGATTCTAGTGGGTAGAAGTTAACTTGTGACAAACTTTTAATCCGGCGATTTCTGGGGAATTATCTTGTTCATAAACTCTTCGACAAAAATTGTAGTTGACGATTTCATTGCTGAAAAGTACTTCTGATTTATCATAAAAATTATTCCTTATGCGTTTTATTATACGAATAGCGTCTGCAAATGACTAAATTCTTCTGGTTTCGTTAACTGGATTTGATGCGGAGTAGGTAACTTTATTTTTTATGCCACTAATTCCATGACATTGCCATACCTTTTTATTCGGTTGACTGCCATTAGAAGTGAATGCAGTAATTCCGGTTCCGGCTTGCTCTTGCCGGAGAATTACTCAAATCAATATCTGCGAGACTACATCACCAGGAGTTGCACGGTGACCAGTATGCACAGCAACAGGTTGGATCCAGTTGTGCAGTAGAGAAACGAAAATAAACACCAGAGCATGATTTGCAAGTTTATTCTTACAGTCTTCTGGAGTACGTTTCCCTAAATTGACGAAACCGTCCTAACTCTGAATGAAGTGTTATGGAAATGCATTTCTTGTTGGAGCTTAACTTAATCAACATCAAAACACCTTGGCCTTTTTATTTTCAACTCGTTCTTCCGGAAAACAATTCTTAATTGCTTCCATGACATGTGCATTGATTCCGTATGGCCATCTGACGTGAGATCCTTCACTAAATTTCGTAGATCTGTTACGGAAGGAAGTGACAACAATCTGCGATTCAAAAAATGTCTCTATCATTTGGGCGACTTAATTTTTAGAGCACGCAGTCCAGAAGAAACTTGTTTTCATACTGGATTTTCAATTGGCTTTTCTTAATCATAATGTCTACCATGTTTTTCTGTTTATTACTGAATTTAGAATAATCTAGGAGATTTGACTGAGCAGTCTTAGGCTTTTCGTCTGAGAGCTGCTTTCGCAGAAGATTTATTTCGGCATTCGCTCTTCTTAATTTATTACGCAATCGTACAACTTCCAGTTTCTTACAGTTTAGCGTTCTTTTTAATGAAGTTACTGCTGCGTCTGAAGCCGTTTCGTTCCGTAAATTTTCGTCAAGGAGACACGCTGAGAGACATCGTAAATCCTCCTTCAACATTTCCTTTGACGCGGCTTCTCTCTTGCGTGTGTTTTGGTGGCAATTTTCTGTTGTGCAATAAATTCGAAACATTTCGGTAAATTGGGAAATAAATGAGAAACCGCTCCTGGTTTTAGATACCACATTTGGTCTTGGAATTTTAGGTTGTTTACCGTCGATGACAATCAAATCTGCTTTTGTGGTAAGTTCCTCACCGAAATGTGAGTCACACACAAAACAATTGCAAACCAAATCTCTGTTTTTACGAGGTAATGCTGTTACCCATTTGTAAAACGTTACTTTGTTTCTTGGAGGTATAAAAACATGTTTACCTTTATTTTCTCTTTAGCCAGATCTGAATGCTGGAACGAAACACATAGGCATTTTTTGTTCTTTTTCTTTAAAAATGTGTAACTATAATTCTTAACGCTACTTTATCAACGCAGCCTTCAAATCTGCAGTGATCACTAACATCACTTTAAACAAACTCACAAAATAAACACAGACACTACCAATACACGCCTTCCACCAAGGCAAAATCACGTCAACTTGAGTCTCAAGCGACAATGCTGCTCGTAGTTGGTGGGTGCGCCACCTGTCCTATGCTACCTGTGTTCACGCGCTTGGAGTCCGCACACTTTCTCTTCTGCTCGCTAGCCAATGCAGAAATATCCTAGAATTTTTAATCCTAGATGTTCAAGAAAGAAAGGAAAAATAAAATTACCTGGCCACTAGCACTGAAATAATGTAAAATACTCTACGAGAAAGAATCGATCTCCATAGCAGTTTTAAATTAGTCTGGCCCCTGTGCTGCCACTCTCCGCTTCACTCAAAGGCATCGCGGTAGCCTACGAGATGCAGTTAGAGCTAGTTCTTACCATTGTAAGGCGTGGGAGGCGGTCGATCCATTTATTTTGAGATTTAAATGATAATCATCAATTGTCGGATATTAGTTTGAATAGGCTTTCGGCACCTATATAACGATACCCGTGTTCGAATCCCGGTCCAACAAAAATTTTCAACTTTCACTACTGATTTCGATCAATACCTGCTCCCAGCCAAGGTCTGTATTTTCTTTGGTAGTGGCTGTACCAATGTAAAGGAGACGTAATTTTGGAGTCTGATTATAGACTGAAATTAAGAATGATATGTCTACCATTGAATTTCCGAATGTGAGATAGCTCAGAATACTGCACTAGTGCGTATAATTTGCATAGAAATGGGCCATCATAACTCTGCTTTGTGATATTAGTAGCTATTTTTGCGTAAAAGTGGAAAGCAATTTGACCTTTCTTCGTGTGTTTGAGGGTTTACTAAATTAATGCTAAGTAATATATTTCCTCTGATAGCAGTCACACAGATATTAATGTAATAGAATTATGTAAAACAAAATGATTCCGTTATTAAAATTGGGCGCATTAAAAAAAATTGGATAATAATGGAAATTCTAGTTTAAGGATGAAACCAGAAAGAATTGTCCCTCTCACATGTGGGGGCCGATGCTCGCAGGAAGGAGCAAATGCCTTTGGAGCATCGGAAAGATTTATTAAAAAACAACTATGTATCTCAGGAGAGGAAGCTAATCAAAATACCAGTTTCCAAATCGCGAAAAGATTCAGCATAAATTCATTCGTTCCTCCCCCCCCCCCCCCCCCCCCGCCCCCCACCAACCCGTATCTTTAATGTCGGGTAGCTGTAAGATTGAATGATGTGGTCAAAAGCACACTACAACACTTCGCAACAGGATTTTCAAGTGAGCAGAGTGGCGGCACGTTTTGTGGCGCCATATCAAGGATTGCGCGGCCCCTCCCGCCGGAGGTTCGAGTCCTTCCTAGGGCATGGGTGTTTGTGTTGTTCTTAGCATAAGTTAGTTGAAGTTACTTTAAAGTAGTGTATAAATCCAGGGGCCGATGACCTCTGCAGTTTGGTCCCATACGAATTCACACACATTTGTACGTTTTTGATTTTCAGGTAATGGAAAAATCAGCACGATGAATTCACTAGGTAGCTTTTCTACAAATGCGTAACTGAATTTCTCCGATAATCTGTATAAGAGAACAGACAGATGAACCAAAATAAGTGCCTCACCAAGATGATTCCAGCACAACAAACGACTGCTTCCTACGATTAATATTACAGATAATCCAAAGATATTTCTGATGCACTTTATTCTAACCTGCAATATGAATGATTGATTAAACGCCTGACACACTGGACCAAGAGCAACATTGAATAATAGATTTCAGAAACCACAGCAACATTTCAACACTTTGTATAAATCACTCATTTACTTTGTCTGCAAGAGAGATGATGAATATAAAAAAAAACCTATGATTAAACCAAAACGTAATAAGAAACTGTTTCTCATCTCTCAGCGCGAACTTTCAGATATGACGCCAGAAATGGCGAACGGCGTGCGTTTGTTAAATCTGCCAAGAAGATCAACATGTTTTTGTTTGACGTGTTCTTAGAGAGAAAACTAGTAGAATAAGCAAATGAGACGGATCTGAAAATGAAATTGAATATGTTTTATCGAACAATGAAGAACTTTTACTAGATGTAACAATCGTAAGCCACTGTAATTTTCAATTTTCGTTGACTCCTAACATGCGTAGTAAAAATATATGCAGAACTAGAAAGAAGCGGGTTCATCAGGTAAGAATCAGGGACGTAGGTAAGGATAATTTATGCAAGAATTTGGTGACATACCCTACCAAATAAAATTAAGAAAGAAGTTCAGCAACCTACATAATGAATGTTTATAAAGGCATAGTATACGAGCAGTTGTTTAACGAAAGTTCTTATATTAGAAAAGATTTTGCAGACCAGAAGAGAGCGAAAGGAAAGAAAATCTCATGTCGAAGGAGACAGCTACTGAATATAAGGTGGGAGACTAACACACTGAACTGCAGAGAGCTATTCGACAATGTCTTCGAGAAGGTTTTAGAACACACAGTAAATTATGATAAGAGAAGCAATTAACGACAATAAGAGAACATAAAGCAAAACTTGGGTAATCTACATTTCGTAAGCTAAAAATGGGAGACAGCATTGAACTGGTAGGGAGCTAGGATGTGGAAATTGTAAGGTACTGAGCGAAAATAAAATAATGTCTGAAATAACATTATTTATTTATTTACCACACAGGCTGATCATTAAATTATAAAAGCGAGTAATACTCGCTCAAACCCAACTTTTATCAAAAATTTTATCAAACAACAGTTTCTGTGATACACATTAGCAGATAATTGATACTGGAAATAACATATACGTCTGTGAATCAAAGAACAGACTGTAGCATCAATAAATGCTAAAGCACACAGTTAAAAGAATTAATAGGAGTTAATTTAAATAGGCGGCTACGAAAACGGCCCAGCTGAATTGTTATCCCGCTAATCACATAGTAGATAATTTTCAGTGTTGTAAATAATAATTTATTCCTTTTTAACGACAATTTCTGTAATATACATTAACTGATGCTCGAAGCTTGAAATTGTCAGTCCAATAATTCTTACACATGATACTAACACGTCATATGTTCTGAAATCACAATATTTCATTTATATTTGACTCAAATTTAGTCAATTTTCGAGAGCTTCAAATGAATAGAAAATCTATTTAAAACGTTTGACGCTCTGTATCTCAATCTCAAGATACTTCAATTAAGTCGTTGTTACAAAGAACGCATCGCGTCCGTGAAGGTAGACAGTAACATCAATATTTACCAAAACACGTAGCTAAGAGAGTTACCAGCAAAAAGTTTAAAAAAGTTTACATACACAGCTGTTGTCTCACCAGTTTACACAATCATGGAAAGTAAAGTTTAAAGTAACGTACACGTCTCTGAAGCAGACTTTTGCATCAACAAATATCAGCCACATGGATGAAAAAATCAGTAAAAAAATATTTAAAACTGTGAAGTAAGCAAAGGGAATTGCTCATTCATTAATATGCGTAATCATAGAAAACATAAGTTTTCAGATAATGTACACTTCTGTCGATCAGGCTGAGGGCATCAGCAACCATTTTTGTGAGCAACAAAATCTCAGCAACAAAATCTCCAGCAACCGACGGGTCTAGAGTACATGAATTACGCAATTACAGTACCAGCACAATTTTGGCCGACTTCCTTGACGGTTGCTCGAAAAAGTCTAGAATATGCACAAGGATTACAAATTAAATTTAGTCAAGTGAATGAGAAGCATTATGCGGACCTCGAACCACGACAGAAACATGATAGAACTGAGTGGATTTGATTAGCCTTGTAAAATTAACGTTAGTTGTTCTCATAGTGCAGATTGTAGCGCACGACACTGCTCAACCTTTGGCTTCGGTTCCATCCTGATAATCGTCCCACGTCCAATTTTTGTATCACTCTCTTGTTGGGTTTTCGGAAACCAAAGGAGAACAAGTTTGGTGACACCGTCTCTGGCAATCTGCTTGAATTTGATCGCGCAATGACCTGTCTAGCTGCCTCTAATGATAATTAACACAGAAACGGTGCATCATAGTAGTTTTTGTTCACCTTACACTGCCTAATATCGTGTCGGGCCCCCACGAGCACGCAGAAATACCGCAAAACGACGTGGCATGGACTCGAGTAATGTCTGCAGTAATACAGGAGGGAAATAACGCCATGAATTCTGCAGGGCTGTCCATAAATCCATAAGAATACGACGGGGTAGAGCTCTCCTCTGAATAGAACTTTGCAAGGCATCCCAGATATGCTCAATAATGTTCATGTGTGGGTAATATGGTGGCCAGCGGAGGTGTTAAAACTCAGGGTAGTGTTCCTGGAGGCACTCTGTAGCTATTCTGGACGTGTGGGGTGTCGCATTGTCCTATTGAAATTGACCTAGTCCGTCGGAATGCACAATGGACATGAATGGATGCACGTGATCAGATAAGATGCTTACGTACGTGTCACCTATCAGAGTCGTATCTAGATGTGTCAGGGGTCCCATATCACTCCAAATGCACACGCCCCACATCATTCGGAGCCTCCACGAGCGTGAACAATCCCCTGCTGACATGCAGGTTCCATGGATTTATGAGGTTGTATCCATATCCGTACAGGTCCATCCGCTTGATACAATTTGAAACGAGACTCGTCCGACCAGGGAACATGTTTCCAGTCATCAACTGTCTAATGTCGGTGTTGAAGAGCCCAAGCGAGGCGTAAGGGTTTGTGTCGTGCAGTCATCAAGGGTACACGAGTGGGCCTTAGGCTCCGAAAGCCCATATCGATGATGTTTAGTTAAATGTTTCGCACTTTAACACTTCTGATCGCTCAGAATTGAAATCTGCAGCAATCTGCGGAATGTTTGCACTTCTGTCACACTACGCGATTGTCTTCTTGAAACAGCAGACACTAAGACTTTAATTTAGAAAACGCACACGCCTTCTGATACCAACACCCTTTTACAATTAAATAACTGTATGATTCATACAAGTTCTCGTCACCCGGATGCTGATCCACACAAAAGGATCGACCAAACATGGCCAGTAGATCCAAAACAGTTTACTCTGTCAAAATAAAAAACCACTCTGAGAAGAGACTGCAGATGAGGCGAGTTGTCTCGCATAGTGATCAACACTCAGTGCCCCCAAGAAATGGTGCTCATCGTCGTTCATGTATCAGGCCAAAGCGAATCATGAAGGATGAATGTGGCCATGTCCGCCAGCCAAGGTAGGGAGACACCTGAACTATAGCTCCACAATAATCTCCCTCGGTAGCTGCGCGATCAGCGAGGCGGATTGCTAAGCAAAGATGTCCAGGTTCGATCCCCTGACGATTCGGAGATTTTCTCCCATCCATGAGTGGATGTCGTGTTGTCCTTAGGTTCGTATCGTGACATTATGCAGTTGAGATTGCTGAATGAATACGGCATGAAAGCCAATAATTTGGAAGAAAAGAAAGAAGAAAAAATCTCCAGAATATGGCCCGTCACCACACAGGTAATGTTAAGTTGCTACTCCTCAGTTGGCGAAGGCCCGGCCCCGACGTAAACATCAACCGTACAGACACGATAAACGGCCGGACGGCTCCCAGGTGCAAGCCGCGATACCACGCGAGGCTCCATGACAAGGGCCAAACCTTAGCAGGGCGCATCTGAGCGGCGCGCTTTCTTAAATTCCTTCTCGAGCAGCTGAGGCGCCACCATTCATGGCGACAAAAAAAAAAAAAAAAAAAAAAAAAAAAAAAAAAAAAAAAAACCAGAATCCAAGCTCAGTAAACTCTATAACACTGCACGCGGCTCAGGCACGGCAACAACCCAGAGAAAATTGTACAAATATTCCAGTTTTTCTGGAAAGGCCTATACAGGCTGAGACACTAACTACAGACACCTAGAATAACTCCGAAAGTATGATAGTAACAGAAAAAATTGTGGGACAAATGTTGCATGGGACAACGTTGATTTTTTTGTTGCTAGGTGGGGTCACGTCAGAGATATCAAAGGTAACTTTGCTTTAAATGGGATGCTATGGTTTGGCACTTATTTTCTGACAGCCGAAATCGAGACGAATCCAGTGTTGTGTAACAGTAAGGTAGCATGAAAGGCCATTTACAGAAGGTGTTGGAAGTGATGACCATTGGTATCAGTGC
Source organism: Schistocerca americana (assembly GCF_021461395.2). Classification (NCBI taxonomy): domain Eukaryota; kingdom Metazoa; phylum Arthropoda; class Insecta; order Orthoptera; family Acrididae; genus Schistocerca; species Schistocerca americana. The sequence goes on along the minus strand of NC_060119.1, from coordinate 499,771,212 downwards.
AGTGCTGCGATCTTCATATCATAGATTGAGTGGTATTCCTTATCAATTCGGCATTTATCGAAGCACATGCTCTGACAATTCTCTCTCGTATACAGTGCAATAGTAAATATGGCATATCCATCCAACGTGCCATTGACTTGTAAACACCATTAGACGGTTTCCCAATACAACACTAGTAGGGACGGTAAGAGTAGTATCGTCGAATCAAGCGAACGAGATATGCTTCTCATTTACGGAGAATGATGACGAAATTCAGCGAGAGCTAAAGACTTATACACTGAAAATTATTCTCAACGTACTCACTCTACACGTCGTACATTTAAATATGTGTATGATAAAATGAGAACAACTGGATCTTTAACGTATCGCAAACATATCGGGCAAAGGAAAGCTACTAACGAGGAAGCGGAAATTGTTACTCTTGCCGCTGTGGTTCGAGATCGTTGTGTTATTTCGCGTCAAATCGCAAGAGAAACTGGCATGAGCCAGAGTAGTGTTGTTCGTGTTCTGCATCACCATAAATATCAACCTCACCATATCACTCTCCACCAAGAATTAACTGGTACGGACTGTACGCGTCGCACTGAATTCTGCCAATGGGCTCAACTTCAGATTCAGAGGGATGACCCATTTATTAATTTGATTTTATTAACTGACGACGCTGCATTCACGATCCATTGAAATATTAATTTGCATAAAATATGTTATTGGGCAACTGAAAATCCATGTTGCCTGCGGCACACCAAAAACCGTGGTCGGTGAATGTTGTTGTTGTTGTGGTCTTCAGTCCTGAGACTGGTTTGATGCAGCTCTCCATGCTACTCTATCCTGTGCAAGCTTCTTCATCTCCCAGTACCTACTGCAATCTACATCCTTCTGAATCTGCTTAGTGTATTCATCTCTTGGTCTCCCTCTACGATTTTTACCCTCCACGCTGCCCTCCAATACTAAATTGGTGATCCCTTGATGCCTCAGAACATGTCCTACCAACCGATCCCGTCTTCTGGTCAAGTTGTGCCACAAACTTCTCTTCTCCCCAATCCTATTCAATACTTCCTCATTAGTTATGTGATCTACCCATCTAATCTTCAGCATTCTTCTGTAGCACCACATTTCGAATGCTTCTATTCTCTTCTTGTCCAAACTATTTATCGTCCATGTTTCACTTCCATACATGGCTACACTCCATACAAATGCTTTCAGAAATGACTTCCTGACACTTAAATCTATACTCGATGTTAACAAATTTCTCTTCTTCAGAAAAGCTTTCCTTGCCATTGCTAGTCTACATTTTATATCCTCTCTGCTTCGACCATCATCAGTTATTTTGCTCCCCAAATAGCAAAACTCCTTTACTACTTTAAGTGTCTCATTTCCTAATCTAATTCCCTCAGCATCACCCGACTTAATTCGACTACATTCCATTATCTTCGTTTTGCTTTTGTTGATGTTCATCTTATATCCTCCTTTCAAGACACTGTCCATTCCATTCAACTGCTCTTCCAAGTCCTTTGCTATCTCTGACAGAATTACAATGTCATCAGCGAACCTCAAAGTTTTTATTTCTTCTCCATGGATTTTAATACCTACTCCGAATTTTTCTTTTGTTTCCTTTACTGCTTGCTCAATATACAGATTGAACAACATCGGGGAGAGGCTACAACCCTGTCTTACTCCCTTCCCAACCACTGCTTCCCTTTCATACCCCTCGACTCTTATAACTGCCATCTGGTTTCTGTACAAATTGTAAATAGCCTTTCGCTCCCTGTATTTTACCCCTGCCACCTTTAGAATTTGAAAGAGAGTATTCCAGTCAACATTGTCAAAAGTTTTCTCTAAGTCTACAAATGCTAGAAACGTAGGTTTGCCTTTCCTTAATCTTTCTTCTAAGATAAGTCGTAAGGTCAGTATTGCCTCACGTGTTCCAGTGTTTCTACGGAATCCAAACTGATCTTCCCCGAGGTTGGCTTCTACTAGTTTTTCCATTCGTCTGTAAAGAATTCGTGTTAGTATTTTGCAGCTGTGACTTATTAAACTGATAGTTCGGTAATTTTCACATCTGTCAACACATCGGCGAAGGTATGGTGTGGTATTCTGGAGGACAGGATTGTAGGCACCTATTTCGTCGAAGGAAATCTTAATGGTAGGAAGTGCACCGCATTCCTGCAAGAAACATTAGATCTGTTATTGGAAGAAACGCTTTTAGGAACAAGGAACAGAATGTGGTATCAGCATAATGGGTATCCGGCACTTTTTTCGCTGATAGCTAGAAATGGCTGCAGAGACAATTACCAAATCGTTGGATTGGACGCGGAGGAGTCGTGGCTAACTCGTTCTCCAGACATGACGCCTCTGGATTTTTTCTTGTGGGGATTCGTAAAAGACATTGTTTATAAAGACGTTCCAATTGCACCTGAAGATATGCGAGATAGAATTGTCAGAGCATGTGCGTCGATAGTGCCGATGTGATAAGAAATACCACTCAATCCATAATAAGAAGATTACAGCACTGCATTTATACCAATAGTCATCACTTCGAACACCTTCTGTAAATGGACGTTCATGCCACCTTTGTGACCTTCGTTGACCTTCAAAGACGTTATTGTTACACATCATTGGATCTGTCTCGATAACCGCTACCAGAAAATAAGCACCAAATTATAGCATCCCATTTAAAGAAACAAAGTTGACCTCCATATTCCCGAAGCGACCCCCCCCCCCCCCCAACATCAATAAACCAACGTCATATTATGGCCCCCATTGTCCCATGCAACTTTTATTCTACAAACTTTTCAGCTCCTATCATACTTTCTGAGTTATTCTTGGTGGCAATAGTTAGTGACTCACTCTGTATACGAGGGCTATTCGGAAAGTAAGGAACGATAGGTCGCCAAATGGAAACCACAGTGAAAATCAAAACTGCTTTGTTTGCAACGGTTAGCTACTCCTTCTAGTTACTTCTCTACACATTCGCCGCTCAGACTTAGACATCTGTCGTAGCGTTGTACCATTTTTTCAATTCCCTCATTATGGTAGACAGCCGCCAGTGCTTTTCGACGATTTTCTACTCTGGACTGCAGCCTGTTGTCTGTGTCAAAATATTGTCTTCATAGCCAGCGGTTCATTTGAGCAGAGATGAACCTAAAGGGTAGCCCATTATGGGCTGTATTGTGGGTGATCAAACACTTCCCATCGAAAACCATGCAGGATCATTGCCCCTGCAGAGTGCGGTCGAGAATTGTCATGTAGAACGAACTGCATGACAGTTATGTTATGTGGATTGCATAGCTTCAGGCGAAATCTTTCGCCAGGCCCTCATACTTGGTGGGAGACGCTAATTTCTAGCCACCTATACGTTCTCACTGAGAACTCAGAACTGAAAAGAGCGACATGATGCGATCGACGGGCGTACTAGACACAGTGGCCAACGCATCTGTGCAAAGCTTCATCAGATTTTCACTGTATTTTCCATTTTGCGACCGATAGTTCCTTACTTTCCAAATAACCCTTGTAGTTGAAGGGATGAATCGGAAACATAGATAGTTAATAATGAAAATAATAGCATTCAAAAAGTAAAGTAAGGCGAGATGTATATAGTCATTCAGGGTACAAAGAAAGACAGGAACTTGGAGGTGATGATGTTTAAAAAGAAATGGTTAAATATGGTGACAAATTAATGATAAAGGATAGCAGGGTTCTGAAGGACAGAAATATCATTGAAATTCGAATTTACCGGTAAGTAGTTAACATTTATTATTAATTTTATATGTGATGTAAGGGAAGAGGAGAACATTGAACAGTTAGTAATGATAATAGCGTACTTCTTCAAGTGTTTCTCCATCAGTTTTGTGGTTCGTTATTCCGTTCCGTTAAGAAATCAGTAATTTTCTTCAAGATGGCGTTTTCAGTTACAAATAGATCATTGTGATATCTTGAATTGTGTCTCACACAGAGAAAAATATGAATGATGATTTCAACCATTTGGATACGCCAAAGACTGTCAACCTATCGTGTTAGAGTAGTGTTCCTAAAGTCATGAAAATGAATACAGTCACAGTTTGGCTATGAAACATAGCATCTCTCTCGACAGTTGGCTTCCTTGATTGGGTGTGAGGTGTTAAATGGCACTCTCAGGTTACTGGTTTCAATGTGTACAGGCAATACGCATCTTCCAATGCCAGTACAGTCAGCTCCAGGTCACATGGACCTACAGCTTATTTAGCAAGTTGCAGTAGTTTACCCGAGTTCTTAAGCCCTCACAAGTACAGGAAATGTTGCCAGTTTTGTAGAGCAAAGCAGTTTAGAGTTCTCTTGCTGCTGAACAGCGACGATTAGATAGACTGGAATTATGATGATAACTCGAAACTTCCACCATACCCAGACCACAGAGGCCTTTGTGCCGTACGCCATTAGACAGAATTTAGTGCTACTCTCTTTTCCACATACATGTGTCTGTCCTCAGGCTAACGTCACTTATGACATCCCTTCCTTTCGCAGGAACTGCGCTGCCTCTTGTACTATCCAAGTAGTATGCCTCACAAACGTACTAAAAATATTGTCTACGTCTCTTCTCCTCTCGTTCGCGTGCCAAGTTTGTGCTTAAAACACACGCACGAACGCACACATGCACTCGCTCATACACACACACACACACACACACACACACACACACACACACACCTGCGCGCAAGCGCACACACACAGGATCACAGGGACAGACACAGAAAAGGGTAATACCGCAGTTCGAATCGCTAAAACGGATTTAAAAAAAAATAATGTGTGGAAATGTGTCTGTTCTGCCACCCTTCAAGGTTTGAAGAGGTTAACGACTTGCTAAAGAAACGATAACGTGTAACAGACCATTATGACCAGCCGATTCAGAAGAATCATGAAGGCGGTATTATTTGGCAGGAAGTTTAACGTCTTCTTGAAACAACGTATAATAGCAGATGCAGTTTCTATGCTTCCATGTGTTTTTCCCTTATTCGTCATCGTTGTACAAATGTGGAGTTTTAGTTCCTGACTTATATCATTTTCAGTGTACCCGCACTGCAATAGAACAGTATGAAAAGCCACAGCAAGTTACATTATCAGATAATTCAACAGGAATATCAACTTCGTAATTTGATCTTTGCAGTGCATATGCCTACGCAGTTCTCAGATTAGTTGCGTGAAGTTGATTGTAAATAACAGAGCGAAGAAGGATAGTGAAACACCTATCATGTAAAGTGATTTGCTGTTTGTCCATTTACAAACGTTCAAAATCAACAAGACGTCTAGCATAGTTTGTACCAGTAATCCCGATTCTTTAAAGAGTCTAACTTCTATATATGAAGCAGCATCAAACTTCGGACTGATTTACAGTTGAGTTAACGTGTTAAATCTTTAACGTTAAAGATGTAGACCTGACATATTTTAGAATAAATTGGAAATTATGTACAAAGATTGTTGGAAGTTGCTGAATGCTCTCAGTATGAAACACTGGATGAATATGGTTTGGATAATTGGAGTTCCGTTTTAAGCAAAAACGAGTCTTTCACGCACCTTAAATTTTATGACGTCACATCGTTTGAACTATGCGTCGTATAACGATATAATTTTGCAGGTACATTCAGTGGTATATGTGGATAATGTCTGCTAAATTATCTGCGAATAAAGTTAGTAATAAAGAAGAAATAAATTAAAACGTCATGCCTAATGATGAATAACCTTTTTCCTTTCATCGTTTTGTGACAGGTGCAGCGAGAAAAAGTTTCTACGTTTTTAAATTATGTGTAAACTTTGTCGGAAGTCGCCAGGTACTCTTATTCTCAAATACTGGACATACGAATAGAGACTCGGTATTTGCGCACCGTGGGTTACAATGTCTCAAGACATATACACATTTTCTATCAGCATTTTCAATTTTAAATTCCGATAGTCATTATATGTAATACCGAAAAGAAAATATTTGATATCCCTCGAAACAGTTGTATAAGCATCCTGTAACTACGACTGTGAATCATACCCAGGTTAGTCTATTAGTAATATAGATAGTACCGTCTGAAATATACAGGGTGAGTCACTAACTTTTGCCACTAAGTATAACTCCGCAAATATGATAGGAGCTGAAAAGGTTTTTGGACAAAAATTTCATGGGACCACGGGGGGCCAAAAGATTTCGTTTTTGGTTGCTAGGTGGGGTCGCTTCATGAATATGAAGGTCAACTTAGTTTTTTTTCAAATGGGATGCTATAGTTTGGAACTTATTTTCTGATAGCGGTTATCGAGAAGAATCGAATGATGTTTGACAATAAGGTCTTTGAATGTCAACTAAGGTCACAAAGGTGGCATGAATGTCTATTTACCGAAGGTGTTCGAAGTGATGGTCATTGGTATCAATGCAGTGCTGCAATCTTCTTCTCATGGACTTAGAGGTATTCCTTATCACATTGGCACTTATCGACGCACATGCTCTGACAATTCTCTCTCGCATGTCTTCACGTGTAGTTGGAGAGTCTTTATAAACAATGTCTTTTACGAATCCCTACAAGAAAAAATCCAGAGGCGTCAAGTCTGGCGAACGAGCCGGCCACGGCACATCTCCTCCGCGTCCAATCCAACGATTTGGGAATTGTCTCTGCAACTCTTTTCTAGCCAACAGCGAAAAATGTGCTGTCACCCATCGTGTTAGTACCACATTCTGTTCCTTGTTCCTAAAGGTATTTCTGCCAATAACAGACCTAATGTTTCTTGCAGGAATATGGTGTGCTTCCTGGGATTAAGATTTCCTTCGATGAAATACATCTCCTCCGCGTCCAATCCAACGATTTGGGAATTGTCTCTGCAACTCTTTTCTAGCCATCAGCGAAAAATGTGCTGTCACCCATCGTGTTGATACCACATTCTGTTCCTTGTTCCTAAAGGTATTTCTTCCAATAACAGACCTAATGTTTCTTGCAGGAATATGGTGTGCTTCCTGGGATTAAGATTTCCTTCGATGAAATAGGGGGCTATAAATGTGTCCTCCAGAATCCCGCACCAATCATTCACCGACAACAGTTTTTAGTGTGCCGCAACCAACATGGTTTTCAGTTGCCCAACGATGCATGTTATACAAATTAACATTTGCATGGTTCTTGAATGTAGCCTCGTCAGTAAATAAAGTCAAATTAATAAATGTCCCATCCCTCTGAATCATAAGTACTCGTACGAAGTTCCAATTTTTACACAGTCCAAATTTTCACTGGCCAGTAGAGCCACTGCCACGAATGATGATGATGGGGACAACACAAATACCCAGCCCCGGGCAGAGAAAATCCCAAGGCCGGCAGGGTATCGAACCCGGGACCCCATGATAGTTTATAGAATCCATACCAGTTAATTCTTCGTGGAGGCAGGTACGATAACGTTGATGTTTATGACGATGCAGAACACGAACAACACTACTCTGGCTCATTCCAGACATTCCAGATTCCCTTGCGATTTGATGCGAAGTAACACAAGAACCTCGAACCACAGTGGCAAGAGTACCAGTTTCCGTATCCTCGTTAGTAACTTTCCTTTGCCGGATATGTTTGCGATGCGTTGAAGATCCAGTTGTTCTCAATTTATCATACACATATTTGAATGTACGACGTGTAGGGTGAGTACGTTGAGAATAACTTTCAGTGTATAAGTCTCTAGCTCTCACTGAATTTCGTCGGCATTCTCCGTAAAGGAAAAGCACATCGACTTGTTCTTCGAAGGAATACTTCATTCACTTTCGCTTGATTCGACGACACTAGTCTTACCGTTCCTATTAGTGTTGTGTTGTGAAACCGTCTAATGGTGTTTACATGTCACTGGCACGTTGGATGCATATGCCATATTTGTTGAATAATTACTAGTTACATATTATGGACCCCGTTGACCCATGCAACCTCTGTCTCACAAACTTGCAGCTACCATCCTACTTTCGGAATTATTCTAGGTGGCAGTAGTTTGTGACTCACCCTGGACATGCATCAAGAGGTTGGCAATAATAAACATTCAAACGGCGACTGTACACGAATACAGAATTTTACATATATGTGACCCTGATGGGTGGTGGATAAGACACGTCTACTAATTTTGAAACCATTTTTATTCTCTTTTAACCTTTCGAGCTTGGATATTTCGCTTATGAGAAGAAAGAACTAAATCTTAATTCGGGGTCCTGTAGTTCGCTGGCCTCTAGCTCACAACAATTTACAGTGGGGAGCAGTATTATAGTGCTACTACTACAGTGAGTCCCATTTTAGCAGTGTGTGGTTCAAATGGCTCTGAGCGCTATGGGACTTAACTTCCAAGGTCATCAGTCCCCTAGAACTTAGAACTAATTAAACCTAACTAACCTGAGGACATCACACACATCCATGCCCGAGGCAGGATTCGAACCTGCGACCGTAGTGGTCGCGCGGTGCCAGACCGTAGCGCCTAGAACGGCACATCCACCCCCACCGGCAACAGTGTGTGATTACTGATCAGAAGAGATGAAATGATTTAACAAGCGACTTATCCTGCATTGGACAATGGATCTGATAATGTCAAGCGCTTTTTACACCACTGAATTTTTTTCCGTAAAGCCGGACAATGTCTTTTTTTTTAAATTTTTTAACTTTGTGCTAGAATATATTGAATTTATACTTTTTTATTCTGACTTAGTGTGCTTATGGATTTCTAAATCTTTTAAGTAATTGTGACGTAGATACCAAGTGTGCGTAACGTCTTTAATCTGCTGTAATGATTGTACATGGTAATAAACTATCGACCGTGAGGCGGCAGATAATGTCGACCTCAGCGACGAAGTCAAACAAAATGGCTGACTGCTGTGCCTGCTGAAAGCTGTTCTAGAAGCTACCTTATTTTCATCCTCTTAAGCAAACATGATAAAATGGTTCCGTTCTTGATGTTAGCGAAATCCATCATCGTGATTGCATTCCCATCTCAATATACAGTGAGTTCGCCCGGTGTCTTCCGTCAAGCCATCAGTTGTAGAAAATGCAATAATGTAATTTTGAAATAAGGAATAGGAAAGAGAAAAGGCGAGCATCCACTGTAAATAGAATAAACACTTTGATTCGAACAGAAAAGCACCGAGTGGGATGAACCAATATAAATAATAGAAGTCTTATGTAACAGAACCCAGTACGTTGTCCTTGAGGGCGAGAGTTCATCAGAGACGAGGGTATTGTCAGGCGTGTGATAGAACTGCAGTTATTTTCTATACACATAAGCAATCTGGCGGGCAGAGTAAGCAGCACTCTGCGGTTTTGGTGATGTTGCTGTGGTGTACTTGAAGGCGTGGAAGTTGAGTGAATATAAGTGGATACAACATCGCATGGAAACATTTCTAGTTGGTGTGAAAAATATTAGCTTTAAATATAGAAAAAAATGTTATTGAATGTGGACGAGCAGTAAAAAAAAAGCATAACGCTGGAATACAGCATTAGTAGGGTACCGCTTGAAATAGTGGCGTGGTTTAAATATTTGGGCCTAGCGATGCTGACCGATATGAAATAGAACGAGCATATGAGGACTATGGCACGCAACGCCAATGATCGACTTCGGTTCATCTGTGAAGGACACCGCATGTAGGATGCTAGTGTGACCTATCCTCGAGTACTGTTCGAGTGTTCGGGATCCGCACCAGGCCGGATTAAAGGAAGACATCAGAGCAATTCAGAGACTGGCTGCTACATTTCTTGCCGGTAGTTTCGAACAACACTAAAGTATTACGGAGGTGCTTCGGGAACTCAAATGGGAATCTTTGGGTGTAACACCTATTTTTGACCTATTTTGTATCTGGATCGATATTACTATGTCAATTTGTAGTATTGCTTATATAAAATGTTGTATCTGTCATGGAAATTCTTTGAATATGTATACATGTTTCAGTTATGTGAAACTTTTGAACGATGTTGTTTAAATTATGCTTGTGAATTTAAATAACTAATGGAATAATTGTTATGTAATGTAAATGACTTGGTCCATGGTGAGGGAACACAGGGTTGAATTTAAAAGATGTGGAGAACCCCAGCAGCTACGGAAGTAGCCTTACGGACTGGAAAAAGTGTGGTTGGCGTGGCCGGCCGGAGTGGCCGAGCGGTTCTAGGCGCTACAGTCTGGAGCCGCAAGGCCGCTACGGTCGTAGGTTCGAATCCTGCCTCGGGCGTGGATGTGTGTGATGTCCCTAGATTAGTTAGGTTTAAGTAGTTCTAAGTTCTAGGGGACTGATGACCTCAGAATGAGTCCCATAGTGCTCAGAGCCATTTGTACCATTTTTTGGTTGGCGTGCAAATGGAAACTCATCCTTTGTGACGAGTAAGGAGTCTGGGTTGAGCAGTGGTGTGGTTAACACCTCGCTAGCAATAGCGGATCATTGTAGCTCATGTTCCTAGAGATCTGAGGCCAGAATAGCTTAAGGGCAGTATTTATGGGCCTCGGATGCTGCATTTGGTGATACCATTATCAGGACATAGATATTGGTTCTATAAAAATATTATTTCGACACCAAGAAGATCAATAATAGGGCGAGGCCTACAGTAATGCGATGACTGCATTGCCGCCAGGTTAACAGCCAGCTAATTACGCCAACAGTGCCACCAGCCTTCCACTAAATTGTTTATATTTGGAACTCTGTAAATGGGCAGGTATTTGTGAAATTTGGTTGATTTTATAATAATAATCGTGGTGTTGCTAAAAACTCTATTTTACACCCGTGATTATCCCAAATCACAAACCTGGCCAGGAATCCTATCCCAGTGACTTTAATTCCGAGTGTCCTAATTTATTATGAGAAAGTGGTTGAACTTGAATTTAATGTTGTGTTGTCACTTGCACAACCACTTATATTTTTGAGTAGGTCAAAAGACTGCTTATGAAAGCATATTTGTTATTTAAAGAGTTATAGTTTATTGTGCTTTACGTAATTAATAATTAATGATAAGAATACTTACAATTTCTCATACATACTGGTGTACTTTCTTTAATGAGCACGGTTCTTCAAACCATGAAAGTTTAAGGTCCTCTTGTACTAGGCTAGTTAGTTAATGAAGCTATGCAAAGGCTCCTTCAGAGCCAGTGTAGTTTGATTTGCATTCTGTTTGGTTGCGTCAAACCGTGGTTAAGAAAGAACTATTTACTGCGTTATCTATTCTTATACAACTTGGTTAAAGCACAGACATAGAGACCCTGTATTAATCAATGAAGTTATAAATTATTACCATTAGCAGACTCCCTGATTTAAATTCAGAATGATTTCAATCTTCTCCCTGTTCAGTATTGCTACTAGTTTCATATGTGTCGGTAATTGGTTTCATAAACTGTTACTCCTAGTTCATTTAAGATACGTGTTGTTGAGAGCTATATGTTACTGTTTATTACCTTATTGTCAATTTGTTTGTCAGTAGCACATTTATCAGCAAGGTTAGGTTACTGTTCCGTGGTATGAACAGTTATAAGGAAAGACTTTAGTGTGTGTCAAGGAAGGTTAGGTTAGCCATAGCACTGACTTCTGCTTTATTATTTTGCTTGACACAAGAATGGCTAATTATGCTGGCGGCCGGTTTTGATATGTAATCTTACAATTTACTTTTTTGCTGGGAGAACGTCTGTTACCTGACCCACTGGTTTACGGTTAGTTATACTACGCTGGAGTGTTTCGGTAACGAATCCCAGTTTGATTGTTCTGGTTCCATTAGGTTATCACACAGTCAACTTTTCAAAAATTTCTGGTAGAGGTATAACGTTAGCATCGACAGCCGTTTTAAGGTGGTCGGTGGTATCGTTACAGGGGGAAAGGTGACGTTCTTTTCGAGGCACACTATTGACAAAATTCAGAGAACAGATGTTTGAAACTGCCTGCAGAACGATTCTACTACCGCCAGCATACACTTCGCGTAAGAGCCACGACAGGCCATCGAGATTTAGGTTTCCTGCGATTTCTTTACATCACTTAGGAAATGCCAGGATGGTTCCTTTGAAAAGGATACAGGCATTTCGTTTCCCACGTTTCTACGATCCGAGACTCTGCTCCGTCCGCATTGAGTTCACCGTTTGCGGGAAGTTAAACCCTAACCTTCCATACTTCTTGGAATACCCATGTGTTTCAAAGATGACGAAAAACAGCGCGCTATACACACAACTTCGCACAATGCGTCTGAATGCTAGTTTGAACTGAGCGCATTTTTTTCGCAGAGTTTGCAAAGTAATGCCGCAACAACTATATTTGTATCTTGATTTGCAGAATAGAATTCTAGGATGCTTTGTTGCTTTGATGCTGGGCAGACGCAGTCTGTGGCTGCAGCCTCGTAGCACGTACAACGCAAGGCATGGAAGTGATTTCGAGGCAGGGAATGTTCGTCGTACGCCGATACACAATGGGCTACGAGTAAGTTTCACACTCGAAAACGGATACTTGGCATAAAATACATCGAAGATCACTTCCTGCAAAGCTTCCACCTGCCAGATATTATCGGAAGCTTTGAGCAGTTCAGCTTCACGTGTACTGTAGGACCTGGTTGGGGTTCATCTTGGTGCGAGGAGATGCCACGTTGGATGATCATATCTGTTTTTGTGCTCGCATGTGCGTTCTAAGAAAAAAGAACAATGACACACCACAAAGGAATTATTCAAATGGGACGGAAACTGGTTGATACGATGTATATGTACAGACAAACAAATGATTAAGATTTCAGAAAAATTTATTTGTTCAAGAGAAATTGAGATTCAGCAAGTCAATAACGCGATGGGCCATCTCTGGCTCTTATGCAGGCACTGATGTGTCTTGACACAGATAGAGAGAGTTGGTGGCTGTCATCCTGAGACATATCGTGCCAAATTCTGTCCACTTGGCGCGTTGGATCGTCAATATCCCTTCTATTGGAGACCCCTGTGCATAAGGCTCCAGACCTTCTCCAGACGCGTCTTCAGCCTGGAATCTCATCGACTGGAGAATTATCTTCAGTGATGAGCCCCGCTTCGAACTCAACCCCGATGACCAGCAAAGACGTGTCTGCAGGAGTCTGGGTCAGTGGTGGGATACCAACCAGACGGTCGCCAACCATACTGCCCGACAACCAGGAACGATGGTTTGGGGTGCCATTTCTCTTCATAGCGGGACTCCTTTGGTTGTCATCCGCAGAACCGTTACAGCACAGTGGACGTCTACGATGTTCTACACCTAGTTTTCCCATCTTTCATGACAAGTCATCCTGGGCTTACATTTCAACAAGATAATGCTCGTACGCACACGTCGAAAGTTTCTATTGCTTGTCTTCGTGGCTGTCAGACCCAACCTTGGCCAGCAGGGTCTTCGGAATTCTCCCCAATTGAGAACATTTGGAGCACCATTTGAAGGCTCGCCAATCAGTTCGGGATTCTGTCGATCTAACACAGCAGTTGGCAAGATATTCCTCAGTAGGACATACAACAAATCTATGAGTGCCAATCCGAATAACTGCTTGCTTAAGGGCCACTGGTCGTTATTGACTTGCTTACTTTGTGATGCTCTTTCTTTTCAATAAACCAATTGCAATTATTTGTTTATCTGTTAATTTACATCACGTCTACCAATTTCCGTTCCATTGGCATAATTCCTTCATGGTGCATCGACTTCTTTGTTTCCTGGAGGTGAGGTACAGTAGATGCCGTTGACTGAGGTTTTCTCTCCCTGGAGAGTAATCCGCAGCTGAATCTAGGTGACCACGGTCTCCACACGGCATGGACTAGTCAACAGAGAGTCTGGATGTGAAATGTACAGAACATGTTTGAGACACACTGGGGACACGAAAGTTGAACATGCAAACTAGACAAAAAGAAAATGCAAAAATGAATGAAATGGGAACAGGTGATAAATAAGCAGCGGGGAGGGAGGTGGTGGGGGAGAAAGAGTGAAGGTATTGAGAGAGGACAAGCTACTCTCTAACCTATTTTTCGCATAAGGAAGATCATTAAAGATTTCATTACGACCTGATGCACCTTGAGCGAGGCTCTAGAAAGTTAATGGCCTGAGCAGATGATAAATCCTGGTAGGGCACTAAAAGCATGAGGTATTTTTATGGTTCTTAGCTCGTAGAAATGGCATGTTGGGAGTTGCAAGAAATTGATGGCTAGCCCATCCCTTAGTAAATCTTGTGGGCAGGTCCACAGCTGTACAGGGCAGACAGGGCAGCCCCTCATCGAGACACGTCTCAAGCAGAACAGTGCCCCGATACCTGCCATGGCACTGACAGAAACCTGGGCTGGGGTGACGGTCTGAAGGAACGCGTCTACAAAGAAGAGTTGTAAACCGAGCATTACGTGCAGAGCCATGCGTAATAAAAATTCATCAGTTTTCGTGTTTGCCGATTGTGCAAATAGGCCAGTAAACCACTTCCATCGGCCACCTCGGTTGTATAAGAAACTCCGGCGTCTGGGAAACGTTTAGAGATAGAACCTTTATTACACCTCACAGCTAGGACTAACAAGTTCCAAGGCACAGGCGATTTAGATAAAGATCCTTGAGACAGTATCTGTTCGTTTGTAGCTGTGAGAAGACACACGACCTTGGAAAAAAATCGATTTCCCTCTCTGCGAAAACTTAAAAAAATTTAAAAAGGCCAGTGATTGGCGTTTTTTTCCCCAGTAACACAGCTTTCTTACCTCTTGCCCTGGTTCGACAGGAGTTTGTCCTGTTGTGTGGGAGGGGAGATTTAGCGCTTCTAGAGCCCTGTGACTGGCTCAAGATGGGGTGAAGGCGGTGTCGTTAGTGCACTTTGTGGGGAAACGGATTTTTTTTCTTGAAAGGTGCGAAGCACTCGGATGCAGGACTTTGGTCTGGTAATCACTTCTGATCGAAGCTCTGGCATGTGTGGTTGGTACTCAGTATCTGTCCTGAGACTGACTTCACTTGCGAGTAGACTGGGGTGCCTGTGGTGAAGTTCTTACTATACCGACAGTGTGACTTCAAACGTCTCGGACTACTCGTTTGTCAAGGGCACACTTATTCGTTTTTGGTTTACCAGTCTTGATGTTTGGTATCATTGTGCGCTCTGTCGTATAAGTGAGCCAAATAGATCATTGGTACGACCAGCGAACAGGTGTGTCACACACTGAAATCTACTGTGATTTCAGGGCTCTGGTAGTAAAATTCGATCAGTCTGCCTAATCGCTAGACCGTGAGATTTTTGCATTTCTTTCGTGGCCACGATCGATTCACAGGGGCCGCCTCTACGTCCCACCTCCACCGCACACATGTCGCCAGCTGCAAGTTGCATCACTGCATGAAGCAAACAGGGTAATATACTGCCGCTCCGGCATTATCAAGGTGTACACATCTCAATCGCCATTTGCTCTCAGCTGCACCTATGTAGCGAAACTTCAGTTGATTTGATCAGTCAAAGTCTGCTCAGTGTCAGATCAATTCAGATTGCGTTATCCACACTTTTAGGGCCGGAGTACTTGACTCTCCCCATTTGTTAAACTGTCTCTGCCACCCAGGATCCTTGTCCAGTGTAGTCTTAAATCACCCGTTAGTTGTTTACGGTATTCAATCAATAACTTGTTTAGCATAATTTATGTCTATTTTGGGAAAATAAATGTTGTTCGTACACTACATTTTGCCTACATTCTCAATCATTTTATATAGTCCCACTAGGGTTACCTTTAAGTATGTAACAAAAAGTTGCGAGTGAACGTGACAGAGGCCGTGTTCATTCTTACACCGTTAACAATGCTATGGCAGTAGATGCTATAATTCGTCATTTCTTTATGAATTACATTTATTATCATGGTTTTGGTAGACGTTAGTTATTTAAATCCATCAGCGACCTTTCTGTTATCGGAGCCAGCGGCGGTCGCGGTACTTGAGCCGATGAGCGATTGCTGTGACAGATCAGTGGCAGCGCATTAAGGCCCGCAGGCCTCAAGAAGAGCGACAGCAAACGAGGACCTATTGCTACGAATACATCCTATTTCAGCAAATGCGACGTAGCAGTCAGTTATTCGTGCAGTACTTTAATCGGTGTAATTATAATTTGCTGTCGGTGTCTCCACGTAGATATGGAGGAATAAGACAGCAGCTTCTGCCCTCGCGATTTTGATGAGTTGTAGCGTTATCAACGGCCACATTTTTTCGTAATCACGTTTAAATGCTAAACAGTTGTTTATATTCACTGATGAGCCAGGGCCGTCAAAGAACGTTGTCATCAGCGTCCTTGATGGATATCATAGTACGCACCTCCTGGTTTGAACGATGTTTGTTCTCACAAGCGAAAGTGTTACGACGATTCTCAAAGAACACACATAAGCAATTATCTGCTTAAGTTGACGGCATACCGAAGACATATTCGGATGATAATGTGATTAGAGCAGAAATTCTCTGTAACGCCTAGTAGGGCCACAGGAGTACATTAGTGCTGTTCGCATTCAGTGAGTGGCGCGGGAATTTGGATGGAGTGGGATCTTGGCTGGCGGTTGTGCAAACTTGGGCTTATTTTACGATAACATTTATTACAAAACATACGTCCATACATATTATAAAAATTTATGTATGTATTTGTGCCGGTATGTTCCACGTCTCCATTTAAACGGATAGACCAATTTCAACATCCCTTCCTGTCAGTTTAACAATCGCCGTAGGGGTAAGAACCACCTACCTATGGTAGTTCAGGAAATATTACGTCACAAGCAATGACATACGTGGAAAACTGCATTATACGTAACGTTTAAATTGATTGCTTCTATGCTACTAATGGTCATGCAATGTAGGCTTTCACGGCCGGTATTGTCTTCACTTAAAAATTCCGGGCTTATAGACCGTGGTCAAGTTATAAAAGTCTCCTCTGACGTTTCGTCTCCGACTGCGGGAGACATCCTCCGAGATAAACCAAACATCATCATCATAACATTTACATTTATCACTGTATGTGTATGGTGTCTGTTCTTTCGGGCGTGTCGGAATTATTATAATTGCGGCGATCACAAGCTAAGAAACATTTCTGTGCGGATGTACGCATACGCTCGAACTGATGCGGCAATAGGTCTTGCCACGAGCATTGAGATTAATGGGCAGGGAGCACTATTGCCGGTACGGTAGCTCAGCCTGTTCGATCTCTGTAATAATAATAATAATAAAAAAAAACTGAGTGAAGGGATCAACAACGAACTTCAACGGATGTCATGTGACGTCCGCTACGATCAGATACAAGAAACAAAATGCAAAAAAGAAGAGGGGGGGGGGGGGGGAGGGGGGTTAGAGCGCATGCCTAGTAAGCAGGAGATCCCGTGTTCGAATCCTAGTCGGGCACACATTTTCATCTCTCCCCGTTGATTCTACCAACGTTCCGTACAAAGCTGGTTTGTAATTAATTGAAATTAACAGAAATGTTCGGCAATTAATATCACACAAACAGAAAGATTTCTTGCTTAATGATGGGCACAGAACAAATAATAATAACGAATCTTATTCTAAGCAGATACAATATTTTCCCAGCTGACATACATGTTTGCACCGACCCGAAAGAAATGAATGGAAATCACAATATTCATAATATCAGCCTGTAGTAACTTTATTATGCTAAGTGAACAAATGCCACTATGTTCTATTATCAAGAATCTCCTCCAGTTACCCCGCTAATGCTACGGACAACATCACTAGAGCACAGAAAATTTGCAGCTAAGTGCAATGATTTCAGCATGACCTCTGGATGAACACAAAAGCCAATACAGAAATTACTCTCTTCTGACCTCGTGGCCACACCGTGCAGCATAAACTTCACAACCTGTAACAGTTCCACCTTATTCGAAAACACAACAGCCACTTGCTGTCTTTAGTGCTCCAAGTACCTCACCCTGAGAACACATGTCAGCTGCCCCTCAGTAGATATGGTTTATAAAAGCGCAACACTTAGTACTACGTACAAACTAGCAATAAGTACTCTCCAGCAAAAAATGTTTCAAATGGCTCTGAGCACTATGGGACTTAACATCTATGGTCATCAGTCCCCTAGAACTTAGAACTACTTAAACCTATCTAACCTAAGGACATCACACAACACCCAGCCATCACGAGGCAGAGAAAATCCCTGACCCCGCCGGGAATCGAACCCGGGAACCCGGGCGTGGGAAGCGAGAACGCTACCGCACGACCACGAGATGCGGGCACTCTCCAGCATTCCTCATTTCCAGCTGTGGCTGCAATCTTCTGCTGGTCTCCGGGAGAAAGACACCGTCCACGCTCCAAGCGGGTGTTGCCCACGTACAAATTGGACACGCCCTGCGTTGACCGTTGTGACTCCAAGATCCAGACTGTCTTGTTCTCGTCTCGCTTGCTGGTCGCATAAAAACTCGCTCTCCTTCGAACTGCGGTCCACGGAGGCTACTTGGGCCACAGCCGCCGAACCCAAAACAGGTTCAGCCAGTGCAACAATACAGATCGACGCTGGTCCACGACTTGTCGGCCGCTGGACGCCGCAGCCTGCGACGGTGGGTCAAGTTGTTGTTTCCTGCACATCCAGGGCCAGCCCGCCGACAGATAAGCCCAGCCGTTGCACCAGTGCGTCGCTCCCCAGTGAACACCACTGTGTTGTCAGCCACTTTTACCACGGCCACGGCGCTAACCTCCAGATGATATTGACGGTACTTCTCCATACAGCTGACTGTCACTACTGGCTCACGCTGCCACAGCAGATCTCGGAGTGGCATTTATGCTGGCCACAAGCCACCAACTGCACCCTCTCGCGCATCTGCAACAGCTGGGCGGGCGGGAAGGGAAACGTGTCGCGAAATTCAATTTCACGGTAAAAGTGTTGTCGCCGTACTGAGAGGGTACATAGGGGGTCTGAACAGCGTCAGGTGTTGAGTGATCATTGTGAAGGCACAGAGATGCCAAGTACTCGTGTGAAAAGGCGTTGTCAAGATCTGACAGAATTTGAAAGGGGCAGGATTGTGGGTTTCCATGTGGCCGACTGGTCGAATCGTGCAATATTCGGATTTGTGAAGCATTCGATTGTGACAATGGCCCTAGTTGGACTGCATGGGAACGTGAGAGCAGACGCACTCGTCGTGAAGTTTCCGGTCTACCGTATCTGACCACCACGAGAGAGGACTGCCGTACTTGCACCAGGCGCATCGTAATCCCTGCTCATCTGCGCCCGCTATCTCAGCAAAAGTAATGGACTTCCTAGAAAGTTCTATGTCATCCCACACAATTTGTTGGAGACTATTAGCAACGGGGTGATGGTATTACTGTCTCGTGTGTACTCTGCCGTTACCACAACAACAGAAACGCCTGCGTTTGGAGTGGTCCCTTGACTGGGAAGCATGGACTGCTGGTGAAGAGCACCTCAATCTGTTCTGCGAGAGATTAACTGCGGTTCTTCACTACCAAGGGCGACGTCAGCGAGTGCCCAGGGCTACGTCCCATTCTTCGAATATTTTTGAGAGACGTAGCGGTGTTAGCCCTGGCGTAATGCAGTGGGGAACTATCAGGTATCACTTCGGTCATGGTTGGTAAAGAGAGAGAACAGTGACGGCGCAGTGGTACCTCAGCTGACATTCTGCGTCGTCATCTACTAACTCTCATGTGACAGTATCGTGGTGCCAGTTTTCAACAAGACGATGGAGCTTAACATTTTACTTTTATGTAGTTTTTGGTTGGTCTCTCTATATTTAATGACGGTGTTTTTTTGGGGGTGACCTGAACAATAAATAAACTCTTCATTACTAAATCATTGATTTATGTTTGCTATCATGATCCATAAGTTATGATCATAAGATTAAGTTGGGGATAAGAGCGTAATTCTTTTCGAGAGCTCATATCGACGTGTCCACACATAGTACGTGTTACTCTGAACTGTTTTTCAGAGGTTGAGGTACTTCCATGGCATAAAAATCTCCTAACTTCTCTCTGATGCAATATTTGTGGGATAAGCCGGCGGTTACACATCCCAGTGCCTGTTTCCAGGATATCAAGGACCAGTTACAACAGGTGTCCGCAAGTTTGTCTCAGGAGAGAATACAAAGGCTTTATGACTTCCTTCCGAACCTAATCTGTGGATGTATCCAGATCGTATGGGGTGCAACGTCATACTGATAAGTCGATTCATACTGCCTAGTTCCTTGAAAATTTCACTCGATTTTGTAATCACTGTTATGTTATGTTACGTTATGTTAACCGGGGACCTAGAAACGACGGAGAGGCTTTGTCCCCGCTGCAGCTGTAGTGGTCCGCAACCCCACGACGACTACCGCAGCCCACTTCACCCCTCC